>NC_064456.1:0-600000 GCF_023343835.1 Lagopus muta
AACCCTAACCCTAACCCTAACCCTAACCCTAACCCTAACCCTAACCCTAACCCTAACCCTAACCCTAACCCTAACCCTAACCCTAACCCTAACCCTAACCCTAACCCTAACCCTAACCCTAACCCTAACCCTAACCCTAACCCTAACCCTAACCCTAACCCTAACCCTAACCCTAACCCTAACCCTAACCCTAACCCTAACCCTAACCCTAACCCTAACCCTAACCCTAACCCTAACCCTAACCCTAACCCTAACCCTAACCCTAACCCTAACCCTAACCCTAACCCTAACCCTAACCCTAACCCTAACCCTAACCCTAACCCTAACCCTAACCCTAACCCTAACCCTAACCCTAACCCTAACCCTAACCCTAACCCTAACCCTAACCCTAACCCTAACCCTAACCCTAACCCTAACCCTAACCCTAACCCTAACCCTAACCCTAACCCTAACCCTAACCCTAACCCTAACCCTAACCCTAACCCTAACCCTAACCCTAACCCTAACCCTAACCCTAACCCTAACCCTAACCCTAACCCTAACCCTAACCCTAACCCTAACCCTAACCCTAACCCTAACCCTAACCCTAACCCTAACCCTAACCCTAACCCTAACCCTAACCCTAACCCTAACCCTAACCCTAACCCTAACCCTAACCCTAACCCTAACCCTAACCCTAACCCTAACCCTAACCCTAACCCTAACCCTAACCCTAACCCTAACCCTAACCCTAACCCTAACCCTAACCCTAACCCTAACCCTAACCCTAACCCTAACCCTAACCCTAACCCTAACCCTAACCCTAACCCTAACCCTAACCCTAACCCTAACCCTAACCCTAACCCTAACCCTAACCCTAACCCTAACCCTAACCCTAACCCTAACCCTAACCCTAACCCTAACCCTAACCCTAACCCTAACCCTAACCCTAACCCTAACCCTAACCCTAACCCTAACCCTAACCCTAACCCTAACCCTAACCCTAACCCTAACCCTAACCCTAACCCTAACCCTAACCCTAACCCTAACCCTAACCCTAACCCTAACCCTAACCCTAACCCTAACCCTAACCCTAACCCTAACCCTAACCCTAACCCTAACCCTAACCCTAACCCTAACCCTAACCCTAACCCTAACCCTAACCCTAACCCTAACCCTAACCCTAACCCTAACCCTAACCCTAACCCTAACCCTAACCCTAACCCTAACCCTAACCCTAACCCTAACCCTAACCCTAACCCTAACCCTAACCCTAACCCTAACCCTAACCCTAACCCTAACCCTAACCCTAACCCTAACCCTAACCCTAACCCTAACCCTAACCCTAACCCTAACCCTAACCCTAACCCTAACCCTAACCCTAACCCTAACCCTAACCCTAACCCTAACCCTAACCCTAACCCTAACCCTAACCCTAACCCTAACCCTAACCCTAACCCTAACCCTAACCCTAACCCTAACCCTAACCCTAACCCTAACCCTAACCCTAACCCTAACCCTAACCCTAACCCTAACCCTAACCCTAACCCTAACCCTAACCCTAACCCTAACCCTAACCCTAACCCTAACCCTAACCCTAACCCTAACCCTAACCCTAACCCTAACCCTAACCCTAACCCTAACCCTAACCCTAACCCTAACCCTAACCCTAACCCTAACCCTAACCCTAACCCTAACCCTAACCCTAACCCTAACCCTAACCCTAACCCTAACCCTAACCCTAACCCTAACCCTAACCCTAACCCTAACCCTAACCCTAACCCTAACCCTAACCCTAACCCTAACCCTAACCCTAACCCTAACCCTAACCCTAACCCTAACCCTAACCCTAACCCTAACCCTAACCCTAACCCTAACCCTAACCCTAACCCTAACCCTAACCCTAACCCTAACCCTAACCCTAACCCTAACCCTAACCCTAACCCTAACCCTAACCCTAACCCTAACCCTAACCCTAACCCTAACCCTAACCCTAACCCTAACCCTAACCCTAACCCTAACCCTAACCCTAACCCTAACCCTAACCCTAACCCTAACCCTAACCCTAACCCTAACCCTAACCCTAACCCTAACCCTAACCCTAACCCTAACCCTAACCCTAACCCTAACCCTAACCCTAACCCTAACCCTAACCCTAACCCTAACCCTAACCCTAACCCTAACCCTAACCCTAACCCTAACCCTAACCCTAACCCTAACCCTAACCCTAACCCTAACCCTAACCCTAACCCTAACCCTAACCCTAACCCTAACCCTAACCCTAACCCTAACCCTAACCCTAACCCTAACCCTAACCCTAACCCTAACCCTAACCCTAACCCTAACCCTAACCCTAACCCTAACCCTAACCCTAACCCTAACCCTAACCCTAACCCTAACCCTAACCCTAACCCTAACCCTAACCCTAACCCTAACCCTAACCCTAACCCTAACCCTAACCCTAACCCTAACCCTAACCCTAACCCTAACCCTAACCCTAACCCTAACCCTAACCCTAACCCTAACCCTAACCCTAACCCTAACCCTAACCCTAACCCTAACCCTAACCCTAACCCTAACCCTAACCCTAACCCTAACCCTAACCCTAACCCTAACCCTAACCCTAACCCTAACCCTAACCCTAACCCTAACCCTAACCCTAACCCTAACCCTAACCCTAACCCTAACCCTAACCCTAACCCTAACCCTAACCCTAACCCTAACCCTAACCCTAACCCTAACCCTAACCCTAACCCTAACCCTAACCCTAACCCTAACCCTAACCCTAACCCTAACCCTAACCCTAACCCTAACCCTAACCCTAACCCTAACCCTAACCCTAACCCTAACCCTAACCCTAACCCTAACCCTAACCCTAACCCTAACCCTAACCCTAACCCTAACCCTAACCCTAACCCTAACCCTAACCCTAACCCTAACCCTAACCCTAACCCTAACCCTAACCCTAACCCTAACCCTAACCCTAACCCTAACCCTAACCCTAACCCTAACCCTAACCCTAACCCTAACCCTAACCCTAACCCTAACCCTAACCCTAACCCTAACCCTAACCCTAACCCTAACCCTAACCCTAACCCTAACCCTAACCCTAACCCTAACCCTAACCCTAACCCTAACCCTAACCCTAACCCTAACCCTAACCCTAACCCTAACCCTAACCCTAACCCTAACCCTAACCCTAACCCTAACCCTAACCCTAACCCTAACCCTAACCCTAACCCTAACCCTAACCCTAACCCTAACCCTAACCCTAACCCTAACCCTAACCCTAACCCTAACCCTAACCCTAACCCTAACCCTAACCCTAACCCTAACCCTAACCCTAACCCTAACCCTAACCCTAACCCTAACCCTAACCCTAACCCTAACCCTAACCCTAACCCTAACCCTAACCCTAACCCTAACCCTAACCCTAACCCTAACCCTAACCCTAACCCTAACCCTAACCCTAACCCTAACCCTAACCCTAACCCTAACCCTAACCCTAACCCTAACCCTAACCCTAACCCTAACCCTAACCCTAACCCTAACCCTAACCCTAACCCTAACCCTAACCCTAACCCTAACCCTAACCCTAACCCTAACCCTAACCCTAACCCTAACCCTAACCCTAACCCTAACCCTAACCCTAACCCTAACCCTAACCCTAACCCTAACCCTAACCCTAACCCTAACCCTAACCCTAACCCTAACCCTAACCCTAACCCTAACCCTAACCCTAACCCTAACCCTAACCCTAACCCTAACCCTAACCCTAACCCTAACCCTAACCCTAACCCTAACCCTAACCCTAACCCTAACCCTAACCCTAACCCTAACCCTAACCCTAACCCTAACCCTAACCCTAACCCTAACCCTAACCCTAACCCTAACCCTAACCCTAACCCTAACCCTAACCCTAACCCTAACCCTAACCCTAACCCTAACCCTAACCCTAACCCTAACCCTAACCCTAACCCTAACCCTAACCCTAACCCTAACCCTAACCCTAACCCTAACCCTAACCCTAACCCTAACCCTAACCCTAACCCTAACCCTAACCCTAACCCTAACCCTAACCCTAACCCTAACCCTAACCCTAACCCTAACCCTAACCCTAACCCTAACCCTAACCCTAACCCTAACCCTAACCCTAACCCTAACCCTAACCCTAACCCTAACCCTAACCCTAACCCTAACCCTAACCCTAACCCTAACCCTAACCCTAACCCTAACCCTAACCCTAACCCTAACCCTAACCCTAACCCTAACCCTAACCCTAACCCTAACCCTAACCCTAACCCTAACCCTAACCCTAACCCTAACCCTAACCCTAACCCTAACCCTAACCCTAACCCTAACCCTAACCCTAACCCTAACCCTAACCCTAACCCTAACCCTAACCCTAACCCTAACCCTAACCCTAACCCTAACCCTAACCCTAACCCTAACCCTAACCCTAACCCTAACCCTAACCCTAACCCTAACCCTAACCCTAACCTAACCCTAACCCTAACCCTAACCCTAACCCTAACCCTAACCCTAACCCTAACCCTAACCCTAACCCTAACCCTAACCCTAACCCTAACCCTAACCCTAACCCTAACCCTAACCCTAACCCTAACCCTAACCCTAACCCTAACCCTAACCCTAACCCTAACCCTAACCCTAACCCTAACCCTAACCCTAACCCTAACCCTAACCCTAACCCTAACCCTAACCCTAACCCTAACCCTAACCCTAACCCTAACCCTAACCCTAACCCTAACCCTAACCCTAACCCTAACCCTAACCCTAACCCTAACCCTAACCCTAACCCTAACCCTAACCCTAACCCTAACCCTAACCCTAACCCTAACCCTAACCCTAACCCTAACCCTAACCCTAACCCTAACCCTAACCCTAACCCTAACCCTAACCCTAACCCTAACCCTAACCCTAACCCTAACCCTAACCCTAACCCTAACCCTAACCCTAACCCTAACCCTAACCCTAACCCTAACCCTAACCCTAACCCTAACCCTAACCCTAACCCTAACCCTAACCCTAACCCTAACCCTAACCCTAACCCTAACCCTAACCCTAACCCTAACCCTAACCCTAACCCTAACCCTAACCCTAACCCTAACCCTAACCCTAACCCTAACCCTAACCCTAACCCTAACCCTAACCCTAACCCTAACCCTAACCCTAACCCTAACCCTAACCCTAACCCTAACCCTAACCCTAACCCTAACCCTAACCCTAACCCTAACCCTAACCCTAACCCTAACCCTAACCCTAACCCTAACCCTAACCCTAACCCTAACCCTAACCCTAACCCTAACCCTAACCCTAACCCTAACCCTAACCCTAACCCTAACCCTAACCCTAACCCTAACCCTAACCCTAACCCTAACCCTAACCCTAACCCTAACCCTAACCCTAACCCTAACCCTAACCCTAACCCTAACCCTAACCCTAACCCTAACCCTAACCCTAACCCTAACCCTAACCCTAACCCTAACCCTAACCCTAACCCTAACCCTAACCCTAACCCTAACCCTAACCCTAACCCTAACCCTAACCCTAACCCTAACCCTAACCCTAACCCTAACCCTAACCCTAACCCTAACCCTAACCCTAACCCTAACCCTAACCCTAACCCTAACCCTAACCCTAACCCTAACCCTAACCCTAACCCTAACCCTAACCCTAACCCTAACCCTAACCCTAACCCTAACCCTAACCCTAACCCTAACCCTAACCCTAACCCTAACCCTAACCCTAACCCTAACCCTAACCCTAACCCTAACCCTAACCCTAACCCTAACCCTAACCCTAACCCTAACCCTAACCCTAACCCTAACCCTAACCCTAACCCTAACCCTAACCCTAACCCTAACCCTAACCCTAACCCTAACCCTAACCCTAACCCTAACCCTAACCCTAACCCTAACCCTAACCCTAACCCTAACCCTAACCCTAACCCTAACCCTAACCCTAACCCTAACCCTAACCCTAACCCTAACCCTAACCCTAACCCTAACCCTAACCCTAACCCTAACCCTAACCCTAACCCTAACCCTAACCCTAACCCTAACCCTAACCCTAACCCTAACCCTAACCCTAACCCTAACCCTAACCCTAACCCTAACCCTAACCCTAACCCTAACCCTAACCCTAACCCTAACCCTAACCCTAACCCTAACCCTAACCCTAACCCTAACCCTAACCCTAACCCTAACCCTAACCCTAACCCTAACCCTAACCCTAACCCTAACCCTAACCCTAACCCTAACCCTAACCCTAACCCTAACCCTAACCCTAACCCTAACCCTAACCCTAACCCTAACCCTAACCCTAACCCTAACCCTAACCCTAACCCTAACCCTAACCCTAACCCTAACCCTAACCCTAACCCTAACCCTAACCCTAACCCTAACCCTAACCCTAACCCTAACCCTAACCCTAACCCTAACCCTAACCCTAACCCTAACCCTAACCCTAACCCTAACCCTAACCCTAACCCTAACCCTAACCCTAACCCTAACCCTAACCCTAACCCTAACCCTAACCCTAACCCTAACCCTAACCCTAACCCTAACCCTAACCCTAACCCTAACCCTAACCCTAACCCTAACCCTAACCCTAACCCTAACCCTAACCCTAACCCTAACCCTAACCCTAACCCTAACCCTAACCCTAACCCTAACCCTAACCCTAACCCTAACCCTAACCCTAACCCTAACCCTAACCCTAACCCTAACCCTAACCCTAACCCTAACCCTAACCCTAACCCTAACCCTAACCCTAACCCTAACCCTAACCCTAACCCTAACCCTAACCCTAACCCTAACCCTAACCCTAACCCTAACCCTAACCCTAACCCTAACCCTAACCCTAACCCTAACCCTAACCCTAACCCTAACCCTAACCCTAACCCTAACCCTAACCCTAACCCTAACCCTAACCCTAACCCTAACCCTAACCCTAACCCTAACCCTAACCCTAACCCTAACCCTAACCCTAACCCTAACCCTAACCCTAACCCTAACCCTAACCCTAACCCTAACCCTAACCCTAACCCTAACCCTAACCCTAACCCTAACCCTAACCCTAACCCTAACCCTAACCCTAACCCTAACCCTAACCCTAACCCTAACCCTAACCCTAACCCTAACCCTAACCCTAACCCTAACCCTAACCCTAACCCTAACCCTAACCCTAACCCTAACCCTAACCCTAACCCTAACCCTAACCCTAACCCTAACCCTAACCCTAACCCTAACCCTAACCCTAACCCTAACCCTAACCCTAACCCTAACCCTAACCCTAACCCTAACCCTAACCCTAACCCTAACCCTAACCCTAACCCTAACCCTAACCCTAACCCTAACCCTAACCCTAACCCTAACCCTAACCCTAACCCTAACCCTAACCCTAACCCTAACCCTAACCCTAACCCTAACCCTAACCCTAACCCTAACCCTAACCCTAACCCTAACCCTAACCCTAACCCTAACCCTAACCCTAACCCTAACCCTAACCCTAACCCTAACCCTAACCCTAACCCTAACCCTAACCCTAACCCTAACCCTAACCCTAACCCTAACCCTAACCCTAACCCTAACCCTAACCCTAACCCTAACCCTAACCCTAACCCTAACCCTAACCCTAACCCTAACCCTAACCCTAACCCTAACCCTAACCCTAACCCTAACCCTAACCCTAACCCTAACCCTAACCCTAACCCTAACCCTAACCCTAACCCTAACCCTAACCCTAACCCTAACCCTAACCCTAACCCTAACCCTAACCCTAACCCTAACCCTAACCCTAACCCTAACCCTAACCCTAACCCTAACCCTAACCCTAACCCTAACCCTAACCCTAACCCTAACCCTAACCCTAACCCTAACCCTAACCCTAACCCTAACCCTAACCCTAACCCTAACCCTAACCCTAACCCTAACCCTAACCCTAACCCTAACCCTAACCCTAACCCTAACCCTAACCCTAACCCTAACCCTAACCCTAACCCTAACCCTAACCCTAACCCTAACCCTAACCCTAACCCTAACCCTAACCCTAACCCTAACCCTAACCCTAACCCTAACCCTAACCCTAACCCTAACCCTAACCCTAACCCTAACCCTAACCCTAACCCTAACCCTAACCCTAACCCTAACCCTAACCCTAACCCTAACCCTAACCCTAACCCTAACCCTAACCCTAACCCTAACCCTAACCCTAACCCTAACCCTAACCCTAACCCTAACCCTAACCCTAACCCTAACCCTAACCCTAACCCTAACCCTAACCCTAACCCTAACCCTAACCCTAACCCTAACCCTAACCCTAACCCTAACCCTAACCCTAACCCTAACCCTAACCCTAACCCTAACCCTAACCCTAACCCTAACCCTAACCCTAACCCTAACCCTAACCCTAACCCTAACCCTAACCCTAACCCTAACCCTAACCCTAACCCTAACCCTAACCCTAACCCTAACCCTAACCCTAACCCTAACCCTAACCCTAACCCTAACCCTAACCCTAACCCTAACCCTAACCCTAACCCTAACCCTAACCCTAACCCTAACCCTAACCCTAACCCTAACCCTAACCCTAACCCTAACCCTAACCCTAACCCTAACCCTAACCCTAACCCTAACCCTAACCCTAACCCTAACCCTAACCCTAACCCTAACCCTAACCCTAACCCTAACCCTAACCCTAACCCTAACCCTAACCCTAACCCTAACCCTAACCCTAACCCTAACCCTAACCCTAACCCTAACCCTAACCCTAACCCTAACCCTAACCCTAACCCTAACCCTAACCCTAACCCTAACCCTAACCCTAACCCTAACCCTAACCCTAACCCTAACCCTAACCCTAACCCTAACCCTAACCCTAACCCTAACCCTAACCCTAACCCTAACCCTAACCCTAACCCTAACCCTAACCCTAACCCTAACCCTAACCCTAACCCTAACCCTAACCCTAACCCTAACCCTAACCCTAACCCTAACCCTAACCCTAACCCTAACCCTAACCCTAACCCTAACCCTAACCCTAACCCTAACCCTAACCCTAACCCTAACCCTAACCCTAACCCTAACCCTAACCCTAACCCTAACCCTAACCCTAACCCTAACCCTAACCCTAACCCTAACCCTAACCCTAACCCTAACCCTAACCCTAACCCTAACCCTAACCCTAACCCTAACCCTAACCCTAACCCTAACCCTAACCCTAACCCTAACCCTAACCCTAACCCTAACCCTAACCCTAACCCTAACCCTAACCCTAACCCTAACCCTAACCCTAACCCTAACCCTAACCCTAACCCTAACCCTAACCCTAACCCTAACCCTAACCCTAACCCTAACCCTAACCCTAACCCTAACCCTAACCCTAACCCTAACCCTAACCCTAACCCTAACCCTAACCCTAACCCTAACCCTAACCCTAACCCTAACCCTAACCCTAACCCTAACCCTAACCCTAACCCTAACCCTAACCCTAACCCTAACCCTAACCCTAACCCTAACCCTAACCCTAACCCTAACCCTAACCCTAACCCTAACCCTAACCCTAACCCTAACCCTAACCCTAACCCTAACCCTAACCCTAACCCTAACCCTAACCCTAACCCTAACCCTAACCCTAACCCTAACCCTAACCCTAACCCTAACCCTAACCCTAACCCTAACCCTAACCCTAACCCTAACCCTAACCCTAACCCTAACCCTAACCCTAACCCTAACCCTAACCCTAACCCTAACCCTAACCCTAACCCTAACCCTAACCCTAACCCTAACCCTAACCCTAACCCTAACCCTAACCCTAACCCTAACCCTAACCCTAACCCTAACCCTAACCCTAACCCTAACCCTAACCCTAACCCTAACCCTAACCCTAACCCTAACCCTAACCCTAACCCTAACCCTAACCCTAACCCTAACCCTAACCCTAACCCTAACCCTAACCCTAACCCTAACCCTAACCCTAACCCTAACCCTAACCCTAACCCTAACCCTAACCCTAACCCTAACCCTAACCCTAACCCTAACCCTAACCCTAACCCTAACCCTAACCCTAACCCTAACCCTAACCCTAACCCTAACCCTAACCCTAACCCTAACCCTAACCCTAACCCTAACCCTAACCCTAACCCTAACCCTAACCCTAACCCTAACCCTAACCCTAACCCTAACCCTAACCCTAACCCTAACCCTAACCCTAACCCTAACCCTAACCCTAACCCTAACCCTAACCCTAACCCTAACCCTAACCCTAACCCTAACCCTAACCCTAACCCTAACCCTAACCCTAACCCTAACCCTAACCCTAACCCTAACCCTAACCCTAACCCTAACCCTAACCCTAACCCTAACCCTAACCCTAACCCTAACCCTAACCCTAACCCTAACCCTAACCCTAACCCTAACCCTAACCCTAACCCTAACCCTAACCCTAACCCTAACCCTAACCCTAACCCTAACCCTAACCCTAACCCTAACCCTAACCCTAACCCTAACCCTAACCCTAACCCTAACCCTAACCCTAACCCTAACCCTAACCCTAACCCTAACCCTAACCCTAACCCTAACCCTAACCCTAACCCTAACCCTAACCCTAACCCTAACCCTAACCCTAACCCTAACCCTAACCCTAACCCTAACCCTAACCCTAACCCTAACCCTAACCCTAACCCTAACCCTAACCCTAACCCTAACCCTAACCCTAACCCTAACCCTAACCCTAACCCTAACCCTAACCCTAACCCTAACCCTAACCCTAACCCTAACCCTAACCCTAACCCTAACCCTAACCCTAACCCTAACCCTAACCCTAACCCTAACCCTAACCCTAACCCTAACCCTAACCCTAACCCTAACCCTAACCCTAACCCTAACCCTAACCCTAACCCTAACCCTAACCCTAACCCTAACCCTAACCCTAACCCTAACCCTAACCCTAACCCTAACCCTAACCCTAACCCTAACCCTAACCCTAACCCTAACCCTAACCCTAACCCTAACCCTAACCCTAACCCTAACCCTAACCCTAACCCTAACCCTAACCCTAACCCTAACCCTAACCCTAACCCTAACCCTAACCCTAACCCTAACCCTAACCCTAACCCTAACCCTAACCCTAACCCTAACCCTAACCCTAACCCTAACCCTAACCCTAACCCTAACCCTAACCCTAACCCTAACCCTAACCCTAACCCTAACCCTAACCCTAACCCTAACCCTAACCCTAACCCTAACCCTAACCCTAACCCTAACCCTAACCCTAACCCTAACCCTAACCCTAACCCTAACCCTAACCCTAACCCTAACCCTAACCCTAACCCTAACCCTAACCCTAACCCTAACCCTAACCCTAACCCTAACCCTAACCCTAACCCTAACCCTAACCCTAACCCTAACCCTAACCCTAACCCTAACCCTAACCCTAACCCTAACCCTAACCCTAACCCTAACCCTAACCCTAACCCTAACCCTAACCCTAACCCTAACCCTAACCCTAACCCTAACCCTAACCCTAACCCTAACCCTAACCCTAACCCTAACCCTAACCCTAACCCTAACCCTAACCCTAACCCTAACCCTAACCCTAACCCTAACCCTAACCCTAACCCTAACCCTAACCCTAACCCTAACCCTAACCCTAACCCTAACCCTAACCCTAACCCTAACCCTAACCCTAACCCTAACCCTAACCCTAACCCTAACCCTAACCCTAACCCTAACCCTAACCCTAACCCTAACCCTAACCCTAACCCTAACCCTAACCCTAACCCTAACCCTAACCCTAACCCTAACCCTAACCCTAACCCTAACCCTAACCCTAACCCTAACCCTAACCCTAACCCTAACCCTAACCCTAACCCTAACCCTAACCCTAACCCTAACCCTAACCCTAACCCTAACCCTAACCCTAACCCTAACCCTAACCCTAACCCTAACCCTAACCCTAACCCTAACCCTAACCCTAACCCTAACCCTAACCCTAACCCTAACCCTAACCCTAACCCTAACCCTAACCCTAACCCTAACCCTAACCCTAACCCTAACCCTAACCCTAACCCTAACCCTAACCCTAACCCTAACCCTAACCCTAACCCTAACCCTAACCCTAACCCTAACCCTAACCCTAACCCTAACCCTAACCCTAACCCTAACCCTAACCCTAACCCTAACCCTAACCCTAACCCTAACCCTAACCCTAACCCTAACCCTAACCCTAACCCTAACCCTAACCCTAACCCTAACCCTAACCCTAACCCTAACCCTAACCCTAACCCTAACCCTAACCCTAACCCTAACCCTAACCCTAACCCTAACCCTAACCCTAACCCTAACCCTAACCCTAACCCTAACCCTAACCCTAACCCTAACCCTAACCCTAACCCTAACCCTAACCCTAACCCTAACCCTAACCCTAACCCTAACCCTAACCCTAACCCTAACCCTAACCCTAACCCTAACCCTAACCCTAACCCTAACCCTAACCCTAACCCTAACCCTAACCCTAACCCTAACCCTAACCCTAACCCTAACCCTAACCCTAACCCTAACCCTAACCCTAACCCTAACCCTAACCCTAACCCTAACCCTAACCCTAACCCTAACCCTAACCCTAACCCTAACCCTAACCCTAACCCTAACCCTAACCCTAACCCTAACCCTAACCCTAACCCTAACCCTAACCCTAACCCTAACCCTAACCCTAACCCTAACCCTAACCCTAACCCTAACCCTAACCCTAACCCTAACCCTAACCCTAACCCTAACCCTAACCCTAACCCTAACCCTAACCCTAACCCTAACCCTAACCCTAACCCTAACCCTAACCCTAACCCTAACCCTAACCCTAACCCTAACCCTAACCCTAACCCTAACCCTAACCCTAACCCTAACCCTAACCCTAACCCTAACCCTAACCCTAACCCTAACCCTAACCCTAACCCTAACCCTAACCCTAACCCTAACCCTAACCCTAACCCTAACCCTAACCCTAACCCTAACCCTAACCCTAACCCTAACCCTAACCCTAACCCTAACCCTAACCCTAACCCTAACCCTAACCCTAACCCTAACCCTAACCCTAACCCTAACCCTAACCCTAACCCTAACCCTAACCCTAACCCTAACCCTAACCCTAACCCTAACCCTAACCCTAACCCTAACCCTAACCCTAACCCTAACCCTAACCCTAACCCTAACCCTAACCCTAACCCTAACCCTAACCCTAACCCTAACCCTAACCCTAACCCTAACCCTAACCCTAACCCTAACCCTAACCCTAACCCTAACCCTAACCCTAACCCTAACCCTAACCCTAACCCTAACCCTAACCCTAACCCTAACCCTAACCCTAACCCTAACCCTAACCCTAACCCTAACCCTAACCCTAACCCTAACCCTAACCCTAACCCTAACCCTAACCCTAACCCTAACCCTAACCCTAACCCTAACCCTAACCCTAACCCTAACCCTAACCCTAACCCTAACCCTAACCCTAACCCTAACCCTAACCCTAACCCTAACCCTAACCCTAACCCTAACCCTAACCCTAACCCTAACCCTAACCCTAACCCTAACCCTAACCCTAACCCTAACCCTAACCCTAACCCTAACCCTAACCCTAACCCTAACCCTAACCCTAACCCTAACCCTAACCCTAACCCTAACCCTAACCCTAACCCTAACCCTAACCCTAACCCTAACCCTAACCCTAACCCTAACCCTAACCCTAACCCTAACCCTAACCCTAACCCTAACCCTAACCCTAACCCTAACCCTAACCCTAACCCTAACCCTAACCCTAACCCTAACCCTAACCCTAACCCTAACCCTAACCCTAACCCTAACCCTAACCCTAACCCTAACCCTAACCCTAACCCTAACCCTAACCCTAACCCTAACCCTAACCCTAACCCTAACCCTAACCCTAACCCTAACCCTAACCCTAACCCTAACCCTAACCCTAACCCTAACCCTAACCCTAACCCTAACCCTAACCCTAACCCTAACCCTAACCCTAACCCTAACCCTAACCCTAACCCTAACCCTAACCCTAACCCTAACCCTAACCCTAACCCTAACCCTAACCCTAACCCTAACCCTAACCCTAACCCTAACCCTAACCCTAACCCTAACCCTAACCCTAACCCTAACCCTAACCCTAACCCTAACCCTAACCCTAACCCTAACCCTAACCCTAACCCTAACCCTAACCCTAACCCTAACCCTAACCCTAACCCTAACCCTAACCCTAACCCTAACCCTAACCCTAACCCTAACCCTAACCCTAACCCTAACCCTAACCCTAACCCTAACCCTAACCCTAACCCTAACCCTAACCCTAACCCTAACCCTAACCCTAACCCTAACCCTAACCCTAACCCTAACCCTAACCCTAACCCTAACCCTAACCCTAACCCTAACCCTAACCCTAACCCTAACCCTAACCCTAACCCTAACCCTAACCCTAACCCTAACCCTAACCCTAACCCTAACCCTAACCCTAACCCTAACCCTAACCCTAACCCTAACCCTAACCCTAACCCTAACCCTAACCCTAACCCTAACCCTAACCCTAACCCTAACCCTAACCCTAACCCTAACCCTAACCCTAACCCTAACCCTAACCCTAACCCTAACCCCTAACCCTAACCCTAACCCTAACCCTAACCCTAACCCTAACCCTAACCCTAACCCTAACCCTAACCCTAACCCTAACCCTAACCCTAACCCTAACCCTAACCCTAACCCTAACCCTAACCCTAACCCTAACCCTAACCCTAACCCTAACCCTAACCCTAACCCTAACCCTAACCCTAACCCTAACCCTAACCCTAACCCTAACCCTAACCCTAACCCTAACCCTAACCCTAACCCTAACCCTAACCCTAACCCTAACCCTAACCCTAACCCTAACCCTAACCCTAACCCTAACCCTAACCCTAACCCTAACCCTAACCCTAACCCTAACCCTAACCCTAACCCTAACCCTAACCCTAACCCTAACCCTAACCCTAACCCTAACCCTAACCCTAACCCTAACCCTAACCCTAACCCTAACCCTAACCCTAACCCTAACCCTAACCCTAACCCTAACCCTAACCCTAACCCTAACCCTAACCCTAACCCTAACCCTAACCCTAACCCTAACCCTAACCCTAACCCTAACCCTAACCCTAACCCTAACCCTAACCCTAACCCTAACCCTAACCCTAACCCTAACCCTAACCCTAACCCTAACCCTAACCCTAACCCTAACCCTAACCCTAACCCTAACCCTAACCCTAACCCTAACCCTAACCCTAACCCTAACCCTAACCCTAACCCTAACCCTAACCCTAACCCTAACCCTAACCCTAACCCTAACCCTAACCCTAACCCTAACCCTAACCCTAACCCTAACCCTAACCCTAACCCTAACCCTAACCCTAACCCTAACCCTAACCCTAACCCTAACCCTAACCCTAACCCTAACCCTAACCCTAACCCTAACCCTAACCCTAACCCTAACCCTAACCCTAACCCTAACCCTAACCCTAACCCTAACCCTAACCCTAACCCTAACCCTAACCCTAACCCTAACCCTAACCCTAACCCTAATTCTAAGTCTAACCCCAAAAGTCTAAGTCTAAGTCTAACCCCAAAAGTCTAAGTCTAACCCCAAAAGTCTAAGTCTAACCTGAAAAGTCTAAGTCTAACCCGAAAAATTCTAAGTCTAACCCCAAAAGTCTAAGTCTAAGTCTAACCCCAAAAGTCTAAGTCTAACCCCAAAAGTCTAAGTCTAACCTGAAAAGTCTAAGTCTAACCCGAAAAATTCTAAGTCTAACCCCAAAAGTCTAAGTCTAAGTCTAACCCCAAAAGTCTAAGTCTAACCCCAAAAGTCTAAGTCTAACCCCAAAAGTCTAAGTCTAAGTCTAACCCGAAAAATTCTAAGTCTAACCCCAAAAGTCTAAGTCTAAGTCTAACCCCAAAAGTCTAAGTCTAACCCCAAAAGTCTAAGTCTAACCCCAAAAGTCTAAGTCTAAGTCTAACCCCAAAAGTCTAAGTCTAACCCCAAAAGTCTAAGTCTAACCTGAAAAGTCTAAGTCTAACCCGAAAAATTCTAAGTCTAACCCCAAAAGTCTAAGTCTAAGTCTAACCCCAAAAGTCTAAGTCTAACCCCAAAAGTCTAAGTCTAACCTGAAAAGTCTAAGTCTAACCCGAAAAATTCTAAGTCTAACCCCAAAAGTCTAAGTCTAAGTCTAACCCCAAAAGTCTAAGTCTAACCCCAAAAGTCTAAGTCTAACCCCAAAAGTCTAAGTCTAAGTCTAACCCGAAAAATTCTAAGTCTAACCCCAAAAGTCTAAGTCTAAGTCTAACCCCAAAAGTCTAAGTCTAACCCCAAAAGTCTAAGTCTAACCCCAAAAGTCTAAGTCTAAGTCTAACCCCAAAAGTCTAAGTCTAACCCCAAAAGTCTAAGTCTAACCTGAAAAGTCTAAGTCTAACCCGAAAAATTCTAAGTCTAACCCCAAAAGTCTAAGTCTAAGTCTAACCCCAAAAGTCTAAGTCTAACCCCAAAAGTCTAAGTCTAACCCCAAAAGTCTAAGTCTAAGTCTAACCCGAAAAATTCTAAGTCTAACCCCAAAAGTCTAAGTCTAACCCCAAAAGTCTAAGTCTAAGTCTAACCCGAAAAATTCTAAGTCTAACCCCAAAAGTCTAAGTCTAAGTCTAACCCCAAAAGTCTAAGTCTAACCTGAAAAGTCTAAGTCTAACCTGAAAAGTCTAAGTCTAACCCGAAAAATTCTAAGTCTAACCCCAAAAGTCTAAGTCTAAGTCTAACCCCAAAAGTCTAAGTCTAACCCCAAAAGTCTAAGTCTAACCCCAAAAGTCTAAGTCTAACCCGAAAAATTCTAAGTCTAACCCCAAAAGTCTAAGTCTAAGTCTAACCCCAAAAGTCTAAGTCTAACCCCAAAAGTCTAAGTCTAACCTGAAAAGTCTAAGTCTAACCCGAAAAATTCTAAGTCTAACCCCAAAAGTCTAAGTCTAAGTCTAACCCCAAAAGTCTAAGTCTAACCTGAAAAGTCTAAGTCTAACCTGAAAAGTCTAAGTCTAACCCGAAAAATTCTAAGTCTAACCCCAAAAGTCTAAGTCTAAGTCTAACCCCAAAAGTCTAAGTCTAACCCCAAAAGTCTAAGTCTAACCCCAAAAGTCTAAGTCTAACCCGAAAAATTCTAAGTCTAACCCCAAAAGTCTAAGTCTAAGTCTAACCCCAAAAGTCTAAGTCTAACCCGAAAAATTCTAAGTCTAACCCCAAAAGTCTAAGTCTAAGTCTAACCCCAAAAGTCTAAGTCTAACCCCAAAAGTCTAAGTCTAACCTGAAAAGTCTAAGTCTAACCCAAAAAATTCTAAGTCTAACCCCAAAAGTCTAAGTCTAACCCGAAAAGTCTAAGTCTAACCCCAAAAGTCTAAGTCTAACCTGAAAAGTCTAAGTCTAACCCGAAAAATTCTAAGTCTAACCCCAAAAGTCTAAGTCTAAGTCTAACCCCAAAAGTCTAAGTCTAACCCCAAAAGTCTAAGTCTAACCTGAAAAGTCTAAGTCTAACCCGAAAAATTCTAAGTCTAACCCCAAAAGTCTAAGTCTAAGTCTAACCCCAAAAGTCTAAGTCTAACCCCAAAAGTCTAAGTCTAACCCCAAAAGTCTAAGTCTAAGTCTAACCCCAAAAGTCTAAGTCTAACCCGAAAAGTCTAAGTCTAACCCGAAAAGTCTAAGTCTAAGTCTAACCCGAAAAGTCTAAGTCTAACCCGAAAAGTCTAAGTCTAACCCCATGTCTAAGTCTACCACCCTCCACACCTACCTTTCTCACCTACGTTCCAGTGTCCTTCAAGTCCTTGCCGTGACAAAGCAAGACACACAACGTACGTGCATTGTTTAACTATTTGTTTATTACAGCACTGTTTCCACAAGGCAGGACTCATACAATCATATACATGTATGTATATACACGCTATACCAGCAACAATGCATTGAGAAGCAGAACATGTAATGAATAGGGGTCTGTGATTCCCCAACTTAGTTTATAGGCACAGCATCCACACATTCTGTACAAGGCACAACACAGTTTACAGGCGCAACATAACACATATTGCGTACATGGCACGACGCAATTTACAGGTGCAGCACACACATATGCAGTACAGCTGTAACACATGGTTCACATAGACGTCATACCAACCAGAGAAAGGGTACAAACCCACCATACCCCATTAGTGACACCACATTTGTGAGAACACACCTCAAAAGCAGTGCAGATCTCAGCCCATCCAAAGACATTGCAATTCTCAGAACGGCCACAAAGGGGCGCGAGTCTCAGACTGGCCGGGAGGAACAAAATCGCCTCCACCGGCCCTTGGTTACGGGGTTGGGTTAGCCCTGCGCTAGAACAAACAAAGCAAAGCTAACCCAACCCCGTAAGCAAGGCAATGCTAAAGCCAATTTCGTTTACATTAATTGGATGGAAAACTAAAGCCAATCTCGTTTACATTTAATTGGATGTAAAACTAAAGCCAATTTGGTTGAATTAAGTTGAATGCAAAGCCAAAGCCAATTTGGTTGATGCAAAATGACTGCAAGGCTAAAGCCAAATTTGGTTGAGATTAATTGAATGCAGACGCTGAAATCAGCGCAACTCTTCAAATGGCCACAAGGGGGCGCGAGTCTCAGACTGGCCGGGAGGAACAAAATCGCCTCCACCGGCCCTTGGTTACGGGGTTGGGTTAGCCCTGCGCTAGAACAAACAAAGCAAAGCTAACCCAACCCCGTAAGCAAGGCAATGCTAAAGCCAATTTCGTTTACATTAATTGGATGTAAAACTAAAGCCAATTTTGTTTACATTTAATTGGATGTAAAACTAAAGCCAATTTGGTTGAATTAAGTTGAATGCAAAGCCAAAGCCAATTTGGTTGATGCAAAATGACTGCAAGGCTAAAGCCAAATTTGGTTGAGATTAATTGAATGCAGACGCTGAAATCAGCGCAACTCTTCAAATGGCCACAAGGGGGCGCAAGTCTCAGACTGGCCGGGAGGAACAAAATCGCCTCCACCGGCCCTTGGTTACGGGGTTGGGTTAGCCCTGCGCTAGAACAAACAAAGCAAAGCTAACCCAACCCCGTAAGCAAGGCAATGCTAAAGCCAATTTGGTTTACATTAATTGGATGGAAAACTAAAGCCAATTTCGTTTACATTTAATTGGATGTAAAACTAAAGCCAATTTGGTTGAAGTCAACTGAATGTAAAGCTAAAGCCAATTTGGTTGAAGTCAATTGAATGTAAAACTAAAGCCAATTTGGTTGATGCAAAATGACTGCAAGGCTAAAGCCAAATTGGTTGAGATTAATTGAATGCAGGCGCTGAAATCAGCGCAACTCTTCAAATGGCCACAAGGGGGCGCGAGTCTCAGACTGGCCGGGAGGAACAAAATCGCCTCCACCGGCCCTTGGTTACGGGGTTGGGTTAGCCCTGCGCTAGAACAAACAAAGCAAAGCTAACCCAACCCCGTAAGCAAGGCAATGCTAAAGCCAATTTGGTTTACATTAATTGGATGGAAAACTAAAGCCAATTTCGTTTACATTTAATTGGATGTAAAACTAAAGCCAATTTGGTTGAAGTCAACTGAATGTAAAGCTAAAGCCAATTTGGTTGAAGTCAATTGAATGTAAAACTAAAGCCAATTTGGTTGATGCAAAATGACTGCAAGGCTAAAGCCAAATTGGTTGAGATTAATTGAATGCAGGCGCTGAAATCAGCGCAACTCTTCAAATGGCCACAAGGGGGCGTGAGTCTCAGACTGGCCGGGAGGAACAAAATCGCCTCCACCGGCCCTTGGTTACGGGGTTGGGTTAGCCCTGCGCTAGAACAAACAAAGCAAAGCTAACCCAACCCCGTAAGCAAGGCAATGCTAAAGCCAATTTGGTTTACATTAATTGGATGGAAAACTAAAGCCAATTTCGTTTACATTTAATTGGATGTAAAACTAAAGCCAATTTTGTTTACATTAAGTGAATGTAAAGCTAAAGCCAATTTGGTTGAATTAAGTTGAATGCAAAGCCAAAGCCAATTTGGTTGATGCAAAATGACTGCAAGGCTAAAGCCAAATTTGGTTGAGATTAATTGAATGCAGACGCTGAAATCAGCGCAACTCTTCAAATGGCCACAAGGGGGCGCGAGTCTCAGACTGGCCGGGAGGAACAAAATCGCCTCCACCGGCCCTTGGTTACGGGGTTGGGTTAGCCCTGCGCTAGAACAAACAAAGCAAAGCTAACCCAACCCCGTAAGCAAGGCAATGCTAAAGCCAATTTGGTTTACATTAATTGGATGGAAAACTAAAGCCAATTTGGTTTACATTAAGTGAATGTAAAGCTAAAGCCAATTTGGTTGAAGTCAACTGAATGTAAAGCTAAAGCCAATTCGGTTTACATTAATTGAATGTAAAGCTAAAGCCAATTTGGTTGAAGTCAATTGAACGCACATGCTGAAATCAGCGCAACTCTCAAAATGGCCACAAAGGGGCACGAGTCTTAAAGTGGCCAGGAAGGAACGCAGATGGCATCAGAAGGAAGCGTTGATTGGCCTGGGAACAGAAGGGCCCTCAGGAAGGGTGCGGGTGGGTTGGATCGCTGGGCTGAAGCTGATGGGATGAACTGCAGTGAGACCGAGTGCCGCATCCCACATGTTGCCTGCGATGACCTTGGTGGGGGCTTGTGGCAGAGTGACAGGAAGATCGTGGAAAGGGAACGGAGCGGGGATTCGGGTAACGGCTCAACTGAACTGAGCTGGCGGTGAGTGTGGGAGGCCAAAAAAGCCAATGGCATCGCAGGGGGGAAGTCATCGACTGGAAGCATCGAAGGCATCTTCACCTGTAATACAGAGACATGCTTTAGAAGGAGGAACACCGAGACCCAAACTGTGCTCACCGTCAGCCCATCCCCACAAAATGTGGAAGCCAAACACCGCTCCAAGAAATAGCTTCAGAGTAAGGTTAGGAGTACTTAACAGGGAAGGTACTATGGTTAGGTACATCAGGATTAGGGTTAGAGTGACCGTTAGGGAAGGCCAAGGCAAAGGCACCTGCAAAAGGCAAGGAGAACAGCCGAGGGAACGCCAAAACAGAGGGCAAAGGCAAAGGGATGGGAAAGGCTTGGAGAATGCCAAAAGTCACATCAGAGGTCAGGCCCAAGGAGAAGGCCGCAGAGAACGCCAGAACAGAGACCAAAGAGATCAACGCAGAAGGCCAAAATGGAGGGCGAGGTCCATGAGAACGCTGCTGGGAAGGCCGATGCAGAAGGTCAAGGGCAATGGCCAAAGAGAATGCGGCACTAAAGGCCAAGACCAAAGGCAAAGAGAATGCTGTAGGAGAAGACAAAACAAGAGGCCAAAGGGAATGTGGCAAAGATGGCCGAGGGTAATGGCCAAAGAGAACGCAGCCACAAATGCCAGAAATGAAGGCCAAAATAGTGTTGTAAGGGAACGCCAGAACGGGAGGCAAAGGGAACGTGGCAAAGAAGGCCAATGACAAAGGCCAAGGGAATGTGGCACAGATGGCCAAAACCGCAGGCCAAAGAGAACACAGAGAAGGTGGCCAAGGGCAAATGGCCAAGAGAATGCCACAGGGATCGCCAAAACAGGAGGGCAAGAGAACGCAGCAGGAAAAGCCAAGGGCAAGGAGAACGCTGCAGGGAAAGGCTGGAGGCAAAGAGAACACAGAAAGAAAAGGACAGGCAGCATTCAGGGCACCGAGAAGTGCAGAAATGAGCTCTGGGAACCCTACCTTGTGCCTCAGTAAGTAATGAGTAAACATTGGTGGGTGTGCATTGCCCTTACCTGCTGGGCAGACAATTACCGGCCAGCAAAGTGGGGTTCCAGAGCATTCCAGGAAATGCAGATTCCAGTTCCTGCTGCTGCCGTGAAGAGCCGCGCATCTGCGTGCTGACCTTAAAGCGCTCAGGAGCAATGCAGCTCTGCTGCCACCTGTGGGAAACAACGCAGTAATGAAGGCGCTGCCCCGCATGTGTGGGGCTGCACCCTGAGCACGTTGCTGTAATGATGACACAAGGGTTGTAATTAATTACAATTATAATTAACATTAGGGATATAATTAATGTTATTGATAGGGTTGAAGTTACAGTTGGTCTAACATCAGTATTCTGCGCTATAATCACAATTAAGGTTATTTGACAAAAAACCATGAGGCATTATTTTTACAGCAGCATTCAGGTTAAGAGACATTTTTAATACTGGGGTAAGGGTTTGGTTCACAGGTACACTGCAGGTTAACATAATTATTGTTAGAACTCCCATTCAGCTATGGGTTCAGGTCAAGGTTAACTTTAATGCTGCCTCCCAGCTAATCCCAGAGTACCACAGGCAAAGGCAAGCAGGACACCCAGGGCAGGCAAAGGGAAGCAGAACTCCCATGGACAGCCAAGGTAAATGCAAAGCAAACAGCCAAGCTAAGGCAAGGGCAAAAGCAAAGAGAGCACCTAATGGAAAGCCAAGGTGATGGCAAGGAGAACGCAACAGGAAAGGCAAAAATACACAGCCAAAGAGACCACAGCAGGAAAGGCCAAGGGCAAAAGCCAAGAGAACACAGCACAAAATACCAGAACAAAAGGCCAAGGGAACACAACACAGAATGCCCGAGGAAGGGATGAGAAAACATGGCAGGAAGTGCCAAAATAGGAGGCCAAAGAGAACACAGCAAAGGAGGCCAATGCAGAATGTGGCTGGAACACCAAGACAAGAGGTCAAAGAGAACACCGTAAGGAATGCCCAGGCAAGGGTCAAGAGAACGTGGCAGGAAATGCCACAACAGGAGGGCAAGAGAATGCTGCCAGGAATGCCAAAATCGAATGCTGAAGAGAATGTGGCAACAGAAAGCCAAGGGCAATGGCCAAGAGAATGTGGCATGGAACACAAAAACAGGAGGGCAAGGGAATGCCCAGACAAGGGCAAGGGCCAAGAGAACGTGGAAGGAAATGCCAAAGATAATGGCCAAGAGAACACGGCAAGAAACGCCAAAACAGGAGGGCAAGAGAACACAGCAGGGAACGCCAAAACTGAATGCCAAAGTCAATGTGGTAAAGAAAGCCAAGGGCAACGGCCAAGAGAATGCGACATGGAACACAGCAAAAACAGGAGGGCGAGAGAATGCCCAGACAATGGCAATGGCTAAGAGAACATGGAAGGAAATGCCAAAACAGGAGGGTGAGAGAACACGGCACGGAACGCCAAAACTGAATGCTGAAATGAATACGGTAAAGAAAGCCAAGGGCAATGGCCAAATGAACGTGGCATGGAGCACAAAAACAGGAGGACAAGAGAATGTAATAGGAGCGGCAAGGGCAAAGGGAAGGAAAACACTGCAGTGAAAGGCCAGAGACAAGGAGAACACAGAAAGAAATGGACAGGCAGCCTTCTGGGCACCATAAAGTGCAATTAAGAGCTCTGGGAGCACCGTGTTGTGCCATGCTATGGAGTGGGTAAACACTGGTGGGTGTGCATTGTCCTTACCTGCTGGGCAGACAATTACCAGCCAGAAAAGTGAGGTTCCAGGGCATTCCAAGAGATGCAGATTCCAGTTCCTTGCTGTTCCCATGAAGACCCACACATCTCCGTGCAGTTGTTACGGTACTCAGGAGCACCGCAGCTCTGCTGCCACCTGTGGGACACAACACAGTAATGAAGGCACTGCCCTGCAGATGTAGGGTTGCACCCTACGCACATTGCTCTAATGACAACACAAGGGAGAGTTACAGATATAATTAATGCTATTTATAGGGTTGAAATTACAGTTAGTTTAACAACAGCGTTCTACACTACAATTACAACTAAGGTTACTTTAACAAAAAACATGGAGCATTATTTTTATGGCAGCATTTAGCTTATGAGTTATTTTTAATACTGGGTTAAGGGTTCCATTTACAGATACACTGCAGTTTAATGTAATTATCATTAGAACTCCCATTAAGCTATGGTTTCAGCTCAAGTTGAACACTAACGCTGTCTCCCAGCCAATCCCAGAGAGGCAAAGGCAAGCATAATACCCACAGAAAGCCACAACAAAGGCAAAGCAAAGCAGGCAGCCATGGCAAAGGAAGGGTAAAAGCTAAGGAAAAGCACAAGGAAAGCAAGGGCAAGGAGAGGGCAACTGGGAAGGCCAAAGAGAACGGGGCCGGGAAGGCCAAAGAGAACGGAGCCGGGAACACAAGGGCAATGGCCGAAGAGAACATAAAAGGGAATGCCAAAACTGAATCCTGAAGAGAATGTGGCCAAAGAAAGCCAAGGGCAACGGCCAAGAGAATGTGACATGGAACACAAAAACAGGAGGGCAAGAGAATTCCCAGGCAGGGGACATGAGAACGCGGAAGGAAATGCCAAAGATAATGGCCAAAATACACGGAAGGATGTGCCACAACAAGAGGGCAACAGAACACAGCACAGAACGCCAAAACTGAATGCTGAAATGAATGCGGTAAAGAAAGCCAAGGGCAATGGCCAAGAGAATGCGACATGGAACACAAAAACAGGAGGGCAAGAGAATTCCCAGGCAGAGGACATGAGAACGCGGAAGGAAATGCCAAAGATAATGGCCAAAATACACGGAAGGATGTGCCACAACAGCAGGGCAACAGAACACGGCACGGAACGCCAAAACTGAATGCTGAAATGAATGCGGTAAAGAAAGCCAAGGGCAATGGCCAAATGAACGTGGCATGGAGCACAAAAACAGGAGGACAAGAGAATGTAATAGGAACAGCAAGGGCAAAGGGAAAGAAAACACTGCAGTGAAAGGCCAGAGACAAGGAGAACACAGAAAGAAATGGACAGGCAGCCTTCTGGGCACCATAAAGTGCAATTAAGAGCTCTGGGAGCACCGTGTTGTGCCATGCTATGGAGTGGGTAAACACTGGTGGGTGTGCATTGTCCTTACCTGCTGGGCAGACAATTACCAGCCAGAAAAGTGAGGTTCCAGGGCATTCCAAGAGATGCAGATTCCAGTTCCTTGCTGTTCCCATGAAGACCCTCACCTCTCCGTGCAGTCATTACGGCACTCGGGAGCGCCGCAGCTCTGCTGCCACCTGTGGGACACAACACGGTAATGAAGGCACTGCCCTGCAGATGTGCCTCTTTCACAAACCTGTGCTCCTTTCTCTGATCAACGTGGCTGCACTCTGTGCACAGTGCTGCTTACCAGCTGCACTGAAGCTGGGAACAACAGACGAGGAGGCTCAGGTACCCAACAACATTTTTGCTTCCATCTTCTCTGATAACTGCTCATTATACACAGCCCTCACCTTCGGTTTGGTAGGTGGGGATTGAGGAAGCAATGCCAGTCCCACAGACCCCTCCCTATCCTACACTGTGATGGGAGATCAGGTTCTGGACCACCTGAGGACCCGAACATCCAGGAGTCTTTGGGTCCTGATGAGATGAGTCCCAGAGTTCTGAGGGAATTCACCACTGCAGTCACTGAGCCACTCTCAATGGTATTTCAGAAGTCGAAGCAGTCAGGAGAAGTGCCTGGTGAGTAGGAAAAAAAAAAAAAAAAAAAGCAACAGCACATCCGTCATTACGGATAGAAAGTGTGACCCTGGGAACTACCAACACGTCAGTCTCACCTCCGTGCCGGGAAAAATCGTGGAGCAGATCCTCCTGGAAGTGACTCTAAAGCACACGTTCCAGTGCCTCACCACCCTCTGTATGAAAAGCTTCCTCCTAATAACCAACCTAAACCTTCCATTTCAGTTTAAAACTATTCCACTTGTCCTATCACCATCCACCCTCATAAATAGCCGCTCCCCGCCCGCTTAATGCGCTCCCTTCAAGTATTGGAAAGCTGTGTTGAGGTCTTTCCAGAGCTTTCTCTTCTCCAAAAGAAACAATCCCAGTTCCTTCAACCTTTCTTCATAGGAGAGCTGCTCCAGCCCTCTGATCATCTTAGTGGCCCTCCTCCGGACCTGCTCCAAAAGCTCCACATTATTCCTGTGCTGGAGCCCCAGGCCTGGATGCAGTGCTGCAGATGGGGCCTCACAAGAGCAGAGTAGAAGGGGACGATCACCTCCATGCCCCTGCTGGCTGCTCCTCTTTTAATGCAGCCCAGAACCACCAAAACATTCTGGGGATGAAAGGACTGAGCGCAGTCCTGCCCCATAAGGCCTGGGGGTACTGGTGGGTGGGAGCTGGACATGAGTCAGCAGTAGGCCCTTCCAGCCCAGAAAGCCAGCCGTATCCTGGGCTGCATCCATTTGTGGCCAGCAGGTAAAGGGAGGCGATCCTCATACCTCTGCTCTGCGCTGGTGAGGCCTCACCTGCAGTGCTGCATCCCAGTGTGGAGTCCTCAGTGCAGGGAGACATGGAGCTGTGGGAGCGCATCCAGAGCACAGCCACAAATACGAACTAAAGGATGGAACACCTCTCCTGCAAGAAGAGAGAGCTGGGCTGCTCAGCCTGGAAAAGTGAAGGCTCCAAGATGACCTGGTAACAGCCTTTCAATACCAAAGGAAAGAACAAGGGAAAATAGAGGTTAGATATAAGGAAAATGTCTTCCACAGTGAGGGTGCTGAGACAGTGGAACAGGTTGCTAGAGACGCAGTTGATGCGCTGTCCCTTTCAAGGTGAGGCTGGGTCAGGCTCTGAGCACCTGATCCAGCTGTGGATGTTCATCGTGGTGGAGTTGGACCGCATCACAAACCTACCTGCATGCAAGCAATGTACCAGCAAGGGGCTTGTGATGCTCATTACCTGCTGCACTGATCTCACACCACTGATTGGAGGAGCCCAGGCAATCCTTGAACCCCATCGAGCTGCAAAATGAAAACAGAAGAGATACAGAGCATAATTTAATACATGATAATGATGCACACAATACCCTTAAAAAACTCTACATGGATGCAATCAACAGATAGCACTGTGAATTATGGCCACAAATTGGGATGATGTGGGAGCAGATGAACCACACTTGGGGCCCCATACTGGAAGTTATGAGATGAGAATCATTGAAGAAGAGACCACACACATAAGATACAGCTGCTCTAACCCAACTTCAGATCCCCCAGAAAGGCAGAGCTCACAGCTCTGAAATAAAGCAGGAATTACTCACCCCACACCCCAAAAGAAGCAGTCTCCAGGTTCAAATGCTGCCCTTACAGCTACCAGCCCTTAAATGTGGTTAGGATTCCCCAAAAAAGGGAAGGTCACAACCCCGAAATAAAAATGGAACCACTTACCCCATTCCAAGGACCAATACTCACCCACACTCAAAGGAAGCAGCTTCCAGGTGCAGATAGCTACCAGCCCTCAAATGCAGCCAGGATCCTCCAAAAAAGCAAGGGAACAGAACCCTGCAATAGGGAAGGGATCACCCACCCCACCCCAAAGAGAAGGATTCACCCTACACTCCAAAGGCAGCACTCCCCAAGTTCAGATGCTGCCCCTGCACTTCCCAGCCCTTAAATGGGGCCAGGGAGGGGTGGAGCCTGGCTCAGCCCCGCCCACAGCCAAACTGCCCCCAGCTGTGCTGCAGGGTCGCACCCCTCCTCAGGTGCTCCATCACAGCTTGGGGCTGTGCCCTTAAAGTGCCGGTGCAGCCATAGAGAACAATAATGAGGAAAATGAACGTCTGCCGAGGGAGGTTTATGGAGGGATGACCTGCCATAGCCCACATATTTTGATCCCAGCGAGTGCTGTTTACACACCTGCAGCACCCAGTGACACTTATCTGTCATTTCATAGCTGTGCAAATAGGAGCTGTTGAGTCAGGGCCTGAACCACTGATTGATCACCTGAGGCAAGGACTGAGTCAGCTGTGGGAGCACAGGTGAAGGTGATTCAGCTGTGTAACGAAGGGGTGGAGCCTGGCTGCACCTCTCCTAGATCCAATTTAAGGACTGAGAGCCACTGGCGAAGGATCTCTGTTGTGGTTTTGTGATTTTTGTTGTTAGCATTCCACATCAGAACATCCTGTAAATCAATGGGAGTTGAAGAGTTTGTGTTCTGATTCTGTGAGTTGTCTTTGTGGGTATTTTGGGCTCTAGGATGGGAGGGTAGGAATGGCGTTCCCGGAGGACTTGGCATGCAGAGGAGGAAAGGTGGAGTTCCTGGCTGTACTGATTGCAGCTGATTGCTTTCTCCCTCATTTCGCTCCTTAAGGGTAAAGGGGTCCAGGAAGCCTGGTTACTCCTCAAGATGAAAGGCACAAGAACGATTGTCCTTGAATGCTGTAAGGCAAGTTGCAGGAGAAGACCGGTGTGGATGAGCTGAGAACTATTGTTGAGACTCTGGAAGGAAACGAGAGTCTACAACCTCTGGAAGAAGGGACAAGCTACTTGGGAAGATTACAAGAAAGTTGCCAAGGTAAGCAGGGAGAAAGTTAGGAGGGCAAAAGCCCAACTTGAACTCAGATTGGACACTGAAGTAAAAGGGAATAAGGAATCCTTTTATAAATCTTTTATAAATATGTCAGTGGTTGTCATGGTTCTATGTTTTTTGTTTTTGTTTTGTTTTTTGTTTTTGGGTTTCAGTATTCCACATCAAAACATCATGTAGTGTACGGGGCATTGAAGTGTCACTGCCCCAATCCCAGGTTCCTATCCCTGTACATTACAGCAGTCACGGGATCTAGCCCTTCCGGGTGGGGGGGCGCTCTCTTGCTGCCTGGCAGTGGGTGCTGGAGGGTGCTTTCCTAGCCGTTCCAAGCTTTTCAGGTTTGAATCAGTCCCGGGAGCTCTCTCTCTCTCTTCTTGTCTGATTTATTAATCTCAATTGCAATTAAATCGTATCTATTGTGTTATCTTGTATTCCAATATTATAGTAAAATAAGTTTTCCTCCATAGATTGTTGCCGCTGTTCTTTTCCTCCCTTCCTTCCTTCCCATTTTGTGGGACTGGGGTGGGGGGGGAGAGGGCAGAGGCCTGTCGCCCCTGTCACGGACATAGATTGATCTGGTCAAATCCGTGACAGATTTTTGGCGCCCAACGTGGGGCTCGAACTGCTTTTTAGCTTTTTGAACGAATCTCTTTTTCTCTCTGCTCTTAGAGAGCTTCGTTAGGGAGCATTATCAGTAGTTCAGGTTTCTGTGCTGGAAAACCTGACCTTGAAAGATTAGGCGTACTGCCAGTGTTCTGGGATATTTGTAAACTTGAGCACTACTTAGTCTGGGTAGTGCCTTTTTTCTTTTTTTTTCTCTCCTCTTGTTAGCTTCAATTCATTAACCCTTTTTTAGCAAGCACCAGCGATGAACCCACTCATTATCGTGGGGGTGCTGGGTAAAGGATTAAAAGCAATGGTGTTAGTCACAACCTACTGGCCAATAATCCAGCTCATAATTATGTGTTGTGGAATTGCAACCATATATAGGTACCTAATGACACTGATGGAGGCACCTATGTTTTACCTAGTTGCAATGTGGTATGATTTGAACTTTGACATCTACATCCCAGAAGGAATGGCTAATTTCTCAAACAACTACATCCCAGAAGGAATGGCTAATTTCACAAACAACTACATCCCAAATGGAATAGCTAATTTTACAAACAACACGATGTTCAGACCAGTCTCCGGGTTTTCTTCTCGGTTTGTCAAACGTTTTTTGAATCCTGAATTAATAGTCATGTTGGTGTGCGTGTCATCAATTCTCCTGAATGTATTCCAATTCATTTGTAATAAGGGAAAGGAGTCTCTTCCGAAACTAGAGAATGATGATTGGCAGGGGATATGGAGAGGTTTAGGAAAGGTCTTAGAAGCATGGGGACCCGCAGTGTCATGGGATTTTACTCTTGAACACCTGTGGGATCCTGAGAAACTAAGCCAGTATTTGAGTCAGGGACTATGCGGCTTACATAAATCTAAGGAGGTACAACTTATTTGGGGTTTGGCTTGTGCTTACCGTGCCCTATATAATACCATTCTGGAGAGAGAGAGTTTCCGAGCTGAGGTTCAAGCCAAAGGGGAAAATCCCCAAGTCAAATCTAATCAATCACAGGAGACACCAGTAACAATACCAGTTGCTCCTGTGGAGGGCAAGAAATGGAAACGAGTGTCTTCGCGTCTTGAACGAAAAAGAGAAGAAGAGGAGGAGGAGGAGGAAGATCCAGGCGAGGGGCCCTCCTCAAAACCACCACCATCGCGAAAGGCAAAAGCGAAAACTAAGAGACATGCAGAAGAGAGTGATGAAGAGGAAGTCTCTATTACTACTCGCCGGCCTCTAAAGATGACTGAAATCCAAGGTTCAAGAAAGGAGTTCACACGGCGCCTGAATGAAAGTATTGTTTCCTGGTTGGTTCGCTGCTGGGACAGTGGGGCCCATAGCTTGTCTCTGGATGGTAATGAAGCTCGCCAACTAGGTGCCATTGCCAGAGATCCAGCTATTGATAGAGGAATTAGTCGGTGTTCGGATGAGGCTGCCTCCCTCTGGGAACGAGTGTTAACAGCTGTGAAGGAAAAGTATCCCTTCAAAAATAGCTTGAAGATTGCAATAAAAAAATGGGATACAGTTGAAAAGGGTATCCAGTATTTGAGGGAAATAGGCGTGGTGGAAATGCTGTATGACCCTAACTTTGTTTCTAACCAACCACACCAAAACCGCGACCCTGAAAAGGTGAGGACAACGCCTGAGATATGGCAGAAAATCGTGACAACAGCGCCGGACAAATATGCCGCTACACTAACGTCAGCGTGTGACAGATACCAGGAACAACAGAGAACGCCCTTAATTTATGAATTAATTGTTACGCTTCAAAACTACGAACAATTGCTGTCCCCAATTCATTCTGCCGTTGCTGCAATATCAAGAATGACGGAGCAAGTGTCTCAACTGATTAACCGTGACAAACCTGTAGCAGTATCAGAAACGCTTGATGAAGATCAGGATAATCAAACAAGTCTAGCGAAGGATGTGAAGGAGATGAAGGAGACGATGAGACTTCTGCGAGCCCACCTAACTAAAGACGATGAACCTTCCTTCTTACGTGCACGATCAAAAATCTCAGCTGTTAGAGGCAGACGCTCTCCGGCTCAAGTAAGGAATAATACACCGCGAATTACCTTATGGTATTACCTACGTGACCATGGAGAAGACATGGGGAAGTGGCACGGTCAACCTACTCCTGTACTACGAGCCCGGGTGAAAGAACTACAAAGCAGATCAACCACCAGTGCAGTTGCTCCAGTTACCACAGGTAATGAATAGAGGGGCCCTGCCCTCAGTCAGGGGGGGAAAGGGATAATAGAGTATATTGGACTGTGTGGATTCGATGGCCTGGCACATCAGAACCACTGAAATATAAGGCCCTGGTGGACACTGGTGCACAGTGCACTCTGATGCCCTCGAGTCACCAAGGGACAGAATCAATCCATATTTCTGGAGTGACCGGAGGCTCTCAAGAATTGACTGTGTTGGAGGCTGAGATAAGCCTCACTGGTAAGGACTGGCAAAAACATCCTATTGTGACGGGCCCAGGGGCTCCATGTATACTAGGTATTGATTATCTCAGAAGGGGGCATTTCAAGGATCCTAAGGGATATCGATGGGCCTTTGGAATAGCTGCTGTGGACACAGACAACATTAAGCAGCTGTCTGTCTTGCCTGGCCTGTCAGAAGATCCATCTATTGTGGGGCTGCTGCGAGTAAAAGAGCAACACGTACCGATAGCTACAAAAACGGTGCACAGGCGTCAGTACCGCACCAACAGGGATTCTTTGCTCCCCATTCATAAATTAATTCGTCAACTAGAGAGCCAGGGAGTGATCAGCAAAACTCACTCGCCTTTTAACAGCCCCATATGGCCAGTGCGTAAAGCCAGTGGAGAATGGAGGCTGACGGTGGACTACCGTGGCCTGAATGAAGTCACACCCCCACTGAGTGCTGCTGTGCCGGACATGTTAGAACTCCAGTATGAACTGGAGTCAAAAGCGGCCAAATGGTATGCCACCATTGACATTGCTAATGCCTTCTTTTCCATTCCTTTGGCCAAAGAATGTAAGCCACAGTTTGCTTTCACATGGAGGGGCATTCAGTATACCTGGAACCGTTTGCCCCAGGGGTGGAAACACAGCCCGACCATTTGCCATGGGTTGATCCAAACTGTATTGGAACAGGGCAGTGCTCCTGAGCACCTGCAGTACATTGATGACATCATTGTGTGGGGCGATACAGCAGAAGAAGTCTTTACAAAAGGAGAGCGAATGATCCAAATTCTTCTGAGTGCTGGTTTTGCTATTAAGCGAAGCAAAGTGAAAGGACCTGCCCAGGAGATTCAGTTCCTAGGTATAAAGTGGCAAGATGGCCGTCGTCACATCCCGACAGATGTGATCAACAAAATCACTGCTATGTCTCCACCCACTAGCAAAAGAGAGACACAATCTTTTCTGGGTGCAGTGGGCTTTTGGAGAATGCACGTTCCAAACTACAGCCTCATTGTAAGCCCCCTTTATTATGTGACGCGAATGAGAAATGAGTTTACATGGGGCCCTGAGCAGCAGCAGGCTTTTGAACAGATTAAACAGGAGATAGCCCGTGCCGTGGCCCTAGGGCCAGTACGGACGGAACAGGGTATAAAGAATATCCTCTATACTGCTGCTGGAGAGAACGGTCCCACTTGGAGTTTGTGGCAAAGAGCCTCAGGAGAGACCAGAGGCCGACCCCTGGGATTCTGGAGTCGGGCGTACAGAGGGTCTGAAGAGCACTACACTCCAACTGAGAAGGAGATCTTAGCTGCATATGAGGGGGTTCGGGCTGCTTCTGAAGTAGTCGGTACTGAAACACAGCTCCTTCTGGCACCTCGACTGCCAGTGCTGAACTGGATGTTTAAAGGAAAGGTTCCCTCTACCCATCATGCTACTGATGCCACTTGGAGTAAGTGGATTGCGTTGATTACACAGCGAGCGCGAATGGGGAACCTCAGCCGTCCAGGAATCCTAGAGGTCATCATGGACTGGCCTGAAGGTAAAAAGTTTGGAACACCACCAGCAGAAGAAGTATCACGTGCTAAAGAAGCCCCACCATACAATGAACTACCAGAGAATGAAAAGAAATATGCCCTGTTCACAGATGGATCGTGTCGTATTGTGGGAAAACATCGCAGATGGAAAGCTGCTGTGTGGAGCCCCACACGACAAGTTGCAGAGGCCACTGAAGGGAAAGGAGAATCAAGTCAATTTGCAGAGGTAAAGGCTGTCCAACTGGCCTTAGATGTCGCTGAACGGGAGAGGTGGCCAATGCTCTATCTTTACACTGACTCATGGATGGTAGCAAATGCCTTATGGGGGTGGTTACAGCAGTGGGAGCAAAATAATTGGCAAAGAAGGGGTAAACCTATTTGGGCTGCTGAACTGTGGAAAGACATTGCTGCCCGAACAAAGACTATAGTTGTAAAGGTGCGCCATGTAGATGCTCATGTGCCCAAGAGTCGGGCTACTGAAGAACAACAAAATAACCATCAGGTAGACCGAGCTGCCAGAATTGAGGTGGCTCAAATAGACCTGGACTGGCAGAACAAGGGTGAATTATTTCTGGCTCGGTGGGCCCATGAGACCTCAGGTCATCAAGGGAGAGATGCAACATACAAATGGGCCAGAGACCGAGGGGTGGACTTAACTATGGATGCCATTGCACAGGTTATTCATAACTGTGAAACATGTGCCATCATCAAACAAGCCAAGAGGATGAAACCTCTGTGGGAGGAAGGGCGATGGCAAAAGTACAAATATGGGGAGGCATGGCAGGTTGATTATATCACCTTGCCACGATCTCGCAATGGTAAGCATTATGTGCTTACTATGGTGGAGGCAACCACTGGATGGCTTGAAACATATGCAGTACCCCATGCTACCGCCCGAAACACCATACTGGGTCTCGAGAAACAAGTCCTGTGGCGACATGGCACCCCAGAAAGGATTGAGTCAGATAATGGGACTCATTTCAAAAATTCTCTTGTAAACACTTGGGCCAAAGATCATGGCATTGAGTGGATTTACCATATTCCCTATCATGCACCAGCCTCTGGTAAAATTGAACGATACAATGGATTGTTAAAAACGATGCTAAAAGCACTGGGTGGAGGAACATTTAAGCACTGGGAGAAGCATTTGGCAGAAGCCACCTGGTTAGTCAATACCAGAGGATCTATTAATCGTGATGGTCCTAACCAATCCAGTTCCCTACATACCGTAGAGGGAGATAAAGTCCCCGTTGTACATGTAAAGAACATGTTAGGAAAGGCAGTTTGGGTTCTTCCAGCTTCTGGAAAGGGCAAACCTCTCCGTGGTACAGTTTTTGCCCAGGGACCAGGATCCACTTGGTGGGTAATGCAGAAGAATGGGGATGTCCAGTGTGTACCACAAGGAAACTTGATGCCGGGGGAGTGCAGTTACTAATTCTATGTATATGTATATAGCCATGTGTGCATTTTAATCATTTTTTGTTTGTTTGTATATATGTATATATATTTTAAGCATGATGTAACGATGTAGAATAAGGGGTGGAATGTCATGGTTCTATGTTTTTTGTTTTTGTTTTGTTTTTTGTTTTTGGGTTTCAGTATTCCACATCAAAACATCATGTAGTGTACGGGGCATTGAAGTGTCACTGCCCCAATCCCAGGTTCCTATCCCTGTACATTACAGCAGTCACGGGATCTAGCCCTTCCGGGTGGGGGGGCGCTCTCTTGCTGCCTGGCAGTGGGTGCTGGAGGGTGCTTTCCTAGCCGTTCCAAGCTTTTCAGGTTTGAATCGGTCCCGGGAGCTCTCTCTCTCTCTTCTTGTCTGATTTATTAATCTCAATTGCAATTAAATCGTATCTATTGTGTTATCTTGTATTCCAATATTATAGTAAAATAAGTTTTCCTCCATAGATTGTTGCCGCTGTTCTTTTCCTCCCTTCCTTCCTTCCCATTTTGTGGGACTGGGGTGGGGGGGGAGAGGGCAGAGGCCTGTCGCCCCTGTCACGGACATAGATTGATCTGGTCAAATCCGTGACAGTGGTAAGAGAAGAACCAGAGAGAAAGTGTCATATTCCTGCGGGAAAAGTGGTATTCCTGGGAGAAACTGTCATATTCAGGGGTGAAAAGCAGTATTTCTGAGAGAACTGATGCAGTCCTATAGGATGGGGGACTGCTTGGTAAGAGCAGCACTGCAGCCCTCAGCTGGACAGGTTTTCCCTGTGTGCCTAGACTGTGAGCTGTGCAGCTGTGCCTGGCTGCACTGCTTCAGCCTGGAACCCACTGCCCGCTGCTGCATCTCTCCTTCCTAATCTCCGGCACAGAGCCCCAAGGATGTTCCCGCAGTCCTCTGCCCGCCCCCAGAATGCCAGAGAAAACTTTGGCAGTGGGATGGGGGAGTCCTAGCATCCTGTTTTCCCTCTGCCTGCAGCTCTTTCCTCCTCTGCCACACAAGGCTCCGTGGGGGAAAGGGAGTGTTGGTAGGAGTGAAGGCTGCAAACAGCTGGGGGTGGGTCTGTGTACCCTGTGCCCTCATGCGGTCGCTCCAGCTGCAGCAGGACTGGAGAAGGGCAGATGAAAAGCTGCAGCTGAGCCTGATGGACCTGCACAACTCTTGGGCCATCTTCCAGAGGCAGCTGTGACACATTGATTCTTTCTATGCAGGTAAATTAATTTATTCCATCTGTAAAACTAAGGTAGAGAACTGCAGTTTTCTTTAATCTTTGTAGAAACAATGTTATGGTCCACACGAAACTGAGAAGCGCAGCTTAATGCAGTGTGTCCCTGGGGACTGACTGGGGCCTAAAACTACCCATTTATGGCATTAAAAAGAGTAAAAACCCAAAAGTTAAACTTGAAGTGCAAGAAAGGCACTTTGAAACATGCACTGAAAAATGAGCAAGGCAGAGGCAGAGCGAACATTAATATGGCCCCATGCTTTCTGCTAACATGCTTTCATTTTGTGATCATTAAATTTGCTGGGCAGTTAGATTTTAGTATGTGAATATTTTAAATCCATGTAAAAGGTACTGGCAAAAAAAAAAAAACAAAAAAAAAACAAAAAAAAAAACCAACCTCCATGACCACATGAATGCAAATATATTCCTCTTTTTTTTTTTTTTTTTTTTTTTTTTAAAAGACACTTAACACAGCTTTCCTGCTTTTCCCTGTTTTCTTCGTCATCCCCACCTCTCCTCCCATTCCCGAATCTAACTTTGCGTTCTTCCCCTGTCATCGCAAAAGAAAACATCATCAGGTACTGAGCTGCAAGTCTGCGTCAATCCAGTCGGAATTCTTTCCGCGGTCTCTGCTGCCACCGCGTGGCCAATGCGCGTAAATGAACTATGTTGCTTGGTGCCGCGCACTACGCATGCGCCATTCCAGTCACATCACTACGCATGCGCCGATTTAGTTACACTAGAGCGCATGCGCAAGTTTGGATGCGTGACCACGCATGCGCTAAGCTAGACATGGTACTGCGCATGTGCATGTCTTCCTAAGGGACTACGCATGTGCAAGGCTGATAGCAGTACCACGCATGCGCCATTCCAGTCACACCACTACGCATGCGCCGATTTAGTTACATTAGAGCGCATGTGCAAGTTTGGATGCGTGACCACGCATGCGCTAAGCTAGACATGGTACTGCGCATGTGCATGTCTTCCTAAGGGACTACGCATGTGCAAGACTGATAGCAGTACCACGCATGCGCCATTCCAGTCACACCACTACGCATGCGCCGATTTAGTTACACTAGAGCGCATGTGCAAGTTTGGATGCGTGACCACGCATGCGCTAAGCTAGACATGGAACTGCGCATGCGCATGTCTTTCTAAGGGACTACGCATGTGCAAGGCTGATAGCAGTACCACGCATGCGCCATTCCAGTCACACCACTACGCATGCGCCGATTTAGTTACACTAGAGCGCATGTGCAAGTTTGGATGCGTGATCACGCATGCACTAAGCCAGACATGCTACTGCGCATGCGCATCTCGTCCTAAGGGACTACGCATGTGCAAGGCTGATAACAGTATTACGCATGCGCCATTCCAGGTACGTTACTGCGCATGCGCCTGCTTCATCGTAGTATTTCGCATGCGCTTGTTCTGATAGACGAGTGCACATGCGCTGCCACTTCGCATGCGCATGTTTTCTCACAGCAATACGCATGCGCCAATACGAGTGCATGCGCTGTTTCCTGAGTTGCAGTACGCATGCGTAGGTTCCGACGAGCTATTACGCTTTCGTCAATCCAGGCGTATTACTACGCATGCGCTGTTCCATGACGCGCCGCTACACGTGCTCCTGTGTTGACACTACAATACGCATGCGCGAGTCTTTTTGCAACGCTGATCCAATGGAGTGGCGCGTGGGGTGCAGGTTCTGCTGGGAGTAAAAGCAGTCTGTTGCTGGGGTGGGCTCGTCATAAAACCGCCCGAGGAAATAGACAGCATTCTAGGTTAGAAAGAGGGAGAGTGTGAGCCGGAGGTCCAAGAATTCACTTCTTACTCGCTCCGCAGAGGCTTGGTGAATGTGGGTGCTATTTAATCACTTGAGTGCGTGTGCACTATTGTCTGGAAGACTGAGCATAGTAGTGATTGGTAGATAAGCTGTGCAGAGCGACGAGAACGTAGTTTTCCTCTTCCGCATGGCTCGCGCATGAGTCGTTCTGCCTGCTGCCTCGAGCAGTGGCGGCAGCGGTTCCCCGGTTTGGCCACGCGGTGGCAGCAGAGACCACAAAGAACTTCTCCAATGGGCTTGACGCGGACCCGCGGCGCAGTCCCTGGGATCCTTTCCTTCTTCCTCTTGAGGACAGGGGAAAAACACAAGTTGGAAGAGGAAGGGGAACAGAAAAAAAAAAAAGAAAAAAAAATCCTTAGGGCAGCAACGAGGGGACACAGCAAGTTAACTTCCCTGGACTTCAGGAGAGGAGACTGTCTTTATGGTTTTATGGTTTTCCATCAGTATTCCACATCATAACATCTGGCAGTGCCCTGGAAGTTAAAGAGTTAATGCTCCAGTTCTGTGGATTGTCGATACTTCCAGTCTCCTGGTCCCAGAAGAGAAGCATGAACTACAATTCCCAGAAGACTTCATTTTTCTGCTTCCATTTTCCTTTTGGATGAAAGACAAAGCTGACTGGGAGTCACAAGGCTACTCTCTTTGCTCCCTGTCTGCTTTGCCTGCAGCATTAGAGTAAGGATGCCAGTTTTGGAAACTCTCTCATTTTCTTTTTATTTTACATGATTTATTAGCTTCAATTGCAATCATATTGTATTATATTTTATCTCATATTTTGCTACTATATTTAGTGAACTAAGTTTTTTTTCTTTAGCTTGTTGCAGCTGTTTTTCTCATCTAGGCTCATCTCCCTACCTTTTCCCTTCTCTGCCCCCTTCCTGGAACATAAATATGTGTGTCACTTTGCCCCCTTGTCTTGGACACTCGGCCAAGCCAAGCCAAACCATGACGGAGATGGTCTTCGCTGGGGTTTGCTGGTCATGGTCAAGGGCTGGGGTTTAGTTTTATGCTGGTTGCAGGACCAGGCCCCTGCACTGACCTCATAAATCATGTTCGCAGCAGCAGCCAGTGTGGATCTGAACAGCTTTCTTCCCAAGCTGAGAAGTGGATAATCCAGATGATCACTGTCCCTGCCATCTGAGAACAAGCTGAGGCAGTTTCGAGAGAAGCTTGGGGAAGATGTCAGCGCCATGAGCTGCTGTGGGACCTTCACTGCTGCTCTGTTCTTGGAGCTGGAGATGTCCTGGTGGGGTCTTGTTCTGCGTTGTTCTCTCTGAGCAGATTGGTGTGCGGGGAGCCAGGCTGCTTTTGCTTGTGTAAAGCTCTCTCCTGACATGGGCAGCTGACAAGGTGATGTGTCCATGTGTTTGCTGAAGCCACATTCTGCAGCTGTGCACCTGCCAGGATATAGGGGCAGAAGTTGTGGAGCCTGCCCAGTGTCAGGCTGCTGCTCACAGGGGAGGAGGGTACCTGCAGGGATGGGGCCAGCATGACCCAAGCTGTTCTGGTGGGAAAGCACTGGTAAATGCAGGGGTGCCTGTCCTCCAACCCCTGAGCTTGCCAGCCTCTGCCTGTCCTCAGGGATAGTTGTTTTTTTATGTTCTGCTTGCTCTGCCTCATGCTCTGCTATACAAATCTTGGCTGTGGGCTCTGTTCTCACCAATCTCTTCTCAAGAGACATTGTGCTGGGCTAGAAAAAGCATCAGCAACAAAACGCACAGGTTAGACCCACGCAGCCAGGCAGTGAGGAGGGGAATGTCACTGCAGTGCGCTCTGCCAGTTGGGTCTCAGCCCAAAGGAGGGGTCTTTGGTGCTTGGGACTCTGCTTTTGAAGGCAAGAAGGTGTCCAGAAGTGTGCTAGTAATGCTTGTGTAAACCTGTCTCTACCAGGACCATTCCTCTGCCTTTGAAGATGCTTGCTGAGCAGCCAGGAAAGCACTGATGTTGAGGAATGGGAGAGATGTTACTGCTCTGAGACCTGCTCCACTACCTCTGGTTGGACTTGCATAGTTGCACCCTGCAAACTTCAGGCATCCTCTCACAGCTCAGACCAACGTCCTCTGCTCACTGCAAATCCTCCTCTGGAAAGAAGCACAAGTGACCATTCTTTGCACCTTGAAACTCTTGGAGGTGGGCAGCAAACTTAGCATAGAGAAATAGAGAAGGGAGGAGATCCTGAGGGAGATATTTTAAGGCTGTGTAAGGGTGTATAACCAAGATGTTATAATCACAATATAATTGTGTATAATCAATAGATATCAAGATGTTATAATCGCAATATAATCAAGAGAGTAAGGCAAAGCAGACAACGATAACAAAAAGAGAATAAGTGGAAGAGCTTACCCTTCGGCTGAGCTCACCAGAAAACACCAAGAGAGGTGATCTCCAGAAGAGATCCCTCCCCTCTGGTAGCCAGCTCTTAAATAGGTCTAGGAGGGGTGCAGCCTGGCTCCACCCCTTCCGGCAGCACAGGTGAATTGCCTTCACCTGTGCTCCTCTGGCTGACTTATGGCTCGCCTCAGGTGATTAATCAGAGGTTCAGGCCGTGACTCAGCAGTTCCCATACAAAGGGAGGGGGTGGCAGTGCCAGCTTTCCTTTTGGCATGTCCGTGGCTATTTCCCACACTCCTGCAGCTTCTGCTGAGCTCCTGTATCTTCCTGGAGCTGGCAGTATGAGCTTATAACATGCTAATTGTCATTAATTGGTGCTAATCATGCACGACAGTGCTTGCATTGCTGGGGATGTGGGGCTCTCCTTCCCATACAGTGACTCATGATTTCTCATCAGCTCTGCTGTGGGGTCGGGTCAAAGCAGAAAGCGATGACCCCAGGAGGGAAAATCCATCACTGGAGCTTCAGGGGCATTCGCAACCCTATCTTGGTGGGGGATCATTAAGATTGGAAAAGAATTCTGAGATAGAGTCCAGCCATCACCCCATGCCCACTAACTGTGTCCATAAGAGCTGCTGATGGCCACGTTCAGGCTCCATCCTACTTTGGCACAGCCCAGCTTCTGCTTCAGAGCTCCTAGTGGCCTCTCCCAGCTCTCTTTGCTCTGTGGCTGTGAGGCTGAGCCCTTGAGCTCTCAGCAGCTGGTACAAAGCTGGGCCAGCCCTGCTGCGGATGATGAGATGCTGTTTGCTGGCTGCCCTCTGAAAGCTTTGAAGATTGGCAGACCCCCAAAGACTTGCAGTGGGGACATGGGATGAGGGAAACAACAGTGCCTGCCTGCCTGCAGGCTGGTCCTCTGTAGTGCTGAGTATCAAATCTGACTCCATGTAAGCTCCTTAGGGAAGGAAGCAGCTTTGGGGATGTAGTGGATTTGATCAAAGAGGTCAAGCAGAGAAAGGGTCATTGAGGTTGATGACTGAGGTGAAACAGGGTGAGAGAAGGGATGGGGCTTCCCCATATCACCACATACAAGCTGTCCTGGTGTATCCTCATGCTGCGCCCTGTATGAAGGTGTGGGGACTTCCAACTCTGCCCCCGTACAGGGGATGAAAGGCCACCTGTGCAGCACCCAGCCTGGCCCTGCATGGGGAACTCTGACTGCTTCGTGCATGTCCTTTAAAGGCCTTCTCCCTTCAAGCTGTTCCCTTGGCAGCTCCTTCTGCCACAGATGCAATTGCTGTGCTGCTGGCAGTGTGCACTGCTTGGTGCCCTGGCTCCCATCCCCAGGGTCCTGACTGCGCAGAGGACTGGGACTGAGCTGGGGCCTTTTGGGACGGATTCGGGCAGGTAATGACCTGGGGAATGTTTGGTGAAGTCAGTGAGCCAAGGGAGAGCGGGGCTGCCTGGGTGTTATTGAAGCTATGCTGTTCAATGAACTGCACTCAGTGTTTCCCGCTATGGAGCAAAGATATGGGGTGGGTGGGTGAGATGGGGTAAAGCAGCAGGCTCCAGGGTCTGCCACAACTGTCCCAGAGTTGATGCTTTGCAGCAGGGACTACCCCTCTGGATGAAACTGATGCTCACTGATGGGATGAGTTTGCTTGTTTTTTTGGGGTTCCTGGACCCCTAGGCAGAGGTTCTGGGGACAACTCCCAATGCACGTGAAAGTTGTTAGATATTCCTAGATCAAGACTGATCTCTGGGAGAAGGGGGATGGCTGGGCTCAGCTGAGGCTTTCCACATAGTCAGCCCCTTAAATCTGTTCTTCATTTTGTATCCTGACCAGAACAAATAAACAGAAAAAAAAGAAATAAATTTCCTTCTGCCCCATAGCTGCATTTCTTCAGGCTCAGCTCCTGGGACCGACAGGGATTCTCTGGGCTTACTGCCATCTTTCTCTCTGTTGTTTAAACATTGGAAAATAACTCAAATGAGATACCTGAGCTTACTTATAGAAGGGATGTGGGAATCCCATGCATTTATTTGCACAGGAGCCTGCCTGCCAGGATGCTTAGGATGACCCCAGCCCAGGTTGCTTCCTCTCTGCACCAGGCAGGGAGTGCAAATGTATCCCACGGAGGGGTGAGGGTTGTGCTGCTGATGTTGGAAATCATGGGTGGGAGGTGGGAAACGGGTGGTGGAAGGGAAAGCCCATCCTCAGCGCTGCACAGAGGTGGTTTGATGTAAATCCCTCGCTTGCCTCTCCCCATGCCCATCCCAGCGGCATCCTCCTGCAACCCACAAATGCCTCCGCACTGCCGCTGGGTGAGAAAACATTTTAAAAATATAACATTTAGAGGCGTTTTCCCATCTGTGCATGGCTAATACGTGTCTCTCATGATAGGTGTACTGGTCCCGGAGCCTCTGTGCTGTGCAGATGAAGCCATGGGTGGACACCTCACTGGGAGCAGGGAAAGAGGTGCAGGGACAAGCCCAGGGGTGTGTGGCACGGAAACAGTGCAGGGGCAGCTGGCAGAGCCCCCACCAGAGCAGGTATGTGCACCAGTTTGGTAGGGTTAGGATAGGGATGGCAGTGCCAGATGTAGTGCTCAGCCTTGTTTTGGTGCAGCAATGCTTTCTCTCCTGGGCACTGATCCTGAGGAACAAATTGCCGGGAGGAGAGGGAAAAGTGCTGCTGAGCTCTGCCTGGAGCCAGGAACAAAGTTTGGGAGTGCAAACTCTTCCCCAGTTGGGTGCTGGGCTCTGACAGATTTGCTGCTTGCATAGCAGCCCTTGTGTCTCCATGCACTGTGATGCTACAGCATCCCTGGCTCCATGGATCTGCTAGAACTCTGTGAACATGGGGCAAGATTTTGGGGGAGTGACCACATGATAAAGCCTGCTGTCCCCATAGCAGTGGCACAAGCCAGCTTTGGTGCTGTGCCTGCAAGGAGGCCAGCTGGCAGTGAGATCTGCCTGGCAGTCAGGACAAAATAAATGTGCTAAGAAGCACTGCTGCAGGCCGGTGACTCATTGCTGGCTCCTCTGCAATGGAAGGGCTGTTAGGCACAGGGAGAGCTGCTACGCCCATGCCAGGGACAATGGGGATGGAGTGGGCTGCGGAGGATGCCCAGAAAGGACGAAGGTCCTGGGCACTGCGGGTAGGATGCTGCCTCTCCTGCCAGTGTTGCTTTCGGGTTTACTCTAGTTCCTCTCTGTAGGGAGCAGCATGCAGAGCCACCCAGGCTCCTCACAGCTCCGGATGAAGGTAAAGATATCTGGGGTGGGGGTGGTGGAAAGGAGTGGCTTTGTGCCTCCACTCTCCCTTGGCAGCATAGCATGGGTCTGGGTGGGGGTCCCTCATCCCAGCAGCACCTCCCTGCATTATCATATCCCCTCCAGTCCTGCAACCCTTATCTGCTTTCCAACAGCTCCTCCTGGATGATGGGGACATCCTTAATCCTGTGAGGGATACTTTGGGGGATACCTGCCAGCCCACGCTCCCCAGCATCCTGGAGGTTCTGGGGATCTTAAGGCTGGCACGGGGATGCTGCCACACTGCTGCCACCTCTCTCTGTCCCCAGGGAGGATGATCAGTCCCCAGGAGCACCTGGATAGGGTTTTGGCTGGGAGCAAGAAGAGCATGGAGAGCGTCAGTGAGGTGAGGAGGACAGGAGGGAAATGGGTTTGGGACTGTAGAGCTACTCAGTGATGCTTTTTTGGGGGGGGGGATGCCATTCAGCACCAGGAAGGGGATTGGTCTGAAAGTGCCCTTTTGCAGGAACCAGGCACGGAGCTGGCTTTTTGCACTGGAGATGATGATGGGATTGAGGAAGGTGGGTGAATCACCATGTCATGTCCTAGGCTGGATGCCCTTCTGGTAGAGCATGAAGTGACTGGGGACAAGTATGGGAACTGTGTGGCCTGACAGGGTTCAGCTTCCTTGATGGGGACATGGGAACCGTCCCTCCTGGAAGAAGTGCTGGGGCGTTCCCACCCTACTAGCACCTGTATGGGAGGATGAGAGGGAGGAGGGAAGACCAAGCAAAAGCCCCCACATATGGTCCTCCCCACAGATGGAGAAACCCCAGAGGAGCAGCTGCCGAGTTTCCCCAATGAGCTCTCAGTGCTGGAGAAATTGGGACTGCACAGGTAAAGGGGTGACTGGCTGCGTTGTTGCTGGGGGCTGCAGAACTGGGGTCCTGAGGCACCCCTGGAGGTGGACCAAGGGCATTTTGGCATGCAGTCCGCACTGTGCCTCCAGCTCTGACAGCTGTTCTCTTTCTGCAGCACAAATTTGACGGAGCAGGACGTGGAGGTGAGGGCTTGCAGGTGGGCTAGGGAAAGGGGAAAAGAGACCAATGTTCTACTGAATCCCAGCTGGGGGACTGTGTCCTGCTCCCAGGATCTGCAGTCCCTTGACAGTGATGCAGTTGCCATTTGGATTCAGCTCCATTTCTGTGGCACGATGAGCACCCTCAAATTTGAATCCCTCAAATTTTTCCTTGAGTTCCCTGAGCAAGGAGGCAGTGGAAGCCTCATCATAAAAATAATTGTTCTGTGAGTGCTAGGGCTGAGTCAGGCTCTGCTGCCCTGCATGCCAACCGTGACCTACAGCGAGAGCTGGTGTCTGCCCACCACATCCTAGTACCAGCAGGCCTTGGGATTCCAGTGCATTGTTGGCTGCCAGGGGATGTCCCCATCTTGTGGCATTTCACAGAGTCTGCCCCTAGTGTGCAGTGTCCTGATGAGCGCTGGAGACACACAGTGCTGATGGTCCTCATGGAGCACTGCCCGATGGCACAAGAAAGGGAGTCTGGCTGTGTCTTGGGGACAGCCATGCATGACCCCGGCGGCCTCCCTTTCATGTCCCAGTCCTTTGCCCTCCTGCCTACAGGCAGCCTTTGCCCACCTCGCCCTGGCGTTTCGCTGCGACATGTTCACCCTGCAGCAACGAGTGCAGGTGGAGAAGCGAGCACAAGATGCAGCAGAGGAAAACATTCAGGAGGAGCTGGAGCAGTGCCGGACTTTCCTGGAGGTAGGTGGGCACTGGAGGGGGTTGACGTCTGCTGGGGATCTCCAGCTATAGAAGGGTTTGGGCAATTCCAAGTTCCAGCTCCAGCAGCTCCATGCTCTCCCCCTGCAGAGGCTGACTGCATCCTGCATGGATGTGAGCTGCAAGGAGGTGCTGGAGCAGCTGCAGTGCAGCCTGGCTGTGCTGGCAGCTGCCATCAAGCGTGCCACCAGTGCTGCAGAGAAGCTGGGAGCTGTCCACCAGGTGGGTGAGGAATGGAGGTGCTGGGAACGCATCGCTGGCGGCTGTGCTTCCTCCTCCCAGTGCTCCTGTGGGTTTTGTTGGCACACACTGGGGTATCCTGGGAGTGGGAAGGGGATGATTTGCACCCAGAGAGAGCTAGTGGGGGGCATCGTCCATGGGGACGTTGGGAACCGATGGCTGGTCCTCCCGGACACAGGAGGCACGGATGAGCCGAGCAGCGGAGGTGATGGTCCAGCATGTGGAGAACCTGAAGCGGCACCACCTGCGTGAGCACGCTGAGCTAGAGGAGATGAAGTGCCTGATCCAGCAGAACTCCCGCAACCGGCAGTTGGCAGAGACCCAGGGTGAGGTGGTCTCACCCCTGAGGGAGGCAACACTGCAGAATTCAGTTCTAACCCCCCCCTGTAGACAGCATGATCCTGTGCTGTGGAGCCATCAGCTGGGGACCGGGGGTGGATGACAGCTGGGGCTGCAGCTGCCAGACCCGATGACAAATGTGAGGGGTGCATGTAACAGCAGCCACAGAGTGGGAGCAGGTGCTGGTGGCTCTTCTGCAGACCACTGGGGAATTCAGAGTGGGGGCACACAAAGGGTGCCTTGTCCCTGCAAACTGCATGCACAGTGTGTGTGTACAAGCAGTTCCCCCTGGTTGGGCACACCTGTGCCTTATGTCAAACCGAGAGCATGTGGTCTTGTCTGCCTCCAACATGAAGGACATTCATGATTGCCTGCATGTCAGCCCCATTTTTCTTTCTGGAGGCAACATGAGGCTTCTTCTCTTTTCTTCCAGATGATGCAGAGCTGCGGCTGAGGCCTCACCCCCTGATGCGAGGTTTCCAACAGGTAATGGCAGTACAGCACGCCTCCCAACTCCCAGTACCACCTCATGCCCTGCAAACATCCTTCTCCCTGCTATACCCAAGCACTGCTCCCCCCAGGGCAGCATCCCTCTTCCTAGCCACTGCTGTAGGCAAGGTTTGCTAGAAGCACTGGGGCAAAATGTAGGGGAGAGCTGCTGGCCTGGAGACCTCAGTCAGTCCCTCTGCATTGCAGGGCTTGACGGGGAGGAGGCTGCTCTCTAGCTCCAGCTTGAATTCGTCTCTTCTTCCCCTACAGCTCATGAGGTAGGGGAGCGCTCAGGAGGGGTTAGGTGGCACTGCTTGGCACAGCAGGAACAGGCGCAATGCTCTTGGCTTTGACGCCCCTTCTTCTCATCACCTACTGATGGGAGGCTGGCAGCATCCCTTTTCCTCCGCCTTGTCCCTTGCTCACACTGGGGTTGGGAAATGCGGGGAGAGATCAGCACTGTGCTCACCCTATCCCCTCCGTTCCCCACAGTCATCTGCACGCCGCCGAGTCAGCATTGCTGTCATCCCAAAGCAGCTCTTGGTAAGGACATGCTCAGTGGGGACAGACGGACTCGGTACCATCAGGTCTGGGTGCTCACGTTCCCTCCTTTGGTGCCCAGCCAGCTGCTGGCGTGGATGGCCGAGCAACCCTGGCTGGCAGGCCTGAGGGTGCCCAACACCAGACCAGCACCCAGAGGTAATGGTGCTGGGTGAGTGGAAGGGTGGGGGGACCACACGGCTCTGTCTGCCACCATCCTATGGGGTACAGTGTCCCATTTCTCCCTCCCTAGGAGCAAACTGGAGCCACCAAGCCAGGGCAAGCTGGTGTGCGAGGGGCTAGTGGTGGAAGCAGGTGGCAAGCAGTTGGAATCAATCGCAGGGGGCAAGGAGCTGGGGCAGCTCAGGATGATGTGAGCAACACCCTTCATCCCTGGGGCTCTGCAGTCCCAGTGCTGCCAGCATGTGGGAATGGAGGTGGGATGTTGGGAGATGGAGTTTTGTGATTGTCCCTCTGAACCTGCCCTGCCTCAGTTTCCCCATGCATTGTGAGTCACGTGTGCCTTCCTCACTCTTGTTTCATCCAGGTTTGGGCTAAATCTTGTCCCTGCTTTGTGACAAGTGCTGTGCCCTTTGGGTGAAGGATGTCCCTTATTGCCTTGTCCTTAGGTCCAAGGAGTCCTCTGTGGAGCTGTGGCAACCGTGGCTCTTCATCTCACAGCCCTACTGGGTTGTGTTCTGCCTGCTTCTCCTGAGCGTCGCCTTCCTCCTCCTTCTCCACCTTTTGGAGCTGCAGCGGCTGCAGCCTGCAGCATCACCCAAAGCTTAGCTGCACCCACTCCCCATCACTGCTCCTCCTGACACTCTTTCCCCCTCCTCCCTCCCTGCTCTCCCCCCAAAACCACGGAGGCCCTAGAAAAATAAAATTGGAGGAAAAAAAATGGGGAGTTTTGATGCTGGAGCAAAGGGTGAAGTTCTGTGCTTGGAGCTTGGAGGCATAAAGCTGCATCAGCCTGCATCCCTGTGAGAGTTTCCTGGTTCTAATGACACAATGAGGGATACAGGGATGTCCCTTGCATGTCCCCTTTCCCCTGGGGACAGTGCCCATGACCACCATGGATTTGCTTTAGGGCTGTGTCTCAGTTATGCTCCCTTTGTCCCTGCACTGTAAGGAATGCCAACACCTTCCCCTGCATCCTCAACCCCAGCATGGGCACACAGGGAGAGGAAGGATCTGTACCTCCAGTTCCTTTTCTGCCTTAATTAAGATGTATGCTAATTCTCTACATCTGTCCCCCCAAGGGACAAACCTACACCTGGAAGGAACTGATTATTAGCACTTAGACCTCTTTGTAGCAGAACAAAGTACTCACAAAGGGAGCTGTCAGAAGCAGCTCCATGACTGACACCAGCCCCAGTTCTGCACAGGCACCTCATTTCTGCATCCACACCTCCAAAACATGGGTGGACTCTGGGGGTTTTGCATGGGGTTGGGGGACTCCAGCCAGCCCAGCCAAGCGGTGGGGCCATGGGTGATGGTCCTGTTGTGGGACTCTTGGGAGGATCCAAGGAGGGTTGGAGACACTGGGACACCTGTCCCTTCTTGTTGCACATGACTCATGGTCCCTATGTGCTTCCTTGCCCCATGTCCCTGAGTCACCGCAGCCTCGTGGCAGGTTGTCACCATGTGTCACCGCTCCACCAGCCCCATCACTAGGGGCATGGGGTGAGCAGACAGCAGCAACCCAAGGAGTTCACTGCTGGGAAATCCTAAAATCCACCCAGTTGGGGTCAATCTTTGGGGAGTGGGCAGCTTCATCCCCCTGTGGCCCTTCAGCTAAGGTGGAAGTGCTGTCCCAAAATTTTCCACGAGTGGCACTGCTTGGGGACACTATTGGTTCATTTAGAGACAGGGGCTGAGCAAATCCCTCCCACCCAGGGCAGGACCTGGCTGCTGGGCTCTAGGCTTTATTTCTGGGGGCGGGGAGGAAGCACAGCACGAAAAGCAAAGCGTTTTGTTTCATCACTGCTCTCCAAAACCACGATTGCAGCACAATTTGTGGCAGCACAAAACGGGGCAGACCCGGAGACAGCCCTGTCCCCTCTGCTGGGATCCCAGCACCGCCTTCCAGCAGGAGAGGAGTCGAGAAGAGAGGAAAGGAACGAAGTCAGAAGGAAAGTAGCCGGGAGGAATTGAATCGGGTGGCCGGAACCACTTTCAACCCTCATCCAGCCCCATCTCTGCGCTGTTCCCGCACTGCGCAGACCTGAAGGTGAGTGAGAGGGGATGGGCAGAGAATCCCTGGTGGGTAGGGGGATGTAAGGGGTCACCCTGCTGTCCTCCTGGCCCCTCCCCTCCCCTTCCAGCTCTATTTCCTGCTCCAAGGAAAATGTGGGTAAAAGGGGGCCCGCATTGTGTGAGTGGCACCGGAAACATCTCTCCGGTTTGATGTACTGTAAGTTGCTGAAGCCCTGGGGGTTATTTTGGGATGCTGGGCTGCATGAGTCTCCCCTTGGTCTTCACTTTGCCAACCCCTACATTCCGCTGCCACCAGGACTAAGGGAAAAGGGAGTAGTCCCCTCGTCTTGCACTCTTTTCCCAGTCCCACCAGTGCTCCCAGTACCAAGAGCAATGGAGCAGGAAGAGCTTTGCAAAGGGAGAGGCTTATTCCCATCCTGGCCCCTTGCTTGGGTGCAGGGGGAAGATGCTCAGTTGGTGTGCAGGAGCCCCCGGGACATTTTGCCAATTGAAGTTGGGGTTTGCAAGTCTGCTGTCCCTCCAGGGTACATCTGCTGCAGAGCAGCACTGCTGGGCATCCCACTCCGCCCTACTCCCCTCAGGCAGTGAGAGCCCAGAGCAGAGGACACTCCAGGTTATTTTTGCCTGCAGCCATCTCAGCCCCAGCCCAAGCAAGAGCAGCTTCTTGGTAGCACTACCAGTGCTGTCCTAGACAAGGGACTGAGCTGTCCCATTCCCTTGGCTGCAGTGACCTCTGTGCAGCCTGAGGGGCTGGTGCTTAGTGGGGGGCATGGCTGAGCCCCATGAGCTCAGATGACTTTTCGGGGTGCTGGTGCCCCTGAGTGTTGTCTTTTTCCCAAGTTCTCGGGGATGTGGTCAGGATGTGGTTTATGGACCCCCTGTGCAGAACAATCCCACAATGTACCGGAGAAGTGCTCACTACCACGGCAAGTGGCTGAGACCCCCCCCGGGGTCTGCACAAGGTTGCTGCATCCCAAGGGGCTTTGATACCCACTTTCATAAACCCTTGGCAGAGAGCATCCTGCCTTGATGGTAGTCCTGCGGAGCCTGGCCCATGGGTTCTCTGGGCTGATACCAGTCTGTGCTGGGAGCACGCTCAGCAGGAGGGAGAGGTCCAGCTGCCAAGCTGTGCTTTTGGAAGCCCTCCCAGCCTGCAATTGCTCTGTCCTTCCCTACCCTGTTTCCATGTGCCGGAGGATGTGAACGTGCCAGCAGTTCTGCACCCTGGAGCTGCTTCCCCTCTGCATCCCCATGAGTCAGGACAAGGGGAAACCCCCACCAGCACAAATGAGCACCCCCATTCCAGGGTTGCTCTGCATGCACTGGTGCTGGATGACTTCCCTATGAGCTTCATTTCTGCAGCTGCTCCAACCAGAGTTGTCCTGGACTGAGTCAGGACTGGCTACAAACCCACCTCCTCTCTCTGCCTTTAAGGGAAGAAATGAACAAAGTATTTGTGCTTTCATCTGAGGAGTGCAGAGGCGGAGGCTCAGTGCCTTGCCCCCCCTTTGGTGGCAGCAAATCTACAGGAACTGAGCAGCCAGAGTGATTCCGACTACTGCTAAAAGCTGTTGTTGTATAGGGGTTCAAGCACACTAAAGGGGACATGAATTGCTAGCACAAGCATCGTTTCCATAGGAAACCCAAAGTAACGTTGAGCTTGTTGTTCTGCCTCCTCCTTGCCAAGCCAAAGCACTGTAGTGAAATGCTGTCCTGGCATGGGGCATGGCCCTGGCCCCACACCACTGGCTGTGGGCAGGATGCCTCAGTTTCCCCAAGCTCTTCAAATTCATTGTTTCCCACTGGTAAGGATGGAGAGCTTCAGGGAGCAGGGGCACAGCGCAAGGGCAATGCTCACTGTTCAAAGAGGGAGCAGAACAGCTGAGGAGCAGTGCAGCAGGATGAGACTTCCACCATGCTGCTTCTCCTGCCAGATTGGGAGCATCAGCCAGTCCCATGGTTTGGAGGTGGATGGAAATGGCAGAGCTTGGTGCTAGTTGTGGCATGGGACAGCAGTGTGGTGCCATCAGGTGTGGGGAGAGGTGCATGGAGATCAGTGAGCAAGCATTGGGCAGATGCTGAGCAAGGGCAGGGTTTCGGGGGAGTGCTACACCCCAGCTGTGGTGGAAATCTTCTTGCATGCTGCCAGGACTGTCTGTGTGTCATTTGGTTATTTTTGGTTTCCCAACATTGCTTCCTCTGCTCTCCGTCTGCCTCCAAGATGGCAGCTTCCACCTTGCCGGGCTGTCACAGAGTAAATCCTGCTCTCAAACCAGGGCAGCAGGGTCCTGCCCCTTCCTGCCCAGCAGTAGTTTTATTGTTCTTGGGGCACTGTGGTTTGTCCCTGCAGCTGGGACCTCACCAACAAGAGGAAGGAAGCGGTATCTTTGCTCCGAAACAGTGCTCTCACTCGCTGCAGGTATACACAGCACAAAGGAAGTTGCAGCCGTCCCCTTCCCTGACGTCACCCTGGACGGTGACACCGTGGCTTACTGGGTGCAGCCGGAAAGGGCCCTGATTCTAGTGTTACCATCATCAAGATTACTGCACCCCGTGCTGCAAAAAACCTTGTGCTGAGACCCCAGGTTCTGCAGCATCCCTATAGGGATGGACTGGAGGATGGCACTTGGGGGTCCTCCTCTTATCCCTGCTGTCCCCCCAGGATGAGTACGCCCGATGAGGAGCCGACCAATCCAGCCCACACACTGTTTGAGCACTTCGTACGCGCCAGGCAGTGCCAGGAGGTACTGAGCTGCTTTGTGGAGCTGTGTCAACATCTGGGGCTGCGGGGCAATGGGCTGCAGCTGTACCACAGCCTCAAGACTGCCCTCAACTTTTGGAGTGCCAAGGCTCTGTGGAGCAAGCTGGATAAGAAAGCAGGACACAAGGACTACGACCAGGGCACTGCCTGCGCCCGCACCAAGGTACATGTGGCTGTGGGATGTGAGGTTGGGTCCCTATGCAGTGTCCACGGAGTGGGAACATCCTTTGGGATGTCCTTGGAGGAGGGTGCAGGATGTGCCAGTTGGGACGGCAATGCAGTTTAATGTCTTGAAGTGGGTTGATGTGTTAATTAGCCCCCATGTCCTCCCATGGCACGAAGCCACTTTGGTGCTGCTCAGTTGGCAGTGTCCATCCTATCCCCACTGTGAGGATTGCAAAAGAATGGAGGGATATAGTGACCCAACACCATGTGTCCTCCTGGGGCTGGTGACCTCAATTCCCCCATCTCCCCCATCTCCCCACTGTCACCTCTCCTCCCCACTGTCACTTCCTGCCTGACAGCGGTTCAAAGTTCAGTCTCATTACTGGGTCTGCTACCAGCGAAACTTCCCTATCTGCAGAGAGGGAAAGCGTGTGCTCCTTATCTTGCCTGGTGCATAATTGCTACCATTGCCGTGACACCAAGGCAAGATTCAGCCTGTGGGGAGGTGGATATCACCCCACATGGCACCCTGTTTGCAGCATGGGGAGGAAGGAGGGGAGTGGGAAGGGATGGAGCAATGGTTTAAAGTGGATTAGGGTGAGATTAGCCTTGAGCCTAACGTAACACCATGAGGATGACACATCACTGGGATATCACATCACGGGGATGTCACACCATGGGGACATCATGCCATCTGTCCCCTCTGCAGTGTCTGGTGGTGGGTGCTGGTCCCTGTGGGCTGCGCACTGCCATCGAGCTGGCGCTCCTTGGCGCCCGTGTGGTGCTGCTGGAGAAGCGTGACTCTTTCTCCCGTAACAATGTGCTGCACCTCTGGCCCTTCACCATCCATGATCTGCGGGCGCTGGGCGCCAAGAAGTTCTACGGGCGTTTCTGCACTGGCACACTGGACCACATCAGTGAGTGATTTGGGTGCACCCCAGAGTTGGGCAGGTAGTGCAGCTCTCATTACTCCTCCTGTGTCCACTTGCAGGTATCCGGCAGCTGCAGCTCATCCTGCTGAAGGTGGCCTTATTGCTGGGTGTGGAGGTGCATACCAAGGTTGAATTTAAAGGCCTCCAGCTTCCAACAGGCAAAGCAGCTGGACAGGGTAAGACATGGCTGTAGGGTTGTGGCATCTTGGGGATACAAGCAGACCCCAGTGACTCCCCTGTCCCGCAGGCGGCTGGCGGGCTGTGTTGCAGCCCAGCTCCTCTCCCCTCAGCCACTATGAGTTTGATGTCCTCATCTCGGCTGGGGGAGGCAAGTTTGTCCCAGAAGGCTTCAAGCGGAAGGAGATGCGGGGCAAGCTGGCCATTGGCATCACCACCAACTTCATCAACCGCTACAGCCAGGCAGAGGTGGAGGTAGCTGAGATCAGCGGCGTGGCCCGGATCTACAACCAGAAGTTCTTCCAAAACCTCTACAACAAAACAGGTTGGTGGTCCTGGGTCAGTGGGGGGGGGGTCCTGAGGTGTGCACCCTGTGGTGGGTGCATATCCCCACACAGTGATCCTACTGGTGAGGATGACTGGTAGCTCAGCTCAGCTCAGCTCAGCTCCTTCCTCATAACCAGGGATTGATTTGGAGAACATTGTCTACTACAAGGATGATACGCATTACTTCGTCATGACAGCCAAGAAGCAGAGCTTGCTGAAGAAGGGCGTCATCCTGCAGGTGAGGCGAGTGGGTTTGTCCCGCCACTGGGATGGGGACAAATGCCACTTCCCATCCTGGTTGGACCCACCTATCCCTGTAGGACAAAGCGGACATTGAGAGCCTCCTGTCCCCAGACAACGTGAACTGGGATGCACTGCTCAGCTATGCCAAGGAGGCCGCCAACTTCTCCACCAACTACTGCCTGCCTGAGCTGGAGTTCGCCCTCAACCATCGCAACCAGCCAGACGTTGACTTGTTTGACTTCACCTGCATGACACGCTCCGAGAATGCAGCACTGGTGCGGGAGCACAACGGAGCACGCCTACTGCTGGGGCTGGTGGGCGACTGCCTGGTGGAGGTGAGCACTGTGCCTCAGTTTCCCTATCCATGAGCTGCTCAGTGCACCCTATCCCCGTGGACATATACCCAAATTGCTGGTAGCAAGATACATTGATGGGGATGGGTTATCCCTTCTCCACACCCATCGGAGATGGTTGGGATGCAGCCCAGTTCCTCCTAGCATGCAGCAGCATCTGTGCAGCTGTGGAGCTGGGGAGGAGATGTTTATCTTTCCCTCTGTCCATGCCTCGCCACCTCTCCCTGCTTTCATCTCCATCCAAGCCTGCTTGCTCCCTGCCTCCTCCCAGCCACCCCAACTGGCCGCACAGCTCCATCCCCATCCCTATCCCCACCCCTCTACCTTCCTCTCCACAGCCCTTCTGGCCTCTGGGCACCGGTGTGGCTCGGGGCTTCCTGGCCGCTTTCGATGCAGCATGGATGGTGCGGCGGTGGGCGGCCGGGACACCTCCTCTGGAGGTGTTGGCAGAGAGGTGAGAGTCCACCCTGGAATGGTTGTGTGCTCAGTGTGTTGGGGAGGTGTGAGGGTGGATGTGACACCCAGCACCATCCCCTTGTGCCCAGGGAGAGCATCTACCAGCGCCTGTCGCAGACCTCTCCGGACAACACCAACAAGAACGTTGCACAGTACAGCATCGACCCCACCACACGCTACCCCAACCTCAACCTGCAGGCTATCAGACCCAGCCAGGTACTGGCCTGAAGTATGGGTGAAGAGCATCAGCTCTCCACTTCCCAGTCCAGGGGTATCCTGCTTGGGTGGGAGAGACAGCAGCCATCCAGCTTGGTACCCATCAGTGAGGTGACACCAGTTGTGTGCCATCAGTTGACATGGTCCCCTCCTAACTGGCATGGTCCCCTGTCCCCCACGGGTGTGAAATCACAGCCGTAGGTCCTCAAGGTGTGCTACGCATTTCCTGTGGCAGCTGGGTGGTGAAGGGAAGGGGGGTGTCTGGGTGTCCCCTTTGCCAATGCCAGCTCTGATGGCATTGGTTGGGTGCAAATAGTGACCTGAGTGTCCCCCCTGGCAGGTCCGGGACTTCTACCTCATAGGCAAGGTGGAGGTGGACCACGAGAAGAAGATTGATAACAGGCTCAGCACCGGTATGAGTGGCCCTATGGTCCTCCCACCTCCAGGACCTCTCCTGCAGGCCATGGCAGAGTGGCTCCTGCCCTGATTTCCCTCCCCACCCCCTCATTTTGAAAACCATACAGGCACTGTGCTCCTCCCAGCAATGTCTGCATCCCCATCCCATTCTCTATGACACAGCCCCCGTGGAGACAGCTTCTACCCCACTGCTTTCTTTCGGATGTGTTTGTTCTCCTCCTCCTGATGCTTTCTCATTTCATTGATTGAGCTCTGGGGGACACTGCATGATAAAGTCCCCACCTAACGCATGATGCCATGGGTGGGGGACCTCTGCGGAGGTGTCCTTGGGTTGGGATGGAGACATGAGTGCTGCTGCCTTCCCAGCTGTCTGCGGAGACACCTATAAGGAGCTGTTGCGCTGGTGCCAGGATAGCACAGATGGGTATCATGGAGTGGAGGTGACTGACTTCACATCCTCCTGGACCAGTGGTTTGGCTCTCTGTGCCCTCATCCATCGATTTCGTCCCCATTTGGTGTAAGTGCCCAGCCCCAGAGACCCCCGCCCTACAGCACTCACCCTGACTACATGCACCCTCCCTGCAGGGATTTTGATGCCATGGACCCACAGGACCCCATACGCACCCACCAGCTGATGCTGGATGTGGCAGAGCAGGAGCTGGGCATCCAGCCTATCCTCTCCAGTGCTGAGATGGCCTCTATGGCTGAGCCCAACCGCCTGGGGCTTATCACCTACCTCAGCCAGTTCTACGAAGCATTCAAGCCTCCTCCTCCAGGTGTGAATTGTAGGGTGGGTTATCCCACCCTGAGCCCTCCATGGGGCGAGCTGGGTGCTCCCCATTTACATCCTCAACGTGTCCCCATCCCCTCTGTGCAGCGTCAATGGAGCTCAGCAAGAAGCCACTGTCCCCCTCTGGCACCAAAGGGGCCATCCTCTTTCTCAGCAAGCTGCAGAAGAACTGCATCCTGGCTCACAAGCACACCCAGGTGAAGACTACCCTCATCACCCCATGTTGCTCCCCACAGCCATCCCTCATAACTCTGAGTCCCATATTTGTGTTGGCAGGCCAGTGTGCAGAAGGATGCTGAGGGCAAGAAGAGCAATAGGGACAGCACAGAGGTGGGTGCCTGCTGAATACTAAAGGGATGCTCTGTGTGATGCAGCCTGTGGAATACTGAACTCTGCTTGGTGCTGTGCCCTTAGATTGATGTAGTGCCATCTGGAAATACTGTGAATAACGACCACGATGCACAACCTGCTGCCACAATGGACCCCACACAGGTTGGTCCTCACCTTGTGCTTGGGGGGGTTCCTCCTGTGCATGGGGACAAGCCAAGGGCTGGCACACGGGCTGTGTCAGAAGACGCCCATGAGCTCCCGGCTCCTCCCACAGCATTTCCTGACCCAACTGGTTTTCTGGAGCCAGGCGCTGCAGCTCCCTTCCTCCCTGCGTCAACAGCTGAGCTCCTCTACAAGAGGAGCCCCCAGCACGATCCAACCCCAAAGACCGGGTCACCCCACATTAACCCAATCCGTCCTGTCCTCCCACAGACATCAGTTCGCCCAGAAAGTAGTAATGCCTGCTACTTCTGTGCACGCCGCATCTACATCCTGGAACGGGCCAGCGCCGAGGGACTCTTCTTCCACCGCAGCTGTTTCCAGTGCTGGCGCTGTGGGGCCACGCTGCGCCTAGGAGACTACACCTTCAACGAGGAGGACGGTGAGTGTGTTTGGAGACAGAGATGGGGGGGTGGGTGACTCTCTTTGCAACCTCTTTGCTTTCTCATTGCGTGGTTTGCACCATCCTCCCAGGTCACTTCTATTGCTCACTTCACTTCCCTGACACCCTTAGCATGGAGCTGCCCCTGCGTGAGCCACCAGTGCTGCTCCCAAACAAGCCTTCCATGCTGCCTGATGGGGTAAGTGGCCATGAATGGGGTCAAATAGCAGGAGGGAATGTTTGGGTATAGCCTCACACTCATCACTCCTCCACTACCCCTGCGGGTCTAGGATGCTGTCACTGACCATGTGCTCTCAGATGCTGGATGCCCCTGTGCATCCCCTGAGCAGGAGGAGTCCGGACCCCCACCCACTTCCTCACAGCCACCTGGGGAGCTCAAGGTAGAGGAGGGTGTGGGCACTGGTGAAATGAAGGATAGTACGGGCACTGGTGAGATAGTGGAGCAGGAGCTGCTGCCTTTGGGGATGGAGGATACAATGGAGGAGGATGAGAAGAGCGAAGGTCCCAGCACAGAGCCTCAGAAGGCAGTGGAGGATTCCGAAGAGAGTGGTGGCAGGAGGAAGATAATCCTCTCAGACCTGGAGAAGCTCCATCTCTCCTCCCTGAGCCTCATGGGTGACACAGAGGCTGAGCCTCCCCCCAAGCCAGCACGGCTGCGGCTGCAGGCACCACTTGAGGCCATGCTAGGTGTGCAGGCACAGGTGGCCTGGGAGGAGGAGGAGGAGGAGGAGGAGGAGGAAGAAGAAGCAGCCATGGAGGAAGGTGGGTGGCTACTGAGCTGGGCTGAGGGTCCCTCTTGGGCCCCATTGTGCCTCAACTGTTCTGTGCTTTGGGGGAACACAGATCTGGAAGAAAGCGACAGTGAGGAAGAGGAGGAGGAAGAAGGCTCAGACCTGGGCATCGTGGGAGAGTTGGTATGTTCAGGCAGCAGCAAACCCACTGGTCCCACACTGTCCCACACCAAGGCATCAGGTATGGCTCTAATAGCCTCACCCTCCCCATGTGCCTGCATAGAACCTGATAGTGGAGGGCACAGAGAAGTACCCCAGTTGGAAACGCATACTGGACCGCCGTGCACGGGAGGCACAGATGAAGCGGTTCTGCAAAGCCCAGGTAGGGAGCCCTGCTGTGGAGGCCAGTTCCCATCCCTGTCCTTACCTCATGCACTGGGATGCACTGGCCACCTGCTACCCCTCCACACCCCACAGGCCATCCAGCGACGGCTGGAGGAGATCGAGGTGACATTCCGGGAGCTGGAGCAGCAGGGTATCAAGCTGGAGAAGTTCCTTCGGGAGGACAGTGGTGAGGATTTGGTATGTGGGGCTTCTCAGTGCCCAAGGAAGGGACTCACACCACTCACCCTGCCCTGCCTCGCAGACAGCCCAGCTGACCAGAAGACACAGTGGATGAACCAGTTGCTGTACCTGGTGCAGAAGAAGAACAGCCTGATGTTGGAGGAGTCGGACCTCATGATCACGTAGATCTGGGGATTATGCTGCATGGGCTCCTCCCCGCAGGCCCCTAGCCCCATGCTCACTTCTCTCCATTTCTGCCCCGCAGGGTGCAGGAGCTGAAGCTGGAGGAGCAGCAGTGGCAGCTGGACCGGGAGCTGCGTTGGTACATTGAGAAAGAAGGTAAGCGTCTGTGCATACTGGGGGCAGCGGCTGTGTGTGGTGGGGACCCCCAGCCATGCTGCAGCCCCTGCTACTCCCACAGAAGCCCTGAAGACCCCTGAGGATCATGCAGCTGAGCAACAGATCCTGGCTCAGCTGCTGAAGGTGGTGGACAAGCGCAACGCACTCATCCACATGCAGGAGGAGAAGCGGCTCAGTGAGCTACATCCCTGAAGGATTCTCATGGCGGGAGAGGTTCTAGCAGTGCCCCTCCCTAGGCTAAGCATCACCCCAAGCTGCTTTGCAGGCAGCTGCCATGGTGAAGCTGGCTCCCCACTTGCTATGGAGGGGGTGACAGCAAGGAACATCCCCGTTCGGCAGCACAGAAGAAGTGCCTCCCACATCCAGCTTAATTTTGCCTTGGCCTTGTGCTTGCTTGAAAATGAGATTTGCAGGGCACATGAAATACATGGGCTGCATGGCTCTGCCCAGTATTTGCCAGAGGAGGAAAAATCCCCATAGGGGAACTGGAGTCTCTCTCGCTGCAAGAGATCCCACAGCTCTGTCCCCTTCCAGGCACATGCTGCCACAAGGCAGAACTGGTGGCATTGAAAGCTTTTGGTCCTGCAAAACCCCTCGTGCTCAAGCTGCTCCACTGCCTTCCTCAGGACAGCGCTTCAGTCCCACTGTGTGACAGCTCCATGCCCACCAGACCCCAAGGGCCCATGGCCACCATGGGCAGGTGGCAGCTTCATGCCAGATGTGGTGGGGCAGCAGCAGGAGCAGCGCCTGGAAGCCACTCTGGGACATCCATCCCAATCAAGAACATCCATCCCAGCTGGGGACACCCATCCTAATCAAGGACATCCATCCCAGATGGGAACATCCACCCCAACCCCTGACATCTGGCTCTACAAATGGGGCCACCAATGGCCAGACTAGACTGAGCCCATAGCTCTGTATCACCACTTTTGGGTGCCAACTCCATACTGTCCCCATCCACCACAGGATACAAGGATCAGAAACTCCTGTGCAACGTGATGTGGGATGACGATGTTTCCCCAGCAGCTCTCCTAGTGGATTTTACCCAGAGCTGGCACTATCTGTGACACAGAACAAAGGGCACATCCTCCTTGGCCCTTTTGGGCTTCTCCAATTCCAGTGCCTTTGCATGGACCTTTAAAGGGTTTCCATTTGCTGCAGAGCTGTTCTCCACAGTGATGTGGTGCTTACAGTATGGGAGTTCTGGGTGTGGGATGCTCTGCACCTCCCACTCTGCTGCAACCCCCTGCCTTGGAATAAAACCTCCTTGACATGGCACAAAGGGTTAAAACACCTCTTTTATTTTCTTCAGCTAAAAAAGGGGTCAGGATGGGGCTGGGTCAGTGGCAGGGGAGGGGCTGTTCCTGCAGCCCCTGCGTCGCCATCTCCATCTGCTCCTTGGTGCCCTGCAGCATCTTCACCTCGATGCTGTGGAAGAGGTGGAGGCCAGCAGCAAGGAGGAAGGTAGCAAGGGCAAGGAAGGCCAGCAGGGAGAAGGAAAGAATAGGGAAGGGCTTCCCAGCCGCCAGCCCTCCCAGCACACCCAGCACTCCCACTGCCTGTAGCAGCAGCAGCAGCATGGCCAGCACTGCCATCCTGCCCGAGGAATAACGCTGCCGCTGTGCTGTCAGCAGCCCCATGCACACCTCCGTCCGTGCCTCACTCAGCACCTCCACCAATGCTGGCACTGTGGGAACAGGGGCTTGGGGGTGACACCCATCCACACCCATTTGGTCCCCATCCAGCATATTTCTGTCAGCTCCCTTCTAAGGGGTGCCCCATAATATCCTCCCCATTTCAAAGCCAGTGGTCAGCAGTATCCCCAGTGCATGCAGGACCCCACTGGCTTCCTCAAACCCATGTCAAGGGGACCTCAGTGGTGTCCCCAAATCTTACTGGCTGTGCCAATGGTGACACCCGCTGTCTGTCCCCTCCTTTGGATGCACAGCACTGCCATCACAGCCTCATGGTCTGAGTAAGGGATGTCCATTCCTGGGACTGTTCCCATGGTGGTCCTCAGCTCTTCACACTTCACTGTGAAGCTGGAAATAGCCTGGGAGAGGGGGCAGTGGGGTCACTGGCTGTCCTCTGCCTCGTGTGCAGCATGGAGGGACCCTGTCACCTTGTAGAGGATGTAGTCGATGCGGATGCCCAATGGGAAGGGCTGTAGCTCTGACTTGACAGCGAAGCAATTATTTGGAATGAGAGTGCAGCCGTCCTCACAGCCCTGGGAACAAGAGCCCTGTGCCATACACTGGGCAAGGATGGGCACACGGCCAGGGGGTGTGCTTGCTGAGCCACCACTCACCTCAAAGTGCTTGGCCTCGGTGAAGGCATCCTGCAGTCCCGTCCAGCCACGCAGAAGCCGGATGCCCACGTCTCCAGGGTGCATGTTGAGGTCTCCCCCCAGCAGCACTACATCAGCTGCCTTCGCCGTGTGGCTGCAGGGACAGGACTGACTCAGCCCCCTGGTTCAGCCTGGGGGAGGGGGCACCCCGTGGTGCACCCCTCCCATAGTCCTGGCTGCAAGCTGTGAGCACTCACCGAATGAACTGTGCCAGTTCCCAGGCTTGCACCACGCGGTGGGGCAGGTAGGCGTCCTTCTCCCGGCTGTACTCAGCATGCAGCTGGAAAAGCAGGGAACAAAGCAGCCATGATCTCCTCCCTGCAGCACCTATCCCGCTCCACAGCTCCTTGCAATGCTTTGGTCCCATGGCTCTGCCTTCATTCTACTGACAGCTTGGGACCTTCACTCCACTGTGCTGCCCAGCTGGGGTCACTGTCCCCCCACCCTATGCAGTATTGAATCATTGCATTTTAGCAGTGTCCCCAGAGAGGGGACAGCAAAGGAGGGGTGCAGCCACCTGTCTCCCTCAGATACTCACGTGGGTGACATAGATGTTGAAGGTGATCTCGGCAATCCTGACAACGACGAGACCCACAGACTTGCCGCAGAACCAGTCTCCATGGTGCAGCTGCCAAAGGGGAAGGGGGGAGGCAGAGCCTTGCACAGCTCAGCAGCACCCTGTGGATGCCATGTGCCCTACCCACCCCACTCACCATATAGGGGTATCCATTGAGCGAGTACTGGTAGAGCAGTGTGTCCAGGATGGGGAACTTGGAGAAGACGCAGAGGCCGCTGCCGATGACACCACTGTAGGGGGGCACAGTGAACAACCACCTCCCTCCCTCTAGGGAATATCCCAGCCCTTCTCACCTTCGGAAATAATGGGAGAAGGGGCAGCAAACACCCAGCTTTGCCTTCAGGTCACTGTAGTCACGCTCACTCCATATCTGCAGGACAATGAGATAGGCTGAGACTGGGTGTGCTCAGCATGTGGGCTGGGACTGGCACGATCAGTTCACAAGTGAGCTCACCTCCTGCAGCAGGACAAGGTCGAAGCCCTCCTGGCACAGCCGGTCTCCGATGAGGCGGATGCGCTCCTGCCGCCGCTTGCTCAGGTAACGGATGGCCCTAAGCCATGGAGAGGAGCTGGGGATAAGGGCTCATGGGGACACAAATTGGGGAAGAGGGTATGGGGCAGGTTGCAACTCAGGTGGGGGGAGATGGGATGATAGGGTCGTGGGGCAATAGGGATGTGCAGGGGAGGCTCTTTGAGGATGGCTTTTCCCACCTCCAAGGTGAAGCAGCGCATCCCCATTTGGGGGGCACATGGAGGGCTCTTTCCACAGGGGAGAATGGGGAGCACAGGGGAACAGACAAGGAGTAGGACAAAGCCCAGCTGAGTGCCCTGCCCTCTGGGCTGTGAAAATAGTGTGATCCGACAGCCAAGCAGGCATGAAGGTGGTGCTCCTAGGGCAGATGTCTTCATACTCACAGCCTCACCAGGCTCAGCACTTACCAGCAGTTGAGGTCAAAGACACGGAGCCGCAGTGCAGGGTCCTTCTCCATTGCCCAGCAGCAGCACACTGGAGGGTCCTGCAGCAAGCAGCTTTGGGGTGACAGAGCCACACAGAGGGCACAATGCTCAGCCTGCCACCTGCTCTCCCTCCCTCTCCCCCTGAACCTCAAATTGCCCCAAAACAGGGAGCCAACTGCCCAAACCTGCTCTGTGCTGATGGGGACAGGGAGGGCGCTGAAAGGGGTGGGGGCAGGGATGGGGCACCTCCCTATACTGAGTTGTGCTCACTGGATAGACTTTAACCACAGTGCTACAGCACGGCCCCAAGCATGAGAACAGTTATGGAGAGCTATGGGGAACGGACCCTGACCCGAGTCAAACTCCACCGTCCCACTGCGCGTCACACAAAGGAGTTTTAAAAACTGGAAAAAGAAAAAATAAAAGAGCCATGTGCACGTTCCCCGCCGCCGCGCTGGGCGCCTGAACCGGCCCAGAGCTCCCATTCGAGCTCTCACCGAACTCTCAGCCCGGGCCGATGCCACTCGGCGGGCGGCGGAATCGGGACGCGGAGCAACAGGTGGGAGCGGAGCAGAGCGCGGTGCCGGAGCGCGGCGCAAAATCAGGAGCGCACCTGGTGCGTGTGTGCCGGTCCAGCTGCGGTCCGGTTGCGGTGCCGTGCCGGTCGAGGTCGGGTTGCGGTGCCGTGCCGGGGGACTACAAGTCCCGGCAGTCAGCAGTGCGGAACGGGAAGGGGAAGGCAGCAGGGAGCGGCCCCGGGAGGGCGGTGCGTAGCGACTAGGGGGATGGCGGCAGTGGGCGGAGTCAGTGGAGTCGTGGAGTCCCCCGGCGGTGCGTCGCGCGTCGCTGCAGACTGCCTTCGGGTGGTGCTGCCCCGCTGCTCCCTGCAGCCCGCTACTCTTTTTGTTCCAGCGTGCAAGCTGAGCTGGGTGAAGTAGAAATAAGTATCTCGGGTGCCGTCATGCCACGCTGGACAGTTTGGCTTACAGAAAGAGGAAATATGGCCAGTGTTAGAACACGGCCTCTGTGTCGCCTTGCGATGGGAGAAGATCGGGTGTTAAGTAGCCACGGGAGTGAAAGCAAAGCTGTAAGGAGCGATTGTTATTGACAGCACACACTCAGACCTCCAATGCCTGATGCTGGCACAAGCAGTCTGCAATCCCCTAAATATGGGTCAGTGAACCCAGCAATGCTGCAGGGCTTCTCCCTCCAGCCTGGGAGACAGGGCAGGGAGAGAGTGGGAACAGGGCAAGGCCAATCCAGCACAGCCAACCCTGTGAACCCATTACCAACCTAGGCAACACTACAAACCCGTTATCAACCCTGTAAACCCATACAATTCTACAAACCTATCACCACTCATTCAACCCTACAAAACACAGTAACCCACTGCAGGATGCATTCCAGCACTGGGTTAATTGCAGAAGTGTAACCCAACCATAGCAGGCCCCATAGACCCCACTGTCACAACAAACACCAAAGGAACGACAGAACTATTTGAGCCAACACAAGAACAAATAATTTTAATGGTTTTTCAGCAGACCGTACTTTTCTCGGAGCTCCACAGTCTCCTCTCTTTGAAGTTGGACAGATACAGTAAACACAACAAATACATGATACAACCCATCACAGCTGGATTAAAAAAATACACAAAAAATATAATACATAAAAAAAATTATTATTTTTAACATTGTGGACTGACACAGCTCTAAAAATGGTGATTGTAACCCTGGTAAAGCTTTACAAAGTCTTTAAAAAAATAAAACAGTACTTCATGTGAAATTCATAAATACATTGGAGGAGAACAGAGGGGCTATGGGGAGGGCAAGGAAGATCTCTGAGGCCGTGGCTGAGTCTTAGCTGGGGCAGGAGGGAGGGATGAAGGGATAGAGAGAAGGAGGGATGGATGGAGAAAGGGAGGGATGGATGGAGAGGTAGATGGAGGGATGGAGGGAGGGATGGAAGGAGCACAAAGCGGTCCAGTTAACGAAGAGTTCCATGTGATGGTGGGAGGTTTGAACTTGGATTCCCAGAGTTTAAATCAGTGAGCGAAAAAAAAAAAAAAAAAGAAAAAAAAGAAAAAAAAACGGCACAACCACAAATAACAAATGAACATGCTACATATGAGAGCCTGGGACGGGGGGGCTGAGGCTGTCCCTGTGATTTTCCCCTTTCTCCCTTTGACCCGGCACTGGAGTGGCTCTGCTGGGATGGAGCCCCAACACATGGCATCAGCAAAGGGCATTTCCTGAGCTCTGCGCTGCCCCTGCACACCCAGCATCCCATCACCAATCCCCAGCTCCATCATCCCAAAACACTCTGCACTGCACCTCCCACTGCCTTCAGTCTTCCTCCAGGCAGACAAAGTGTTTCTCCTGCCCCCCGCTCCATGTCACCCTGCACAACCCTCCTGGGGATGCTCTCCCTTGCAACCTGCAGGACTGGGCAGAGTGCATTGGGTTACTGTGGGCTGTAGCCCCATATTCCCTCTGAGCAGACCCAGTCTTGCATCCCACATATCCTCTGCCCCTCTCGGTCCCCTCTCTATCCCCTCCTCTTCCCATTCACAGCTCAGCTCCATGATCCTCCGGACTCGGCTGCTTCCCACTGAGAAAAAGCCAATATCAGAACTGTAAAAACAGAAAAACAGGCCAAAAAAAGATGGAAAATGTACATACGCAAAATAAATCAAGCAAACCCACTGCACCATGGCAAATAGCACCGAGGGGTGCTGGGGTTGGAGAAAAGCCTGAATGCAATTCCTGGAGTATGCACAAACACCACAGCAATGTGATGACCACGAGCCCCATGGTAAGCTCCGGCCACAGGCACCAGAGGTGACAGCAGGGAGTCCTGGGCACTGTGGAGTGGCACAGGATGGAAAAGGCTCAATTCTGAGCACAGTATTAAAAAGCACTTTTTAATTAAAAAAAAAAAAAAAAAAAAAAAAAAAAAGAGCCATTAAACAACGCTTTGCATCTCCCGCTCCCAATACTGCCAGGACAGGATGAGGAACACTCATCCTCATCAAGGCACAATGCAACTTTCTCCTGTTCATTTCTCCTGCTTAAGGCCACCACCCCTGCCCTCCTCCCATCTGATCCCACCTCTGCCCTGGGCTCCATGTCCTCACCACCACTCCCAGTGCCGGGTTACACCACTGTTCAAGGGATATCACCATGGACCCAGTGACACCACGCGGGGACCTGAACAGGGAGGCAAAAGCAGCACCATCCACCGCTCCAACATCCTGCACGGTCCTGGCTCATTGCACTGCATTCCCCATCCAGCGCTGGACACGGGCTCTTCTCCTTCCTCCCTACATTTCCATTCTCATTCTCATTCTTCTTCTTCTTCTTCTTTTTTTTTTTTTTAAATATATATATTTATTTAAAAACTGTTCCTAAAGTAGAAAACATCTGCAATCACAAGTCAGTCTTTTTTGGCTATTGCTTTTCTTCTTATTCCTCCTCCTCCTCCTCCTCCTCCTCCTCCTCCTCCTCCTCTCTTCCAATGACTCCCAGTGGGGCTGGGGGGCACAACAGGCGGCACTTCTGCACAACCCTCCCCACGTCCCTGTGTTCCTCAAGCCCCTGCCTGTCCCAAGGGCCCCTAGTCCTTCACCAATTTGTAGACATGATGCTGGGCGCCGTGCTCGCTGGTGGACACCTCAAACACGAAGGCGATGCAGAGCAGGGTTTCCTGGGTATCCCTGTTGGTAACAACCTGTGGGGAAGCAGAGGGGCATCAGTATGTGTACTGGGGGTGGATGCTGTTATTGGGGGTGTTGTGTGGGCTCAGGCATGGCAGCTTTATGTGCACTCATTTTGCTATCTGCTACTTGGGGGTTTGTGCAGAATCAGAGACAGCTGCACTAATCTGCACCACCAAAACTCTGCCCCCCTCATTGTTTAGGGAGTGAGTGCATGGGCTTGGGCACAGCCATTCCATTTTCACCATCAGAGTGTGCTCCCTGCAGTGGGTATGGGTTGGGGATGGATGCACTGCTGCTTTCAGTGTGCCACCCCACGCTTGATAATCACCATCCAGTAGGCTGCATGCACTCGGGCACAGCTGCTTTATTTGTGGCACCACCACTTGGTGTCCATAACTGGGGCAGTTCGCAAGGCCCCTTGCAGCAATCCATAGCCAATATGACATGTCCCACCATTTGATCCATGCACAAAGCTCTGGGAAGGGTGAATACCTGCAGGATGGTGAAATTCTCCAGGACGCTGTTCATCATGTACTTCTCTGGGAGATGCTTGAGTTTGTGGATGAAATTGATCATGTATTCGCACATGGGGGAGCGGTGGATGCGGTAGACAAAGCGGCTGTTCTCCAACCGCGCGTACTCTGTCTGCAATGACAGCCAGGCATCAGCGGGAGGGTGACACAATAATGGGGAATGCATGTGGCAGCCAACAGGGACACCGTGGGATAACCACAGCCTGTGCCCACACGCCCTACATTCACTTCTGGGGTTTTATCCATCCCACACTGTCCCAGGACTCGAAGCATGGACGCCATTCCCAAATACTCCCAACACTGCACAGCACTCACCTCCACCTTCTCCACAACCTGCTTCCCAAAGGAGCACACCTTGGTGGACACTGTGATGGTCATGTTCTCTGCGCTGCTGTACTGACTGCTGACACCATAGAAAGTCCCTGGCCCATCCTGGATTGTGCTGTTCAGATCAGCCTGAAGAGAAAAGAGAGGGATGCTGTCATGAGCCACTGTGTTCTTGGGAAACAGGACACTAAGATGGGTTGTGCAGAAAATCTGTGGGTGCCCCATCCCATGCCACGCATGGGGTCCTGGGCAGCCTGATCTGCTGGGGGGTACCCAGCCCACAGCAGGGGTGCGGCTGGGAGGGGGCTAAGATCCCTTCCAACCCAACCACTCTATGGTCCTATGACCTTTAATGTCCCTCCCAACCCAACCACTCCATGGTTCTAGGATCTTTAAGGACCCTTCCAGCGCAACCACTCCATGATTCTATGATCTTTAAGGGCTGGAGGTCAATCCTCCCAGTCTCATACCCAAAACTTGACGAGAAAGAAGGAGTTCTGGGGCCCACGCTCATAGAGCTCCTTGAGGCCACCCTTCTTCTCAGGGAACTTGTCGTAGATCTGGCGGATGTCCACAGCCTCCAGCAGTGGGTCACTATATGAGGGGTTCGTCTGCCCAATGTGCACGAAGAGGTGTTTGCTATACTGTAAGGGCAAATGGGGTCAAAACAAGGTGGAGGTCAGCTGAAAAAGCTGGGTGACACTGAGGGTGAGGGTGGCCAGGTGTCTAGGGGATGGGGAAGGCGGTGTTACCGTTTCAGCATCCCGTGGCACCTCCATGAAGGCAGAGTACTCGAGGAGCCGCAGCTTGGCAGAGGCGATGGTGCGGTCCTGCCAGACCGGCACAGCTGAGGCAGCTGGTGGCAGCGGGGCCAAGGGTTCATAACCTGGGGGGGACACGGGGCAGCGTCAACTGTTGTGAGCCCCTCTTGTACCACCAGGATGTTGCTTGCCTTGGTGTGCTCCCCCTGTCCCTCCCCAACCTTCTAGGACGGGCATTTTGCTGTGGGGTGGAAAATTTGCACCCTATCCCAAAAGGGGAAAGTAGAGACCTGCTGACTATGGGGTTTGGAGCTGGGTTTAAACCCAAGTTTTCACCTCAGGAGGCTGGGAGAGGTACCTTGGATGGGTGACATTGCTATATAGTATAAGGACAAAAAGTATAGGGACAAAAAGCTGTGAGTGTGCCCCAGGGTGGCTGGCAACATCAGGTGGCACCATGGAGGGGACAGAAAGCTGCATCCCCAGCACAGTTGTGAGGTACCAAGTGATACCCCCAGGAAGGACAGCACTTACTGGCTAGTGATGGAGGCATGGGTGGCTGGATGGGGTAAGCTGGTTGTGCAAATGGTTTAATGCTGAAAAACAAAAAGTGCCTTGTTAGGTTAACAAGGTTGGGTCCCATGGTGGGGCTGGTTGACATGAGGGCTTGCACTTACTCCTGAGAGGGTCCAGGCTGCCCTGGGATCGGCCCACTCCAAAACTGGGGAAGAGCAGAGAGAACACAGTCAGCACCCCTTCACCCCCCAGACCCATCAGCAGCTTCCAGAGTGCCCCTTCCACAATGCAGCCAAGAGGCTGTGACTCCCCCAGGTCCATGTATGGGTTCTTTCCCCCCACCCCAAGTATGGGGACTATGGGCACAGAGCCATCCTCACCCTGGGGGCAGCAGAGAAGACGGCCTGAGGAAGAGGAGGGGGGGGGCTGAGCTTGTTCTGTAGGACGCTGGCCGACACAATCTGAGCGGAGGACATGGACGCCATGCTCTGCAGAGCCTTGTCTTTGGAGACTTGGTCCTTGGGGGAGTAAAGAGAGGAAATGGGCATTATGCAGGGCTTTGGGTGGGCTGCCCTCACCTCCCCAGAAGTTTAGCAAAGTGTGGAGGTGTTGTGCAACCAAGAGATCAGGATGGGGGGGGGGGGGGAAGGGGCATGGTTAATGCAGCCAATACCAAAACTACACAAGGTAATGAACACTATCACCCTGCAAATGGCCTCCCCCCTCATCTACCTCCCCTCCCCACACATGCTGTACCACCCCTCCAGGTGGGAGCTGCCAGGTCTAGGAGGTGTCCCCACTGCCTCCCTGGGGCACAAAGGGTTTAGCAAAAGGCAACGGGGTAATCACAGTATCAGAGCTCAACTTACCAAGTTCATGGCCTGTCCGCAAAAGAAAGGAAAAGACATGGTTAGAGCCAAGGGGATCTTGAGTACACCCCCTGCACTTCCACTTTGCCACCATAGCCTCATTTTGGGACTGACTCCCCTGCTCTCATGCCATCCTGGTGGTGGGTACCCCTGCCTTCACTGCTTTGTAATACCCTTCAAATCCTGCTTGCCCCAGTGAGAAGGTGAGAACCAGACTCCTTCAAGAAATCCATTTTCCCCATTTTTTCTCGCATTTTGAGGGCAGAAGCTGACGGCAGCAGGCACTCCCCATCTGCAGGGAGAAGTGTACAAGCCAGTTCTTCACTCCCCTCCTCACCCCGCTCAGGGGTCTATGGCCCCATTTATTCACACCTGGGGCACAGCAGATGTGAGATAAATACGGTTTGAGGGAATGCTGAGCTCTGTGTGCAGGAACACATTGGCAGCACGAACCCAAAGAATATGACTGCACCTTAAAGAAGTCACCACTTGCTGACAGATGAGAGTTCTGACTCAGTGGGATGAGAATTTGTCTTAAGGTCCCAGATTTGCCTCCAGGAATGGATGTGAAAGGATGCTCTACATTCACACTGCACTGCTTCGGAGCATTGCTCTTGGTCAGCCCTGAAGCATGGCTGGGGCTGGAGCCACTCATCCAGTGCCCTTTTAAAATTACTTTTTGCAAAGCTTTCTGTTGTCATTCATTCTATTCCACCAGCTGTCCCCACTCCTGGGCTTGGGGTCTGGTGTACAATCCAAATCATTTGGGGTCCCCTCCCAGCAAACAGCTGGGGATGACGGCGGACGGTCCTTGTGGCACTGGGATCTACCAAACCTGCTCAGCGCTTTCAGAGGGCACAGCGTGGTAATCCTGGAATGATGCCCCCCTGCTAGCCCCAGTGCAGGAGCACTCAGACCCAAATGGCGGCGATGTTTTGGGGACTGAGTGAACCTCACCCAGAAGTTCTGGAGACAGAATGCTGTATTCTTGGGGCCAGAAGCTTTCAGGGCCCCCAAATGAGCCTGAATCCAGCTGAGGGGACTGAATCAGGAGCAGCCCAGGTTGTGCAAATGGAATGCCCTCAATGGTCACCAATGGGGACCACTGGGTGGGGACACCTGGGTGGGTCCAATCCAAGGAGGGCTCAGTCCTTTGGGCATATCAGTGCCTGCTGTGTCCCTCCATTCCTACCCTCCCAACAAATAACACCAGGAACAGTAGAAATGGTTAAGGACAGGTTAGTCGGGCTGCAGTTAGGAGGAAGGAAGGAAAGGAAAGCCAACCACAGCAGCAGGCGATCCAGTTTTTCCTAGCTTGGCTCCATTCACCCCTGGAACTATGGGTCGTCCTGGGACCATCACTGTGTCCCCAACTGGGAACACTGTCCCCACAACATGGTGTGTGCCATCCTTGAGGACACTGCTTGGGGACATTGCTGTTTTAGCCTCTGACAAGAGCAGGGGGAGACAATCCTTGTGACCATCCCAAGTCTGGGGAAACCTTTTGGGTTTTGCTTTGTTGCTAGTTGCACTGGGATGGGTCTTTTCCCCACTGGGAGATGCCCAAAAGAGCAGAGTGTATCACAAGGGGAGGATGTAAATCCAATTCCATGTGATCCAGGTCGGGGGGTGGAGAGGACACCATGGATACCTCCACATTTTTGGGAGACAAGAGGGAACGCGCAGCCCTTGCAGCCACTCCAATCCATCAGTTCCAGGAGCAAAGGGAGGAGGGAAGCAAAAAAAAAGCCATCAAAAGGAGAGGAAGCTGCACACTAGAGAGTGGAGAGTGTTAGTGGTCAGCAGGCAGGAGGGAAGCAGGCGCATACCTTCAGCTTGGACTGAATCTCCCGAGATTTCCGTCGGGCAAGAACCTGCAAGTGGCTAGAGACCTGCAGAGAGAGAGCAGGAGAGGGGAACAGCAGAGCCGTCAACCAGAGGAAAAGAGAGGAAGGAGAGGGGCTGCCCATGCTCAGAGAGACACCGCCGAGGACACCTGGGCACGGGTGCCAACGTACCTTGATGCCAACCTGGTACTCCCGCACCTTCTTCCGAGCTAGAACCTGGATGTGGCTGGACACCTAGCGCCCACCACGCCGTTAGAAAGGAAAACACAGAGCATGAAGACATGTCCCTGCACTGCCCCAGGGGAAAGTGTATGGGAAAAATGGGGCACGTAGATCCAGAGTGCTCCAGGAGATGCTCGTGGTCTTACAGCATTGCAGTTGCCCTGAGCTAGAGGAAGGAAAGTTGAGGGGGAGGAAGTGGGGTCCATGGGGAGAAGGCGGTGGCTCAGTGTTTACCATCTGTCGGAGCTTCCCAAAAAGACAGCCCCACACCTGTGAGCGCACACATCCCTGCTGTGCTTTCAGTAGAGCTGCAATGAAACTGCTGGTCCCAAAGGGGATGCAGCATACCTGGGACCCCTGCTGATACTGCAGGTGGGAAATTCAATAAGAGGTTTTCTTTTGTGCAGAGCGCTCCAAGCGCAGGATGGGGCTGATCTGCAGATCCTGAGTGCATGTCTCTGCTCCCAGTAGGGCTCACTTTGGGGGGGAGCAACTTCAGCACCAGCACCCGACTCTCTCAGACAACAAAGGCATGAGGGGGACAACGTCACATACATTGATACCCCCAGAGCATTGCTTTCATCTGTGCCCTCTCCTTCTCTCGATGGAAGGAAATCCAAGTGAGATGCTTGCAACCAGAGATACCCAGCATGAAGGTGAAACACAAGGCTCAAAGCCAGAAATGAAGAATGCAGTGGCTGTGGCTGGACCACAGTCCTCTCCTCCAGCATCAGTCTCAGAAGAGTTTCCCCACAGCATACGGGTACCAGGATCCATCCTATGCAGGGACAGTGGCATGGGGCCACTCCACTATGGGTCACCCCAACCCCTCTGTCCCATGTCCCCCTGGGGAAGGTCATCACATCCATGAGGATGCACAGTGGGCAGAGATGAGCCATGTGTATGTTCTAAGTGGGCACAGTGCAAAGAGGGCCGCAAGCATTGTGCAAGCAGAAAAGGAAGGCCATGTTTCCCTGCTCTGCTGCCACCCCCAATGCTGCCACTGCCAGGCAGTGTTACTCTGGGGACCATTGCCACACCGCTGTCCCCTGGCTGCAGTGGGCACAGCTGGGACTCAGCCCTCAGAATACCTTCAAGCGCACTGTATGCCACACAAGGCACACAAACAGACAAGGAGCTTTTGGGACATGGGAACAACCTCTGGCTCCAGGTGGAAAGAAAGGGCAATGCATGGCGATGCTACAAGAGCTGCAGCTTGAGTGCTGTTACGGAGAAATTGACCCAGTGAGAAGAAAGTACAAATGCATGGCACAGCCAGACCCCTCTGGGCACCCCATCCCCAGTGCCCAGATAAAAGCACCCTCAATAAAAGCAGAGTGCCAGCCTCACCTGCTTCCTTGTCCGTGTCTTCCCTGTCCGCAGCTTGATGTAGCGCGCAATCAATTCGTTGCGACCTGCGGGGATGTGCAGCATCAGCCCCAGCACAGCGGGGAGAAGGGGACAGCACGGGACGAGGGGACACTGGTCTGTAACAAGGGAGGAGGCTCTGCCAGGAGATGGCGCTGCCAGGACAGCTGTGTGGCCCGAGGGAACACTGGGGTGGCCCATGGGGACATTGGAGTGGCCAGCCGCCAGCGAATACATGGGAACATGGGAACATCCGTTGTGTCCACCACCCCCAGCACCATGGAGGACAGACTGGTGGTCAGGGGGTGGTATCCACTGGTACCCCCCCTACAGAAGTGTCCCCAACATAGGTGACCATGGATCCCCTAAAACCATCCCAATAGGGCACTCCTTTGAGCACAACCCCATTCTGTACATGGGTCCTGGGTGCCCCCTGAGCACTGAGCTTCCCCCAACACACCAAGCCGCCCTTTCCACCAGTATTTCCTAACGTCCTGAGCTTAATTCAAAGCAGAAGTGCTTTTGCACCACATTTTACAGGGCCAGCTGTGGCCAATCTGTGCTCCAACGTCAGAGCAGCTGGGAGCATTCTTCAACCCGGCCCTGTTCCCCCCCAACGCCTCACCCCCCGCACACGGGGGCGGCAAGGCACGCCAGATTTATTTTAATGGACCAGATGGTGGTGGTTGGAACTTGTCGAAATGCCCTTGGAGAGGGTTTCAGCTTTAAAAATAAATAAATAAATAAAAATAAAATAAAATTAAAAAATCCCCACCACCCTACCCTGGGCAGCTCCAGAGCAACTGGGAGGGGAGGGGGAGGGGGGTGAGAGGGGACACATGAGGACTGACAGTGCCAGGTGCTATGGGGTAGCTGCAGTAGGCAGGGGGTGGTGGCCACAGGGGGGTCACCATGGGTCCATTGGAAATGTGGGCACAGAGAAGGGTCCCTGTGTTCAGTCCTGTCCTCTGTTCAGCAGCCATGGGTGCCCTGGTGCAACCCCATGGCAACCCCAAAATGGTGGTGCAGACATCAGTCCTGCCTTTTAATTAATGAGCAGCCCCTAATGACCAGGACTCACTTGCTCTTGGTTGCCAAAACACTGGCTTGGAAGGAGCCGTGGCACCATGCACCTATCCCGGCCTCATCCTGCCCAGCATTCAAGGGTGCCCCATGCACCCATGCCTCATCCTGTCCAGCACCCACAGGTGCACCGGTGATGTGATGCCACAGGGTGCAGCAATGCCTGTGACTTGTGGGGTGTTAGGTTTGGGACCTTCAGCACTCTGGCTGCACGCAGCCCATTCCCATGTCCCATCCCCATGCTCAGCAGTGTGGAAGCAAATATGGGAAATGAAACCTGGATGCAGCGATGCACCCAACATGATGCCCAACACTGGACATCTCCCCACACCTCTGCCTCATCCCACTGGGGTGCCCATGGCTGTGTCCTTGTGATTCACTCGGAGCCATGCCATTCCCTCGGTGAGGGCACATCCTCCTCCAAATTACCACATTCCCCAAATTCCTCTCCCCTGACACCACCACGTCAACCAGTTGGACAGCTCTGTTAAAAATAACCCAGTGGGACACGCCGGCGGCCAAAGAGCGGTGCGAGCATGACCAGCCCACCCCATGGCTCCCACCTGCTCCTGGGGCACGTGCACATCCCCACCCCATTTCCATGGGACACTGGCACCATCCCCTGAGTCAGCACAGTACTAAGCAAAGCCACTCATCCTCCCATTTGGGTGCTCCAAGAGGGTTCCCAAATCAGTGCCACCTGGAGATGTATAGCCCCAGTGTGACCCAATCGCTCTCCCTATGAATATGTTTCAGACCCTGCCTTCCCCCTTTGCAATGCCCAAAGCCACTCATCCTTTGGGTGCTCCAAGGTGGTCCCAAAGTATTGCTGTCATGCGGGGATGCTTGGACCCAGTATAAACCCATTGCTCTCCAACAGGTTTGTTCCGAACCCCACTTTCCAAAGGCACCTCTGAGAGAAGAGCCCTCTGCAATGCCACCCCCAACCCCTAAATACAGAGCCCTCTGGGTGTGCGATGGGAGGTGGGGGCCACTGCCTCTTTAAACAGCTGCCAGATGGCTCTGAAAGGCTGGAAAAACCGGTCTGCGCCCGGGTGTGCTGCGCAGGGCCAGACTCCCAGCGGCACTTCAGCTATTCCAGGAGAAATCCAAAAAATGCACCCGCTCAGGAAGCCCTGTACTGCCTTTCAGCCACCAGTTCTGACCAGGGTGCCCCAGGGTGGCACTGGAATGGGGATGGGGATGGTATGTACCAGGTACCCAGTGCCCTCTGTGCCGTGGGTGGATAAGCCATTGGATGATGACGGCATTGTCACTGGTGGGTTTGGAGGTCACCACCAGGGATAGCAGTGTGGCACCGTGTCCCACAAGAAGGAGATCTGAAGTCACCTGTGAGGGGCTGACATCGTGGGAGGGAGAGAGAAGGGGACAGCCCCACTGTGGCACAGATGTGGACACACACCTTTGTCCTCTCCTTGGTGGCACTGCGCACCCCTGCCTTCATCACCCATCCTCATCCTTCCTGCTGCAGCGGAAACAAGGCTGAGCCCAAGCAAAACGCATTTCACAAATGGGGCAATGTCACCTGATGCAGAACAGGTGGCTTGGAGTGGGCTGAGGGCCACAGCCACCATTCTCTTGGAGCACTCCCTGGTTCAGGACACTACAGGGAGTGGTATGAGACAGGACCATGCCCACTCCCTGCCCCACGGCTCCACCAAACCTGTCAGTCCAGCACATTGAGAGCAGGAGGGAGGAGATGGCTGTGACAACACCATGGGGACATGGGTCACTGCCCTCTGGTACCCAAAGCCACACAGCTTGGGAAAGAACTTTTGAAGTTGGGGTGCTCTGGGTTGAATCCCAGATGGGTTCAGGGCTCGGAACCAGCCCCATCCCAGTGCACAGTGACACACACAGTGCCCAACCCATCCTGTGTGTGCACTCACCATACATCTTGCCTTCATCCGAGAGGATGATTTTCCGCCGGCCACAGGGGGGGTAGATTGCCAGAGCCTCCTGGAAGCTCTGCTCGATGTCCGGGCTCCACACTCCCTCAGCATCGTTGTCCAGGCTCTTGTCCATCCCGTCCTGGCCATCTTCCCGCCCCTCCCCGGGGCTGCTGCTGGCGTTCCAGCTGTTGGACGCTATGGTGCTGGCTGCTCTGGGCTCTGAGCCCGAGCCCCCACGGACACGTGGCAACCTGCAAGAACAAAGAGACACCCCTGAGACTTGGCCGCAACTGTCATGGCCATGTTGGAGTCGCAGGTGACAGCATGGTCCCAGTACATCCCCATGCTGGCACTGCACTAGGAGAGCACGCCGGTGCCAAGCATGCACACAGCTGCATGCCTTGGGGACATGGCCACGTTTGCCATTAAACACCCCAAATCCCGCAGAGCAAAGCCACCACATGCCCACCCCAAATATCACTTGGGAACAATCCATGTGCTGCACTACACACAAAGCATTTGGGCATATGGTGCCCATACAGAGCACTTGGGCACACATTGACACTTGGGGACCTGTGAGCCTCAACCCTGCACCCCCAGTTCAGCAGAGCAAAGCCACCAGATGCCCACCCCAAATACCAGTTGGGAATAGCCCATGTACTGCACTACTCACAAAGCACTCAGACACATAGTGCACACACAGAGCACACACGGGCACCACGTGTGTCCATGGGGCACAAGATGACATTTGGGGACCTGAGCCCCCAAAAGGTGGGGAGGGGATTTGACAAACCAGGTGCCCAAGGATGCTTCCCTGCCCTCCTGCACAGTTTTGCAGAGCAGCATTGGATTCTGTTTGGAGGTGTCTCGCTGCGCAGTGCTACGCTTCCCGTTTGGGGTGGGAGCGTGCAAAGGTCTCAGCACGCAGACATCTCCTTTTAAAGGAACTGCAGCAACTCACTGGCTCGGGCACGCGCCCAGGCTGCTTTGTGTTGTGTTGTGTTTGTTTTTTTTTTTTAATTTTTTTAATAAAAAAAGAAACTTTTCTCCCCCCTCCTTCTTTGCCACCACCCTCTCTGTGATGTCAGTCCCTCTGACCCCCCCTTGCTTGCTCCCCCCCATTCCAACGCCCCCCTCACCCCCCCCAGCGCTCCCCCTCTTGCTGAACACTGTGGCCAAATAAGGAGAACTGGATTGCAGGATGGAGCCGGCAGCCAGGGGAGGGATGGCGGCAGCGGGCTGCACTGCTCTGTACCCCACGCTGAGCACAGCCCTGGGGGGCTGCATAGGCTGGGGGGAGGGGCTTTGTGTGTGAGCAATGGGGATGGGAGAGGGATGGATGATGCAGAGGGGCTATCACATAGGGCTGAGCCCCCCAGCGCCCACCCCATGCAGTTCCCTGGGATCTTGTCAACATGCAAACCCCACAGTGGGTGCAGGGATGGGAGAGGGACTGCCAGAATGCGGGCGGCCTGCCTATGGATTGGCACATGGGACTGAGCCCATCCCATACAGCCCAATGGAACCCTGTTCCCATGTAAACCCTATACTGGTGCTGAGGAGACCCCCTGCAGACCCCACAGCACCCAAACCCCACAGCTCTGAAGCACCTGGAGTCTCCCCTAGTAATGTGAGATCCCCCCCTCTGCAGTGGGATCCTCCTCATGGGATTCGGGTGCCAGGAGAGGACAGACCTGAGAATTGGGTTGCAGGGGTTTTGCAGGGTGCTACAGCCTGAGGCAATGGAGGCTTTGGGGAGCCATAGGACTAGTGGTACCACTGCCCACATGGTGACAAGTGGCACATGTCACCATCCCCTTCTCCAAGAGCTCCCAGCTCCTTGCAGCCTCCCCACATCCCTCCCACCTCACTGCCTCCCTCCCCAGCAGGGAAATCCCAGTGCAGCCCTTTCAGGGAAGCAGGGGAAAAACAGAGGGAGGAGGAGGGCAAAGTGGGGCCCTGGCCAAGGTGCGAGGAAACAGCTCCTCCTCCATCAAACCTGCTTTTAGCTAGGCCAAGAGATTTTATTTCCTGGAGGGAGGGTGCAGAAAGGCAGCAAGTCACAGCTTTGACGTAAGGGGCCGAGCACAGCGCTCCACCCAACCTTACAAAACAGCAACCAGAAAAGCAATTAGGAAACCAGCACGGCTGGACCTGGGTACCAGCCTGCCCGACCTGATCAAGGCTGGGAGGGACTGGAGCTGCAGGAATAATAACATCTCAGTGTGTCCCTCCTCCTGGCTTCTGCTTGGGACAGGGACTGAGCCTCTGTCCCACAAGGACCGTGGCACCTCAGCAGAGACATTCATAGCCACACGGCAAAGAGATGCTTGTTGTACCGTGGCAACCTTGGGGTACCCAAGAGGGTACAGGATGGGTACTCACAGTGGGCATGGAGGGGGCCACCAGGGCATGGCCAAGGTGAAACTGGGAGATAGAAACAGATGTGGCATTCCTGTGGGCTGCGTGCTCACCCCAAGCTTGGCCCCAGTGCAGCTCAAGGGCTCACCAAGGTGAGGGTCCTCAGTCCTAAAATCCTATGAGAAATCCCTGCCAAACCCTGTGGCATCAAAAGCTTTGCCCAAGGGGTTGCAAAGAGTGGGTGCACAGACTGGGGAATGGAAATATTGAAGACACAGTGGCGGTGCCCAAGTGCCCAGGTCAGGAGCAGAGTGCTGGCAGGGCACAGTGGGGGCAGGAGCAGCAGAACCTGATGCAGTAAGGACTGTGGGGGGCAGAGGATGTGTGGGAGGAGCATGAGGGCAACTGGGGCTGGGAGCACAGGGATGGAGCTGGGAGCATGGGGATAGAATGGGGAGCATGGAGTGACACCTCATCCCCAGCATAGCTACTGAGCTTGGGGTCAAGGTGCATACTCTTCTCCCCAGCATGCTTAGCCCCAAAAGCACTTCCACCCACCACACATCACTGCAGCCCCATATCCCGATTATGTGGAGCAGAAAGCCAGGATTTGGGGTCTGCCCAAAGCAAGAGAGGATGGATGGATGGAGGAAGATGCCATCCTATGGTGGCTATCATCATGACACAGGGACCAGGACCTTCATCTTGCTCCTCACTTGCCACAGCCACCCCTGCCCTCCTAGTGGCATCAAGGTGGCCCTGCTGTGGGTGACAGCTTCCCCAACTCCATGGGGAGCAGCCTCAGGACTGCAAATTGGGGACACACACATTTGAGCATGAGCAGACGCAGCACAAAGGGCTACCGCCACCACTTTACTCCCTCCGCGCGCAGCGGAATGGGGCAAGCCAGCCCTCCCTACTTGGACCCCATAGCAAAAGGATAAAAGTTCAGCAACAAGTTGGGGCAGGCATCGGGGCGGGCGCAGCCTCACCTGCACAGTAACTGCTGTGGTGCAGACACTTGATGGGGAGGGGTGGGGGGAAACACGGGGTCATCACCACTGGTGGCACAGAGGGAATCGCTCCGTTGGGCTGTGCTGCTCAGACACTGAGGCAGGATGGGTGCGATGTGCCCCGAGGAGGACACTCGGGGTGCCAAGAGGAGCTGCCCCCTTTGGTTCTGCAGAACCCCAAGCCAACAAACCCCAAAGCAGAAGCCCCAATGCATTGGGTGCAATGCAAGCGCCCACCCAGACACCAGAAGACAATCTGTGGGACTGTCCACTTGTTCCTCGGTGATGGGAGGAGCACAGGGTCACCCACACCATGACACATCCCACGGGGCTGTGAGTGGGGCAGTGGAGTCCCACCTGCAACGAGAACATGACCGATGTTTCAACAACCCAAGGTCTCCTAGGAAGACCCCAGCAATGGGAAGACGTTCCCCTGTTCACTAATATTCCATGCTGCACACCAAACCATGATGCTCACTGTGCAATGACCCTTTGTCAGCACTGGGGCTGGAGGTGGCACAGCTTTGCTGACCCCACTCTCTTCCTCCCAGCAGCTCTGGGGCTGCAGTGTGGGACTCTCCTGCTCCCTTCCACCCAGGGCTGTGCCACGGGGCCACCAACAAGCCCCTGGTACTTCCTACAGAGCAGCCTGACTAGTTTCCTTTCCTCTATCGCTTCCTGTCCCTTCCGGCTTGGCAGACGGCTCAGGAAGCAATCAGAGCAGGGAAACTGCAGGAGGCCACGTGGCAGCATCCCACCGGGGTCTGTGGTGCCATTAGGGCCATCCAATCATGGGATACTCATCTGTGGGGTGCCCAACCATAAGGTGCCCACCTACGGGGTACACACTGCGACCCCACCCTGCAGACCTCAGCACAGTTCCCCAAAAAACTGCCATCACTGCACTGGTCAAGGATGCTCCATTTCAAATCATGAGGGCAAACGATGGGGAAATCTCATTGATGTGTCCCTGTAAAATTAGGGTATGGTCAAGGGATAAGACCTAGGTGAAGCTCATGGTGCCTCAGGTAAGATGCTCCACACTGGTTTTTGGCTGCTGGAGGACCTAGACTAGTTTCACCCAAGGCTCTGGGCCCGGGACATGGGGACAGATGGACACTGTACCCCATCCTCTGTCCCTCCTTGCCCCAATTACCCTGCCCAGCCAGGGCGTTGCACCCGTCAGGTCATAAATAGAAAGCTTTGACGGCATTAATTACTCTCTGTGTTATGAAACGAGAGCAATGAAAACAACAGGGTTGGGGTTGAAGACAGGCCACCACCATGGCCACCCCATGACACGCACAGCACCAGGTGACCTGGAACATGGAAGGGATATGAAGGAATATGCTTTGCTCCCACCCCCAAAATGTGCCCATCCTGGTATGCATGGGGACATTTACCACAGGGTGGCCACTGTGTCCAGGACCCCAAGACCCATTGCCACCACGGGCAAGGGAGAGCTGTGGGTACCAGGGCTCTGTGCACACACATGGGGCAATGTCCCCTTGCTGGGTGGGAGAGACCCCAGAGACTCCCTCAGGACACACTCCTTCCACGGAAGAGAAGGTTCGGGTGCTGCTGACCCCACTGCAGGGAGAACATCTTCTTAGGGATGGAGACTTCTGGGTGAAGAGGAGGAAGAAGAGCAGGAGGAGGAAGGCTTCAATGCATTTCTCACTTGCCCCCTTCCCAGTCACCTCCGCCCCCAAGAAACCCAACCCTACCCTGAAGCAGCTGCACTGCTGCCTGCACCAACACCACGGGGTGAGCACAGCACTGCACAGAACAGGAAACCAGTGGGGCATGCAGCAAAGGGAGCAACAGCCAACCCCCAAACTCATAGGAAAAGGCTTGCAGGGTCACAGGAAGGCTTGCAGAATGCAACCTTTCCTGCCTGATTTCCCAAGCTAGGGACAGTGGGGTCACTGCTATGAGGTCCCCAGTGTCACCAACCCACATGGGACAGCCTACAAACCAAGACCATGCAAAAACAGCGCAGCACTGAGTGCTGTACCACTTTATTCCCAGAAAGGAATATTTAGGCTCAGCATCACCTCACTGCTTGCTACCTCAGACAAGCAAAGTGAGTGAGCGAAGCACCCTGCTGTGCCATGGACATGCACCATCACTTTCTGCCCAATCTCTCTCAGCACTGCCCAACCCATCTATTGTCCCCACTGGGAGTCTTGGGGGAAGCTCACTCCCATCAGGCAGGCAGGCACAGGGTCCTGCCCAGTGCCTTCACCTTGAGAGGGATGAAGCCCGTATCATCATCATCACCAAACCCAATGTCCACACTGGTTGTGTGCACAGCAGGAGTCAGCAGCTGGGGGAGGGCAGTGGGGAGCTGGCACGGGCCTGCAGCCCATCCTCCATGCACAGTGCAGCTGTAAACTTTGAACATCTTCCGGAGAGAAGTTAGTGGCTGTTGTGAACAGCTGGATTTAATTTGATGAGGAGTGAGGAGGAGACAGTCGTGGGGAAATAATATGGCTTGGTGCTCCTGGGCGAGAAGCGAAATGTTTTTTCACTCCACTTCCCAACCGAGGTGGGGAAACTGAGGCATAGAGCTGCTGGGACACCAGTGGCTGAGGCCTCTGGGAGTGGTGGGATCACTGTCCCTGGAGGTGTTCAGAACCACGGAGATGTGGCAGCGAGGGACACAGTCAGTGGGTAAGGTAGGATGGGTTGAGGCTGGATGGGATAACCGTAAAGCCACGGCGCCCATCTCCCAAATGGGTAAAACCACCGCTCCAGCAACCTGTCCAAACCCGCACTGTATCGTTGTGTGCCCGCTGCAGGCTGGCATGGGGCACAGCCCCGACGGCTCACCCCATCATTACCTGCCTCCCTCCCTTCGTCCAAAAAAACATTTCGTAACACAACACGTGACGGTGGCAATCACGAACGCCCACACTCTTCAGGTGCTGTCCCCAACCACAACACAGGTGCTTGGGCTTGGCCACCCTGGCATGCTCCCAGTGCCTGACCCGGGCACCGACCCCCAAAAAAGGATATTTCCCAGCAGCACCCCAGGTTGGGCCAACACATAGAAACCATGATAGTCCCTTACAGCCTTGGAGCACCTTGGCGGTTGAAGTACAAGAGGAGCTCTTTGGGATCACAATACTTCAGATAGTGTCTGTCCCACCTCTGTAAGCACAAACCCACAAACCTCGGGAATGGTTCCACAGCCCATTTTCTGCTATCCACCTCTGCCCCTATTCCCACAGATGGAAGGCAGAAAGCCCCATTTTCTCCACAGAAAGCCCAACATCATCCAATTCTCCCCATCCCAATCTCACCCTTCGTCACACTTGGTGTGTTGGATGGGAATGGTGCAGCTCCGTGATGTTTCATAGGTTAATTATAGCCAGTGAACACAGCAACTCCCACATCTCCATAAGACACCAAGATGCTCCCAGCCCCACTCTCACAGCAAACAAGGGGTTAAACGGCAATTAAAGACGGTGCTGTTTCCGGTATCATGATAAATAGTGACCGTATGTCATGGGAAACGCAAGTGAGTTCTTCTGCTGTGGGCTATGGATGGGTCTGGAGGATGGAAGCGATTTTGCAAGACATGAGGGGGATATGGGCTGAGAAGGTTGGTCCCTGTGCAGAACCTCTTTTGTCCCCTGGAGTGCCATGGTCAAACCATCCCCATGCTCTGCGCTGTCAGCCCAGCCCGGCTGAGAGCCCCTGCAGCACCGTTATGCAATGTGGCCGCTCCCAAAGGGTTATTTTTGTTAGAAAAGCTGCTGCTGTGCCAAACCTGGGGGCAAGCCCGGCCTCAAGCTGTGCCTGAGGTTCTGCAGGGATAGGAAGGTCCCCTCATTCTCCCATCCCCACTCAATGTCCCTATCCCCACTGAGCAGGGCAGATCCCTGCATAGACTCAAGCATGTCCAAACCCAAAACTTTGTACCCCAATGGGACTTATGTCCCCTATATCAGGGAGCAGCTGCCACCTCCCCACCAACTGGGCCATCCCTGGTGACCTCAGCGAGACTCCTCACGCCCCATTTGGGGAGCTACTCATGGGAAAACCACCCCAAAATCCAATGGCTGAGAAGAGCTTTGGGGCCAACAGAGCACCAGATGTGACAGCACAAAGTGGGGCTCAATGCACCCCACAGCCCCCCAGCAAACACACAGTGCCCCCAGGCAGCGCAAAGCCCTGACTCACGGTGCACACGTCGGAAAGCGATAGGAGGGGGCAGAGGACGCTGGAGCCCAAAATACCCCAGTGCGCCTGACACAGAGATTAGCGCTTTGCTGCGACACTGTCGCCTGGCCTAGCTTGCCATGGCCCCCAGAAAAATCCCAGACCCTCTGCCCCAGTGTGGACCAGCAACACATGTGCATGCTTCCCCATTCCCAGCAGTTTTCTCCCTAAAAATGACTTCTTCCTGGGTGATTTTGGGCTGGATGTTATTTTTCTTCTGAACAGGAGAAGTGAAAAAACAAAACAAAACAAAACTGAATGAGAGTGCAAAAATAAAATAATAATAATAATAAAGATGACACATTGCCGAAAATTATACACCTAATCGCTGACTCGTTAGCAATGCGCCCCTATGACGAGGCACAAAGTGTTTAGCATACACTCAGCGCATGGTCATGTGTGTGACACACATGTAACGTGACACGTCCCCGTGCCCCGCGACCCCACTGCCTTTGGGGTGGGCATGGTGGGGTGGGCATTGTGCCAGGGCTGTTTATGTAACGCCCGCTCCAAAGTATAGGCTCTATTGCACACAAGGCCCCTTTGTAACCCTATGTGTAATCCGGAGATGCACAACGCGAAGGGGAAAAAACATGGATTCACCCCGACGCAAACCCTTTGGGATGAGAAATGATGAGTGGGGTCGGGGAGGGATGAGCCGTCCCGCAGCGCTGAAAATGGGAAATGGTTGGAGTGGGGGGGGGGGGGGGAGGGTAAGTGGGGAGAGGGGTGGGGGGAGTTGCGTGATGGGGGGGGTCCCGGCACTGAGTGGGCTGGGGGCACTGCAGAGCCGTCCGGGGAGAGAAGGAGCGGCCCGGAGGAGCGCACGGAGAGGCCCCGGGGGCGCTCCCAAAGCCGAGCTCCCGCCCGGCTGCTGGTGGGTCGGGGGGCACATTGGACCCTCTGTTCACCTACCCCTCCCCCCCCGTTCCCCACCGCCATCCTATGGAGCCGGAGCCGCCCCTCCCGGGCTCGGTGCAGGCGGAGGAGGGCTGCGGGCCGAGAGGAAGGAGCGCAGGAGGTGGAGGAGAAGGAGGAGGAGGAGGAGGAAGGGGGGTAGGGATCTCTTCCCGACGGCGCTTACCTGCTCCGTGCTCCGGAGGGCTGGGCCGGCCACGGGAGCCGGGAGAGGACTGGGACCGAACCGGGACCGGAGCTGGTGCCGGGGATGGGCCGGGGGAGGACGATAGGAATGCGAGAGCGCTGCAAGCTCCGGAGTCCGCACAGGGAACCAGGCTCAGGGACGGGAAAGTTTATGCAAGGGAGGAGCAGAAAGTTGGAAGTCAATCAGGAGGCGGAGGGGCAGGGCCGACCCTCCTCCCCCGGCCTTCCTCCCACCCTCCTTTCCCGGTGCTCTTCCCTCCCTCCTCCCGAGTACTCCCGCCCCGTCGGGTCCCATGTCCGATCCTCGATTCGCGGTCCCGTCGCGGTGCGGGGATACGGAGGGTTCGGCCCCCCCGGAGCACAGCACAGCGGGAAGAAGGGGCAGCGCAGCCCCGACTCCGGGAGGGACTTCTCGGAGCCTTTATCCTCCTTCTCCCTCAGCTTGGGGTGCTTCTGCCCTGTGCCAGCCTTCATTGTCCTCTGTGCACATCCTCATCTTCCTGTGCTCGCCTCCCGCACACCCCTATTCCTTCCTGCACGTCTTCATCCCATAAACACCTTCACCCCCAGTATCCATCTTCACCCCCTGCACACACCTTCACCCCTTCCCCTACACTTCTATCACCCCCCACACACACCCTTATGCTGTGCCACACGTCTTCATCCTTCTCCTCCCTCTCCTCATCCTCACACCCTCATCTTTCTGCAAACACCTTCATCCCCTCCCAAATACCTTCATCTTATCCTCACACCTTCATCCTCCTCCACACATCTTCATATTTTTTCTTGCTTATATATCCTTATCCTCATCCTAGACCCTCATCTCTCTCCAAACACCTTCATCCCTATTCTCTTCCTCGTCATTACCATCCTCATATCCTCATCTTCCTCCAAACACTTTCATCCACTTCCAAACACTTTTATCCTTTTCCTTATCCCTCCCCCCCCCCTGCCCCCCCCATCCTTACCTCCTCATCCCCCTCCAAACATCTTCATCCCTTCCAAAATACTTTCATCCTTATCCTCATACCCTTATCCCCATGCTAGACCCTCATTCCTCTCCAAACACCTCCATCCTCTTTCTCTCATACCTTCATCCCTCGGTGCACTCCCCCACACAACCACAGTCCCCCATTTCCTGAACACCCATTCTTCCCCGTGGCACCGGGATGGGGATTTCAGCCCATGCGCCTGTGATTCCCAGTGGAATCCCAGGGAGCCTAGCCAGCAGCAGGGCTGAGGGGTGGTAACACACTGATTGCATGCAAGTCCTTGGCCATGGCCCAGCCCCAGTGTTGGGATCTGAGGTCCCAATGGCAGAAAGCCCGGCGCTGCTGAGCACGAGTTCGGCACACAGCAAGGACATGGGCAGGTTGGGTGACACATGGCGCAGTGCATGCAGACGTAGATCAGGGAATGGGATCCTCCAGGCACTTCACTCAGGATAAGGATGCTCCCTGCATCCCATCCCTTTCAGAAACATATTTTTCTGATTTTCATGCCAAACTCAGCTGTACTGAAACATTTTGGGACACAACAGCCAATGGTGCAGCTCTCCACACACCCATCCAGCACATTCAGCAATCTGGGTGATTAATATGGCCATATCACATTCTTCCACCCTTGGCCTGGTGCTGACTGCAAGAATCTGGACCAAGAACTGCAGCAAAATGGCTGCAATTCTCCAAGGGCCGTTCGCAGCACTCGTTACTCATCCCTTACTTGGGCAAAAATGACATTGACTGCTCCTGGAGATGACAGACTTAATTGAGTTCAATAGGAGTTTAGTCTGAGTAAGGCATGAGCAAACAGGCGTGCATTAGCCCATGAAGAAAAGCCTGATCTGCAAATGTTTAGGAACACATGGCGTTCTGCACAGGGGAGCAGCAGTGGGGTTACTGCTGTGCCGAGCTGGATGTGTGCAGTGAGTGGCTGCAATACGGTCTCATCCTGTTCCAGTTCTGCCCTCGGTGCTTTGCTGTGGTGCTGCTGATTGGTCTTTTTCCTAAACTTGGTTTCTGCTGTTCTTTGTCCACTGGTGGGAACAGCAACTTCCGTTCCCAAATTATAATATAAAAGAGCTGTGAGCAGCAATGCCATAAATAATATTTTCTTATGGCTGGAACATCCAAGTCTAGGCAACACACCAAGAACAGCTACAACACTGTAAAACTCTGACACTTCTCCAGAATGGATTCACTAATTAAAAAATGATTCCTTTCTTAAAGCAGTTGAAAAATATCAGCTTTCCCAGTGCTGCCTGTTGGTTATCATGCTGAGAGCAGCATGTCCTGCACACCCTTACCACTGGGATGTGGCCCAGAGCAGCACCATTCCGCTTATTGGAGAGGGATGGGGTGGGGTGCTCAGCATCAAGGTAGGATATGCAGCATCAAGGTGGGATGCATTCTTCTCTCTTTTCCTTACACCTTTGCAAAAAATACAGTGCATTTCCCTGGAGGATCCTGGGAAGAGCTTATGTGCTCCATGGGGCTAAACCCATCCCCGCTCCACCAGCCCAACCCTAACCCCTAAACTCAACCATAAGAAGCCTCAAAGCCTTTGCCTCAGGGTAAATCTCATCCCCTGGATTCAGAAAAGCATTTCTCTGAGGACAATGCACACTTTGGCCTCAGAAGTTGATAAGCTCCCTCCTCTTCTTCTCTACTTTTTTTTTCTTTTTCTTTTTTTTTTTTTTTGATCTTTACTTGCAGCAAGCATTCCTTCCACACCCACGCACACATCCTCATCCTCACCCATTGGTCTGCCTGAGCATCCGTCACACTTTCCATCGGCCAAAGTAGATACACATTGCAACTGCCTCAATTCTTTATCTCCACTGGTGTTAACAGCCAGGGCAAACAAAGGGCCCGAACATCCAGAACCCTATTAAATTGCTTTCATTTGCTTCTTATGCTGCAGTTGGTTTGGTTTAGGAGGATTTGTGTAAGTGATTTGGGGGAGGTGGCTGATGCTGTAATTGCTGTGGGCTGTGCATGCAGTGCTTGCACATTAGAATCGCTGCTGCTGGCAATGGGTTTGGGATGGGATGGTGTTGTGTCTCCAACCCAATGGGTGATGGGTTTGGGATGGGATTGCATTGCATCTCCAACACAGTGCTGCTTTTCACTCTCTTTGGCTGCACCCCAGGCTGGCAATTTGGGGGAACTGCAAGTAATATTTGAAAAAAAAATGTTTGGGTGTGCTGGAGGGAGGAACTCCCAGAGAAAAGTGATGCTCTGAGAGGGGGCACTCTGGGGACCCCAGTACCAAACCCCACTTTCTTATCAAGCTTTGGCTTCCTGCCTCCCACAGATGCACAGGAAACTGAGACAAGTGCCGATGGAGGCAGTCCCTAACCATCAGCTGTTCCTTTCCCAATCTCAAACAAATGTGTGGTTGGCAGCTGGATTTGGGCAGCAAGATCTGGCTTTCCCCCACATTTGCTGGCTGCACCTAGCCAGATGCTGGCCCTAAACCACACCAGTTGTTTCTCCTTCCAGCTTTCCCATGAGGGTAAGGGATAGGGCTATGCATGCACCCATGTAGGGCTCCATCTGCCCCCAGTACAGTGATGACTCATGAAGCCCAAAGCCATGCAGCTTTTGGAAAACAGAAGAGCATCACTAGGCTGGCAATTTGGGACAAATCTGGAGATTTGTCTCCAAGAAACAGCACTGTTCCTGCTGACAGTTCTTAAATGAAATCAGGTATTGGGTGCTGCTGGCGGCTGGGGGTGACCTTTGGTGTGGGTATGAAGAACCGCCAACCAAAGGAGATCACATCCTCTTCTTGTTTAAAGATTGCGCTACAAAACCCAAAACAGAAACTAAAAAAGATATATATTTCAGGTTTAACTCTTCCTTCTGTCTGAGACCAGTAACCAGTTCCCAGGGAAGTTGCCCACAGCCAGGCAAGCAGTGCCCAACAAAACGGTGCCTGACAGAGTGGTGCCCAATGGAGTGGTGTCAGACACAGGAACCAGGGGGGCAGATGGGGACAGGACAGCATGGAGCTACTCGCAGGCCAGCTTCCCATCAAAGCTGGAGAGAGCAATGGCAAAGGCCTGCACGGCACACAGCGGGTAGTTGTAGTCCATGGTGAAGGCGTCATCTGCCACACGTCCAAACTGCATCACAATGTAATCAGCTGCAGGACAGAGTAGAGAGTGCGTTGGTGTGGGCTGGACGGCTCCCACACCCACACCTTCCCTTTCCAAGTGGCACTGTGAAGGGGGCACCTATGCCCAGCTCGTACACTGGCTGCTGCTGCACTGCCCTGCAGCTCAATTAACCAAAAAGCAGCGTTTTTGCATTGCACCTCAGAGGAGATGGTCCCCCCAGCACCCTGTCCCTGGGAACCAGAGCCTACTGCCCCCCATGGGACACTCACTGTTACCAAAGCACGGGTGGCAGGAAATCTGTAAAAATAACCGGGGGCCCCCGACAGGTTTTTTTCTGTCCTGTAACTCAACACCCGCGGGTGCCGATGGCTTCTGACTGCGCGGGACAGGTGACGAGGGTTGAGTGCTGCCCCATGCTGGGACGCTTGCCATGGGGCCGTGTCTGCTTTGCCGTGGGGCAGGCAGTGCCGCTGGCAAAGGGGGTACAAATGTACCCCTGAGCCACATCCGGATCCTGTGTCCATCACCCCAAAGGGTCACCCTAAGGGACTATCCCCAAGGCATGATGCACACCAAAGATGTGCATATGGGGAGCACGCATGGGGTGTGTGCTGGCGGCGATGCTGCGGTGCTATAGAGTTCAGCACCCTCCAGGATCGAGTCATGCCCTATTTTGCATGACCGTGCACGACCCACGTGCTCCCTCTGCCGGAGCAGAACGCAGGGAAACCCCAGAGCAGTTGAGCAAGAAGTAAACAGCAAAATGGGTGCTGGGAGTCAGCCAAGTCCCCCCTGCACCCTATCCCTCCACTCACGGTCACTGCCATGCACAATCTGGAAGTTTTTGACGGAGGCGTGGGTGACACGGCCGTGGAAGTTGAGGACATAGGACTGGGTCTCGTCATTCCACACCGGTGCCTTGTTGTGCAGCTCAATAATGTTGTCCATGTTCTTGTTTTGCCACCTCATGAGCAGCCCATCGTTGTCCTGGGGAGGGCAAAGAGGGTGAGACTTGGCACACAGTGGGATGCTGTCCCTGGATGCTCTGGAGCACACAACTCCGAAGCAGGACATGGCTGGGAAGAGACTAACGCCACACCTCCACCTCCCACAGAGGTGCCTTGAGATTGAGGGATGCCTCAACCAGGTGAACCTCAAGTGAACCCCATCAAACCCTGCCCAGAGGGCTTGCTGGCTCCATCCTCACTTGATCCTTGGCCATCTGACTCACATTTCGGGGTCGGATGGGCACCCGCTCGTTGTCTGAGTTCATCCCAGGGATGATAACTGTCATCTTCCGGGGCCCTTTGAACCCCAGCACATTGGTCTCCTGCAAGAGATGCCCCATTCATAAAAGAAGCAACTGCTGTGGGCTGCAGCCTCATTGCACGGCTCCATGGCTCTGCAGCCCCCAGTGATGCCCCAGCAAGGGAGTGCAGGTTGGTGGTCCCTCAGTCTCTGCTGGGGGGAACTCTTACATAAACCACAGCCGACAGCTCCTGCCGCACATTGGACCAATCGGCGCTGGCCCGATCAGGGTTACAGCCATTGTCAAACACGGTGAACTTGGTCCCCATCAGGTTGGACCTGCAGCAGAGGGACAAGATTTGGTGCCACCAGCATCACTATCTCACACCAAATCCCACCATCCATAGCCTCTCCTTTTGCACTGATCCCACTCCCATCCCACATCTGATGTGCAAAAATTGGTGGCACCCACCTCAGCTTCCCGATGAAGTTCTCCCCACCCCGTGACAGGTCTGTGGGGTCGATGGAGATGAGGTAGTTGGAGGTTTTGCTCTTCTTACGCTTCCTCCCAGCGAGCAGGAAGACCTGGGGGCATGACGTGGCTAGGACAGAGCTGTCACCTCACCTTACCCTCTGCATGTTGCATTGTGCAATGGGGACACGGCTGTGACGTTGTGTAAGTTGTAAAGTCATCGAGCCATTAAGGTTGAAAGTGACCTCTAAGATCATCCAGTTCAACCATCAACCCATCCCCACCATGGCCACTAAGCCATGTCCCTAAATAGAATCACAGAATCATTAAGGTTGGAAGAGACCACTAAAACCAGCAAATCCAACCACTGACCTACCACCAGCACCACTGTGGCGCAGCTGAGCCCCAAAACACTGTCAGTGTCCCTATGCGTGGCACGAGCATTACCTCTCTGGCATCATACCTTGCATCAACTTTGGCATTTCCAAGGAAAAATGAGACAGAAGTAACCCAGTGGGGTGCGCATAGGCATGCCCTAAAAACCGTATGGGAGCACTCCTTGGGTGTTCCCATGGGTCTCCGGCCCCCTGCCTGCTCACCTTTTTGTCGTTATCCAGGTGCAGGTAGTAGGTGGGGTACAGGCCCCGGTCCATACCCCTCTTGTCCCGCGTCACCCGGCACTTGATGGTCACCCCCTGTGGCGCTGGGGACAGCACAAACTTCTCCAGGTTGTCTACCTCGATGACAGGTGACAGCGGCCTCTCCTCCTTCTGCAGGGCCACACCACAGCTTTTTTGGGGGATCCCAAGCCCTGTGCCATTTACTGCCATTTCCCAGTTCCTTACACCCCACGTGCCCTCAGGATTTGGCTCTGGGGGCAGTATGGCCATGCAGACCTACTCCAGGGGAGGCTCCTGACCCACTGTATGGGTGTCTTTGGCATTTCCCCCCATTACCTTCTTAGATTTCTTCCCTTTGCCCTTCTTGTTGGAGTTCTTCTGCTGTGTCTCCAAGGCGTCCTCTTCGCTCTCTGCTGCTTTAGGGGCTGTAGACAGGAGAGAATGCCAACACATCATTAATAATGCCCCATAGCCAGGCCCCCCATGGCCCTGGGGCCCCCCAGCGCTGCTCCCACCTTTCTTCCTGGTTTTTCTCTCTCTGGGAGGGTCCCCACCAGTCTGGAAGAGTGACACCGGATTCTTCTTCTTACCCGATCGGATAGGTTTGGTACTGGCATCAGAGTCATCCTCCTCATCACTGCCAGTGGCAGCTGGGGGGCACAAGGACATGGGGACATGAGGACATGGAGACACAGGGACAAAGTGACACAGGGATGTGGGGATATGGGAAAACGGTGCATGGGAACACAGGGTTATGGGAACATGGGGACACCATCACACATCATGGGAGCTGCTGGATGAGGATGCCAACCCCGCTCACCTCATACCTTTCTTTTTGCTCTTCTTCTCCTTCTTCTCCCCATTCACATGGAACACAGATATCGGCTCCTTCTTGGCGCTTTTGGTAGATTTGGCTTTGCTGTCAGCATCACTTTTGTCACCTGGAGGGCCAGACCAGGGACAGCCAGTGACAGAGGTCACATGGTGACAGTGGACTGGGACTGTGCCACCCCTGTGTATTCACCCTTTGCTTTCAGCTTCTTATCCCCTGAGGGTGGCTCTTTCGTCAGTTTCTTCTTCAGCTTTTTGGGAGGATCTTTACTCTCCATCTCATCTTCTTCCTCCTCCTCCTCCTCCTCCTCCTCCTCAGATACCTCTGCCCAGTGGGACACAGCAGAGAGATGGTGGTGGCACACAAGGGACAGAGGGACACACATGGATCTGGGGGGTTCCCACCTTTCATGCATCAGGCTGATTTGGGGACAAAAACCACCACAGGGGTGTGCAGGGTTTCTGCAGAAACTGATAGCGTGGACATAGGGATGTGGTGAGTGGGGACACGAGGCGTGGGGACATGGGGCTGGAGTTTCCCCATCCTTTTTGGACGCATGAGGCTGATTTGGGGGCAAAAAGCACCCTGAGGGGATGCAGAATTGCTGTGGATATAAGTGGGGTGGACAGTGGGGACAAAGTGCTTGGGGTTATGACACACAGGGTTGTGGTTTGTGGGGACACATGGTACGTGAGGGAATGTGGTTGTACCATGCTGTGGTACAACCTCCATGTGCCCATGGAGGGTGGCTGTTGCCCACCGTGTCCCCTCACCTTGCTGCTTTGTTTGGCCTTTGGCCACATGGGATCGAGGCGCTGAGCTCTCCTTTTTCTTCCGAGGCTCCCGGAGGGGTTTGGAGCTGGGCTCCTTATCACCCTCCTCCTCTCCTTTCTCCTTTTTCTTCCCCACCTTCTTCACCCCTGCACATTTCAAGAGCCCGTTTGACAAGGAGCACCATGGGTGCATGGGGCATAAGCTTTGGAGGGAACAGGAGCTGGCAGAGGGCCCCCATAAGCTGCTCACCCTGCACTGGGCCATGGGGCTCCTTGGTACCCCTGGGATCACTTGGCTTCTTCACCCGCAGCCGTCGTGGTTTGGCTTCGGGCTCCATTGCTGGCTCCTGCCGTTTCTTCTTCAGCTTCTGCCCCACAGACGATGCTGCAGAGACCGACCGTGCCATGGTTCAGCATCTGCTCTTACAGCAGCTGGAGCACACTGGTGCATTTTGGAAAGGGATTCTGTGAGCACGGCAGCTCTTGCATTGTTCTTGCAAAAGCTCTTGCAAGGGACGTGCTGCACTGTTACATGAACAACTTACCATGGGGTTGGCCCACAGAGGGATGGCAAGAAGGAAACAGAACGGGCCATTAGCAGAGAGATTGGAGGGCAGCAGTACCACACCATGCCTGTCCAGGGGATGGGGGACATGATGCCATACCACCATATGTGAGCCACAAGGGATACACAGGGAGTGTGGGGACCAAAATCCCTCTGGCTCCTCTCGCCCACGTGTGTTTCCTATGGAAACCGGATTGTGGGGTGGAGATTGAAGGCCATGTGCTGAGACAGGCTAGGGACACCAGAGCTGCAAGGATCGAGGTCAGCAGAAGCAGGGCAGGAGGAAGTGGGGGATTAAAGGCAGCACACCTAATCCTCTTTACCCTGGGCTATAAATAATGCTGATTTACCAAATGCAGAGCATGTGGTTCAGCACCAGGCAGGGGACATCAGAGGGAGAGGGCACCTGGTCGGGGTCCCCCAGGAGTGATGCAGCACTGATTGCATCAGCACTGATCACATCTGGGTGCAAAGCATCCCCCCTTTGTGAGGGATTTGCTCTGAGGGGATCCTTCCCAGGCAGAGCCCCCAGCACTTCAGCACCACAAAAGGATGGATCTGCCCCACAGCACTAACCCACTGCCATCTCCCAGTGCATATTCCTCAGGGTCTCGTGGTGGGACTGCAAATCCCAAATTCTTTCAGCTGGCTACAAAAAAGCTCTTTCCCTCCTTTAATCACCTGAGCAGCCCAGGGACAGGATGGCCCTCCACTTTGTTAGCAGACTTAACAAAGTCTGCTAATAACAGCAGAGTACTCAGATTGCTGCAGAGACCCCTGTCAGGGTCTGTCCCAAAGGGCTGCCTCAAAATGCAGCCACCCCTAGAAGGGGTCACAGCCTGGAAAGTGACACTGCTGACAGCTGAAATGATTAATTAAAGCACTAATCAGGAGCTGAGGCCCCATCTGATGGGATGGAGATGGGCTTGGGAAGGATGCGCAGATCAGAAGCAGAGTAGGGTCCCACAAACGCCTGCACTCACCCAGGACTGAGCACCAACCCCACTCCACTCCCACCACAATGTGGCCAGGGGCTGCACCCATCCTCAGCCCGTAGAAGAATTGCTCCTCACCTGCTTCAGCCGCTGCTGCTGAGGGCTGCTCAGCTCCTCGCTGGGGCTGTGGGCAGAGGAAGCAGATGGGTGAGGGCTGGCCCCATTGGAAAGTTTATTTTTTGATGAATGTGAGCCAAAACGGATAGCAGTTTTCCAAAGCAGCTTCCCCATATCCCAACAGGGCCAAGCACAGGCTGGGCTCTGCTTTGGTCAGTGCTGATGGCAGTGAGGTTAACCAGCGGGAATGTGCCCTAATTAATGCTCTTCCCATTGTAAGCCACCAAGCACCGAGGCACTGACCATTGAGGCAAGCAAACAAGCAAAAAAAAAAAAAGAAAAAAAAAAAGAAAAAAAAAAGAGAAAAAAAAAGAGAAAAAGAGAAAAAAATTCGACAGAATTACACTAAGACAAACCATTAAACTGAAAAGGGAGAAAAAGGGACCTCACCTGTCGATGGCCCACACCTCACGCAGGATCTCAGTCTGCAGTGGCATCGCTGCAGCACCTATAGGATCAGAGCTGGTTCCATGGGTGCAGCCTCAGCCCTGGTGCCAGCAGCACAGGAGTGCGCAGAGGAGATGATTAACTTTTTATTTCTCTTGAAACTCAGTAATAGGATTTCAGGGCTGGCCGGCCCTGCAGGGAGAGTGACAGCTGTCGCAGTAATCCCAATAAAAGGGAGCCTGAGGGATTTGTTTGTGGCTTGCCTCCTTTTTCTCACCCAGTGTTGGGGATAGAAACACAGAACTGGGGTTGGTTTGCACAGAAAAGCCAAGGATCCCTGCTGGACTTACTGCCTACCCAACTCAACATCATGGCAGCACCAAACGTACTGCTTACCCAACTCAACCCCACTGCAGCATCAAACCCACTCCTTCCTCAACACAACCCCACTGCAGCATCAAACCCACTGAAGCCTTGCTCCCTGCAGCACCCAGTGCCACTAGGTGGCATTTGGACACTGCACACCCCACGCAGAGAGGAGCACCCTGAGCCATGGTGTGCTCAACACTGCCACCCTCGAGCCGTGTAGCCAGAGTTACAAGTTTCTGTGGAGCAAGCCAGAGTCGTTTCCTAAGGAAAACATTACTTTAGCTGATCCAAAGTGACTTGTTTGCCCTGCTTGCAAAAAGAAAACATTTTTTTGCAGAGCCATCACTTCCATTCTTTTTACCCCAGAACCAGACCTGGGGCAAGCGAAACCCTGAAACACCAGCCCCAAATCTCCCAAACGGTGGTGCTGAACAAATGAAGGCATCGGGACAAACTCCCCAGGCTGGGAAGTCTGCACTGCTGCAACCCCAAAGTGGCACCTCAAAGCAGGACTCCAAAGCAGCAACACAAAGCAAGACCCCAAAGGAGCACCCCAAAGGAAGACCCCAAGGCAGGACCCCAAGCAGCACCCATAGGGGCATTTCAAAGCAGAACCCCAAAGCAAGACCTCAAAGCAGCATCCAAAGGTGCACTCTAAAGCAACACCCCCGAAGCAGGACCCCAAGCAATACCCCAAAGCAGAATCTCAAAGCAGGACTACAAACAGCTTTCCAAAGCAGGACCAGGCCTAGAAGACAGCAATAACTCCATAACACACTCAAACTGCTGCATCCCCTCTGGGATGGAGCAGAGAAGCACTTTTTTATTTTAACCAATTTTTATTTTTTTTTTCAGTTCTCTATTTTCCAGCTTCCAATGGGTATTACAAAGACCAGACAGTAAAAATAAAAACTTGAAAGCTGTTCTCTGCAGGCAGTGCCCACATCCTTTCTCACGGGGCTGGCTGGAGGATGGCACCGTGCAGCACCGGTTCCACAAGAACCTCCCCTTTGCTCCCTGACCACTGCTTCTCTCCTTTTTTTTTTTTTTTTTCTTTTTTTTTTTTTTTTTTCTTTTTTTTAATTATTTTTGTTCCTATGGGCCATGAAACCTCTGTTGAAAAATTTGAACAGGGAACACAACCAGTAAGCACAGTGGGGTCCGGACACCCTGTTGCAGCTCCCCCAGCCCTACAGTGAGAAGAAAGAGGAGGAAGGCAGTGCATGAGGAAGGCTTGGTTGCATCCTGCCACACTGCTTCGACATCCCAGTTGCTCCCAGAGGACATAGAGCAAGGTGAGCCTCCTGAAGCCAGGAGTTCCAGCTTTGATTTCTTTGTCCCCCACCCCTGCGAAGGTGGTTGTTCCACTGGTGGTGGTCCCACACCATCCAACTGCTCGCAGCTGGCAGCAGCACCGGGCTGGTCTGATCTCTGCGAGGCACTTTTGCTTCCACAATCACACAAACTGGAACAAACTTTACAAGGAAACACCAGCAGGTCCTGAGTCCTGGCAAAGTTCTTGGCACAGGCTGAAGGCAGGAGGCTTGCCCTTCTGCCACCTCCTCCATCATACGTGCCCCTCTGTCTCTTTGCCTTCATCACATGATGCTGTCGCTGCCTCTTTTTCTACTCTGGTTTTGCTGGCTGCTTCCTGAAAGAGAAACACAGAGTGAGAAACAGGAATGATGGGCTATGGAGCTGCAGTCCACGTGCTGGGCAGTACCTGTGGTCTATACATGGAGATATAGCTGCAGCCCATACACAATCTATTGGTGCAGCCCATACACAACAAGCTATAGCTGCAGCCAGACCCACGGGTGCAGGACAACATCCTGCAGCCCACGTACAGCTGGCAGCTGAGCACAGCCCCGCTCCCTACCCACCTCCTGGTGCTGGGCCACAGCTGCTCCCTGTCCACTGCACTCACATATTCCACCGCCTCATTTTCAGACACTGGTTCAGAAGAGATTATACCAAAAATGACTCACACAGACTGCAAAGTTGTCCTCTCCCGTTATGGTACACTGTGCATTGGTTTTTGTTTGAAGGAATTTTGGATAAGAGCCTATTACAAGAAAGCGATCTCTTATATAAGCAGAGGAGCAGAGTGTTGGGTTATATGATTCAGGAAATTCATACTATCATGTCTCAAACTCCCCCCGGCCTTGCCAGAGAGCGGCTGAGATTTTGCTTTACCCATGTCATCAATCGCCACAGGCAGGGGACGGCACCTGGAGCACAAACACCAAATCTGTTGCCAGCTGTCACGGGCCCATGTCCTAAACACTTTAATCGACAAGTGAGCACCTGACAGCAGCTTCTGTGTGCAACAGACCAAGAACCAAGGGGTTCCTTCCCATGCTGCTCTGTCAGCCCACACACAGTCTATAGCTGCAGCCCATTCAGCCCTACAGCTGCAGTCCATAAGTGAACTACAGCCACAGCCCACACAGACCTATAGCTGTAGCACATATACGACCCTCATGGCCTGAAGTTGCACCAGGGGAGATTCAGGTTGGACGTTAGGAAATACTTCTCCAAGAGAGTGGCCAGGTGCTGGAAAGGGCTGCCCAGGGAGGTGGTGGAGTCACTGACCCTGGAGGTGTTCAAGAAACATTTAGATGTTGTACTGAGGGACATGGTTTAGTGGAAAATATTGGTGATAGGTAGATGGTTGGACTGGATGATTGTGTAGGTATTATCCAACCGTGGTGATTCTAAAATTCTATGAACTCATGCATGACCTACAGCTGCAGCCCACGCGTGACCTGTAACTGCCATCCAGACCTCCACCCTTGTCCCAGTCTCCATTTGCTCTGTTTCAGCCCCATCACCATGCTGAGCATCCCAAACCCAACCTCCAGGCACGACAAACCTTTGCATCCCTCTCAGCAAACTTGGCAAACATGTTGGCGTAGATCCTCCTGTCCCGCTCATTGTGCTCCTTTGTCTTCTTCTGGCAGACGGCAATCTGCGACCTGGCTGCTTTGTTCTGTGGGTTCACCTCTAGCACTTTCTGAAAGTCACATTTTGCCAGCTCAAACTCGTTCATCAGCAGCCGGGCCTCACCCCGCCGGTACAAGCCCTTCTCGTTGTCCTGGTCCAGCCCCAGCGCCTGCAAGCACAGAGTTCTCCAGAACCCAGCAACCCTCAGCAGCGTGTTCACTATGGATACTGTGAGTTTTTGTCCCAGCTTCATGTTATTTCCTTATAGTGAAAGCTTCCTGAGAGCCACAGATGTGTCTCATTGGTAACTTCCATTTGAGTTAAGGCAGCAAGCCTTATGCAATGAAGAACCAGAGGCAAGATTCCTAAATTTTGGTGGATGCCTAATTCTGAAGACACCCAAGGTCAGGGCTGGACAGGGCTCTGAGAACCTGACGGAGCTGTGGGTATCACTGTGCAGCTCAGGGAGTGGGACCAGACGGCCTTCAAAGGTCCCTTCCAACTCAAACGATTGTAAATTTGAGCCTTTTATAAAATAGTTAAGTGTTCTTAATGCCACCAACACAGTGCCCTTTGGAAACTGCTGCGAAGACAAACTGAATAGGAAAGGAAGAGTAAAACAAAAGTTGTGCTCCCATACCTTATCACAGCACTCAACAGCTTTGGTGTACTCGCGCAGCTTCAGATAGCACATGGCCAGGTTGAGGAAGGCAGCCAGCAGGAAGGAATCGGAGGCTTTTGACTCCTTCTCTGACAAGCCATACTCCATCTCCAGCCAGGACACAATCTTCCCATACTGAATCACCGCCTGCAGGTATTTGCCTTCCTGAGATGGAGCAAAAACAGGATACGGGGAAGGGTTTAAAATAAAAAGGGGAAGTTTAGGTTTGATGTTAGGCAGAGCTTTTTACTCAGAGGGCAGTGAGGTTATCCAGCACTTCTGCCCAGAAGGTGCCCCATCCCTGGTGGTGTCCTGAGGTGGGGAGGAAGGCGGCAGGGCTGCGAGGGCCCTTCTGACCCAACCGTTCCATAGTTTCATGATCTTTAAGTTCTCATTCAACCCAATCTTTCCACGGTTCTATGATTCTACTTTATGAATCCAGACTCAGAAAGACAGTGGATCTGCTGAGGACAGCGAATAGCTGGGCAGGCAGGAGTGGATGAGGCTGCATGGCCCCAGTAATGCTGCGTTGCCTATGGAGTGTATTTGTTACGCAGGGAGAGGACTTGGCAGAGGACTGGCACTTTTTGGGAGGGGACATTTCTGATATTTTTACTCCTTGAAGACCCAGTGAGGTGAACCAGGACTTGCTCCAAGGGCCCAGCAGTGCAAGCTCCCTGCTTCTATCCAGGTGTCACAAACCTTGAAGTACATTGTCCCCTTCTCCTTGACGATGGCAGCCTGCTCCAGCTTCTCTTTGGTGTCCATCTCCCATGACTCTTTGGCCTGCAAAGACAAGCTCAGAGCCACCACCCCAAGGCATAGCAGCAGTTGCAGGGTGGGAACAGCGCCAGATCAACACACCATGCAACTCCAAAGCACCAGACCCACCTGCATGCACACCCTTAGGAAGCGGTAAGAAGAGCAAAGTTAATGGGATGCCACAATCCAGACAGCCCCAGGAAGCTTTGGAGGATTTCTCTTTAATAGAGTGGGGCTCAGCAAGGTGGTCTTGCACAGGGCAGAGTGCTGAATTTGAAGGAGTGGAGCAGATAGGGAATAGGAAACATTCATGGAGCACACAAAGGGCATGCCTTGGGGTGCAGAGTAACTACTGCAGGGATAGGATGCACTCTGAGCCCAGCTATACAGCATGATTTGTCCACTGTGGTACACATATAGCAACCCCACAGAATGAAAAAAAAAAAAAAAAAAAAAAAAAAAAAAAAAAAAAAAAGGAAGATCTCTCCCCAGCATAGGGTCTTGGCATCATCCCTGCTCCAGCCAAGGTTAGGGGCCCAGCAGCACCTGCCCTATCCCTATGCTGTCCCCAGTCCCTGTCCCCATCCCCAGCCCCTCCAGCACTCCAGCATTCACCCCAACCCTCTCCCATCAGGACTCAAATCTTAATATTTTTTTTTCTGTGCAGCCCAAGGAGATAGAAAAAAAAAAAAGTACAAAAGGAACAAGGTTAGGAACAAATAAGAGGACCAGCCTTGGAGCTTGGCCAGAAAAATGAAACAAACCAACACACAAGAACAAATTAAGAACACAGCGATCCTTGCTGACGTCTCCACTTCGGCAGGGGCCGTGGCGCAGCCAGGCCAGGGACAAAGGGTGAGCACAGTGTGGGGAGTGCGGGGGAGTCCTGCCCTCACCTTCTCAAAGCTTTTCAGCGTGACCTCGTACACCAGCTCAGCGTTCGCCTGAATGCCGTACTTGGGTTTCCCTGCCTCGCCGAAGCCGTATCTGTAGGGAAGAAGCAAGAAGCTTTCGGGGGGGAGGTCAGGGCACCCACAGCCTCCCCCCGGGACCAGCCTCCCCCCAGCCCCTTCCTTCCTCTGCTGACTCGGCCATTCTCCTCCTAAATACCCCCCTTCATCAACCAGCATCTTTAAAAAGCAGGAGGAAAGCTAAATCCCCTGTATCTTCATTTTAGCAAGCACACAACCAAGTGGCTTGCTGTTCTCACAACCGGCTCCATGCTAATGCTGTTGGGTTGGAGTGCTATTATCCTCTAGAAGCAAATATATGCTGCAGCATACGATGCATTACACATGTGCATCTCCAGATGCACACAGGTGCATCAGACCTGGCTTTACACAGCTTTCATCATGCGTCAGGACAAGGAACAGTGATTTCCTGAGCGCCAACAGCTGGATAAAACCCCTTTCAAGTACCTGCCTCCCACTTACCACTCTGGCATTCCCTGCTGGTGATACTAACATATCCCGGAGAAGTTCTGTTGGCACATTTGCATTTTCACAAATGCTCCAATGGCCTCCAATATTGGAAGTTTCAACCCTGCACCGAGCAGCATGGGCGCAGAATCCCTTACCGTGGCCCTAGGTAGAGGACACAGTGCTCTCCCCTCTGCATCTTCTCCAGCGCTTTGTCAATGCCAATAGGGATGTCGTGGTCCTCTCCTTCGCCCACTACAAACTTCACATCCTTGCAGTCAAAGCGGGTTCCACCACAGAACCCTTCCAGGTGAACTGTGGGACAGAGTGAAGACCACAGGCAGTCAGCACCGTGTGGGCCCTGAGCCCTGTGGCTCCCCATAAACCATTTTCCAAGGAATTTTGCATATAGGTGGCACTTAAGGAAGCGGGAGCAGAGATGGGGCAGTTCCATCCAGTGACCGACCACAAGACCCCAAAATCCCACATCCTCCCCCAAACTGAGCCAGAGCCTTGGAAGCATCAGGGGAGACAGTGAGCAGACAGGGGTGGGAGGGCTTGAAGAACATTGCTAAAAAGCAGTGCAGCCATATCTCATCCCAGCAAGGAGCAGACAACAGATAAACATTATGACTAATATGTTCCTCTTGTGCTGCACTGCACGAGTCAGCCTTACTGGAACTGGATACTGCTCCTGGCACACTGCCACGTGGAGTTTATCACGGTGATTACAGATCTCCTATACTACACTGTACGCTCGCATTACACCTCGAAAACAAGGCCATGTTCTCCTGCCTCTACTGAACCGAAAGTACAAAATAAACATTTATATTTTTTGTCTTCAACCAATAAGCACACTGTTCCAGCCCATGGAGTTGGAGAACGAACAGCAGACCCGGCAAATTTGCCACCTGGTGCTCCTGGCATGATTTCCACCCTGAGATCGTTCCTCATTTATTCAATCCTGAGGATGGTGTGCGCCTGGGGGACAGCGGGTGTTCCCTGCACTCAAAGCAAACAAAATAAAAGCAATCTCATAAGACACTCCCACCTACTGCAGGAAAACTCCCCAAAAGCCTTCAACAAGGGAAAAAAAAAATCATGGTTAGGCATTAATGCTTCCAAAAGTGCTTAAGTATGTTGCAGCTGCTCACTGCTGCAGAACCCAACAGCATGGATGGATGGACATGAGCTTCTCACACGCACGCTGCTGAGAAGCCAGAAAGGTTTCTACTGCCAATATAAATGTCAGTAAAATGGGGAGAGGTGAGAGCCTTGGGAAGAAACTAACCCCTTTTCTAAGTGGGGACGATTTGGCCATTCATTGATGCGCTGCCGAGGACAGCACTCTGCTTTGTGCAGCCAGGCTGCATGATGGAAAACACTCCTGCAAGTCCACTCCAGGGCTAAACCCTGCTGATCTCCTCGGGAAAATGGAACGTTCAGCCTAAAGCACAAGCAGCCCACCAACTTCACGGCTCCTTGCTGTCTCTGCTTGTGTTTTCTGCACCCATTGTCCGTGGCCCTGCACCAAGCACACGGCACTGCGGATCCCTGGGTCACCTGTCACCAGCAGAACACAGCAGTGATCCCACAAGCCCTCCTCACAACAGTATGCCCAGAAGAATATGAGCTCCCAGCCCTTGCTTCAAGAGAAGCAGAAGAGTTTTCCTTCTATTCTAATTGTACACTAGCAACAGGGAAATCTCTGCTCCGGTTTCTAGGAGCATTTCAGCGCTATCTGAAGCAGGTCAGCTGGCTGCGGTTGCTCTTGGATTACAGCAAGAAAAGCCCCCGCCGGGCTCTGCACATCCCTTCGGCTGCAGTGCTGACTTATTGTTCTCCCGGTGCCTGCAGTGATTTTGTTTTTGAAGAGCTCAGAACACAGTGTACCGAGTGCGGCTGGCACATGAACTTGATGTGCTGACAGCAATTTGTACTCAGATTAAAATGGAGAGGAGGGGGAGGGGGTGGGGAAAGGTTGTAACAAAAGCTGGAATGTGGGATTTTGACTGCAGCCCGTGTTTTAGGAAATGGACCTGCAAACTACAGCCTGTAAAACTCTAACTGATAGAACTGCTTATGAAACTCCAGCCTGGAGGTGCTCGCCCTGGTTAGTGCACGTTTCCCCAGCATGGTTCAAACAGAGGTTTCAGGCACCTGGGAGCTATCCCTGATGCTGGATTTGGTGGGAAGCGAGAAGAACAGAGAGTTTGCCTGTGCACTCCCATAAACCAAAGCTGCTCCTTGGGGTCCCACCTCTGCTGCTGGGTGACCCTGCAAACCAGCCTCAAGCAAAGTACTCTGAGGTAAACAGCAATGCATTTGAAAAATAAAAAGCCTCTCTGCACCCAAAACGTTTCCCTGCAAGACTGCCAGGTTGGCTCACTGCTCCTTTGCATCTTTTCTCCTTGGGATGCATTTATGGTCTCTGGCCCCAGATCGCAGGTTGGTGCAAAGGACCCGTAGCCACCTTGGCGCAGTGCTCCTGCTCTACGCAGCACTGCCTCCGAGGGAATTCATCTCTATTATCCTGACTGTGTGTGTGCTCCTGTTCTCTGTGTTTGCTTGCAACCAAGCATCCACTTGAAATAGGAACAGGTCAGCTTTGAGGTGCAGAGAAACGCAGCCCCACATAGAGCTCCAGTGTTAAAAAGGCAGGAGGAAATGGGGCCAGTTGTCATTTTGTTTAGCCTGTTTCTCAAGTTAACCTCAGAGACGGGGAAGGCAGCCTGAAACCCTACTCCCAGCAGGGTCCAGCCATGTGACAGGCAGATAGATCAGCATGAGACAAGAACATCGTCTTAAGAAAGTCTGTGAGAGGAACAGACAGTGAGTTTTGTAAGTTCAGATCTAATTTCACCTTCACTAATGGAAGTTAATTGGACCCTCTTGAACGAACAGGAGCTCTGGAATGGGGATAAGAAACTAGATGCCTTACAGAGATGGCATGTTAGTTCCACTTCTATGGCTGAGTTGTTCGCAGGAGGAGAAACAAAAGCCTGGCTCTCCCCACCTGAGTAAGATGCTTGCTCCATAAACATGACCAGAATCACTCAGTCCCGCTTACAGAGAGGGAGCGAGAAACTGGACAGAATGAACTGCAATGCACTATGGACCACACTGAATCCACAGACCCCTTTTGTGTTAATTCATCCCCCATCAGCTACGACCAGAAGTTTGAAACTGTCCTCTGGCCACATGAGAAGGAAAAGAGCCCATGCTGCAGCAGATGCAATGAAAACCACCAAAACAGCAATAAGCGTAGCAACAAGGAGACCAGAGAGGCTGCTGCCTCCTCCTCTGGACAAAAAGATGTGCCCAAGCACCCGGCAAGCTGCACACTAAGTAAAAACCTCGGCAATCCCAGTGCTACAGGCTGAAATCCACCTCACTGGTCCTGGATACAAACACATCCTGGAGCCACTCATAGACAAGGGAGGGGCAAACAAAAAAGAAAGAGGCTGACCCCAAGACCCCATAGGGACTGGAGAAACAGAGTGCGGTCCGTCCTTGAGCAGTGGCTCCATCCCCAGCTGGCTGCTCCCGCAGCTCAAGGTTTTCCAGTAAAACCCTCCAAGCCAGCAGTTCTGGAACAGCTGTCACATGCTGTGCCAAGGGCAGTTCCCAACCCAGTACTCACTTTCCACTGTAGCACCTTCGTTGGGATTGGAATAGCCTTCTCCTTTCCTCTTGATCCTCCGGATGATCCCTCCATCCTCAAACAGGTCCTCGCCTTTGAAATCAAGCAACTCTATCTAAAGGATTAAAGGGAAGGTAGGCAGAACTGTGGGTGGAGAGGAAGGAGAGGAGAAAAACAACAGAAAATCCACAAAGCAACAGTTCATCCCCAAGCCGGAGAGCCAAGCAAACTAATTCTGTGCTCAGCTGACAAGCAGAAGTTGCCCATAAAAGCCAGCTCCAAGCCACAGCATAATACACCCAATTTATTAGAAATTGGGCCACATCCAGTACCTGAAGTGCAGCACAAAGTAACAGCAAAACTGAGTTTATTAATCCTGCAGGGAAGAGCGCAGTCGTGGCTGAGAGGTGCAGGGGGAGCACAGGAGCAGATTTTTAACCCCTGGAGGTGTTCCCGAGCTGTTTCCCCACTCGCGTGCCTTTGCACAGCCAGGCTGTGCCGGCTCTCCCCACAGGGCTGCTCCCCACCGCAGACTCTCGGCTCAGACACACATTGCTGAAAAAACACTGGCATTGGTTCCTGGAGCAGAGGGACACGTTTCAGGAATGCAAGCTGTTTTTTGTTTGGCTTTTTTTTTTTTCCTCTTTCTCAGAGCTGGCTGGCAAGGCAGAAAGCAGAGAGATCTCCCAGCCCTGTACTTGCCTCGAAAAAAAGGGTGGCATTGGAGGGGATTTTAGGAGCACTGCCAGCAGCCCCGTAGGCGTACTCCGGTTTGCACAGCAAGTAGCAGACCTCACCCTTCTTCATGGTAGCAACCCCGATGTCCCATGCCTTGATCACCTGGCCTGGGAGAGAGGTGGCATCAGGAAGGAACCCAAAAAAAAAAAAGAAAACCCACAAGAGCGGGACCCCAGAAAGCTGTTCCTTAATCCCATGGGGACACGGGAATCCCTCATCCCCTTACCCTTGCCCAGGCTGAAGATAAAGGGCTCGTTGCGGTCGCGGCTGGAGTCAAACTTCTTGCCATTGGACAGCTTGCCCTTATAGTGCACATACACCTTGTCTCCAATCATAGGGAACTCATCCTCGTTCCCGGGTCTCTTGATGATCTACGGAGAAAATCCACCCACAGGAAAGAGTCTGCGCTGAGCTTAGGATGCATATATACCCATTATAAAAAAAAAAATACAGGCATGTGTACACATTTAAACCCTCTCCTGCAATGCTGCCCTAACACAGGGGAAGGCAGTAGGCAAGCCATCTGATTCCTAAAACCCAGCCCCACACCAGTGCAGTTCCCCCTGCATGGGGCTTTACTCATGGGGGTGTGTTGTTTCACTCCTCGCTTCTTGTCAACACTTGTTTTTTTTTCTTTTATATTGCTACAGCCTGGAACAAGCAGTTCCCAACAGGGGAGGATGCTATTATTAGAGGGAAGGTCCTGTTCAGCTGGAGAAGAGCAAGTGCTGGTAAGCAGAACTATCCAGAAATGGCCCCGAATGAGAACCAGGAGCTGCGAGGCAGACTGCATGACCTAAGTAATGTGCTCTTTCTAATGTCTGTGAGTCACACACAAAAATGCTTTGTGGATTTGAGGCTAATAATCTGATTAGAAACACAATAGCAGTGAAATTCATTCAGCAGACTGAACCCGTGTGCAGTGTGTTCGCTCCATCCTTCGATGCTCAGAAGTGTCCGTCTCACCAGGAATACAGGGACAGAACACGGCCCCAGGGCCATGACAAATGGCCACGACTGCAGGTCCCACTCACCTTCAGCACGCCGCGGTCACGGGTAGGTGTGATGTCCTCCCCACGCTCCGCCAGCGCAGCTGCCTGCACCTCACCTTCAGGCTTGGTGGCCTCGTCAGTTGTCATTGTCCCCAGGCAGAAGCAGCACAGCTAGGGAGAGGATGGAGGGACAGGAGGAGGGGGAAAGGGTTAAGAACTACAGAGCCCTAGTGCTGCTGGCCGTGCAGGAAGTTTAGAGAACATCTCAAGCATGCAGAGCGGAAAATCCCTTCCCAGGGGCCACCCAAGCTCAGCGCTGTTGAACCACAAGCACACGCAGCTCCAGCGGCAGGCACTGAGCTGCCCTGGCAGCCGGATCCACGCTGCGGCACCATGATGGAGACAGTCATGTCCTGCTAGTTCTCACCCCTGGGTCCTCTCACACTGCTACAGAGAGTCTCCCAGAAAGGGTTTTACCAACAGAATGCACCAACAGGTCAAAGGGTGCCGACCAAGGGACTCCCAGTGCACAGCATAATGCAGGAGCTCGGCGCTGTTGGCTGCACCCAACCTACTGGGGCCTTCTGGGGGGACGCTCCACCAGCACGACTGCAGTCCTAACAAGATGCTGGCCTTCAGCCCAAAGAGTAATAAACACCAAAAGAGAGATTTCAGGCACCTTTATCAGCAGACACCACGAAAAGTGGTGAAGCTGAGAGGCTGAGATGCTCTGAGGGGAAAGCAGAGCCCTCAGAGCTCTTCCTTCCCTCAACTCAGCCCCTCTTATATGCTGTCTGAAACTTTGCACAATGCTGTGCTTCGAGCTACGCCACGCACTGATGAAGATTATTTTCCACGAGGAACGAGTTCCTGTTCCGTCAGAGGCTGCATTATTCTTAAGTGAATGGCCCAAACGCAGGCATGCATCGTTCCTCTTGCCCAAAAAGACCCAAAAAGGTGCTGAGGCTGTGGGTCAGCCCTGATGCTGTGGATTACCACATGGTCTCACCCCAATGGGAAGACGTAAAGGCAAAGCAGGGCAGTGCAAACACAGTGCCAACAGAATTCCAACAAAGAATATCTGCTAGAAGACTGCAAGAAATGAGTTTTTGGGGCAAAGTGCTGCCCAAAGCAACAACTGTACAGGAGAAGAGTGTGCTGCAGCCAGCAGACCGTGCCCACATCGGTGGCACTGAACATTTTGCTGAAACAAAATACAAGCAGAACACAGTGCAGTTTGCATGGGGAAGCACTGCAAGGACACGATGCAAAACCCATGCAGCCAGGCACCTGAACTCTGTGTAGGCTGCTGTGTGCCTTGCCACGGCGATGGACAACCATGGCTTTCATCCGTGGCAGAGCTGGACAAACGCTGCCCAGTGAGAACATAAATGCTTCTGGTTGAGGAAAAAAACCATTTCCCGATGATTTCCCTTAGATGGGATGACTTGTTTTGGTCGCTACACTACTGTGCAACACGTAATCAAGGAACCATACAACACAGAAATAGAAAGCAAGGGTTTTTGAAACATAAAACAGATCTATAAAAGTCAGTGTAATTGCCAAACTTTCCCACAGCCTTTCGTGTGGAAGCTGACGCCAACCAACATTAGAAATCATCCATTCGAGGCCTCATAAACAGCACAGAAAGGATGTTTTCAGCTCCCAAGGCAGATCAGTCACACTGTGAGAACAACTGCGCCTGGGCTGAGTGGGACAAACCCAACTCCAGCCTTCCCAGCACAGGAAACCAGCAAGACACAAAGGGCTCCACGAGGAAGGAGTGAACAGAGAAAGAAGAGAACTGCCGCTGCAGTGCCCCGTTATAAGTCTTTGGGGCTATGTATGATGAGATGCTGCATTTGCTCCACTTCCCCTGCTCTGCAGAGATTTTGGATGGCAACCCCTAAAAGCACTAAGAGCACTGGTGCAAGGAGGGCAGTTGGGAAGCTCAGGGTATTTCTACATCGTTTTCAGCTGAATGGCCCATCCTGCAGCATCCATCAGCTTCCCACCTCCCGCTCTAAGGTGCCCTGCATCCAGCCCATGTGCTCCTGGCTGCAGCCACCAGCACACTGCACAGCAGAAATACAGCAAGACCCCACGGAGCTCAGATCATCCCCATCCATGTATACAAAGAACAGCAAGCCTTCCAAAGCCTGTTGAGGCAGAGCTTGCCTGGGTGCATCAAGCGTCACCATGGGGGCACAGAAGATGGCTCGGGAGATGCCAGCTCTGCATCACCAGTCGCCAAATCCCACCAAGAGATATCTAAAAATACACCACACGCATCCTCCTCGTTATTTTTCTACGTAAGCAATTAGTGCAGCTATCCAGGGCAGCTGGCCAAGGCACAGGGAGGAGTGGGGGGGCGATGCCCTGCGTCAGCAACAGAGGGAGGGATGCAGCCTACAGGACCACTGTGTATTGGGACAGAGCTCAGAAACCTTCGTCTATCAAAACAGAGAGAGAAGGTGACTCTGCTTCTGCTCATCTCCAGCCTTGTGGAGGCACAAGCACAGCCAGGGAAGGCTGGTGGGGCTCCTGAGTGATTAACAGGAAGCAATCCATCGGAGGAAGGCTGCTGCTCCCTAAGCTCTGCTCCACGCCAGGGCTGGTGCTCTCTCAGGCCAGAATGATCGGCCGGGTCCAGCATCACATTCATTCTCCAAAGCTGTGCCCAGCAGCAATGACTCCCTGCTTGGAGCCATGTACCAGAGGCTGCAGGGCCAGGAGGGATCCATGTGAATGTGGGCATAATGGGAAATGTCCTGACTGTGACATGTAACCACAACAGGGTGGCTTCACACCATTTCAGTGTACACCTGTAACTTAAGAGCTGTAATAAACGTTTTAAAACCAAGACAAACCCAGAGGCTTCAGCACCTGGACACAAACCCTCTGAGAACAACACCCCAGGACTGCACTGGATACGGCACCGGCACCAAAACCTGCCCCGTAAAAACTGGCCGCTCATTCCCAACAATGAAAGGAGAGGCCAAAGTCTGACAGGACCCCGTTCTGCCACCATCCCAGCCTGCATTTCCTAGAAATCACAATACCGGGAACTTTCCAGCTACAAGTGGAAACTTTGCAGTGTCTCTCCTGGAGGTTGTCAGGAGCTGGGAGGAAAGGGGGGGGGCAGCGAAAAAGGGAGGGTCCTGGCTTGGCACGCATACAGCCCCAAAGTGGGACCCCACTGTTCCCAAATGCTGCCTCATATGGCAACAAGGGACACGCTGTGTGTCTCCTCACCACACTGCAGTTTCACTTCCCTCCGACAGAGCAAACGGTTTTCTCTAATAAATACTGTGCAAAGTGTTGCAACTCAGGAGGGGGAAAGAACACCCCCAACAGCACCCAGAGACACACCAGGTGCTGCTCCAGGGCAGCTTTCATTAAAGCAAATGCCAACTCCTGTGCTTGCAAGGAATACCCAGTGCTACACGCAGTCGCTACAGCTTCACAGGTCAGTTGCAGCTCAGCTCTGTGCCCCCGGGGGCTGCAAAGCCAGGACAAAGCGTGGTGGCAGCAAGGAGACCACCCATCCCTCTGTGTAACCATATATATCATAGACAGATGATAGAATGTGTGTAAAACCTATATAATGTGACTCAAAAATGGAGAAGTGGTATGTACATGAATGGGTATCTACAAATCTCTGCTCTGTGGGCAGCAGTGCTTCCATGAGCTCAGTGCTGCTCACACAATAGAGGGGAACGTGGTCTTGTTTCCTTCCAGGTTGAAAAAAAACAGAACAGATTTGTTCCTGTCTGCACACCAAAACACAGCCTGCAGGCCACGGAGCAAACTTAACTGGGCTCTGCTGCTATGCCTCTGCTGCTCTGCATCCCCACGTACAAGGAGCGCACATCAATACCGCATGGGGCAAACAAGGGATTTCTAGTATGCCAGTTCTTTTCCAAGTTAGTGTTTTTTCCTGGATAAATCTGGAAAGGAACATTAAATTGTTATAACGGCATCTCACTGCTTGTAACAGAGGGCTTTTGCAATGCACCTGTCCATTTTGGCCAGGTGAGCCTCAACTGCAACAGCTCCCCCGTAATCAGTGGGCTCTATTTCGCAACTTACCATCCGCAGCAGCATTTTGTGAGCACAGTGTGAAATCCCAACACATCAATCCATGCACACCAAGAGCCCCGCACACCTGTACGGGGAACAGACCCCAATGTCTGCCTGCAAAGCAGCGCTCAAGAGAAGGTACAGTTGGATGTATGGAAGCTACTGCAAGAGCAGGTTCTGAAACCTCTGCTGAGCCACACGTGCATGCAAATGTGCATAACTATATGTGCATGCACAATGTGCACAGCCACCTATGCACACATATGCATAGTATAGCCACATACTAGTATGTACAAACCAGTGCTGCACACACAAGGGTGCACACACCAACAGTGCACACTGTGCTGCCTTTCACTGGCAAGCGGGGCGCAAGCCAGAAACACTGTTACTGGAAAGCAAGACAACACTGCCTATGGCCAGTTTTATTTAATTAGGCAACTAACGTAAATTTAAAAATATCCTTGAAATGTGACTACCTTTAATTAGGGTAATTCTCCACGAGCAGCACTACTGTTTGTGAGCAACTCCTTCCCAGAGCTCTAGAAATGCCCCACTTTGCAGAACACACCACCACCAGCGCCTTACCCCCAATTTCTGCAGCTCCTAAGCAGGTCTGCTCCTATCTGGGCAGTGTTTCTCGGTGTTCTCCCTGTGCTGGGCGTTAAAGATTGACATGAGGCTCTGCGCAAGTGCCCAGGGATGCTTTTGGAATGCATGCCCCCACCTCTTTGTGCGCACAGACCCCCGCAGTAATTAGAGTAGAAGGTAATGAGCTGGGAAACAGTGGCACAACTCAGAGCTCAGCAAAGCTCTCATCAGCACTCAACAATGGTGTGGAAGCATTGGCCAAATTTGAGCCCGCCTCTCCCTGGGCTCATCCAGCAGCTAATTACCCTCCAGGCACTAACAAAGGTGGGCAGGACTGGGTATCCAGGTGGAGCGACTCAAAGGTTCCCAGCGAGCTTTCTCCTTGTGCACATCTGCAATTAAAACCCACCTAATTGCAGAGCAGCACAGGGATGTTCTGAGCAGGGTGGTTTGGGGTCTGCTTTCTAGAAATCTCCGGCGCTGCTCTCTTCCTGCTCAGAGGGTACTGTTCCACATCCCTCCTCATCCCAAAGGGACCTCAAGGAAACATGCAGTCCATGTCCTTCAGGTCCCCCGGCACTGGATCCCACGTATGGCCACCTCCAGGGCCATATAATGGCCACACCACGGCCACCTCTGTGTCAAACCATAGCCATCACTGAGGCTCTTCCAGCACACCTCCAGGGTCACACAATGGCCACATCCAGGGCCACTCCCTACTATCTCACCATCACTTTTTCCCTCCCAGGGTTCCACCAACAATCACTTCTCCAGCACCTCCACAGAAACCCATATTCCTCCTCCTGCCCCATATTTCCTCCTCCCACCCTATATCTTCTCCTCCCATCCCATATTTCCTCCCCACTATCCCATATCCTGGCTCACCAAGGTAGTGCAATGTCACACAATGGGGTCCAGGACTCACGTGGCATCTCCTGCCACAGCACCACGAGGACACTGGCTTGGCTCAACCCTGGGTTACTCCTTACAGGTTGTAACTTCCATAGTTCAGGACACCCAGGGAACACTTGGTGTGACAGCAGGACATCCTGCCAGGTGTGGGTTGGGTGCAAAAAACAAAACAAAACAAAATAAAAAATAAAAAATAAAATCCAGATGATTTGGGAGACCCAAACAGCTACAGAGGGAGGAAACAAAGGGATCTGAACAAGATGCCCCATTTACTTTGGCTATGCTGCTGCACCCATCCTGAATGAAACCACACACTGCTGCCTGCACTCGGGGGTATTTTTGGTCAATGCCATTAGGAAACTCATTATATCTGAACACAGCTGTTCAGATACAACCTCATCTTCTGACAACTCTGAAAATAAATTCCCTCTTTGGGCACTGCAGTACTGATGGGCCCCGGTCCCCATCTCAATTGTAACCTTGGTCCCAATCCCAATCTTAATACTGATCCTAATCCCAATCCTGATCCCAGTCCCAATTCCAATCCTAATCCTGGTCCCAGTCCCGAGCCCAATCCCAATCCTGATCCTAATCTCAGTCCTAATTTTCAACCTCCATTCCAATCCCGACTCTGGTTCTGCCGCGAGGGATGCGCTGCGCTGCTCCGTGGGAACGAGCACAATTCCTCGAGCGGAGCGAACCCAAAGACACAGCGCTACGGACGCGTGCCCACCCCCGGGTCCCTCCCTCGTCCCCTCCGTGTCCCCTCGGCCTCCGTGGGCGTGACGCTCCTTTCCCCCCTCTCCTCCTTGGGACGCTTCGCAGCCAGCACGAGACGGGGACCACTCGAGCCCACGCGTGAAGCTCTTTCCAACCCGCCCCCCAATCCCATCCCGCAACGCCCCACCTCACGCCATCCTGACCCCACCTGCCCACCGCCGCCGCCCGCGGTCCGCCGCCGCCCGCGGTCCGCCGCAGCCCGGCTCCGAGTGCCACCGGGCGCTCGCGCCGGCCGGGTCTCCCTGTCCCTTCGCCCCGCCCCTCTGCTCACCTCCCATTGGTAGTTTCGTCCGCCCGTCCACTTTACACCGCCAGCATCGTTTTCTCATTGGCTGGAGTGGAGGTGGTATGCAAATCAGAGCGTTTTTCCGTTCCACCGCCCGCTCCGTAGTCGCGGAGCTCCGCCCTCCCCGCGCACTGCCCGGGGCAGCAGCGGCAGCGGACCGGGGTCGAATGGCCGAGGCCCCCTGTAATGCTCCCGGCGGTGGCTGGGGAATTCTCATCCCCACGCAGTGATCTTGAAGGGTCCTCAACTCCGTGCAATGCCCCCCGAAGGAAGCAGCTCTATGCCACGCTTCTGGGGGCGATCTCACCTCCGTACCATAACCCCGGGGGGATCGCCTCATCCCTGCGCAATACCTCTACGGAGGTGCAGCTCCGTGCAGTGCCCGGGAGCTTCTCGTCCCCATGCAATACCAGAGCTCCCCCGCGCCAGATACTGCGAACTGCCCCCCGCCCCTCAGTCATCATGCAATGCTTCCCCAGCCCTGAGCAGAGCCTCTGGAGGGATCGAGCAACGCTACCGAGGCCACACCCAAACCACGACCCTGCAAACTGGAGTGGACCCTCCCACTCCCTCCCCCCTCCCTCCCCGCCGCTTCCCCAAGAGCTGCCCTATTCCAGGAGGTGCCCCCAGTGTCCTTCCGTGGAACCCCAGGCCTGGGTGATGCTCCACGGGCCCTCAGCACTCCGATGTGAGACCCACTGATCCCGGCTTCTGCTCAAAGCCATTTCCTGCCCCCAAATCTTTGCATTTCTCTCCACCTCCCTAGGGAGGAGGGGAGGGGAAAGGTGTCCTCACTGGCACAGCTACACCTCGTGCAGAATCCTGTAATAAAGCCAAAGTCCTAAATAGCAGCAGCTGTGGGGGGCTGCAGTGGGCTGTGCAACCGTAATGCTCCATTTGTTTATTCGACAGAAAAAAGAAAAAAAAAAAAAAAAAAAAAAAAAAAAAAAGCGCATACAATAATATGCATAGGAAGAGAGTACTGGGGTGTTTCTATAACAGAGACCTTCCAGTGGCCATTCCCTCAGCACAGTGTGGGGGTGCTCTGTCCTCCCCCACCCCAACTTTGCAATTCGTATTTGTAAGGAAATTCGATGTTAGAAGAGCACGAGCTGACGTCAACTTCCCCACGCCAGGAAATGCACGGTGCAGCCCTGTCCTCGCCTCACCCGCCCGCAGTGCCTGGGTGTTGTAGCACAGCATTATGCAAGATCCCGCTGCGCTGGGCTGGGAGCAGAGTTGCAGCCCCCAGCAGTGGCATGGGGTGCAGAGAGGTGATGGCAGGATTGGGACCCACGGGAGACAGCTGTGGGCATAGGAAGAGGTGGGACGTGCTGCAGCATGGTACTGCAACAAGGGGAAATCTTGCATGGTTTGGATGCAAAGCCCTGGTGCTGGGTGTGTTGCTCCCCCTCCTCAGTTGTCCCGCCCCCCCTCCCCCCCAATGCCTACCCCATCCCAGGAGGAAATCTACTCCTCTGGAGCAGAATTCCAGGAATAATCCCTGAAGGCACTGCACAGCTGCCAGGGCACTGCCTGTCCCTCGTCAGTCATCCCACTGGCACATGGATTCCCCTGATGGGGACAGGGATCAGGGTGAAGCCTTGAACTTGGGCACTCCAAGTGACAGCTGGGCATGCTGGACACCTGGATACCCCTAGGGTGCCAACCTGGGCATGTGCCCCCACACCCTGTGGAATGTGATGGCAAAGCCTTCTGCCCAAAGGTAATAAAACTGAAAAAGGGGAAGGGGGAAAAAAAAAGAAGAAAAAAAAAAAAAAGAGGAGAGGAGGCTGGAGAGGAGAGGCATTCCCTGCTCCTTCCCTCCTGCAAAGTGCAGCACCTCTAAGCCCAGCGCACCATTGCTCCCTGAGTCCTTCCTGCAGCAATGAGGCTCCCAACACCAAACTGAGCCCCTTGCCCCTTTTGGGGGTGCAAAGCAGTTTGTTGGGTGGTGCCCCCCTTGCACCCCTCCCCCTCTTCCCTGTAAGTTCCCCGGGCAATCCACTTCATGTCCCAGCCCAGGTTGGGGGCTGAGTTGTGCCATGATGTGAGCTCAGCCCTTTGCTGCAGCAGTCGGGTGTTTACGGAGGCGAAGGGCTGGGGTTGCACAACCGCAGTGTGAGTACACCGTGTCCCTGGTGATGGCTGAGGTGCAGCTGCAATGGGGCCACAGGGGCACAGGGGGCCCTCAAAGGTGGGGCCTGGTTATGGGGTGCATGGCTGCATGCTGCATCTGATCCCACAAATCTTTCCAGCAGAGAAGTGATGGTGGGATGTTGCACACAGCCATCTACATGCTTTGCTCTGAAGTGTGGAAACAGTGCTGAGGAGAGCCCACAAGTCCACCCCTAGAAATTGCACGTGGCGACCCAGTGCCCCACTGCTGCCCCATCACAGCCCTGGCCCTGCTACCATGCACCCAGCGCGCACTTCAACGTGTGCTAGGATCCACTGCTGCCCCCTCACAACAGCTCCCTGTGTCCCGCTGGGGTGGCACAGACACCCATGGGAGAGCACAGCAATGCAGTGGGGGTATGCAATGCAGTGAGGTATGCAGTGTAATGGGAGTGAGCAATGCAATGGAGGTGTATGTTGCAATGGGGGTGTGCAGTCCAGTGGAATGCTCCCCGCAAGGATGAGTAGCAATGCAATGGGTGTGTGCAATGCATGGGTGCCCCATGGCACTCCCCTCCTCCACGGACAGCTTTATGCCACCCAAAGGGTAAATTATACCTCTGGATTGTCTTCTCCCCAAAGGAAAGGGAAAAAAACCCACCAAGAATGTGTATATATATGTATATAATATATATATTATAATTATACATTTAAATATGTATTTTTAAAAATATATATTGAAAGCGGTGATGCTGCTCTGTAAATGAATGGCAGGAGGGCAGAGTCCAAGGCTCCAGCATGGCACTGGGGGGGCCCAGCATGGCCCCAGCACAGATAACACCATGAGTGCTGGGCGCAGGATGCAGAGAGCTGAGTGGGAGTATAAATAACGGCCGCTGCGCGTTCTGGCTGGGGGCCACTTCTAACACAAAGTACATTCCGGTCTGGACGTAACAAACTGTACCAGCCTCTGCCGGGGCGGGCACAGGGGTGGCGGTGCTCCATGCCAGCCACCCCCACCCCCAACTCAGCCATGTCCTGGGGGCATTGATGGAGATGGAGGGAGGTGGGTGGGGGTGGGAGCAGGACCCTGGGGTGTGCAGTGCAATGAGGGTGTGCAGTGCAATGGAGGTGTGCAATGTGCTGTGGGTGTGCAACGCAGTGCAATGGGGGTGTGCAGTGAATGGCAATGCGGTGCTGTGGGAAGGGGTGCTGGGGGCTGCACTGGGGAACGATGCTGCGTGTGATGTCACAGGGTTGATTGGAGGGGGTGCGTTGCAGGGGTTAAACTGAGGGGGATGCTAGGGCGTGATGCAGGAGTTACTGGCACAGGGGTGATGCTGGGCTGATGCTGGGGGCTGTGATGCGGGGGGGGGGGGGGGGGGGTGATGTGGACCACATTGGAGTGCAATGGGGTGGAGCAGGACATTGAGGACAGCGGGAGCCGAGCGGTTCCCACCCCACGGGGCACCCCCAGCACGGGGATGGGGGTTTCCTGCCCCTCCTCTCCCCCCCCCCCCCCCCCCCCCCCCCCGCACTCAGCTCTCCCTTTGACCCAGCGCTGCCCGCAGTCCCGCGCGGCGGTTTCCCTCGCCCCTCTCTGTCGTCCCCACCCCCCTCCTCTCTCCCCCCCCCCCCCCCCCCCCCGCTTCTGCTGAGTCAGGGCTGTTCCCTTCTCCCGGTACATCGCGTCCCTGCGCCGGGACCTGGCACCGCGCCCGCCCCCACCCGCAGTGCTGCTGCGGGGTCACGAGAGGCCCCGGGCACCCACCCTCCAGAACCCCCCAAGAACCCCCCCGGGAGGCTCTGGGTTACAGTTGGGAGCGGCATTTTTGTAAGGAGAATGTGAGTGCAGCATGCTCTGCTCTGCACAGGGTGACGTGGCCCTGCTGGGTGTCCTCGTCAGCATGCGCTGCACACAACCATTGCACTGCACTGTGTTGCAAACACTCATTGCAGTGCTGTTCATCCTTGTACGGTGCATCCCCGTTGCATGCACACCTCCACTGCATTGCACACCCTCACTGCATTGCACGCTCCCAGAGCATTGCACTTTCTCATTGCACTGCACACCCTCAGAGAATTGTACACCCCCAGAGCACTGCACACCTCCATTGTACTGCATTGCACTGCACACCCTCATTGCATCATCCCTATGTTAGCAACCCCCAGTATCACATCCCAGTGCAGCTCCCAGCATTGTCCACAGCACCCACAGATCCTCCTCCGCCCCAATAACGGCTCAGCACCACTTTGGGGAATTCTACCCTAAAAACATTGATCCTGGAGGATCCTACTCCAGAGTCTCCTGCCATCCTGGAGCCCTCCCTATGCTAACATAATCCCATCCCCCCTCCAACATATCCCTCTAATTAATTCCTCCAGTAGCACAAAGCATTCGGCCAGCAGATTGGGGGAATTTGCTCCTTTGGTCCTTCTGGAAATCATCAGTGGCTGCTGCTGTGCTCCTGAGGGGGCTCAGGGCCAACAGCATGGTTTGAGGGGTCCCCACCATAGCACCCCCATATGCATATCCAGGTGATGACCCCCTGCTTTATAATAGGGCAGTGGGGTGGGGTGTGATGGGATGGGATGGGATGGGATGTGGTGGGCATGGGACAGGATGGGAGGGAGTGGGATAGGAGTTTTATGGGATGGGATGGGGGTATGATGAAATGAGATGAAATGTGGTGGTGTGGAGTGCAGTGATGGGGGACACCAGCACCCGCACTCTGCTGCCGCCCTGGGGGGCTGCTCAGGGGCTGTTCCCAATGTGTCCTTCAATTTATCCTCCTCCACCTCCAGCTGTGAGGAAAACACAGGAGCAGGAGAACAGGCGGTGACATTGCTCCCTATGTCCCATGTGAAGGCCAAACAGGAGAGGCTGGGAAAAATCTGCAACAATTGCTTTTGGCAAAAGGAGCAAAACCAGACCACTTTTCAAGAATTTTGCTTTTCCGTTTTTTCTTTTTTACCTTTTACCTTTCATTTTTTGTATTTTTTTTCTTTCTATATTTTTTTTCCTTGAAAGGTCTTTATCCCTACAGTGAAAGTTGGAAATCATGTCTGCACGCCAACATTGTCCCTGAGCTGTGCAAACCCCGCAGAGCTTCAGGCAAACCCCGGTCAGCGCCCAGGGTGGGGTGCCATGTGGAGGGGTGCGCCTACAATCAGCCCCATACCCTTCCCCAGAGCCTTGGGTGCATGCAGCAGGACCTGGGGTCACCCCAAGGATTAGAATTTTCCTGCAGTACAGATGAGCCCCACCTCCATCCAAAGCCACCCCAGTGGTGGATGTGCACCCAGGGGAGTCACTGAGCAACCCCAGCTGCAATTGGGACACGTTGCAATGCAATGACCAAAACCGACGCATGCATTTCTGCAGCTTTAACCCCACTTTGGGGTGCACTCATGGATCCCTCCATGGCACCATGGCACCATCAAATCCTATTGGCACTGGAACCAGACCCAACGTGCTGTTTGGCCCTCGAACCCCTTTCCTACCAGCACTCATTGTGCACCACTGGAAATAGTAGGGGGCATCCAGTGGGTGGGTGCTAACAGCTGCCATTATGAGAGGGGTACAGTTAGGATTGGGGTTGGGACTGGGGTTAGGGTTAAGGCTGGGAGGGCCCAGTGCTATCAGGAAGCATTTGCCCACCCCTCAAACTCCTTCTCCCAAGAGCAATTCTTGCTGGGGATGTTTGATGGATGAGCACTGGGGCGGCACCTGAAGTGACTCCTGAACTCCAGTTCCAGGCATTACATGGGGTGGGGAGATGTAAGGAGAGATCCCTGCTGAAATATCGTGTGAATAATGGTAACAGTCACCATAGAAATAACAAGAGAAGAGGTGAGGCTTGCAAAAATGGTGGTTCTAATGTTAACAAAAGGTAATTTTATTTTATTTATTTATTTATTTGCAAGAAAAAGGGTTAAATAAGAGCAGAGAGAAGGAGAGGTGAAGGCCATGGGGCCAGCAGGAAAGGGGGGGGACAGGGGGAGGAGAGAGGGAGGTTGAGGTTGTGCAGAGCAGAACATCCTGTACCCTCGTGTTAAAAACAGCACAAGCGGAGGGGGGGGGTGGGGGGGGGGTGGGGGATGACATGACACGCACATGCAGCAATGGGGGATGCAGGGACATCATCATATCCCTCTCCCTCCCCCCTCATGTGGCTTAGGGGGCACCAGGGGTAGTTCTCAGCTCCAAATGAGATCTGGTGGCCATGGCCATCTAACTCCTCCACAAAACCATCTCAGCTGGACTGAACAGCCCTCCCAGCACCACCATGATTCTGAAGGTCCTGGCTGCTACGGATGGGATCCCCTCTGCCACCTCCCTTCCTGTGCTTCATTTTCCCCATTTGTGGCACATGAACCCAAAGCAAAATGTTGGTACCACGTGCCATGTTGGTGTGATAGCCACTCAGAGCTGAGCATTGAGGAGATGAAAAGCAGCACATGGAGCTTAAGAGGATGTTGGCGCTGCTGGGTGAGCAGGAGGGCCCTTCTCATGCCTCCACGCTAAACGCCCACTGCATCCTCCTGCTGGAGCCAGAGTTGAGGGATGGTTGTGGGGACCACAGTGTGCCCCAGCAGGGTGCTGCTGTCCCTATCCCCATCTCTACCTCCATCCCCGTCCCCATTCCTGTTCCCATCTCCACCCCAATCCACCCCTACTCCTATCCCCACCCCATCCCCATCCCGTCTCTAATTCTCATGCCATCCCATCCCATCCAACCCTCCCACCCCCAGCCCTGTGCCTGCTGCTCTGTGGACTTACTCTTGCTGCTGTTCTGCATGGACGACCCCAGTTGCCATCAGCCTGGTGCTGTATGAGCTGCTGCTACTGCTGGAGGTGCTGCACAAGGGCTTTGCACAAGCGCAGTGTACTGCAGTGCATGGCAGCACCGACACCTCACTGCACGAGGTGCTGTTCAGGGACAGCTTGTGGCTGGCCAAGCTGCTTACAGCCTGAGGAGGAGGTGCAGCTGCAGGCATTGCAGGGTCATCCTCAGCTTGCAGTTCTGCATGCTGGGCTGCAGCCTAGCAGCCACCACCACCACCACCACTCTGAGTGACCACAGCTTCACCACCACCTTTGAGTTCCCTGCATACCCCACTGGCAAGCTGAGAGCATTTCCTACCAATGGTAGTGCTGACAGCCAATAAACCTCCACTGCTGCATCCAGCTGTCCCCCCACATCCTTATCTTGACGTGACCTCATTGCTTATTGCCCACCTGTGTCCCAAACCGATACTTCAATGCACCACACACACAGAACACATGAAGCCCTCCCTGTGCTGTCCCCTCTGCCCCACAATGATGGCACGGCACAGTGCTCAATGGTGGATGCTCTTTACTGGGACACACGTCTGTCACCGCAGTGTGGTGGGGTCACGTTTGTCATAGCAGACTCCATAGTCGGTGTTGGTGATGGAGCCCCCGATGCTCCACTTGGCGTTGCAGGACAGGCCAGCCTCACAGGGACATTTGTAGTAAACCCCATAGAGACTCTGTGGGGACAGATGCATGGTGGGGCAGCACCCTTCGGGGCCACTCCTGGGCTGGGAATGGGCAGAGGATGCACAGCACCTACCGTCCGGGAGCAGTCCTGGGTCTCGGCAGCCTTCTGGCTGCACCGTGCCAGGCTCAGCGCAGTGTCTCGCTGGCAGCAGCCACTCTTGCACTGCGCACTCTGCAAGCACAGCTCTCCAATGTCCTGCAGCATCAATGGAATCAGCTCACACCCAGAACCCCACACCCCCCACAAAACCCAACTGACCCCACACAGCCGCATTCTCTTCTGCTGCCCCACAAACCCACTGAACCCCCTCTCCCTCTGTCTCCCCATCTGCAAAAGAGTTTTTCTCTCTGTCTTGGGGCACCCCAAAATGTATGCTGAATGGTGGGGATATATGTTCCCCTATTACCAGGTTGAAGATGAGCCCCTGCTCACTGGGAGCGCCCAGAGCCAGGGCAACGAGCAGCGCGGCAAGCAGCAGGCGGAGGGGCAGCACCATGGTGGGTGCAGGTAGTTTTGGGTGCAGGTGGGTTTGAGTGCAGGTAGGTTTGGCTGCTTTATAGTCAGCACCTGCCATGCTCCCTCCTATCGCACCTGGCCTCGTGGCACTGCACCACAGCTCCAAGGGCGGTTGTGTGGCACCGTGCTGTCCCCAGGTGCTGCTGCTCCTTCAGCCAAAGCAAATGTCAGATAACAGTGCTGCACTTCCCACGAGGGGATCCACTGTGCCCAGAGCCCAGGAACTGAGCCTGCTGAGATGTGGGGACAGCTCTGGGAACGGTGCAGCTTTCAGCACTCGACAATGATTAACGCCAGCACAGCAGTGGCCTTCTTCAGTGGCCTTTGGTGGCCTTCTTTAGTGGCCTTCGGTGGCCATGCAGTGACGTTCAGGCTGGCCCTGGCAGTGGCCTCCCCAAATGACACAAGGACAAAGCCCTATGGTGTCTCTGCATCCTGTCCCCTCCCTGTCTGCACCTCAAGTGCCCCACCTGTGGGGCACCAAGATGACAGCATAGGAGTACAGAGTTTGGGGTGTGTGGCATGACCTGGGGGGCTGCTGGGGGGAACAGCACACATCCTATGGTGCACCCCAATGCAGGCAGCAAGGACATGGGGTGCAAACAGGGGTGGGTGTCACCTCCTGGGCACACGGTGGGGGCACAAAGTGCATCCCGGAGGCACATATCCCATGGGGGCAGGATGTGTCCTAGGAACACCTCCCAGGGGCATGGGCTGTATCCTGGGGTCGCATCCTGAGGTTGGACCTATGGGCAGAGAGTGCATCCCCGGTGGGGGCACATGGCTCACCCCAGGGAGGCTTTCATTCCTAGGGTGCTCATTCCGGGGCCGTTAGGCACATCCTAGAGGTGGGCACATGTCAGGGGGGAGGCTTACGACGGGGAGGGGGGAAAGGGGAGGGGGGCGATCATTCCAGAGGGGATCTAATCCCACGGGGGAGGGTCCCGTCCTGCGGCACTGAGCTCATCCCGAGGCGGGGGCGGGAGCACATCTCGGGGGTGTCTCACACCGGCTGCCTCACCCCGCGGGAGGAAGGAGGCGGTCTCACCCCAGGCGCTCATCCTGGGCCCGGACCCGCGAGCGCAGAGCGCATCCCGGCGGCACCTCCCCGCGGCACATCCGTCCATCCATCCCCGCAGTACATCCATCCCCGGGGCGGTCCCGGCCCTGCGGCCCTCCCCGCCCCCACCGCCGCTCTCCGCTCTCCTCTGGCGCTGCGGGGCCCCGGGAGGCGGCGAACCCCCCCGTTCTCCCCCTGGCCATGCCCAAGCTGCTGCCGGCTCAGGAGGCGGCGCGAATCTACCACACCAACTACGTGCGAAATGCACGGGCCATGGGTGTGCTGTGGGCCCTGTTCACGCTCTGCTTCTCCATCCTGATGGTGGTGACCTTCATCCAGCCCTACTGGATCGGCGACAGCATCGACACGCCGCAGGCTGGCTACTTCGGCCTCTTCTCCTATTGCATCGGCAATGCGCTCACCGGAGAGCTCATCTGCAAGGGAAGCCCCCTGGATTTCGGTACCATCCCCTCCAGTGCCTTCAAAACGGCAATGTTCTTTGTGGGCATCTCCACCTTCCTCATCATCGGCTCTATCCTCTGCTTCAGCCTCTTCTTCTTCTGCAATGCCGCCACCGTCTACAAAGTGTGTGCCTGGATGCAGCTGGCGGCGGGTGAGCGGCAGGGAAAGGCACTGCGCTATGGGGTGGTGGGCGTGGGGTGGGTGTGGGATGGGCTCCCTGGAGTGGTGGGCACTGCCATGAGCTCAAGGAACATTGGGACACCGCTGTCAGCTATAAGGTTTGCATTCTTTCCCCATACTCCCTCCCAGCAGGTCAACACCCGATCTGCTGGTAACCCAATCCAACCCAACCTGCGCAGCTCCTGCATCATTCATAGTGTCCCTGCACTCCTCAGGTGGCTCTGGGGACAGACGGCTGCGTAGGTTTGCTCCAATTCCCAGCTCGAGCTCAAATGAAGATTTAGATAAGAGGCTTTGGGGCAGCTCAGCCCTGCAGGGAGCTGGGCATGGAAGGGCTTTGCTGCTGGATTCAGAGCTTTTATGTGACCACCATTCATAGAGCCAAAGTGGGGAAGGTCACTACAAGGGTTGGGTTGTGCTGAACCAAGTGTTTTTGACCCCTCCAAACCCGTTTCCCAAGCTCTGTCTGCTCTTCCTTTTGCTCTTCCATGTAGCTGAGGTCTCCGAAGCGCAGCTCTTCCCAATGCCTGGCACTGCAGAGCCAGGAAACAGCAGCAGTTCCATCTCTGTGCCCGTACCATGTTGGGGCCAACCTCCACCAGGGCAGCAGCTCCTTTCCAGTTGCCCTTACCTCCCTGTGACCCTTCTTTCTGTTGGCTACAGCAAAGCTTAATTAAATACACAACAAAGCAGCTGCTTCTGAATTGTAAGAGATGGTCTCTGCTGTCCCAAGGAGCTCCCCATGGCTGGGGACAAACCCTCAGCGCAGCGCAGAGCAGCTCCCTTTGCTCCATGCACCACAGGTACCTATTTGAGCAACAGCAGTGACTTCTCTGAGCACAAGGATGCAGAGGAAAAAATGCACCTGGAGGGGCCGGGAGCTGCACTGCACAACAGGAGATGTCCCCGGGCAGTTGGTGCTGTGTTCCCATGGCACACTGTGCACCATGTGGCAGCACAGCTCCCAGCCCCGCTGGAACCATAGCAGCTGAGCAAGCGGCGTCTATCAGCATGTTGTGCTGCTGCCAGCAGCGAGCCAAAACCCAGCTGTGCACAGAGCAGCAATGTTGCACAAACACACCATGTTCCAGCTTTGCTCAGAGGCTGCATCTCCTTGAAGAGAGAACTATGTTGTGTGCAGTGGTTGGAGAGGAGCAAAGTTGCCCAGGCAACAGCACGATGGAAGCTGGGGCAGTGGCCTGGGCAGTGCATGGGAAGTCAGTGCTGTACCACGCCTGTTCTGCTCTCTCCATGTGCTGCATTGTGCTCACACTGTACTGTCCCTGTACTGCTCTGTCCATGTGTTCCATCGAGCTCATGCTGCATCATCCCGATACTATTCTGTCTCTGTGCTGTTTTATTATCAGCTATATTGTCCCCTGCTGCTCTGCCCATGTGCTGCATCATGCCCACACTGCTTTGCTCTTGTGCTGCATTGTCCCCATGCTGCTCTGTCCCTGCAGTGCACTGCAGCACCGTCACAAAGGGAGCAGAGCCCCAACCTCCATGCCACACTGAAGCCCCTTCAGCCAGTGCCAGCGATTGTTGTTCTCACACACCATTCCCCTTTTGCCTCGCAGCCACTGGGCTGATGATCGGGTGCCTCATCTACCCTGATGGCTGGGACTCGAGTGAGGTGAAGCGCTTGTGTGGGGACAAGACAGACAAATACACGTTGGGCGCCTGCACAGTGCGCTGGGCCTACATCCTCTGCATCATTGGCATCCTCGATGCCCTCATCCTCTCATTTCTGGCCTTCGTGCTGGGGAATCGCCAGGACAACCTCCTGCCATCGGATTTTAAAGTGGAAGGCAAAGGTGAGAGCAGCAGGCTAGGGTGGGGGGAGGTGAACCTTTTGGAAAACAAAGCTGAAAAACACACCTGCACCTTCATTATGAGCATTATTAGAACCATGACCCACTAACAGTGATTATTTTTGTTTTACAGAGGAGGGCAGTGAATGACAGCACTGATCATTGTGTGAGTGCTACAGCGATTCTGACGTTTCTTGCACATGCAACGCCACCAGCATAACTGCAGGATTACTGGTGCTGTATTCAGATGGGGTTTGTTTGGGGCCGAATGGGAAACAGGCTTTGGTGTGCCTCCATCAGGGAGAATGTAAATCCTTGCCAGGCGACAGCATAAAATGCGATGCTGTGCTCTACTCGGCAACAGCAACCGCTCTCCTTCTCTCCCAGGGCTGCCTGGAGTTCTTAGCTCACTTCAGGAGATGCGGTCCTTTCCTTTTGAGTGGCTTTTCCTACATGTACCATCACCTCTGGACTTTCTACAGCTTTCAGCTCTCATGGAATTTGTGTGATGGGAAGAGACTCACAGGACATCAGCTTTTGTTGGTTTGCTTTTTGTTTGTTTTGAGTCCATAGGGGGAGGTCTGGGGCCACGATTTGCTGTCTCTTGGGGTTTGTACATCTTTTGAGGAAATGACTTCTGAATTAAAATATGGCCTTTTAGATTGTGTGCCGTCTCCTTGAGGTCAGGGGAAACCCTGCACCACGGCCAAGGCTGTCCGAGTCACCTCCCGCGCCTCTCGCAAAAACGCGAGAACAAAGCGGCCCTCGTAGGGCACTTAACGCAGCCCTTGTGAGGGCATCGCGCACCGCTGCAGCACCGCCGTTGTGAGGCAGGTGGCGCCACGCACCGCTGCTCAGCAGTTCCGAGCTGCCTCTGTTGACTCCGCGCTGTGGAAGGCAGTAGAGGTGGCAGAAAGACACGTCAGAATAGCAGCCTCTCCCACTATCCAACAATTCTTCCCCCCTTAAAAAAAATGGATCATAGTATGGACAAAATGTTTTAGCAACGCCCAACCCAGTGAGTCTCAGTCGAGAGAACTGGAACTATGCACCTGCGTGCACCTAAAGAGCCTGGAGCTGAGAAAACAGACCTGCAGACGGAATACAGGGAGACTACGGCTGAGTAATTAAATAGTCTGTTTATTGTAGAGCTTTCACAAAGAAAGACAACGAAGCACCCAAGTAGAAAGAATAAAAATGTATTTTCCTTCAGGTTTTAGACTGACACAGCAAGTACAAATCCTTTGTGAGCACTTTATGGCAATTTGGGGACTTCACAAACCCAAGTGAATGAGCACATGGAACAAGGCTGAACCCCGACAGCTGCTGCTGCAGTCTCCAACTCACACTTTGGCTCCATCCTCAGCAACCAAGGTAAAAAAGTGTCCTCCTGCAGGTGTGGGAGGGGGAACTGCGGCAGGAAGGAAAGGAGCTCTTGATGTGCAAAGCTTTTCCAGGAAAAGTTCCTGCACCAGCCGGGCTGAAGCACAACAGGGTGGGATGAGCTGTCAAGACAAGAGAAATCATTCGCCCTGCCAATATATCTTCACAGTCTGTAGGTGGTGGGTGTTTTGGAATCCAATCTTGACTGCGGTCCTTCTGTAACAGACATGGAAGTGATACGCAGCTGGAAAAGCTCCGAATAGAAGGGAAAGAGAGGTCAAATCAGCAGTTTAAACCCATTTGGTGCGTTACCTTCATTAATTTTAGATTATATGCATAGACAATCCGACCTACCCCTAAAAGAACATGCAGCATGATCTGTGTTAATTAACCCAGTCAGGCACTAGACTGGAGCAACTCTTTAAGTGGATTAAATGACAGAGGTTTATGAATGAACAACTATAATGAACCAGGATTTTCAACACACAAAGTGACAGAAACAGCCTTCTTGACAGCTTCGGCAACGCAACAGTCTCAGATCTGCGTGGCCTCCAGTGAGTTCCTAGAGGAACTTCAGCGCTCTGAGAGCAACCACGAATCCATAGCCCCATTTGGTCCAGGGAGAAGACGTGTCTCTGAAGCCTCAACACTGCCAGCTCTTACTTCAGAGTTGGATGCACTGACTCTGCAGCAGGATGGGAAGCCTTAAAGAAGTCATCATAAAACTATTATACGCCACAGTGATTTAGATTTAATTAAAATTAATTCATTTACTTATCACATCCAACCCCCTCTGAGAAGTTAATACAGAAATCTCACAGAGCATTATGATTTGGGGTAACTCTACAAGCAACTAAACCAGTATCTACAGAGGAAAGTCCATCAGCTCTCTTCCAGCCCTCCTTGTGCTAATGTCCCAGAAAAGAAAAGGCAATCCCAATCTGGGAAGTTATTCCTAAAGGCCATCACCTGAAAGAAATTTAAAAAAATAAGAATATCAGGCTTTCAAGTGTTGAGTTTTGAAGTCGAGGGTGATAGCACGGCTGTGACACAGATGCTGCCCGCTCTTTCCGGGAAAAAATGTGAATGGTCAAAAGGGCCAGAGCAGACTGCATTAGTGAGGGCCACTCTCACTGGTGCAACTACCTCAAGCAAGGCATAGAAGCACCAGGAAGGGATTAAAAAAAAAAAAAAAAAAAAAAAAAAATGTACAGCTCGCTAAAGCATGAGAAGTCACCTGCATCACCTCTCTGCAGCCGAAAGGCGCACCTATCCGCATGCTGAAGGTTGTGCGTTGATTATGTTCCTTCCAGCTTTTGCTTTTTTTGCTTGTCACCTTTTAGTCACAGGCTGAGGTGTTAGAGAGCAAGTAGAAAGTGTCACTGAATTCAGAAACTATTCTGCCTATGAAGACAGGAGGGACAAGTAAAGGGAGAGGGCACTTCAGAGGAAGAAGCAAATGATACTAAAAATCTAGATTTAAATAGCTCATCTCAAGAGATTAAAGCAGCTAGAACTAAAGAATTATGTGACTGAAAGCAATGAATACAGCAGACACCTAGAAAACGATGGAGGATTTTGAGGTCTTTGCTCTACAAGGAACTAACACCACCATGGTGCCATCTGTTACTTCCTACCCCATTGCTAGGACCAACAGTGGGAAACTGACTCCTGAGTCAGTGAGATGAGTTCAGATCTTCACATCCTCCTTATGATGAAAGGAGAGTTGAGATTTAGGTAAGGGCGCATATCTGAGCATACATCCATAACACAGTGCATACCATACAAGAAGACTCAGGGAAAAGTTGATGTTTTAGTCAATTAGTCTTTGGTGAAGCCCAATCAAGGCAAAACAAAGATGACACGCACTGGGTAAGAGTCCCCACTGAGTCACACCAGCAAACTCAGCAGAATGGGTTAAGATTTATCTAAAATCTTGGAAGCCTTGAAGGAAGAACTTCACGCTCAAACTGAACAAGGAAAAAAAAAACAGATCTGGGAAGGGGCAGCTGGGTGTGTGTATCCTATGCTGTAAACCAGAGTGCAGCACAGTGGCGCTGGGTTGAAGCCTCTAAGAGAGAAGCCAGGGGTGCCTGAGACATTCTGCTGCTGTGGCTCGCTTCTCTGGGATCAGCTCCAACATCGGTAGTAAGAAGTCTGTGAATGCAGCTGCCTCATCCTGGGACCATTCGTATTTTTCCACCAAGACTTCGAAAAGGCCCCAGGGCTTCAGTTTAGTGATGTGCTTCAGATCACCTGAAAAGCAAGATAGATATGTTAACTGCAAGGCATGGCAGCAGAACAGTCAAATAACTGACATAACAGCAAACAGCACAGACTGAATTCAAAAAGCTATCCCAAATAGTTAAGCGTGAGGAAGATAAAATTGTGGGGCATGCTGAAGGAAAACTACACTAGAACTCTTGCCTCCTCCAGTCTGAAGAAATTACGGTTGGACTAGATGACCTTGGAGGTCTTTTCCAGTCCTGGTAATTCTATGATAAACATGTACAGCACTGTTTTTCAATCTGCTGCATTTGATCCACAACCAAGACGACAAGTAACAAGGCTCCGTGTATTTTTAGCAATCAGACAAGGATATTTTATATGTAGCTGCAGTTTTGTCTTTTTTTTTTTCCTCCAGAGAAAGCCTCTCATAAAGCAGAGAGACTTTAAAAGAGCCATCTTTGCTGGCATCTATTGTTAAGAGCTATTTTCAGCAAGGTACTTTTGTTTATTTGAGTGTGGGGCAAAGGGAAAACAAACAAACAAACAAACATTTGCTTCATTTCCTTTTACCTTTTTTGGTGAAAAACTCCTTGGAATACTTTCCTGCCAAAATGAGCTTGCGAGGTATTTTCCCCAGAAGTTCTATGATCAAAGCAATGTGATCTGCGTTTTTTTTCCAAAAGAAAAGACAGTATAACATATCCACAAAAGACATATTTCTGTATGTCACAGTTTCCTTCCCTGGAACATTACGGACAAAGACACAGTCTCTCTCAGAAACTACTTGGGCATCCACCCAAAATCAGATTACAACAGCGAAGACAAGAACTCAGAGTATGAGGATGAAGAGATGCAGGAATGATGAGTTAGAGAAGCAAGACAAGAGATTCTAGGGGTTAAAGGAATAGAGGATACCAGGAACAAGAATGTGAACTTCTACTGCACATGGTCAAGCGCAGCAGTCCCTTAACATCGATGATTTGGCTAAATGATTTTACATTGTTCCTAAGAGAAGGCTCTCATTCTGAAGAAGGATTTGTTGTATTCCATATCCTATTTCCAAAAAGACTTAGATAAGTGTACCTTCATCTCGTGAGTAGTCTTCTCCAGAATGAGGCTCAAACAGATAGTCTCCTGTTGCTAGTTCAAAGGCCTAAAACAGAAATAAGCAAAATTAAATCACTTCAATGCACTTCACATGTTGCTAGAAGTACTGCAGGTTGATTCTACCTGCCTCTGCTCACCAGAACAAAAGCAGACAAGAGAATAACCTGCACAATTCTAGTATGCTATTGCCATCTCAAGATGCACAATCGTTCCATAGTTTAAATGACAGCACGAAAAAACATCATAGGCATAGCTATGGGAAATATTGGAGATTTTCTAATGATTTCAAATATGCAGAGAACATATGAGATTAGAATACTGAGATATCTATGAAACAGTGCTGGATGCAGCAAGAAGGTCCTTTATACAAATTGAGAACTGCACAGTCCCCTTGCTCCTCAACAAAGCATGACATTAAGGTACAGTTCTATTTGAACTCTGCTAGCACTGTACAACAAAACCCTGACTTTCAAAGGTTGCTGGGTTTGTCTGGTTGTTTTTGTTTGTTTGTTTGTTTTGCTAGACCTGGCTAGTGACTCAGCAGGCTGCAGAGTGCACAGAGCACACAAGTTTACCAGAACGCTTCACGGCAACAGCCTACAATCCCCTGGATGCCAGCACTCACCATACAAGCCGTGCTCCAGATGTCAGCAGGGGTGCTGTACCCCGACCCTATCAACACCTCCAAGGATCGGTACTGTCTTGTCTGGATGTCTTCAGTGAAGTGCTTGTGCTAAACAGAAGAAACGTTTTACTCACTGGGCAGAGATTGTTTAAAGGAGAAAAATCAATAACCTGAAAGGCCAGAGCAGATCAAAGCTCGCTGCCATTAAATTTCACCTAAGCTGCAGATCTCTGTTGAGTTGTTCCTTATATTCCTACAAGTACCGTTTAACTGCTCTACATGAGACATTACTTTAGTAAGGCAGTCCAGCAACACAAAGAAGCCACAGAAGTAGAACAGGGAGAACTGTTTCAGAGTCTGCACCCTTTGTATCAGATCTATCAGCCACCATACAGCAGGTCAGCAACACAGACAGCCTTGCCAGACACTGCGAACCTGACTCAGAACAGAGTCTGAAACACTTTATTTTCCTTTAAGATCTCAAGTATTTTGCCCCTTTAAAAGTCACATAAAACAGACATTTATTCCATTTTACATTTCAAACCTTTAAAAGCAGTATAGAACAATCATCAAAGAATAAAACTATTTATGAGTCTCTTTCATGTACTCATGAATTCAGTGAAATGGTTTGACAAGCTAATAAAGCACACAGCCAGACACAGTGCAGTTCTTTTCAACCTTGCCCAGAGGAGCTGTAGACTCCCTCAGAAGTTTCACATACGCAGATTTCTACACACTGTATGTGACACTGTTCAAAGGCCTAATTAGAGTTAATCTAATGACCAAAGAGGCATCCAAAACATAGGCTGAAATCTTACATTAAAGGATCATTTCTTTCTTTGGATCACCGGTCCTAGCTACTTTTTTTCAAGCAGTTTAAAATTATGACTGCTTTTCCAAGCAGGTACAAAAAGGATTCTGTTTTCATATATTCAGCCTTGGCACACCGCAAACGAATCAGCAGATTTAAAGAGTTGATGCGAGAAGTTTTTAAAACTTACCACCCAGCAGGCATTTCCTAGGTCAGCTATCTTCACCTTAAGCTTATCTGCATTCTTGGGCTCAAGAGGATTAAGAAGGAAATTCCCAGCAGTTGATTTTCCTAGAGGCATCATGTACAACAGCTGATTAAAGCTCTATGGACAGAATCGCCATCTGTCATCCAAATCCTATAAGCCCTCTCCCCACCCACATGAGATTTTTGCTTAAAGATCTGAGCTTTTCCCTCTCCGAAGCCAAAGTATAAAAATCAACTTCAGTCTGTGGTGCAAACAAGAAGAGACACCATTATTAAGGAGAAGGACAAGCAAAAATATGCAGGGAGGACTGTTTTCCAGTACAGACTTAAAAGTTTGCCTGTATCAATACATGACTTTTAAATAAGGGCACTGCCAGAAGTAACACAAGTCTTTAAGAGGTCCTCCTAAACCCTTGAAGGAAAGGAGTCCACATGCAGCAGCATCTTCTTGACAGTCATCAGTCACTGGAGTAACACAGACAGTTGCAGCAGCTGAAGTATATACTGGAAAAAAAACACCTCACTGAACCTGGTGGAGAGCAACAGTATTGGCTCACTAAATTACATCCAGCTGCAGATCGTGAATGCAAGATGGGGAGAGTTCTATGAAGTAAAGCTAGTAATCAAACAGGGCCATTCAACTACATGCAGCCAAAATGTCAGTATCTTAAGTTTCACTTGCTGCTTTTTCACATAATTCTGTAGCAGTGCTCTGCCAAGGAAGTGCTACTGAGAAATTTAAGGGAATTACAAGTGTGAGCTTCTCCCTCCAATTCCAAGCAGATATTCTTGACCCGACCCTCACTCAAATATGCAAAAAAAGAGATTCATCAGTTGATTCAATTTCTTAAAGTCATTCCATGTTGTTTATTGTTAACCGCAGCACATTACTGACTGTCAAATCTTTTCGTAAACCCACATGCCTTGTAGCTTCTCCTCCCCCCCCTTAAATCACTTTAAACAAAATTATTGAAGCATTTTTTCCCCCCCTGTATAACCTTTGTTTCAGACTTTCCAGTTCTGGGAAACTGTCCTCATCTCAAGTAACTGAGAGAAGTTAGTTCTGCTCATATTGTGGAGAACAGCTATCCAAAGACACCTAACTACCTAGCCTACAATGGAAGAGCCAGTGACAAGTAAACTTAAGTTCCTAACTATACTCAAAAATCACACAAGGAATACTTTTTCAAGGAAAGAGTGTTCCTATACTGAAATACAAATGTATTTTTTTAGTGGAAGCATTTGTGGATTCAATAGCCAGAACTGAGCTACAGCCACAACTGGAAGGTACAAATGACAGTTTCAGAGTAAGACTGTCAGGTTAATTACTCCTGGCAGAAAAAGGTTCAAATAACTTGTTCTTATAACTTCAGCCTACAAAAAGGTGGTTTCTATCACTATGCTGATAGTGTTGTACCAGGTCTCCCACATCAAGGAGAAAGGAGCCCTTTCTCACGTGGCTCCTCTTGTACCTTTGTTGTCTGCTGGGCTATTATTCTCATTCTCGTCCTCTGATGGCATCTCTGTCCGGATGCTTTCTTGCAAATGGCTGATCTCCTGCTCGTTGAATGATTGCTCTTCGCTGGAAGTAGGCTGACACACCATGGAATCTTCTGAAACTAAGGGCACGAAAGAGTCCGACACCGCAGCCCGAGGCCCGTTCTCCAGGCCACCGTTACGCTGGCTGTAATGACAGCTGCGGAAGCTCTCCTGCGTGTGAGGGTGGTCGCCGCAGTCATTGGCGTTGTGAAGGTCATCCTCAAGTCGCACAGACCCTTGACTGCCAGAGTCTGGGAAGTCCGACATTCGTATCACACCGTTGCAATTTATTTCTGTTACACATTTTTCTATGCTGCTTTCCATTAGAACAGACTGTTCATGTACGATGACTTCAGCTGGAAGAATGAGAAAGGAGAAGAGAGCAGAATATTCTATAAAAAGAGCCAAAGCCGTTCGGCCTCAGAAATGCAGAGTTCTCAAAATGTACCTGAACACAATAATTAATTAACTCGATTTATAAAACTACATTGACTAGCCTCTTTAGACAGGTAGAATGTCACACAAACATGTTGAAGAGCCACCTCTCTTAAAGATGCCCAGTATGAGTGAAAGAACACTGCTACCCCAGCAATATTTTTGGTCCATACCTTTCTTTTTGTCCACATCTTCACAGGGTGGACTAACTTTCAGGAGCACTTTCAGAGGGCTCTGAGCTTCTTCCTCCTCCTCAGGATTTGCCTGCCCAGGGCTTGCTTCCTTCTCCATTTCCTCTATCTCTTGCATTCGCTTCTCTAATAACTCCGCCTGACGCTTCTGCTTCTTTTTCAACTTCTTTTTCTTATTCTTCGACATTTTGTCAGCCTACAAAGCAGCAGTCACATTTCACTTAGTATTTCATATTTCAATCTAACACAAGTCAAGTTTTAATGTATTCAACATCAGAGGAAGCAGTCTGGGATGAAAACTGCAGGGACAGTTCTCCCAGAAGCAAAGCAGACTCAAAGGTTTTTAGAGCAGTTGTCTTTTGTTCTTATCAGTACATTTCTGTCCTGGCCCTGCTATGAGGGACCCCAGACTGCACAGACAGCAGTCACCTTCACAACAGACCCCAAACCACCAATGAGATAATTGATGGTGAGATATTTGAGACAGAACTATGATATCTCTAAGACAGTACTGAATCTGATGATTACATTTATGACAAACAAATTACACTTTTCCTTTTGATCTTATAGTAAGTTTGCTCTCCTTTACTGCCAACCAGATTATGAAACAATGCAGTAGACGGATACTTACATATGAGCAATTACACTTACTGGTTTTGGCTGTGGTGCAGTACTCACTGAAATGGAAAGCGAGATTAGTAAATCAGTATGTTTCTATTCAAAAACTGCAACCAGATTCTTATCCTAAGATAAGCTTTTTCCTATGAGAACCTGTAACAACATTTTCTCTATGCAAGTAAAGCAAGAATAAAAAGAGATGAGAAAATCATTAAATGAGCAAATATGTAATTAAAACCCCAGATTATAGACTTGCTTGACTGATATCAAAGACTTACAGTTCCTGTCATGCAGCTTCATTTACTGCATACATCATGCATCTTACTGAAAAGAAAATGCAAACCAAAATATTAAAATACCATGGTTCCCTAACCTAGCCCAGCTAAGCCATGTTGCAATGGGCTCAGTGAAATGCTGATGTTTTAAAATTAGGACTGATGGAGCTTTTCAGTATGTACTGCAGTAGTTCTTGGGAACTACCCACTGATACAGATGAATACTCTGTAGACCAACAACTGAAAATCTGCCCTCAGCTCTTTAGAAATGTCAGTAAGCGAAGGAAGTGATTTCTATTAAAAGCTCTCCGACTTCTTTGAACTAACAGCTTGAGAAGGTAAATCATTTTGTTGAGACCTTCCCAAAATGGACTTTATCAGCATGATGCAATAAAGGAAATACTTTGGCAGAAAATGCTAAGAGTACCTCCCCATATTCTTACTCCAGTAGTTCTGACAGCATTAACATGCAGCGCATTCTACACTAGACTGACTGTCCTATCACTTTACCTACACTCGATAAAAACAAAGCTACATTAAAAGCAGATCTCAGCATGGATGTATCCCTGCTCCGTTTTTTCTTATGCAAATGACTATGCTCCTAGGCACTTCCAGTTAAAATGGCTAACTTCATAATTTGCATTTGCCCTTTCAATAGTTACTTCCGTTATTGTTCCACTGTGCTTAGCGCAGAAGTTTTCTCTAGTGAAATCAGTTACATCTTGGGGAGGGATGGGGAAATAGCACCAACTCTTATGAAAAAACACCTGCAGAGCCAGATGGTGGGGGGGCCCCAGATCTCTGCCATTCTGTTGCTTCTGCAGCCAGTCTGCGGATGTACTGGTCATTAACACACAGAAGAATGTTTTCAGGTTTAATATCTGTATGGATGATCCTACACTTCGTGTGCAAGTAATCCAGACCTTGTAGAACCTACAGACAGGAGAGAAGGAAACCGGCCACTAGAAAAGCAAATAATTATAAACCAAAATTGAGTGAATTTGCAAAACCAGAATTCATAGCTGCCAACAATGGTCTGAACCTACTGAGGACGGCTGTCTTTCAGAATATTCCAGATTAGTGCTGATGTGACCAGTGTTAATTTCAGAGTTCTAGAACATACAGATTTGCATAAAGATTTTAATTATGAATTCAACTTTCTCTTTTTGCTGTCATTATTTAACTTAGCACAGCTGAAAATCAAAATTTCAATGCCATACAAAAAACTCACGCTCTCCTCTGCCCTCCATTTCAGAGGTAGAAATAGGGAACCATGCAGGAGGAAGAACAGGTTTCACTTGCTAGTCCATCATTAAACACCACACTGTGACAATTTAAGAATTACTTGCATTTGTGAGGAACAATCAGGGTAAGAAGAGATTAAAAGCAAAACTGGCATTCCATCAGGGTTTGAGAGACAGAAAATATCTGTATCAGAAGATTTTTGCAGTAGAGAAAGTGAATATTAACCCAAAAACGACTTTGCTGCAAAAGAGACATACTACTGATTTTTAACTTCTGTTTTCTCGTACCTGAAAAAGACCTTCCCAGCCCCCATCATCAGTAACTTCTCACTGGGTCACAGGGAACACTGCAGCCAGAACTGGAACATACCTGTTTGATGATCTTTTTGACACAAGGGAGCGGGAGCCCCTGATAATTTGACTTGATGATCCACTTCAGCAGATGATGCCCTAAAACTTCAAACACCATACAGATATCTAGAAGAGAGTCAAGAAAAAAGATGGAACTCCTGACCTAAGGAGCCCTACATTCTCAAGACTGAGAATTGAAATAAATCTACCAATCCTTTGTTTCTACACTGAAGAACCCTCATCCTTCTGACACAGTTGAGAGCAGCTGGCTTCCGTAACAGCACCACCCTATTACAGACATCAGTGCTGTCATCTAAGATGTAAAATAAAAAGCAGGAGCTGGTTACAATAATGGTCTAAAGCAGCAGTAGCAATCTCCTGGCTGTGGGTGGAGGCCAGCTACACAAGCAACAGCACATTACTATTTCCTGCTAGTGTTGAAACAGCTTCAAGCTAACAATGTCAGCTTTGGAACAATTCATTTTCTTGCCTCAGGCAAAACCCAACACCAGAGCTCTGCACCAGTAATATCTGAAAACATAATCAGATCTCTATTTCATAAGTCACCTCCAAACAAGTTACCCTAAGTTACCAAAACCACCACCTCTTTACCTGCATAAGAAACTTTTTGCAATCCCAGGCTTCAATAACGTTTACATTATTTGCCTTTTTTCTGTAAGATCTCAGGAGTCACACTACTCCTTTACAGTGTCAGGAAGCACGTGTGTGTTTCATAAAAGTGAAAGAAATACAAGATCAAGCCAGCATTTACTCAGAGCTAGGTTCTGGAAGGACGTTTGAGGAAATGCATTATGTAGGTACTCAGCTTTCTAAAAGCTTTAGAAACTTTATAACCTACAGCCTGATCCTTTCCATCAGCACAGTAACTCTCACTGATATAAAGTTCAAGATGCTGCAAAGCAGAAACATTCAAAAGCAAATCCAACTTTCAAACCGAAAGGATGCATTAGTACCACTTCCTACAAATAGCTGCCTATTAGAAGGTAACTCATGAAATTATAGGATATTTTCAAAACAATACATTTTAAACCTCTTAACACTGTTGGTAAAGGCCAAGGTAAGATGTTTCCCTAGCTAGAAAATCACTTTATCAGGTTACAGACCACATACATGCTTGCTGTTTTTAATTATTCACCTTGACATTTTGCAATGCTTTACTTAAATAAAAAGTTACCGCTAGGCTGCCTGCAAAATTGAAGAGTTGGGATAGATGGGAAAGGTATTTTGACCAGAAAGCCACTCAGACCTGCCTCACAAATGAGATGTGGCCACCCCCAGCTCTTATGTTAAAGGCATGACTAAGCCTCATCGTCTCCACAGCTGTGGCATATCACGTCAGGCTGAACGATTCTGGCTTTGCAGGCAACAGAAGCCCTCAGAGAGCAATGATTTCACAGCAGGTTTCCTCAGGCAGTGAAATGGAAGCCTAGGCCAGTCCCTGGCATGACAGCTACACAGGGAACTCACACCTCTATGCAAAGCTTTGACTTTCTTCTACAAAAGGATACGAGAACCATTAACTCCTGAAATCTTGAAGTCATCTAATAACTGAACAACTCTCTCTTTATTTGGATCATTTGGATCACTGTTGCGAACCTGCAGAGAAAAAAGAGGGTCATCTTCGTTTGCCTTCAGGTGATAACCAGGCAAGAATACACTTTGCAGAGCACATCCATTGCACTAGGAAGCACCGCAAGATAATCCAGAAAGATCAAGAATGTGACTAACCTGAACTCCCAGAAGTGAGTTAAGTTGAGCCCCACTCTCACACTCACCGATTTTAGCAACTTGATTTCATCCAGTGCTGTTTCTGTGTAGTGCTCCGCACTCTTTACCACTTTCATTGCCACAAATCTCTTCCCTCTATGCACACATGGTAAGTAAATTGGAGACTGTTAGCGCTCCTAAGTTAGTCTCCAGAATTATCGTAAGTAGCTCTTGTATGCAAGAGAAATATATCAGCAAAAAAAAGGCTGAAGCACTCTTGCAAAGGAACACTTACTGGATGTCCCATGCCAGCCAGACAGTGGAGAAGTGGCCCCATCCGAGCTTCCGAATCACATGGTAGCGTCCATTAAAGAGATCTCCAATTTTCACAAGGTGATAACCACCTGAAAAAACAGTGGGAGGTTGGTATAATAAGGGATTGTACAAGTGCTAAAGAAAAGGTATGTGGAACAAGCATCACAACTTGAGGCATACGTACTTCATGTGTTTAAGTATCTATAATCACATACACAAATACAAATGTTTATCTAACCAGGTCATGCCAGAATATAAATTAGAGGCAGAGCAGTGTTGAGCCCTATAGCTGGACTGAAAAATATCTTAGTATAATTGAACTAGGAGGACCCATCATAGAAACATTTGAGCTGGAAGGAACTGTTAAAGGGCATCTGACCCCACTCTCTGCGTTGAACAGGGAGGCCCACTGCTCCATCAGGTGCCCAGAGCCCCTCCAGCTCTGACCCTGGGAGACTCCAGGGATGGGGCAACACCACCGCTCTGGGCAGACCAACCTGACCAACTTCTCCTCATCTTTAGCGCAGGTCGTCACTGCAGCAGCAGGAAACACTTTCTGAGGTTCACTAGGCTAACAACCTTTGGAAAATGCAGTTTATGAAAGCTCAAAGTATCATTTTTTCTAATGAAAAAAAACTGGATGTCTACATTTACTGATTTGGAAAGTCTTCTGACAGATGAGAAGCAAACACGAATTAAGAACAGCTCTCTAACCCAAATCTTGACTGACAACAGAAGCAATCTTGAAGAACAGTTTGTTTCAGGTTAGTTTGAGAACCATGATTATTTTCATCCAGTTTCAAAAACTATTTAAAATAATCAAAGAAATAGTCTAATTTTAACTGTCCGCAGCAGATGGGAAAACAAATGAAATTTTCAATTACATTGAAAAAGCCACACCTTAAACAGGTAAGTTCTTACCTTTACAATAATCATTTGGATCCTCTTGTTCATCATCATCTGACCCCAAGATTTCTTCTTCTTGCTCTGGAAGATCGTTCTCAGAGTGAGCAGCAGGGCCACGGTGCTGAGGGTCAGCTCTGAAAGAGGGCACAGCGCACGTCGCACACGTTACACAATTCAGAACCCCACTTTTTGTATAAGAGATTGTAGATAACGGAGATGTATTTCTCAGCCTCCAGAAAAAACAATTTTCATTTTTACATGCTTTTACTCCTTCAGCAGAAACATTTTTTCATATGCTAGCAAGAAAGACAGCTTAAGGCTCCAGATTCACTTTTACAGTAGAACAAGAAAAGGTCAGACAAGAGTGTGAGTCAAAAGCTCAGGGAGTCCATCAAAATGTCAGCGCCTGTGAACTCCTCCTCAGCCCTCTGTTCAGAGAGGATCCTTCTGAAGTACATTTGGATTTTGAGATGCTCTCACAAAACCAAAGATTTAAATGCTCACGAAGGATATTTTGAATACTACCTTCAATTAACCCTTACTCCTTTTGAAAAAAATTAACCTCATTTTAGAACCCGTGCCCTTTACTCCCTTCACTCTCCAGAGATGAAATGAGCATCTATCAATTCTGCTGCCTCTAAGACTCCAGACGCCCAGTCTCCATCAGTGTGAATCAGCAGAAGTTTCCCATATTGAGACCGCTTGCTTCCCTGAGAAGCAGTAGGTATATTTGACCCTATTTCAAATTCAACTTGTTTTCTTCAAGGGAGGATTAAATTCTGAGACAGCTGCAGGTTACCCCAGCGGGTACCGCGGATGCACGTGGGCTCTGGGAGGCAGGTTCTGCAGCTCCTGAGTTGGAGTCAGCTCACATCCGCTGCATCGACTCACGACAAAAACGAACACAACTTTTTAGCAGTTACACAGCAGAATGCACGTTCAACATCCACCTGCTGTGATTTCATACATTAATTACGTTCTGTTTCTACACATTAGGACTTTGGTTATCTTCAATACCAAACTACAGAGCACAAAAAGGAAAAAAAAAAATTGCTCTTTCCAATAGGATTGTGACTGAACATGTAAGCAATTACAGTAGGAACACTGAAGTTCATTAAATACAAGAGGAGACACAAGGTCATCCCAGATACAACCACAGCGCCCCACAGTGCCTTCTGCTCTGTGCTCAAAACCACAAAGCCCTGCTGATTGCCAAATTCAGGAACAGATAAACAGAGCAGGCAGTGGTTTGGGATTGAAGGTGCTGGAAGGGACCTCAAGAGATCATCGAGTCCAACCTCCCTACGAAACAGGCACCCTACAAGAGGTTCTGAGCCTTACAACAGGACTGCCAGATGGACAGACAGACCACCTGGCTGAGGCATTTATCAGCTTGATCCAGCCCCAGGATGTTTCACACCTGGATCATTTTTGCCCTACGAGTCAGCAGGCAAGACAAAAAAAAAAAAAAGAATAAGAGGGAAAAAGTTGGGAGAACAAAAATCTTCTTAAAATAAAAGTGCTGCATTCTTCCAGGGACAAAGGAGCTGCAAACAGCCACTGACTGCCTCCGAATCACAGCAGGTAGAAAAGGCATGAAGGGGAGACTGGGTGCTAATCTGCACAGAATCCTACAAACGGAACAGAGAACTAGAACAACGAACTGGTCAGAATGGGGAACTGAAGGCCAGCAGCCACACCCACAGCATAAGTAATGCGGAGTAATTCTCCCTAATGCATTTGAAGATTTCCACTTTGTGCCTGTGTAAGATCTGGCAAACAGGAATGGGTTCAAAAGATTATTCCTCTTCAGAATCAGTGATGCAGACAAAACACCATGCTGCTCTGCAGTCCCAATGCTTTTCAATAACAGTTTCTTTCAATAACAGATTTTGTGCACCAAGGCAGAAGTTACTGGAAGCACTGTGCCGGTTTGTTCAGCTTTCTGCACCCATCCTGAAGGCGCTGAGCACAGCAGCCCCCAGCTCAGCCTGTCCTGGGGATCCAGAACCAATTCCTATGAAGCATTTGGCTTGTATATTACAACCCATTACACCGCAGTGAAGTACAGAGCCCCGTTCAGGTCACGTACATTTCTATAGTGCTGCTTCCTTTATGAAATCCCCTCCAAAACACATCTCATTCCTTGTCTTGCTGCAAACATTCATCAGATGTCAACACATTTTACCACCTCCCTCCCCTCGAGTGACCACATCAACTGCAGATATGGATTAAAGGAGCCTTCATCAGCGCCGATATGTATTAATACCAAAGAAAAAACAACCCACAAAACCACAGCCCTCACCTGCCTGCACCCCCTGTGCAGGTAAGGCTCTGCCAGGCACAAAAGGCTGCAAAGGAAAATCCATGCCCTGGATTTAAAGATGACAGCTGAAAACTGTTGTCAGCAGTACTACAAGATGCAGATAAATATATTAAAACCCTTTGGGGAAAAAAAGATGGTTAACAGCTTACCCTTCGAGAAAAAAGAAAATCAAACATTTTAAGGTACTTTCTCTCCCCTGAAAACACCTCCATCACGTTTTACTTTAACTCCCTCAATGTACCAATTCATCACCAAAATTAACTACACAACTACAAAGTAGTATTTTGCTGAAGGAAGATAGGAGCTGGCATTCTGCCTTAGCATTCCTACGGAACTCTCATGAACCCATCCCCATAGACCACCCTCCCCTCCCCAGAAAAAGTCCTCATCCCCCCAGGAATGCCCAAAGAACTGCAGTTCACGAGACAGAATAAATGAGGATAGCCCACCTGCAGGAAGCACGGCCTCCCATTGACACAGATATCCCTGAAGATAGCCCAGCAGTTTTCAAAAAAGCCATTAAAAATTGGATGGCACTGCTGAGAAAGGGGAGGACATGGATGGCCAAAGGGTTCCTGCCGAACGCCGCCGAGCTTTGTGCAGGAGGGAGGAGAGGGATCAGCCTCCACCACCTAGCTGCAGATGCACAGCACTGCATTGCAGGTGACGGGCCTTGCAGCGAGACCAGGGGCTGCTCCCAGCTGATCTCCTGCAAATTCAATCGTGTCGGCGGTTGGTTGAGCACAGACTCATCTCCTCTTGATGTTTACCTGTCTCCATCTTCCCTCTAATGAAATTAGGAATTTGGGCAGATGCTTCATCTTCCTGCACCAGCCGGTTTTATTTGCCTATTCAATACCCCTGGATTCAAAGCGGGACAAGCAGCAAGGTGGGGTGGCTGCCGACTGCCCAACCCTTCTGATACAGCACAGCAAGGGCGTTCTAAGTGAAAAAGGCATTTTCTGAAGTAATTCCACATCAATTCCTGCAGAGCTACAAGAAAAACGCACCCTTTACTCTCAGAAGTAACAAAAAAGTGGGAGAGGAGGCAAATCTTCACCAGATCTTATTAAAAAAAAAAAACCATCAACAAAAACAAAAAAAAGCGCAGAGAATTGAGTGTTTGTCACAGGAATCACTTCACACTGTTCTCCAGCAATGTAAAGGAATTAATAGCCATTTCCTGTGCCTGATTATCCTGCTTGCTCGTGTGACGGGGAGAGGCCAGCAGTGTGACATTAGCAGCACGGATGCAGAGCTCTGCTAGAAGACAATTACTACAGGAGGGGTTCTTCTGAAGCCAGTTCTGTGCTTCTAAACCAAGACTCAGAGAAGAATGCCATTCAGCTGGCTGTGCAGCTGAAAAGTTTGCACCCTATAAGCTCACACAACGATGCACAGCAATCCCAATTTGGAAGAACTCAGAGTTTGATCACTTGTTTCCCACAAAGGTTTCTAAGAGTTGAGAAAACACACTTTGCTTTCACTACTTGGCTTCCCACAGAATCTGGTCTGCACTACAAAAATGAGGTAAAAAACCAGGAAGCAGCCCCGATTACACAACGTGTGCTCTTGCAGATTTGCACAGAGGCAGAGCCAACAACAACAGGGAGACGAGCATGGCCTGCACAGGGCAAAGTCGGGCTCTGTGGTGCTGCTGCGCTGCCGCTCCCTGCAGAGCACCAGGGAGGACACACCAACCTCCAAATCTCTGCATGCAGTTCCACCTTCACAGCTCAGAACTCCTTTGTTTTTTCCACCTCAGTAACAAGATGCTTCTAAAAGGAAATTCTGTGGTTTTACTCAAAGCCATTAAGAAAAAGTGACTTCTTCAAAACAGGTATATTTCCTTGTCTTCAAACCACCGTGTGATAATAAAAAACAATAAAATACTTCTCTTATTCATCCTCTTCATCTCAGTTGGTCATTCCTTTGCTATCTGGAAAACTGATGCCCATCTGCAGGAAGCTGAAAATGACTGCTTACTCAAATGATTTTTGGGCTGCCTCCAGCATTACCTTTACAAACATAAGCAGTCCTTATTTGGGAGATAAACGACACATGTGAAACTTGCATCCATAAATGTAATTCACTTTGGAGAATTTAAGACTGAAGAGTAATCTGCCCCATCCTGTAGGACACACAGGCACGAGCCCTGCAGCAATCTGAGCTTCCTGCTGAAGGAGCACCTTCACCATCCACCCAGGGATTTCCACTGCTCCAAACCACAGCAAGACTCTGCTTCAAGCACTGTAAGGTGCCTTGTTTTTATTGGGGCAGGGGGATCCAAAAGCGTGAAGCTCCACATGGCAGGATAAAAAGTCCAGATTTAATACTCGCCCCATTTTCACATCTGCACATCACAACAATGCCTCTTTAAGGGAACTGTGCTCGCCAGACTGCATCTCACTCCATAGTGTGCCTGCAATTTCAGGATCATGTTAAGGCACATCTAGTCAGATAAACGGCTACTTCTGATGCCAGCCTCCAATGTGCTTAAATGTAGAAGATCTGCAAGCAAACCCTGAAATTATAAGAAGTACTTTCTTTCTTGTATGCATTTGACTCTTTCTACCCTTTTTAAAATACACATATTTGAGGGAATTTTTGGGAGCCATATTTGTACAGGAGTTCTGAGCCTATAATCACAGAATCGTAGGGGTTGGAAGGGACCTCCAGAGATCATCGACTCCAACCCCCTACCAAAGCAGTTCCCTACACCAGGACGCACAAGTAGGTGTCCAGTCAGGTCTTGAATATCTGCAGAGAAGGAGACTCCACCACCTCCCTGGGCGGCCTGTTCCAGTGCTCCGTCATCTCACTAAAGAAGTTCTTGTGCACACGTGCGCACAATCCACGTTATTTTGCAATTCTACACAATTCCTTCACTCTTCCATCCCTGTTTTTCTGAATGAAGAACCGGCATTTGCTGCTAGGAGGGCAGATCTGCCACGCTCACTGCTGCAGGTCGATCACTGCGCAGCTGAGGTGTGCAGGAATACCACTGCTGAGAGCTTACGGGATCAGAGACAGAACATTCCGTTCTGAAAGAACCGAGCACGGAGGCACCAATATATACTTCTGTTCAGTAGATGGTGGGAGTTCAGTCTGAAGATAAGTAATAAAGCATTTCACATGAGAATGGCACTAATGTACAAATAACAGAGGCAATTAAGTTTCTCGCTCCCCATACCCACTCCCCCACGCAAGCACTTAACAAGCTGTTTGCAGAATTATTTGCTATTCCAGCAACACAACCCGAGGGACTTCCATGGAAACCAGCAGAGCTTACATCCTGCCATGCAGAAGTCTGGTCATGACTGCTGTATTTGAATGAAAAATCTTGTGGGCGAGGAATCAAGTTCTGACTCTGCTTTAGATGTACGTCCAAAATACTTACAAGAAATGCAGCTCAGGTATTAACAATGAGAGACAAGTGGGAAAAACATAACCTGAGATCCTGGTCCCAGGAAAAGCCTTCCAGAAGCAAGTGAAGGACCAAGAGGGCTGCCAGACCTCCAGGGCTCTCCAAAGGCAACAACAAAGTGACGCAAGAAAGACATGCAGAAATAAACTGAAAGTACTGGAGACGCTAGTAGGAACTTTCTTCATCCCAGAGCGCACAAAGATTACCAGCTTCCTGATTGCTCCTCATCCAGCAATTCTACTGTTGTTCAGTTGGAGAGGAAGAAAAAAAAGATAGGTTTCACCACACTGTAAAAGTCTGCCCAGATTACAGATATCTGTAAACCCATCTGCTTGAAGATGCTGAATAGTGCACCCATGTGGGAAGAGGGAGAGGTTGCACTGCCCTAGCTGAGCCCTGCACTGCCCTCCCTCCTCCAGCAGAGGCAGCCGGAGGACCGGTTGGAGGAACTGTGAAAAACGTCTCCTACTCAGCAGAGCCCAAGAATCAGACCGAGGCACCAGGCACTCCGTCAGAAGAAAGCACTGCAAATGCATGTTTCTCAGAACATGCCACACACCATAGCTTTATGGCTGCCGTTACCTCTGCAGTTAGTCATGCTTACAGCAGTACAGAGTACTGCTCTAAGGAACAATCAGTTCATCCCCCTCATTCCCCACACACAGCTGCTGCTGTTTCTGTTTTCCTGGAATATAAAAGACACTGCTAAAGCAAAACATTAGACTTGATGAAATACCTAATGAACCAGGCAGCACACAGACTCACAGCCTGGTTTTATTAAGATGCTCATTTTACTCAATTCAGAAAAAATGAGTTGTAATACGGAACTATTTGTTCTGTTTCTTGTCTAACTGCTCTCAATCCAGACAGTTATTTTGGAGTCTAGTTTTTTAAACCCTGGGTCTGAGACACAGCAGTATCCAGGACAAAGAACAGCTCAGTGATCCCAGAGCTTGTGACACTGAGACAGAAAGAGCCACAGACTGTACCTGCCAGCAAAATGCATGCTGCCACAAGTGCTTACTTCATTACAAATTACCAGAGTCATCAGTAAAAAGCATTTGCATTTTTGGTTAAATAGCAGCATAGTTTTGTATCAAATCTTCCCACTTCATAGGCTTTCATTCACATGGTGCAACACATGGTGCAACACTTACAGCATAGGAAATGACACTCAGTGTAATGTGCCAGCCTTACTTCAGCCACTAACAGCTGTTCTGTCTGCAGTTAACTTCCAGCAATGCTCCCCTTCAAACAGCACTGAGGAGAGGACTCAGAAGCCAACCAGCAATCTGTTGCTCACCTGCACTGCTTCCAGCACACCAGCTCCGCAGAACACGCAGCCACCTCACGGCTGATGGAAGCCTGTGCTGCTGGAACACCCATCACACAGCTCCCCACTGCTCACAGCACACCAGAACACAGAAATTCCATGATTAGTTCATCAGAAGTCACAGGAGAAAAGTCAGCACAAGGACACAAAAGAGCACCATGCAGCTCCAGACCTCCCAGTGCAAATGATGTGCCCAGCACACCTGCCTGCAGTGCTGAGTTCTGCAGAGATCAGAAACTGCCTCCAACAATGAAGCCATGCCAAAATCTGCATTTTTGACAGTCAGGTAAAAACAATGACCTGAATGCATCTCAACATCCAGCTGCCTGAAACGTTCATGGTCAAACCCATAAAGGTTTTAGTTTTGTATTTTTATATTTAACCATAATTAGAGAATTCTTAATACTTAATTTTACTCTGACAAAAATCAGGTGTGCTAAGCTTTCTTACTAACTTCATACAGAAAAATCTTATGAGTAATCAAGTCAAATACCATTGAACGTAAGATGTTAAAAAGACATTCCTTGTGGCTTCAAGCCTAGATTTTACGGAAGGAGCCTTACAACAACCCAGCTAAGCTTATTTTAGAAGACTTAAGCAGAGCAGCTTTGTATTTCAATAGCTGGGGAGTTGTGTCTCAAAGTTGGAGGTTGAGCTTTTATTGCATCACATAAAGCACAAAGTACATTCAAGTTTCTTTAACTTCAGAGGTAGAAACCACCGAATATGCTGCTTGAAAAAGCACCGAAGCAGAAGTTTAAGAAAATACGCACACCATTTTCCAAATAGCACAGTTCTCCAATCAAAGTTAGTGGCAAAATCAGTCAGCAGTGTTGTAAGTAGCTACAGCCATTGTGTGGTTGTGAAGTGTGTTTAAAAATAAATAAAAATACGTCACTGGAAGTTACTGTTCAACAACATCCACACTACGTAGAAAACAGCCTTTGCAACCACGAGCACTGGCAGTGCTCAGCACTGCGTGTTTGCAGCTGGACAAGAGAAAAAAGGAAAGTAGGTAAGTCCAGAACAAAACAAGTCGCTGTTCACTCAGAAATGAGGACACAGCATTATAGCAGAGCTCTCAAAAAACTATCCTGATGGTATCTTCAAAAGACACACGGCACAACTGTAAAACTATGTGGAAATATAACGCACATCTCCCAAAGAGCTGAGTTCAGCCCTTCACCTTTCCAGAGCCCTCTCAGAACAAGTGAATGTCTGCTGGAGACAGAAACCAAGAGAAAAACTCTAAAACAGCACAATTTGTCAGAGGAAGTGACTAAGAACGCACTGTAAAGAAAGATACCCAGAACCCCCTGCACCAAAGCTTTTATATAAGAACCATTACAAGGCCTAACAGTGATAGGACAAGGGCAGATTTACATTAGACATTAGGGGGAAATCCTTCACCTAGAGTGGTGAGGCGCCACCTCACCAGAGCTGCCCAGACCTGCAGGTGCCCCATCCCTGCAGATGCTCAAGGCCACAGATGGGTCCTGGGCAGCCTGAGCTGGGAGGGGCATCCAGCCCACAGCAAGGGAGGGGCTGGAGGGGCTGAAAGGTCCTTTCCAAGCAAACCACTCTATGGGTCTGTGACCTTTAAGGTTATTTCCATGCCAACTAACTACTCCATGGTTCTGCGATCTTTCAGGTCCCTTCCAACCCAACCACGCTGGCGTTCTGTGATCTCACCCCACGGACAGCAAAGCGCTCACACCACCACGCAGCGCAAGACGAGCAGCCAGCCATTGTTCAGTATCCACGCGAGATCCTTTAATTTCTCTATCTGCACGCCGAACCTCATCACATGTAAGGCCCCGTAACATTCCTGCGGCCCGAGGGCGGCCACAGGAGAGCATCAAAGTCAGACAGCGACGTAACCGCGCCGTCAGAGCGCCCTACGAGGAGGATTTTAATAGGAGGAAGAAAGGGGCGTGAGGAGAGGGCGATACCTCAGCGAGCGGCGGGAGGGGCTGCGGGCTCCGTTACCGGGACAAAACGGCTCCGTTCCCAGCCCCCCGCCGCGCCTCGGCCCCGCGAGCAGCGGCCCAGCGCCCCGAGCGGCCCTTCCCGGCGGAGTGAGGAAGGGGAGCGGGACCGCACTCACTTTCTCTGGGCCTTATCCTTCTTAGCTTTGGTCCGCTTCTTCCGGGCCTGCAGCGCCAGTACTGAAAGAGACAGAAAGAGCGTCAGGAGAGCGCGGGGCCGACGGACCGAGGGGCCGCGAGGGCGGCGCGCCGCTCACCTTTCCGCTCCATGGCCGCCAGCGCCGGGAGCCCAGGGAGTCCCACGCGCCTGCGCGCCGCGCCGTGCCCCTGCGCCGCGCCGGGCGGCGCCGGGCGGAGCATGCGCGATGCTAGAGGCTGCGCGCGCCAACCGCCGGCCCCGCCCACTTCCTCCTCCTCGCCGCTCCCACTCGTGGCGGAGCTGTGGGGGGAAGCCGCGCCCCCTCGCTGCTGGCACCGCCCCCGCGCGCGAGCCGCAGGGCGGAGCGCCGAGGGCTCCGGCGGCGCTTCCGCCAGCAGCATGGCGCGGGGCGGCAGGAGGGGAAAGCTGAGCGTGCGACGTCATCGTCGCAGTTGTGACGTCAGCAACTGACAGGCGCAGAACAATAACGCAGGCTCCGAAAGTAATAACGCCTCCTATTTATTTGCATGGACGCTCCAACACATACGGAGAGCACAATAACACTTTGATCGAGCAAATTCTCACCTGAAAGCGCTGTTTCTCATATAGTCATTGCCATTAGCTGAGCGCTTTTGCCAGTGACGAATAAGAGCTGTCCTGCCATGTCCATAAGAATCTGAACCGGCAGAGGTGACCCACTGACACCACTGCTGAGACGCCCCCGACTGCCACCCCGTGCTCACAGCCGCTGCTCAGCCTCCATAAACCTTCACCAAGCATCGATGAATGTCATTTGGTGCCCTGTTTTCCGCATGGAGGAATTCAGTGACACATCCTTGCTTCATTTGCACTTCCACATCACACACGTTTTGCCCCTCTGCTGCTACCTCATGCACGACAACAAAATGTAACAGGATACTGCAGAGAACGTTCAACCTCTCCTGCCATAACATCAGCGTCTGCCTCTGGCATCCTGGCCCAACATAATAAAATAGCAGGTGTTACTTTTGGAGCTGCTCTTGTAGCTTTGGCATCAGAAATGTAGATTGGAGTAGCCATTATAGTCAGAGAAGAATTAAATACTAACACTCAATAATTATCACAAAAAGCAACGTGTCGGCTGCTAGGCTGCTGGGGAATTTTTTGCTGTGAGCACAGACCCAGTACTGGTCATAAAGACGTCGACGCGTTTCCCTTACAACTCCTGCCAGCTCTGTCAACAACTGTTTAACATCATGCGGCTCCTGCGCTGCCCGCACAGCTGCCGCACACCTCACAGCCCACGGCTCAGGGCACGACGGCCGCCCCGTGCAGCCGCGGCTCTGGTCCTGCTGGATGCCGGCAGAGGGAGCGCGACCCGTCCAGCTCACTATGGGCAGGCACCGCACAGCGCTGCCCGGGCATCAGATACAAATATTTGCAGGGAAAGGTGGGTACCTCTGTGTGCGATTTTGGAAGGCAGAAAAATCCTCGTGTGAGCTCTGGGGATGACAGGTTCCATTCCTCTGTCTGTTCCCCCTGCAAAGAGTTCTAAGTGAGATGCGATAGTACAAAATATGGCAATAATGTGACACGGAGAAGGATACACGCAGTCCCCGATTTCAGCCTTCCACAACCGCTGTGCTAGAAGTAGCACTGAGCTGGAGACTTCAAGCATGATGGAGCACGCTGCTCACATCCAACAGCAACCATATAAGAAAGTTCTTTCCTCAAAGGAGTATAAACACAGTATAAACAGACGACAAACACCACTTCGAGTTCAGTATATTGGCTGCCTGTTCCTTTTGTGGGATCTATTGTCCTGTATTAGCACTGGGACTCCTGCAGCTGGTCCTATTAGTGCACGTTCACACCTCCTGTAGCCAATGCTGCACATCACACTTCAGTGAATTTGGCCCACAGAGGGGTTCTGAGCCAGCTCTAGGCCCAACTACAGTCAACTTCCCACAGCCAGCCTGGCATTCATTTTTAAAGCAGAACGAATGCCACCAAACTATGCCCATACACAACCAGTTTACCTGGTCCTTCCTCATAGCTTCCGCAGTGTGACACACTGCAGCCTGTTGCCTAAGAACTGCTCCTGCCACACTCTGTGCAGCTCCTGAGGTTTCTCTACCACCTTCTGTTTTCTGCAGCCATGTGTGTACCAAAGCAGTATGTCAATAAAATGCCAACAGGCAGGGCCGGCAGGCTGCACACACTTTGCATTTTGCGTGGTGATGTTCTGGGATCAGCACCCTCTAATTCAGCGCAGTGAGAAAGCTGCCTGGGACTCTGCAGCATGCCCTCCTAGGAAAATGTCATGGGTTTGTACTGGTTCAGAAGGGCATTAAAAAGATGCTGTCTGCACAAAACAGCTGCATTTGTTGCAACTAGATCAGGCGAGAACATCAAACTGCCTCCAAACACACTACTGCAGGCAGGCCTTTGAACTCTGACTTCAGAGGCACAGGTGGAGTCCTCAGCCATAAAGTACGTGCTCTGCCACTTCACTGCCTGTGTCCACGGATTTGTGCTTGGTGAATCACAGAAGCATTCTGTATGCATGCAGGAGCTGAGGCACTGTACAGCTGTATAGGAAAATGATCAGGTTTGTCTGAACTTCCTGTCAGCAAAGTATTTGTTTTGCAACAACAATGCTCATAATTTGAAAACTAATATGCTGACGTCCAAGCTGTCCCCTGGTGTTCCACTCTGCAGTCACATGGTAGGAAGGAAAAACACTGAACTCTGCCCAGTAAGCCAACAAAAAACTCAAGTCTTTGGTTTGTAGTGGAGACTTTCCATAGTGCCAACAGCTACGAATGCCATTTCACCTTAAATCAAGGCTGCCATAGCAGAGCCAACAGAATCTGGAAATGAGGACTATGATTTTCATGGGTTTTGTGCTACTCTGTTTTGAACAGAGCTGAGAGGAGCTTGGCATGAAGCCACTGTCCAAAACAATGCAGGGAAGCATATGTGGTTTGAAAATTACTCGATACCATTTGAGCTTTCAGTTTTCCTATCTTTCAATCCAAACGATATGAGGGCTCCAGCACTCAGTTTCCTCCACACTAAGTAACTTGGCACAACTCACCAAAATCCTTTACCACTGTAGATCACACATACAGAACTGCAGCTTTACAGACAAATGCTGTCCCCTCATGTAAAATTAGTTTTACCTGTGACTCTCCACAAGGGCAGTCTGTGCCATGGAACAAATAAGGGCATGGCAGAGTCCTGTGACATACATTGCTGATGTAGTTGAACACCGCTGCTGTCAGTACAACCCTAGCTTAGGCTGATGCAGAAAATATGAGCAAGCTGATTTTTTTTTCCCTAAGCGTTACCTATATCTTAGTCTACAATTTTTTTCTGGCTCTTCAGAACAAAATAAATACATTCCTCCGTTCTTTACCATTTCAGTAAGAGACTGCAAAGAAAATGTAATTAAATTTTTTGTTTACTGGGATTTTGTTCTGGTAAATCTGGTAAACAGAAGAAATACTCATGTTATGTTAGTGCTGACAATATCAACTTCAGCAACTTGTTGAGCAGCAATAAGAAAATGCTTTCCTTTGAAGCTCACATCACTCTACACACTCTGAAGATAATGAATCTGCCTGCATGTAATCGATTCAGATATGGCAGATGAGTTTTACTTACTACCAATACATACATATAATAAATAATAATAAATAATAAATAAATAAATACATAAAAAGTGCTCAGCTGAAGCATTTAAACCAACTTCTAAAGAATTTCAGAAAAGATGCACAAATCATTTGCTAGAATTCACCAAAACTAGGAATTCTCTTGTACATTGCTGAGAGTATCCCATCTACTTGAAAATAATTATCTAGGTGTTCCTTTTTGATAAGAACCACAGAATTACTGTAGGCATTAGTCAAGCTGTCTAAATATAAAAACAGGAGAAAAAAAAAAAGAGCATCAAATACTGATAAGAATGACCACAACTGCTGCTTAACTGTACCTTTCTTCCTTCTACTGAAATCCCAATTCCCCAATAGTTGTAATCCACATGTTGCTGTTATGCTTCCATTCCTTGTCCCATGCGAGGTCCTAGAAATTCAGTTGAAGGGACAGAGTTTCAAACTGCAGGTGAGAGCTTGACTCTGCTGCATTCTGGGCTGAGTATGAGTTATCTGATATTGGCTCTTCACGCAGGAGTTTGCTGTTAGGCTTCCTTGCAGAGAAGAAGCCTCCATTCTTCTCCATAAGCAAATTTATTTCCTGAAATGTACACAAACATTACTGTAGGCCAAGGGTGGCCAGTCTGCTGAGCCAGTCATGTTCCCATGCCAAGGCAAAATCATGTGAGCAGCCAGAGGGGCACGCTGGCATGGGAGCACAGGGCAGGTCAGATACCCAGCTGCCAAGGAAATGAGCTGGCAGTGCTGACATCACCCCACTGCTGTGGGTCCCTTCTGCACACCCAGCCCAGCATGGTCTCAATGCACACTCCTGCGGAACCACTGTCACCTCCTGCATGGAAGCAGCTCACAGTCTGCCCTCCACATGCACTAAAGGGAAGGTGGTGAATATGAACTGTCACCTCCATTCTGTGAAGGCCTTTCTATGGGAGAGAGTATCAGGAAGGTCAATAACCTCGTGTTAGACTATTCTGTAGAGTGCTAAGATAAGAGAGGTAAAGAAGCAGAACAAAAGAAACCTGTTTCCTACAGATTTTGATAGTTGTTTTTTTTTCCTTCGTTCTTCCCTTGTTCCTGGCAGCATGCAGAGAACGATTACCTAAGGTTGGGCTGTTTCCCAAGGAGGGGCAATTAATGGAATCTATGCAGAAGAAGAGCTTTTCCTGGAACTTGCAACTGTCTACCCTGTTCAAACTTGGCAGAGACATCTGGTGAGCTTAAAAAATTATTGCAGAGGACGACAGACAGAAAGATTATGTGCACACACTTCAGTTTGTTGGGAAATCAAGTCAGTGCTGTCCTTCACTTCTCCAACCTGCCCCAAGGAAGCTGGTGCAGTAACCTCTGGAAATAAAAAGCTTGGAACTTCGGCTCTGCCCTGGCAGAGTCCTTGCCCGATGCAGGAAATGGAAACTGTCTAAAATACAACAGCAATTCCCTACTGCAAGACAGAGCTGGATTCCTTTCCAGTCTGAATGCAAAGTTGTCTTTCCCCAGTCAGGGACAACAGGACTCTGTCCATTGCGAACAACCAAACAACTGGAAAATTCAGAAGAACATCTGCTCTGCCTTATTTCCTCATTCACATCACAAGACCCTTAAGTTACTGACAAAATCATTTAACAACAGGAATGCTTACATGTAAGCTAAATACTCTACCATCTCATCTTCAGCTTGTAGCTTTTCAGCATGCTCTTCTGCAGTAAGTTCTATCTCATCTGGCTTTTGATGCCTCGCCAAAGCAGCCAGCAGAGCATCGTGAAGAGTTAGAAAGAACATTTCTTTGGTGACACAGCTGTCAAAGAACTCGTTCTTCTCAAAGGCTGCTATCACAGAGGCTATAAAAAATGGGAGAAAATAAACAAAGCAGCAAAATTCATACCAAGCAGTAGAGCTATAACATTTCACTGCAGTTTAAAACTTATCCCCAATGGTAAGTCAACATTAATAAGCAAATGCTGTACTCACAATGGCAGCCAGCTATAAGGACTGTAATGCCGATATTGAAAAACATATGGAAGATCTGTGGAGAGAATTTGATATCAGCATAGAACAATTCTGCTTTATACAAATGCTCTAGAAGTTCAAACACAAATAGGAAAAGAACTCCATTGTATGATTTATCCCTGAAGAAAGTCCTTACTCCAGCCTCAAACCAAGATTCATAGCTCAGAACTAAGTAGCCAAACTATCAAAATCTTCATAATGCTAAGTGTTACCTCTTCGCTTGAACAAAAGATTCTCATAAATACGGGCTAACTCCAAACATTTCTATGTACACTGATGCCACACTCATGTATAAACAACTTTTTTTTTTTTTTTTTTAAAGCAGTAAAACTCATTATTTCAGAGAATTACAGAACTTCAGAATATGAAGCTGGAAGGAAAAGGAGATAAGTCCAGATTCCAACAGGGGAGTCACTTAATAGATGGCAAATAAATCTTTAAGGACATCAGCTCAGTCCACAGTTCCCAATAGGTTGTAGATCAAACAGAAATCTTTGAAGATGAGCTACAGACTTTGAGGGAGTTGAGTAAGAATCCATCTGTATCTGCCTGAGATGCACAGCTACATGAAATTTATTTTTGCTACATCTGTATCTCTATTGGCTAGGATCCCTGCTTGAAGACTAAAAACCTCAAGACATACATCAAGGAAAAGAATATAAAGGCATTCAGCAATACAAATAAAATAATTCTAAGAGAAGACAGGAGGGAATTGTGAAACTGACAGTTCTAAAAAAGAGGATTTTTTTTTAAGTGTCCAGCTAGAAGAAAAAAAGAAACAGCCAAAATTGAAAGAGCAAATTAGACCTTTTTATAAATATAGTTTATAGTATAGCTTTAGTTTACACAATTGTAGGACTGGAGATAATGGACGACAGGTTTTAGCTTGTCCTTTGTGTCGATAACAAGGCTTTTGTTCTTGAAAAAGTGGCCTTATGGGAAGCTGCCAATTTCTGAAAATAGTGCACTTGAATGGGTCAACTGGAATATGCTCAACGGAACATATCTGGCCACGCACTGGGCAGCGTGGGCTAACAAGAAACATGTGACACTGGGTAAACTTTAGGTTTCACATTTACACACAGTTAGGTTGCTTACCTGTCGTAGTAAGTCTGAACCTTGCAAATCCACAAACTGGACCATACTGAAGTCCAAAATAATGGTGTGAACCGGACTTGGCAAATGTACTGGCTGTTCTTCCTGATCTAATTGTGCTGAGGTATTACCTACTGCAGAGCTCGGTGAAACACCAGCTTGTTTCCCTTCGTCCTCATTTTTTCCAGCCTGAAGTTGTGTTTTAATGCCTGGAGACGCAGACTGCGCATTAGCTGCTCCCAGCAAGAGCATCCCACAGTTCTGTCTAACTCCGTACTCTGACCAACGTACCAAGTTAACTGAAGATGACGTGGAATTACTGTCTACATGATATGACTTCACCAGTTTCTCTGTATATGGTATCTAATATGGAAAATGGAGAGGAGTACATCAGTGGTTAGAAGTAGTAGGCCCAGGGAGTAGGTTATTTTTTTCCAGTAAATAAGCACTGTAAATTGCGTGATCTCTCTTCTCTCATGGTAAAAACACATCTGAAGTAACTCTAAATACAGCAGAAAGCCACAAGAGTATGCAAAGTAGCAAGTGACTTAGCCAAGCTTCAGGTATGGTTAGCAGTGTGCCTTCAGCTGCTGGCTGGTACCAGTGGTACCCAACTTCCACACCAGGGTACGTCAAATATTTCTACTGCTCATTAATTCACCCAGTACGGTGAGCTCCTATTGCTTTATCACATACAGCCTGTATGAAGAAAAACGATTCTATTTGCTTAATTTTAATCAGTAATTATATGTATATATGTATGCTATATATAAGCATTTATAGCCTTTTAAATTCCAGCAAGTTAAGACACTGTGCACGGTGACAGAGAAATAGGCACCTCAGACAGATTAGATAAATATACTTCTAAAGCTTACCCGAGGTGGTGGTAAGGGTGGATCACAGACACAAGAGCATTTAAAATCTTTGCTTTCCACTGAAATGTCAGACAGATTAGCTGAAACTAAGGCTCTAATTTCATTTGGATTTAGAGGCACTGTTTTCATGTCCATCTGAAAGACAAAAATATTTTTACTACAGGGATAATACTCGCTTTTAGAAGCTTTATCTAGCTGAAAAAGTGGCATTTACCTTGTGTAACAAGTAATTTTTGAAGCTATTCATATTTGCAAAAGAAATGGAAGAACAGCACTGAAAGATTTTGACACCATCAATCTCCATTGCCTTCAAAACAAAAGTTGGATCTGTGAGAGTTGTACTTCGTAGGAACAATTTTTCCCCACCTAACCCTCTATGCAGTAGACTGCAAGGTGATGTTCTAAGGACAAAGTAACACTGCTGACCACACTGCATGCTGGTAGGAGCACTGGCAGCACGGACTAATAACGTACTCATCTGGAAACATCAATCAGTTCTTCCTGTTTTAAAGACCTCCAGCAGATCTATCACTGATGACAGTCGGCTGGTATAATATAAAACCATCCAAATTCGATCCATAGTTTTATATTATATCTAATGCTCTTTGCAGAAAACATACATTACATCACTCTTGTATTTCTAACCTTGTCCTCATTTGATTTATGCAAATCCATCAGCATAGCTTTGGGAATGTACTCAGGTGGCAAAGCTCTTTACTACTGAATTACCCAATTTTGTATGGTTCTGTCTTCTCAACAGTGTATTACAAAGGCCCGTGCCCTACTTTACATCCCATCACTGTAAGAATCAGCAAGTCAGTCTGGCAGACAGTTACTGAAAATGTGTTGTGTGGACACAACCAGACTGAGAAAAGCAGGTAAAACACCAAACAGTTCCGTAAATGTCAGCAATGTGGCTTCCACCACTGGGACAGCACTGACTGACACAGGGAGCTCCATGGGGCACAACCTGAATCACTTCACACTACAGATATTTAAGCATTCTTCAGTTTGAAAGTTTTGAACCAAGTGAACTGAGTCCGAATGCTCATTCTCGAATGCACTTAAGGGAAGAAGCTAGATTACAGAGGTGGAACATTTGTTTTTTGTTTCCTCTTACGGCTCTGCAGATGGATAAACTTCTATAAATATTCGTGTTTGGAATCTGTCCCAGCTCCACCATCTTCATTCTGAAACAAGATGTTTATTAGATTCTCACATAAAGTAGAGGAAAAAAAAAGCTACATTCCCAAAACCTTGATCTCCATTTCTAAAGTTACTGCTTTGGGACAGTAATAGACAGATTCCAGGATGACCTGACCAAAGTGTTTACAAGCACGAAACTACTTTCACATTGTTGTATGTGCAGCTATCTCTAAAACATCAACTCTAGTGAGTATTTTGCTCTAGGAGTTACAAGTACCTGTGTGTCCTGATGCTGATTATGAAGAATGCAATTGCCAGGGCGATCAGTAAACCAATATCAAGACCAAGACAAAGCACTGCAGCAAAAGTTCCAAGCCAAATAGCCTTTGATCAAGAGACAGAGAAAAAGATATAAAATGACCTCCAACTCAGCTCCAGTATTTGCAAATTAAAGAGACTAAAAAGAAAAAAGAAAAAAAAAAAAAAAAAAAAAAAAGAGCTAGAAATGGTAATAGTTGAAAAGCCTAGCTGGCACCTTTCAGCCACCCAGTCCTGAAAACAGTCACACAGAAAGATCACAGGAAAGAAGTGCAGGACCTCAAAACACATTAACTCCGCTGCAGTTACTGACAATTTACTTTCCTTAGCCCTGCATTTGCAGATACACAGTGGCAATACACACACCTCCACAATTCTGGCCCGCTCTAAAAGAACAAAGAAAAGTATTTCTTCCTTTAAACACATTCCAGTCACTGTTTTTTTATGCCACTTACTAAATGATACTTATCCTTTCTCCACAGGGTAGGAATGTCCAGAAGTTTTTCAAGAAAAGGTAGCATGTTAAATACTACAATAGCAGCCAGCACGCTCTGTGCAAATAAGAAAAAAATGCATGTTATTTATTGCATCTGAGATTTATTGCACACACAACATGATAAGGAACAGATATCCAAGACAAACTGCTTAAAATTTAGATCTTATTTATGTATTTTTTATAAGTAAGTATAGCAGTTGTCAGACCTGCAAACCAACCTATCTTATGTGATTTCACAATTACTTCTACCAATGCAACTGGACTTTCTCTTGAAATGCTTTGTGTGGTTTCTATTGCAGAGCTCTTCAGTGAATCCCTGTGCCTCCTGCAGCACCATGACAAATGACAACACTATCTACAGAATGGAGCTGCTGTATCAATGAATGGTTTTAATTAGCATGGGCAGTTCATTTACAGATTTGGGAAGTTGCTTGACACCATTTGTTGAAAAAGCACACCTTAGCAACAAAAAATGGGAAACCAAAAGTGAAATACAACATTTAAATCACAGATCTTGGCAGTAAACTTTCAATTCACTTCTAGCCAAGGAATTTTAGTTTGTGCTGAACAGTCAGATATGGGAGAGGGTATGGGAGAAAGTATTAATTTCCAAATACTTGACCATGCTGAAATTTAGGACAATTTAAAGTCATTGTTTTGGTTTAGTCTATCCCTTGAAACAATGAAATGTAGAGAAAGTTACAACCCCAACTGTTAGGATAATCTTCACGTTATGCTTTAAAAGTAAGTAGGCTGCTACCATAACTATTACAAGTTCACTTACATTAGGTATCATCTGGAAAAAGTGTCCTAGTTTCAATGCAATCACCAGCATTATAGATGCTCCCATCAGTGCTGCTATCTGAACAGAGATACTTTATTAGAGAGGCCTTTCAGAACCGATTCCTAGTCTTCTCTAAGCAAACACGGTATAGTGCTTGTAACACCATCTAATAGAAAAAGCAACCAGGAGACAAAGTCCACGGGTGTCTTGTAATGGGCAATATGGATTCCAGAATGCTCATGTCAAAAGGCTTCTGTAGACACAAATTTGTCCTAAATGGGCTATTCTTATGTACAACAACACAGGATTTTGATTTGATAGTTTAATTTGAAAAAGAAGATATTTCTCTTGCAAGTCAGCCTTAAGAACGCCATCCGAAATCCAGGAAGAAAACTCTGTAACCCCAATGTGGTCTTAGAAAGCAGCATTCCTTTATTCCTCATGATACGCACTGTGCGACTTGACAAACAAGGAAGCTCTCTCAGAGTTCAGGTTCTACATTTAAACAGTTAAGACACCCACATGCAGTACACTGGCACAATATTCATTCTTTCCCAAGGATGTATTAACATATGCTAATGTCCCTTTGGGCCTGCTCAGTGGTATCTAGAGTGGTCAAGTGCTCACCTACTTCTTTCCTGCTTTCCACCATCAGCTTCATCGCTGAGACCTTTGACTCCACCTTCAGCTGCTTTTCCCCACTTTGGAAAATTTCCATTGCTTATGGGGCCTAGGGAGCCACTATTAAAACAATATATGTGGAATCCAAGAAAAATGTCCCTGCACCTCCTGGGTGCAAACGATAAAAGTATTCTATTATGTGCCCATTATTGAGGAAAACAAAACTGCTCACCCACTAAATTTGAAATTGAAAGTTTTAGAACTACTGAACTATCACTTATGGATTACTTTTGACGAACTAATATATTGACTCTTATACTAATGTACTAATCCACATTGCTAAACAAACCAGCCTATATCAGGCACAAATGTTTTATTAAATCAAGTTACTTCTATGATGCAGTGAAGCATGTACAAATACTCATAAGAAGTATGTTAGAATCTTCCTAAAAATAAATAATTTTTAGAAATAATTTTAAAAAAAGATTAAGGTCATAATGTCCAGTACTAAAAAGTGCAAAACAATTTTCAGTTCTGGGCATATTCACTAAAATACAGTTTACATGGTATGAACGCATCTTATTCTCTCCACAGAATTCTGGCTTCCTTAAACGCACATCATGTCCTTAATATCCTACAATTACAGTGCATAGCATAGAGAGCACAAATTCATGCTGCATGGGAATATAACTTTACTTCTCACAAACTGCTTGGATGAAATGTCAGCCTATACTCAGTCTAGAATGATTTTAGCCCGGCTCACCTGGGTTCTTCCACCCGCCTTCTCTTGGATGACAGTTCCAGAAATAGCACAGCTGACAGCAAAGCTTCTGAAAAACGAACTGCAAATATTGCAAAGCCCCACAGCTATTAGTTCCTGTAAAAAAGAAACAGGAGGAAGTAGAGAGAACCCAAAATTAATGACTTACCTAAATAGAAGTGGCGTAAAAAGAAGTACATCTGCTCACACTTGCTGGCTGTTCAGCTCAGAAAACTTTCTGAAAACAAAGACTCTCATGGTTAAATTTCTCTCAAAAGCCACAAAGTTTTCACAGTTGAGAATCTCATGGACCCAAAAGTCAAGTTCCTGTTTACAAAGTAATCCACAAAGAACTCAAAACTTCCAAGCTAATGCACAGTATATCTCAGTATACAGTATAATAGAGCTGACACAAGAACTCAATGGAAAAGACATTCTCTTTGTACTTATCCTCAAAGGCTACAGGAAGCCAGGGCAGCTTTCTGGATTAATTCCTTTCTAATGAAGACTCAAAGCCATCACAACAAGTTAAACAGGGTACTGCAAACCAGTTAGTGCTTACTCAATCTAGCACACTGGAAACTAACAGCTTCAGCTTAAAAGGCTCTCAGAGCAATCAGCCTAGGCTGAGAATTCACTAAGTTGACAGACACACATAGACAAGAACTACAGCTGTTTTGGCCATTTACAATTAGAGCTATTATATTTGTGTGCTATTGTAAGTCCCACAGATTCAGGATAGCAGTGGCCCCCAGGGATCAGCAGCAGCAGTGTGTATGAACCCCTGGAGCTACACTAAGGCCTCTTGGTCAGTATGGTCACTGGACATATTTTGCCTTCACATATAGATGGCATCTGTCCTTCCACAGAGAATCAACAATAACAAGTTGATACAAAACAATCAGCTGGCATCACTCGTTCTCTGCTTGCATTTTTACCACTACCAGGTAACTAGTGGCTTTACTAAGCTGAATTCAGTTTGCTTCTTGGCCTAAGAAGTATGTGTAGCTTTGTTCTCACCTGACTGCTGGAAATGCTGTAGTTATGAAGCAAAGCATACTTCTCTCCAATGAAAACAAGAAGGAAGCAGCTTACAATAGCAAGGGAGAAAGCATGCAAGATGATCTTGCTCAGGTTTGATAAATCTGGCAGTGTAGGAGGTAGAAACCTACAAGATCAGAGAACAGAAAGGTTTAAACCTGCTCTGGGATCTGTGCAGTCTATACCATACCCAGGAACAACATCAGAGGCATCTTCTGCCACCCCACAGGAGATGTCCTGAATTTGTAAGGGTGTGCTTCCACCTCACAAAAAACACAAATTCCTTCCCTCTGTGCGCTAATAAAATCTGAATCTAATAAAGAAAACTGTAGTTCAAATTCTGCATATGCTCTGAAACGAGGAGATCCCAAAGCTCTCTTGAACAGTTATTCCTATAACTGTGCTTCCTGGTAAAAATCTGCCTATGTCAAATTTCAAGAACAGACTGAAACACCTCTTTCGTGTCTCAAAAGTATAACCTCACTAACAGCAGAAATAACTAACCTCTGAGGAATCATACTGAGCACAGCACTGCTAGATTCAGCGTGAAGATGAATACAATTGGCAATAATGGTAGCTGTGATGATCTGGGAAAGAAAACAAGAATACCACAGATTATAAGCATTTGCACCTGAACTGCACACAGCAAATCTGTGGAACAGATTCAGTAAGATTCTGTGAAACAGAAACAGCAAGGACAGTTACTCCTGCAGGAGGATTTGAAGGACCTAAGCACACATTTTATTCAGTGTATAAGCACCGCAGCATTTGGAAGTAATGTATTTTTGTGGGGTTTTATCAGTATATTATACAAATACTTCCTATTTGCTAATGTCTACAGTGTAGTAACATCTGATAAATTCTATGCAAAATGTGGACTTTTCTTCTTATTCCAATTTTCCCATTAGCTGTCTGTGTTGCTGTGCTCTGTCACAGGCTTTGTCCCACAGGCCACTGTTAGATAAGTGGCAAATGGCTTCAAGTCCAGCATCAGCAAGGTTTTCCTAAGAAAGGTGTTCCTTAGAAAAAGAAGCTATCATCTCTTAGACTCCTAGACTGTCTGCAAAAATCAGAAATTTCATTTCAATAGAAAAAGTTTTGATTAAAAAAAAAGAAAAAGTCAACTCTTCCATTTTCTAGGAAAGAAAAACATCAGGAGAAAACAGCAGCAACAAATATTACTGAATTTACAGTAAGACCTGCCTTTGAATGTAACAAAATTGAATATCTCCCTCCAGCAATTCCAGACCAAAAAAACCATAACTCAATCAGAACTCCGAACCTTCAAGTCCGCAGTTCTACTACCATCATAATAAAGATTAAAAAGATAAAAAATAAAAAAAATCAGTCTGGAACATGGTGGTTTCACCTCTACACAATGCTGTTTATTCATGCAGCAGTTCACCGTGATTTGTGCCCATGGCTTTCTGTAGGCAGAGATTCCTTATTTCCACAGTAGCAGGGGAAAAACTTAGGAAGTTCTCCGGTGAAAGACGCCTCAAAGCTCAGCGACAAAGGCTGCTTATGGCACTCAGAGCCGGAACGCAGACAAGCAACTCCTGAACTGCTCAATTATCACTACAGCATCGAGAACACTCACCAAGAGAAGCTCCATTGGAAATGCAACAGGACTATGAAGATAAGTTATCCGGATAGCTTTACTGATTTGTAGCATGGCCATGCTAAGCAAAAATAGCAGTATGCTGGTGGCATTAGACTTTGGGAGAGCCAGGAAATAATAGAACGCATTCTGAAAAGGAATCATCATAGAGAAGATCAGAGGCAGATACTGCAAGTATTTTTACATTCTAGAAGGTTGAGACCTGTTGCCCTCACACTTTAACTTATCTTTTACTGCTACGACAGTACCTTCAGCGGGAAGAAAGTTGCTAAGAGCAAAACAGTATTTTGAATGGTCTGTTGAGAAACACAGCCACAAGTAACTCAGATCTAGTTCAATCACTCTTATCTCCTCTACACCACCTTTCTCTCTAGTTGTCTGTCTTTTCTTAAGAAAATTAGGAAGACTTATTTTTAAGTTATCTTTAGCTAGGAGTCTGCTGCATCTTTGTCAGATATGTCATAGATACTGTGTGCCCAACAGTTAGCCCACAGTGATCCATGGAGGAAAAACATACCTCTTTCCCTAACCTTTGCTCCAGAATGATAACAGACATGCTGAAAATGATAAAGCTACATAAGTAATTAAAAATACTCCCTTTTCCTCTTGCATGTCATGCAAAAATATCCGTTCATCATTCAAGACAACAGAAAGACAATGTAACCACAGCTGAGACCTGCAGAAATATCCCTCAGCAACTGACATATTGAAATTGCCTTCAATTTTTGTTACTGTTCTCTTCTTTATCCCACAGGAAGCAAGCATTTATTTATTTTTTTCACTAATAATGAATTTACTCACATAAAAAATGTCTCGAGAGCCCTTATGGATGTCAAGCACAATGTCAAAGATAAAAGTGAACTGTGATACAATGACAAGCAATGCTGCTGCAGAGAGGTAAGCATCAATGAGAGCCTTTGGCAAGTATGCTGTTACAGACTTCAGGCAGAAGCAGCCTAGCAGTAACTGTATGGAACAAACAAGAAGTGAGGTGCAATATAATTATCTATGTCTAACCTGCCTTTCTTGTTCCCACATTTGAAAAGCACGACTTTTCACTGCCATACTTGATGGATAGTTATTTGAAAAGCTATATTCATTATGCACAATTAAGAAGGATGCTGCCAAACTAAAATAGGAACACTTCAGATCAAGTGTGTGTGGTTATGCAGGACTACCTAAGGGTCTTCATGTTGGAGAATTGGTCGAAAAAAGAACAAAACAGCTGGCCAATAAAATACAAAAGTAATTTACTTCACGTACTGCTGAATTAATCAAGGACACACAAATCTGAACCTATCCCATTTTTTCAGACATCATGAGAAGAGGCAGACCTTCACGTTCCATTTTCTACAACGTATGTATTCAAGTGTGCTGAGCTTAGAACTTGTGAGAACACACAAGCAGTCTCACTTCTTACATTTGTACAAAGATAAACATAAGGACACATCAGTAAGGACATAACAGTTTCATCTTCTACCTGAATTATGCCAGTCATAAATGTCACTGACGCAGTGAGTGCCAAGGTCTCCACGTAACCTTTCAAAAGTGTAGGGTCTGAAAAATTGACCAGTGAACTGTTAAAGGACAACGTTTTGTTGAGATCAAGGGACTTGAGAATATTTTTCACCACTAGATTTAGGATGCTGAATGAGCCTGAAAACAATAGAACAGAGTAGAGAGAATGTAACTGCATGAGGTGTTGCAACAAGGATTTATCTTAAAACTACACATCCATCTCTATGCCCCACCATCAAATGTGCTGTACGAGACAATTTATTTTCATTCATTCCATTTTTACTGTTTCTGAATAAGCACCAAAAGCTTCAAAAGTTCCCTCTGAAAATTTCAGACTCCTACAATTTTACAGGCGAAGTCTTTGCTTGGTCAGATGCACAAAAGAAGAAAGATTTTAATGTAAAGCACAAAAATGAATGCACTACAATGAACTGCCAGAAAGTCCAAGAAATACGGTTTGTCTGAGAAAGAGCTGCCAAGTTATCTACGAGGCCAGAACTCCACAGATCCACTTTTACAATGATGATAAGGGCCTTCTCACATAATAATCTAGTTTCTGAACAAATTAAGAACGCAAAACCACCAACAGTTCAGTCATGGCAAGGAACTGCACAACCCCTGGAGAAAACCAGGAGCTAAGTGGGAAGCAGCTTGATCTGGCCCTCTGCTTTATGCAGGAGACACTTCCATGATGCACTAGCTGCCCCCTTTGCACTGCTGTCTGTGACAAAGGAGCTGTGGCAGTCTCTGCCCTCAGGGGCAGAGGTGGAGCAATGAATCGAGAATCTGGAAGTCTGGATGCTCCCCTAAACAACGCCTGCACATGAGATGCTTTTTGAAGCAGCACTGAACACAATCTCTAAGTCCTGTAGAAACATTTTGCAATGCATAATAAAACTCACCAATTGAGATGTGATGTGAACTTCCAAATACAACGTACAGCACTGAGCAGCAGAATGCAGAAAGGAAGCCATTGATTGTTGGTAGAGGTAAGCCAGCCAGCCAAACTCCTAACAGCCCTAGAAAGCAAAAATCTAACAGATTTTGCAGGGTGGATTTTAAAGATTGCTATTTTTCCCACAATACAGGAAAATGCTGCTGTTAGCATATATTTATATACTTAAATTAGAGGGAAACTTTATGAAAAAAGGCAGCGTCTTGTCCTCAAAATTACACTATGTAACATTTGATTACAGAATATGTTTTCTTGCAAGTATGGAAATTAATAAGTTAATGATTTAAGGAATTTGTGAATTAAAATTCCCACATAATTCAGATGACATCTGAAGGAACAGGGTAACACACACATTATGAAAAGGATAATGTACAAAAGGAAGCAAGAGTGCTTTTTCTTTTCTCTCTGCCTACCTTGAGGAACCTGAACCAACCCAACATTTAGGCCTGCATGGAGGTCCTTCAAGATCCACTCTCTGAACTGATAGGAAAAAAGCCAACTCAGGATAGGGAACCTCTTGTATATAATCTTTTTGAAACTTTCCCAGGAGAACCTGAAAAGAATCAGATAAGATAAGCTGTGTGTAAAGTTCTTCATGACAACCATGTCTGCAGCCCTCTTGCATGACCTCATACTCTGCAGGAATAGAAGCCACATTGCTACTCTCAGATCTCTGCAGGCACTGAATACTCTGAACCTGCTTTGCCTTCTGCAGATCCAGCTGGTGCACAACACGAGTCCCATACAGGCACCCCTGTGCCTTTGCATTCCTTTCAGATGAATCGCGAATACTTTGTATGCCATTCATATGATACCCTGTCAGCACCAGAGCACGCAGCACTGAATGCATCAATTACTTGACCTCATTAACACACTGCAGAAAATCAGGAGACAGCATTTTCATACCTGCTATCCTAATCTAGAAGAAAAACATACAGCTGCTACATCTGGAGGGCAAAAAAAAAAAAAAAAAAAAAAAAAAAAAGAGACAAGCCTATCGCATCTCCGAAAAAAGCAGTCAAATGTTTGCTGTATTAATGTCCAAAGGATCTCACAATTGCAGAAATTAATCAACAATGAGTCTTCAAAGTGAAATGAAAAACTAGAACGCACAGTAGTAACTCAAACTCTAGCTCCACTTGCCTTCACTTATTACCAGGAAATTCCTTTGCAACAGTGCCAGTAAAACAGGATCCATGGTTTTAGGCTGTAGTCACACTCATTGCTGAGCTGGTGTTAAGAGCTAGTTACACAAAAGAGAGAGGTCTGGCTCTTCTGTGCTGCTTTTCCTTCTGTGTCCTGTCCCATTTGGCAGCAGCAAGCTGTTAGATTAGTTCACCACACCTTGTGGAACCTCACCCATAGCTAGACTTGAGTCTCAAGGCATATCACTGTCCCAAAATAACAGTCTGAGTTTCAGTATACCTTCAGAATACATGCTGAAACAAAGCTTAGAGAAATGATGAATCAGATTTTTTAATTTACTTTTCTTATGAGGACTTTGTAGTGTAGGCTCAGCCATAACCACTGGCAGTCCACTCCACGTCCAAAGAGATTCATTTGGAAAACCAAAAGCATTCATGGTCAAACAAAACTAAAAGGGAAGCTGATGAAAGGGATTCATATTTTTGATGATATTTCCCTTGCTGGAAGAACACCAGGAATTTTCCTAAGTCATCAACAAAGACTGCCTTCTACTGAGCCTGCAGGGCTCCTCTGGCAGAAGATATGCTTCTGTCCCTAGGATAATGCCCAAAAGAGAATTTTGGCAGATGGGAAAATCAGGCTGTGGAAACATTAATACTGTATAGGCAGTACTATTTGCATCACCCATTCTCCTCAGAGAATGCAGAACATAGCTCCAAAATAATGCAAAAGCAATTCAGCCAATCTTATCCATACCATTATGCAACCTTCCATGTCCCCAGCTAAGAAGGAACAGAAAACAGCTCTTGAAATTTAAGAAACACAAGTAACAAAAGGCAGAAATCAGAAAAAATGCAAGTGAAAGCTTGTGTCTGACAGCTGGACTGAGGGAAGCACTGGAGGGGCTGCAAATATTAACAACTTCTCCTTAAAATGTATATATCCCTCACACTATCTTGAAGTGAACAAACACTCCTACAGATTGCTAAACTGGGGGCTAGTGGAGTGCTGTTCTTGTATACTTCACTGCAAGTTTCTCCAACTGGTTGTTCTGCTTCAGTTATCAATCAATACAATTCAGCACTTTAATTACAAGCTGCAGGAAGATATTAGCATCTTTCCAGATTTGGGCTGGAAGAGCCTCCTTAGTTTGTGTTTTTTTTTTACACCTGTCAAATTCCCAGCATACAGCTCACCTGCAACGTAGCTGTGTCTTCTTTTCAGCGATTTGTGGCTCTCCACCAAAGGTGGAAGGTAGGTTTCTTTCCAAGAATGCTTGTACGTGTTCCTCAGTCCACATTTCTCTTTGGACTCTGTAAAATGCCGGTTGCTGCCTGGTACGGACTGTATCATTGTCTAGTTCCATATTTTCTTTTTGATGAGGAATATCAAATACTGGAGACAACAGTAGACAAGGTGACTGAAATACCTATTAAAACCAAAACCAATAACAAGTATATGACATATGTCCACCCCAGCATAGCTCCTGTGAAGCCAACAGCTACAGCAAGGATAAGCAAGGCTCTGCAGACTAAAATCCTTGGAAGGATGCTGCTGTTAGGATTGAGCAAACTGCCAGAACATTGAGTCCTTCTGGAATTTGTCTTGATTCTGCTCTGTAGGAAAGACCAGCATGGATGCCCTCCATTATGGGATCCCCAAAGTGGGTCTGTGTTAAAGGAAGAAAATACATTGCGTCTCCATAAACCTATCACAACTGAGAAACAGTTTGAACTCTCCTTGTTTCCAGTGCTGGAAAAAAAAAAACAAAAGGCTTAGATTGCCATCCAAATCAGAGGCCATACCATGCCACAATTTGAAGTAAAAAATTGGTATCTGATACCATTCAGATTTTTAAATGCCCCAAAACTTTCACTCACATTCCTCAGCATTTAAACATCAGGAAGATCTGAATTCAACCACTACTGCTCTGATTAGGTAAGATGTAAGCTCCCAGAGTGATTATTGAGTAAGAAGTCCAGTGAAAGAACAGATGTAAACTGAAGTTCTCATACTGACAGCTGAGGCAGAAAAAAAATTCAAATCCAGAGTTATCAACTGAAAGTGCAAAGATTACATAGGAAAAAGGCTGTGCCATGTGGAAAGGCAGTTTTGACAGGAAAAAAAAAAGAAGGAAAATGAGAAGCATAAAAGGCAGTAAGTGAGCAGAAAGTCTAGTCAAAATGTAAGTACCAAAACCTGGGGAGAAAAAAAAAAAAGAAAAAAAAAAGTTTTCTCCTCATTTTTTGTTTCCTGAATTGTCAAGATCTGATTGTACAGGTCTGGTGTTTTGCACCTCTGAGATATGCTGCTTCTGACAGAGCAATAGGGACCCCAGCACCCTGGAGGCATTCCCACCAACACACACACCCCAGCCACTCCAAAGCACAGCCAGCAGCAGGCACGCCTCAGGCACGCTCCATTCCTATGGCATGTTTTCTTCCTCCTTTTAAAAAGGAGATACACAAAGGTCTTCCAGAAAAGTTTAAGAGACATTTTGTTCATTAGCTCTGCATGCTCAGTACAAGTCGCTGTTTGAGCACAATCCCTTTTTTTCAAGGTAAAGTAACACAACAAAGAAAGCTAAAAAGAAGCTCGAGTTTGCAAACTGAAGTCCAGGCAGACAGGGATACAGCAGCACCAGCACAGCTCCCTGCACCTCCACAGTCCTGGAGACCCCCAGGGAACGGAGCACTCCAGTAAACCGTCTTAGGCTCACAGGAGCAGCACTGCGGGCACCTGAGAACACCTCGGCCTCGCTGAAGGCCCTGGCAGGTCAGCGTGGCCTGCTGCCTTAGGTCAGCGTTCTCATAGATTTTCATATTTTGCCTAAAGCACGCCTTCGAGGAAACAAAAGCCGGCCTCAGGAAAACGCCACACACGGGCTGTGCCGCCTTAATTTTAGCCGGCGTGGGCAGAAACACCTCACAGCATCGCACTCTTCGTAACACCGAACGCAGCGACCACGCAGCCCGCCTTTCCCCGCTCTCGCGAGAGCTTCCCCGCCCCCGCTCCGCATCGCCTCCATATTGGGGCATCTCTGCCTGCGGCGCCTCAACTCTCGCGAGAGCAGCCGGACCGAACCAGAGGGCCTCGGCGGGGAGCGGGGAGGCGGTGCGGCCGGCCTGGTCCAGCCCGAGCTGCGCCGCTGGGGGGCGGGTCGGGGCCTCGTCTTTCCCGTCCTACCTGCGGCGGAGTGGCTCCCCGCGGCCCTCCCTATCGGCCGGCCCCTCCCTCACCTCCCGAGGCCGGCCCGCCCCTCGCAGCGCGGAGGAGGAGGGAGAGAGCTAGGCGTGTGTGCGGGGAGGGGGAGGCGGCGGAGTGAGGGCGGCTGAGAGGAGAAGAGAGGAGAGGGGAAGGAGCAACCGCCCCGCGCGAGGCTCGGCCCCGGGCGGCGTGAGGCGGGGAGGGCGCGGGTTGGGCGGCGACCAACGGTCGGTGTTAGGAGACGGCGGTGTGAAGGGGCGGCGTGGGAGGAGCGAGGCGGGGAGAAGGAAGGAAGGCAGGCAGGCGGACGCTGCGCTGCGCTGCGCTGCGCTGCTGCTGGAGGCGCTGCCGCAGCCGCGGGCACAGCCGCCCCCTCCCGCCGGGCCGGGCGGGGTGGGCTCCGCAGCCGAGATGTCTCAGGAGCGGCCCAAGTTTTACCGCCAGGAGCTCAACAAGACGGTGTGGGAGGTGCCCGAGCGCTACCAAAACCTCTCCCCGGTCGGGTCCGGGGCCTACGGCTCCGTCTGGTGAGTGGCGGCTCCGGGCCGGGTTCTGCCCTGGGCGCCGCTCCGCGCCGCTCCCCACAGCGCCGGGCGTTGCAGCGCACGACAGGTGGCACCGGGACATTTTTACAGGGGAAGATAATCGCGTCCCAGCCCCCAGCGTGATCTCATTTGGGCATATTTCGCAGTGCCTTCTCGCAGTTGGGTGGTGGGGGTGGAGAGGATGCGGGCTGGCAAGGCCCCGAGCTCCGCACAGCTCTGCTGCTGTCCCGGTTTCCTTCTGGACCCGAGGACGGATCGTGAGCCGGGAGCTGCGGAGAGCTGCCGCGTCCCCTGGCAGGCGCTGCAAAAACCATTTTAGCAGTGGCAGCGCGTCTCTGGTGCACTGCCTGCAGGAGCAAAGTCTGGGGTCGGCGTGCAGGAATAAGGAGAGCTCGGAGTTGGACTCGGTTTTTAACGCTTGCCTCATAGCAACACTGCAAAATATATTGATCGTGAAATGCAGATCAGCTGGGCTGCTGACATCATTTAATCTTAAAGACGAGGTTGTGTCCGGATCGCGTTGACGTTCTGACTCAAGCGGTCGCATAGCAGAGGTGAACAAAGCAGCGCAGGCTGATGACCGTTCTGGTTTTTGCTCTGTCAGTGCGATCAGAGTTCTCACACGGGTGTGCAATGACTGTACGTCTGTGCTGCTGCTGTCTTGGAGCAGGCGTGCCTATTTCTTTCGTTAACGTAACATACAAATTTGTATCATGACTGTCATCTGTATTTTAAGGAGTAATGCATGCTGACCTCTGTCAGTAGAAAAAGGAGTTGCTTTGCATGCGATGCAGTTTTAAAAAAGTTCTCTCCTGTTCTGCTCTCGGGAAGCTCTGCTGAAATAATACACGTTTCTTAAAACTCTAGTGTCCCAACTATGTAAATGCTTGTATGTCATAGAAGACAGAGCCTAACCGATTACAGTGCCAAGGGTGACCAATATATGTTCTGATTTATTTATTTTTTAGTAATTGAAGGACTTCTTTCTGGTGAAAGAAGGGCTCAGTGCCCCAGCTGATAAATACTCCTTTAGCTGCTGTGGTTACGTAACTCCCTCGGTGCAATAGGAAGTAGATTTGCTCCATGTCTGCTGTATTCAGGCCAGCCCTTCATGGTGCATGCAGCCCTTTCCTCTTCTGTTCTCCCCTTCCCCGTGGTCTGTTGTGTACGTAATGCTTCCAATGTTTGTTTTCACAACCAATTACTGAAGAGTTGGCATCACGAATTTCCTGTCGTGCTGCCTCCGAACTTTCAAAGATTGTGCAACTGTGTTTGGCCTGGATTGAAGCAGTTTCAGATGTGTTGCACATGGATCTTAGCACAGTCTTTTTCATGATTTTCTTTGTGTTTCAGACAGACAAGTTGTAGAGAAAAGAATTACCTGTGCGTATATAATTAACTTTGTAATGTAAAGCTCCAAACGGTGATGCACAGTGTTGATGATGTTCCTAGAATGGCTGGTTCCACTCTGTTCCTCTAGAGTTTCTTCCCTGTTCCTTATCCTGCTCTGGGAAAATGTACCTTTCAGGCTTGAGTTTGGAGAGCCCTCTGTTCTGGGATAGCAAACTGTGGGGCTTAAACCAGCCTTCAATGGAGCGCTTAAATGCACTCCAGTGTCTGTCTGCAGCACTGTTAGGTTAGAATATAATGAGGTACTTTATTTAGTTGTCAGGATGAGAGATTTTAAAAGGAGGAGTTTCTAGAAAGTGGAGGAAAAAATAGTAAAAGAATTAAGCCTGCAAATGAGTCAATTAGACTGTGCAGGGTCTGCTGCAGGCTCCTTTAAATGTCTAACTAACTTGGAACACCATGATAGAAAATCCTGACTTTATTTTTTGCAGTCAGTGGATGGAGAATGGTGTTCTATGCAGGCAGCCAAAGCATGTGTCCTTAGTGTTAGAGTGAGAGTTCTCGTGTCTTCTGGAGTGCTGGAAGAAGGATATTTAAACAGCCAGCTCGGGTATTTTTCAGGGCCCGTATTTAAAAACTGAAAATATGTGGAGATTGAGGTAGGGCTTCAGTGCCAAAACTTTGAGAAACGTCAGTATGTACCGATAGATCGTTCATCACTAAGCCATGTTAACAATTGTGGTGACATCTGTTGTCTGAAGTGATATTTCAATTCATTCTTGCCACAGTTTTGTATGTTCATGCAAGTCTTCTGCATTACAAGGATTCTGTCAAAATCAGTAACAAGGTCTGCACTAAAACATGTGTGGGTTACTGAAATATCAGTCTTGCATACTTCATATAAGGGAGAGGTTGATGCAGCATCTTGCATGGGAGCTGCTGGGCCGCCTGGGATGGGTGTGCGGTGAGCTGTGGTTCAGCAGGAGGATGGCTGCTGTTGGTGTCTGCAGGCAGTGTTAGTTCAGCCCCTTGTAAGCAAAGAGGTGCTCTGAAGCTTGTTGCCATCAGCTTATAAAATGTGAAGGCAAATTTGGTGTGCTCCTAGCAGCTTATTTTATTGACTTTTATTTTTATTTTTTTCTCCAACAGCTATTGCTGTACAACAGTGTTTTTGCTTTAATTGCTTTGCAGTCTCTGTTCTTTCCTTTGGAAAGTAAACTGCTAAGTCTTACTCTTGCTCAGAATCTTGCATAAGGGTCCTTCAGCTTCTCCTGTTTGCAGGCTGTCAGGCTAGCTACAGAGCTGTTACACAACTGAGAGGTCTGCTCCTCTCCTCTATAGTTGTACCAACACTGACTGAATGTCCTGGGAGTGACGAAGGTACTGAGATAATCCCCATATTTATAAACTAGCAGAAAAATGCAGTGGGTTTAAGACATATTGAACCATCACTGAGGAAATGAAATAACCCTAAATATCACCTATTTAGCAGCAGTTCCTCTGTGTACGTTTTTTTGTGCAGTGTGTCTTTAGGCTTAGTAATCCCTTATCAAGATGTGCAATGCCTCTGTACACAGGATAGGACCAGCTTCTCCAACCAGGTGTGCGGGGAACAAAATGAGTTGCAGCACTGTGAGTGGGACGGAGCAGCCACACAGGTGTCAGAACATGGGAGAGGAAGGAAGGTTGGCCAGCAGTGGGCATGCACAGAAAAGCAGGAAGCAGGGCTCAGGAAGGGAAGGCTGCTGGAAAGTTGGTGTGTTAAGAAATGAAATAAGGGTGAGCATGTGTTTCCTGCAGGGAGATTTATGGAAGGAGCATCTGAAACACCTGAGATACTTGGCAGCTGGTTGACATTCATGACTAATCACAACAGCCTGTACTGAATGAAAATGGCTGAGCTTACTTTTGTGCTAAGTCCCAGAAAACACCTCAAGTATTGTCATCCAGTTAGTCTGAATTAGGTGTGACTGCGTATTGCAAAGCGGTGTACATGGAACTTTATTTTAAAAAAGTATTCTGTATTCCTGAGCCTGGATCTGAAATATCCATTTTGTAGAGATATGTGAAAACTTAATGTAGATCATTGGAAAGCAAGATTAGAAGATGAACACTGAATCGCATTTTCCATACGTGCAGGCTGGGGGAGGTGATTACTAATGGGCATTCTTGTGGGCAGTATGGAGTAGCTCCAGTAATTCAGCCAGTGCAATTTGGTGCTCCTGTGACCTTCCTTCTAGCTATATTTTCATATCCTTCCAGAAAGTTCCTTGTGCTGTGTGTACGGATATCCCTTATACAGAAGGAGATGCCCTTTTCTGTCACGTGTGGAGGTTTTCCCATTCCTTTGCAGGACCTCAGGGAAGAATTGCTGTTGGTAGAAGCAAGTCCGTTATTTTATTTTCTAGCTTTAGTTCTTGTAATCATAATACAAGAAGTTCCTTGAAACTGCAACTTTGAGATAAGTCATCTTTCTGCAAGTGAATTCATATTAATTTCAGTTAGCTTTTTTTTTTTTTTTTTTTTTGGTCTGTGTAATTGTGAGTTTGTTCTAGAGTTACTTTTGTATTTGGCTTTGGTCCTGTTAGCTGAATTGCTTCACGCTTTGTGATTGTAAATGTAACCTTTCCTTGCCCCTCCGTGCTGATTGAAGGCCGGCACATCCTCGCTCGTTAGTGCCCTGTGTTGGACTGCAGAAGGAGACTCAACAAATGTCCTTCTCCGAGTTTTTCACTTCCACCGTTTCCCCACGTTTGTAATCTTGTATCAGTATAACCTCAATTTCACATCCTGTTTCTGCTCCTCCTTCCTTTTTGGCAAGCCAAAACTAGTTTTAGATAACGGCATTGAAGACAAGAAGAAGAGTGATTTGATTGCTATCTGAGTGCCTGCTTTTCCTTAGGTCTCTAAATATGCAGCTCGGAGCTCTGGAAGGTTCTGTGCAGCATATCAGGCTGGTCACACCTTTCTTCCAGTGCTGAAAGCTTTTGTTGTTTCACGAGTACTGGGCTTTTCCTTCTGAATTTTGTCAGTGAGGAGATTATGGAAGAGCTTCAAGGAATGACACTGCAGTACAAAGTGTCTGTTATGTGTGCACACAACAAGCTATCACACAATTGGCATTAGTTTTTATGCATTATAAGGAATATTGTTTTAATGTTTCTGCTAATTTTAGTAATGTACAGTGAAGTTTCACTTATGCATGTACATTTTTTTTGTAGCAAGTGCTTAGGATTGGGTGCAATATACCTGTGAGGTTTGATTGAGATGAACGAGCATCACTGGTGATTTCTCCTAGCAGCGATTTTTGTACGGACTTAAAACCTTAAAAGATGGTATCTTCAGCACAGCGAATTATTTTGTGATGAAATGTTCTTTATGAGAATAGGCTTAAGAATATGGATAGTGTTTACAAGTATTCTTCCTCTCTCCAGAGTTTTGTTGCCCTGTTGACATTTGAAATCATAACTATGCTGTAGGCAGAAGAGTCATAAACATTTCTTTCCTTTTTTTCCTGCAAAATTACTTTTTAAAGGTACTATCTTCCCTGTAGTAAGTGAACAAAATTCATCTTAGAAATGCTTTCAGTATGACCCAACATGTGTATCAATGTGTGTGAATTTGCAGTCAGGTTGCAGACCAGGATGCCTGGCGTTATTGATGGTGGAGAGTGGGAGAAATTGAATTGGCCATGCGACTCGGTCCCTGCACAGTTGCTATCTGGAGTTGCTAAATAGATTTGAGGGTATTTATAAGTGATTCGTTTTGACGGTTTGATTACTCTTTGTTGTAGTTCTGCCTTTGACACAAAAACTGGGTTGCGAGTGGCTGTAAAGAAGCTGTCCCGGCCATTTCAGTCTATCATCCATGCCAAAAGGACCTACCGAGAGCTGCGGCTACTGAAGCATATGAAACACGAAAATGTAAGTTGGAGGAGATGATGTGAGAAGTTGGGCTATCCAGCATGACTGCATTCAAGGCTGATTGCACAGGTTTTTCAGATAGTAAATACTCAGCTTGCAGTAGTCCAGTGAATCATGGTTGAAGGGTTTTTTTTCTTGCATGTCATCATGTCAGAAAGAGTTGGACTCTTGTTCACCAGATTCCTGTAGATAAACAGGGACAAAAAAGGGGAGGGGAAGATATCAGACGTCTGTTCTTGCAAGCTATCATTTCACCAACAAAGCAGACCATGAATGGTTATGCTAAGCTATGCTATATGCTGTCTAATCATTTTTTCTGTTTAACTTCCATTTGCTATAGAAACTAGTTGAGCAATTCTCTGTTTGTGGCATTAAGACACTGGCATACTAATATTGTGTGCTGTTAGAGCAAATATTGCCTGCAATTGAGCAAAAATTCTCTAGCCTTCTGTAGAGCTGTCAACGTCAAGAGGGAAGGAAGGCTCTTAATTTTTGTACAAGTGAACTCCAATGTAGCAGAAGGAAAACACTGTTTTGGAAGTGGACTGAGCAAGCTTAGTGTTTCTAACACAAGCAAGTCCAGTTTTGATGGAGGATTCTCCCTGGATGGTTGGATGAGAACTTCTTTTGTGGCTGTGGTGGTTGTGTGCTGTGGCTTCTTACTGCTGCAGCGAGCAGATGGTGTCCCTTGAATCTTGTTTGCGTTGTGGGTGTGGCTGATTGGGCTTTTTGGTGCGCACACACTGCACTCATCAGTGCTTCCTCAGTGCCTCTATGTGATGTTGTTATCTTGGTAACAGAGGTAGCAATCGATCCTGCTTAATATTCATCCCCCAAAGTTTTTTTTTTCTGTACCTTTTCTCATACCTGGAATATATTCAAAGCTTTCCTCTAGAATTGTTTGGAGAATGTGTTTAGATGCATTTCTACATCAGCGCATCAATCCGTTTTGTCCAAGCTAATTAGGTTAGATTTCTATGATTCTGTAATTACACAGTGGGGACTAGCCTGGTGCTACAGCAGTTCTGTGTCTGGTGTTAAATAATATTTTTGATTAGTGTTGCAAATTGCATATTAGCTTTGAGAGTAAGAGATAAGATGATGATGTTTGAATTATTCGTATATAGAAGTGTTTATTATTGGTTCATCATGCCGTGGGAAGTTTCTCTGGTGTATGGGAACTGCTGAGTCACGGCCTGAACCTCTGATTGATCACCTCAGGTGAGCCATAAGTCAGCCAGAGGAGCACAGGTGAAGGCAATTCAGCTGTGCTGCCGGAAGGGGTGGAGCCAGGCTGCACCCCTCCTAGACCTATTTAAGAGCTGGCTGCCAGTGGGGAAGGATCTCTTCTGGAGATCCCTCCTTCTGGTGTTTTGTGGTGAGCCCAGCATAAGGGTAAGCCTTCCATTTATTCTCTCTTGTTATCATAGTCCACTTTGCCTACCTCTCTTGTTTATTTTGTGATTGTAACATCTTGATATCCATTGGTTATACACTCTGGGTTGTGGTTTGAAAATCCTGCAGATGCAGACATGCTCAGAGCCAGGTCAGGCAGGCTGGTTAGTTTAAGTGAGCTGACTATTCAGATCTTGGTTTGGAAGTAGAATACACTGCTTTGCGTGACTCAGAACACTTCAGTAAATCTGGTAGGTATGGCATTTTAAGGATCTTGAGCAGGGCTGGTTTTCTCTCCTGTATGTAGGCTGATTGTGTTGATCTTGAGCAAATAAATCGGCCTGTGGAGCAGTCAGGCATGGCTGTGTTATACTTTCAAGCTCCAGAAGGCCTCATTAGCTTGCATAAAGCAGATTACTGAACAGATGTGAGAGTGAACTTTGGTTTGGTGTCATAGGAAGAAATTAACAATCTAAAATTCAAGGGGTGTGCAGAAATTCAGTCCGTGGGTGACCAGCTTCATTAGAATTGTGTCAGTGATGTGCTACAGAGTAAATGTATTTGTTTGTGAAACTTGTCAGTGAGAAAGATATGGATAGCTCAGTAGTGTGCTTTACACTGCAGCAAGATGAAAATGATAAGAGAGGAAATGGAAATCTTGGTAACAAAGTCAGTTTTTGGCTTTTTCCTGCTAAACTGGGAGGGCAGTGTTGTATATTTTCTGTAAACGTTGGTATGGAGGAGTCCACGGAACAAAGAAAGCGTAAGAGTTGTTTTGCAGCATTGGATGTTAATGGTAAGAGGTTGATTCTGTCATCCTTGACAATCCCAAATGATGGGATAAAATTGTGCTGAAAGGGAACCTTGGCATCTAGCTCTTGGTTTAACATGCACACTCGAACCATTGCTGAGGTTACTGAAATGCGTGCAGTGTGTACGAATCCAAGGCAGGTGAGATGCAAGCTTAAAATAGGAGGAAGGAGCCTGTACCTTTATTTCATATTCCTAAGTTATGCTATGCTGTTAAGAGAATGATAATAACTTCAAAAGCAAATCTCAGTGAAAGTTTGAACAATTATGGACTAGATGGATTTTCAAAATGAAATGTAAATGACCTAGAAGGTAGTTACAGGGTAACAAGGTATAATCATGCATTTCCATGAGGTAACACATTCGTTGCCTTTTGGTCTCTGTTGCTGGAACAGTTTAGCTTGAAAATGAGGGGTGGAGTGGAGACTCTCAGGGCAGCAGATACAAATGGCAGTGTGAAGCTGTCAGCTCTTGGTGAAGTTTGGGTCTGTACTGCACTGAGATGTTTTTCTGACTTATTTCACTTCTACTTATTTTCCAGTGTAGACATTTATTATTTGTTGCTTGCATTAGAGATCCTTGCTGGTTTTCTTCCTCTACTCAGTGCAAGTGAAAAACAGGCACCTGCTTCTGATTTGACGTGTAGTCAACAGCATAACTAAGAACCAAGCAGGAAGCAAACTGATCTCTGCCTGGTGTTTGCTCATCCGTTTATTTCCTCACCAAACTTTAGCTGGGTTTAAAGGTATTTTTAACCAGTACTGACACTTGGCTTGCTGTGGCTCCTGCTTGATGTTTTAAGTGGATGATTGGTTTGAAAGGCAGCTGTTATATTTTGGCTGTAATTTTTTTTTTTTACTTAACATTAGAATGCTTGTTTCTGACCTTGTATGAGTACTGATTTGCTTGCATCCAAATGATTCATGTAGTTGGAAATGAAAGTCTATCTGTTCCACAGAGGACCTTATTAACTGTATCATTTATGTGATCAATGTATTTCATGGCTTTTTCACTTTGCCTTTCCAGGTGATTGGCTTGCTGGATGTGTTCACCCCTGCCAAATCGCTAGAAGAATTCAATGATGTGTAGGTAACTTCTCTGAAAGTTGCAACAAAACATCTTTTGTATCTTCCCACCCTCTCCCAGGTTATTGTAGGAATTTTGCTGCCTTAATTTGTCTGCTGTTATTTTGAATCAGCTGTGAAATGCAACCCTATTCTAATGGACTCTTTCAGCTTGTTCACGTGTATTTTGTTGGCCAGTGCTGCAGGAATCAGCACACTGATCTGCTGCATTATTTAATGAGCTATGAAAATATATTTTATTCGGTAAAATGCTGAGGAGGCTGCCGTGCTGCTGGAGCTTTGTAAGGAGCTCTTATCCTAATCACGCTGAAGGGATTGCTTCATCGCCTGTGTTTCCTTTTGTTGGTAGGTACTTGGTGACACACCTCATGGGAGCAGATCTAAACAACATTGTGAAATGCCAGAAACTCACAGATGACCACGTGCAGTTCCTCATATACCAGATTCTTCGGGGGCTGAAGGTACCTCCTTCCATCCTGCCTGAATGGTGATAGCTGCTCAGCGGGAAGCAGAAATTGTTGATGAATGTCATATCCTCAGAATTTCATATGAACGCATAGAGGGGCCTCTGCTCCTAAGTATTGTAGGATAGCCTGTTATTGTTTTCTCCTTTCATACCGCTTTGGGGCTTTGTATCAGTAAAGCTATGTATGAGTTCAGAAGATACCTACATGTGTTCCTGTGGACAAAGTCTGGAAAGTTATGACGTGTGCTGTCCTTTAATCGTCCACGTCTGTGTCTTCAGTTTGGTTTTCTTACTTTGTTCCACTCCTGGCAGTAGTGCTCCTGGATATTCCTAAGGAGAGACTGAAAGTGAAACACTGATGTACTTGCAAACTCTGTAGATGCTGTACTTGGTTCCTCCTGCAAACAAGCTGTAGCTTATTTTGTGTGTTGGGTGGGGTGGGACAGTGTTGTTTAGTGAGGAAATGAGAAGAAGGCTGTTTGAGCTGTCATGTAATCCTTGTTGTTTTGCCTTACAGTACATCCATTCAGCTGACATAATACACAGAGTAAGTATTTACTCTAAGATTACTTCCTATACTGAACAAATGTCTTTTAAAATTGTAATGAGAATCTTACAATGTAGCCTCTATTGAATCAAGAAGAGATTTTCTGAGAATTATTTCAGTAGAACAGTGGAAGTTAGTAATGGTTCTCCTCATCCTTAATTTCTGTTCCTACCTCTGTTTGGTTTGTTTCTGAAATAGGTTCTCTATTTGTTAAATATTACACCGCTACACTGAGTGCTGTAGATACCTAAACATGCATTTTTGCTTGTCTTTGACACCTCTGCAGACAGCAAAAGATAGAGCTGGTTCTGGGATAAAATTATTATTCTGAACGTGGAGAGTTGATGTTGAAAGCCATGTAGAGAGTTGATTTTTTTCAACCTGAATTTACGTTTTTACTTACTTTAGATGTTTGCAACAACTTTGCCATTAATGCTGATACTGTTTTTTGTTTGTGTGTTTTTTTTTTTTTTTTTTTTTTAGGATTTAAAACCTAGTAACTTAGCTGTAAATGAAGACTGTGAGCTAAAGGTAATACAGTCATGACATATGACTAGTTTGATCATGATCTGAGTGAATGAAAGGGTCAAAGTGGTTTTTCATGGAAATGCTTCTGTGGACCAAGCTAGTTGTGTCCTTCTCGGACATAAAAGGTTGTGAAGATGCTTATAGAGAATTCGTTTTTCTCCTCTGTGTGTTCACATGTTTGTATGTTTTTTTATTATTTTTTTTAAATCATCCTGGAAAAAAAAGTAGTTTATAGATGTGGTTTGGACTTGGCTATTTTCAGAGACAAGGTATCCGTGTGTAATTTTGGTGGAGAGCTGTGCTGTTCTGGCCTTGTAACAAGTCATGAAGTTTAGTTTTGTTGCAGTTGCACCATCTGTCCTCCACTCAGTCCAAGACTTGGAAGCTAGTATGAGTAAACAGCCAGATGTGGTACCACTGCAGTAATAGGTGGATGTCTCTTTTTGTTGTTTTTTTTAACTCTGTAGATCCTGGATTTTGGCTTGGCTCGACACACAGATGATGAGATGACAGGGTACGTGGCTACCCGGTGGTACAGGGCTCCAGAGATCATGCTGAACTGGATGCATTACAACCAGACAGGTAATGCATTTTACTAATAAAAGGCTTCTGGGTTCCTGAGATCCTTGTGGGGAGGTGCAGGGAAGGTTCATGTTCTATTCCACTTGATTGTAAATTGACAGTTGCACTAATTACACTTTAGTGAGGGTGATTAAAAGAAGTAAGATATAGAATTAGTGTTAAAACCGCAATCGCGTATCTAAGGTATGAATCATTATGGCAGCATTTGCAACGCTTCCTTAAACTTGAACCTTTGAAACTGCAGTCAGCAAAATCTTGTCACTACTTATCCCTTTTCCTAGCACAGCAACTTCTAAAGTAAGCAGATAGAATGTATTTAGGTGAGAAGAAGGTGTCTTTCTAGGAAGCTGCTGGAAATGCATCTAAAAAATGCCTGTGGTTACGGGATGAAGAAATGCTAAAAATGCATAGAAGTATTTCTTCCTTTCTTCTTATCCATTTCTTTCTAATTATGTCCTCTTCCAGTTTGAATGGCTTCCTGGCAATGCACCTTTCTTCTCTAGAATGCTTTCAGATAAAGCACAGAAAGGAGGGGAAAAAAAAAGGCAAATTTTTTCTAGTGCGTGAATGCATACGAGTCCATACAAATAACGTGCTGTTCTGATTTCACACCTTACTGATTTTGTCTTTTCTCTTTTCCTTCTATGTGTGTGTGTGGACCTGTCTTGTCTGTAGTGTAGTACTTGGTGGTTGTTCAGGCAGAATTTATATAAGACCAGGTTCCTCAGAGCTGCCATTAACAAATTTCTTCCTCGATTCAGTAGGTGCCTCTGTAGCTCTTTGGTGTCCAATGCACATTACTTTCTGGGAGGAAAAGTTGCCTGATCTTGTCAGTATTGCGTTATTGGGGAAATGTTACACAGAATGGTTATTGAGCAGTGTCAGTTTCCTTGCAGTCTCAGATTGTTTCAACACCATGAGATTATTGAAGCGTAAAGTTGGTTGCAATTGTTGGATAGGGTGATTCTATTGAGGCTTTATTTTTCTGCCTTATGATATTTTTTTATTTTGTTCAGTTGATATTTGGTCAGTGGGATGCATTATGGCTGAACTGTTGACTGGAAGAACGTTGTTCCCTGGTACAGACCGTATCCTTTACAAGTGACATATTTTCCTGAAATGGAAGTCAGAGGTTTTCTCTTTGTCGCACTTCACAAGGAAACAAGTTTTGTGTTGTTTGTTTGTTTTTTGTTGTGGTTGTGCTTTTTAAAATTTATTTATTTTTAACTACCTGATGGCTTCTTTTACTCACAGTGTGATGGAGTTCTCAATTTTGCTTCATGTGGAATCACCGCAGTGTGCGAGAGGCAAACCTGTTACGGTTTATTGTCTGTTAGCATCACTAGAGTTGATCATTTCTGGGAATGAATTTCTTTTAAATGTTTTAAAATTCATTCAAATCTATCTCTTTTTCGAGTTTGTAGGAAAAGAATTGCTCGGAGTGGTGTGTTTGCTGTGAATCCTCTCATGCTTCATGTTTGTAGGAAATGTGAAGCGCCCCTTCTGGCCTCTCTTCTGTATCTTGCTGCTATGCTATGAAAGCAGCAAATTTGCAGACTTTAGTGCCAGGGACCTTATCCCAAGTCACTCTGAAACGTTTAGGTTCTACTGCTGTGCTTGCATGTAAACAGACTGTAGCTTTCTTTGATTACATGCTTGTACGGCTTGAGAACACAAGCATGGAAAAAATCTTCTCAAAATCATTTTTTTTATGGCATCGAAGGGAGCTTGGTGGGACACTGGCGTGTTTCTGGGGCCGGTCACTTCATTCCACAGGAGATCAGAACTGAGACTTGTTCTACTAAGAACAAACTTACAGAGTTAACTAACTTCTGTCGGGATTTTTCATTGCCTAAAAGGTGGAGTTTCTTTGTGAAAGACAGTGCTATTTCCCACCCTTTATTGAACTTAATTCTTTTAACTACAGATAGTTTATAAATAGCAGAAATTATTAAAATTATTATTTCTTAATTGAAATAGATCAGATTAAAAGAAAACTGGTGTTGGAAGTGCTGGCCTTCTGTGTATTGTGTCACTTCTAGAAAGCATTCAGGTTCCAAGACTGTGGAAAAGGGAGCAGCTCTCATTCTAGCTTTAACAGTCTTTAACGTTTTAACATTTCCCTTTTTAGTGTGCTCTGGCTTCATCGTTCTTCTCTTTTTATGCCCATCTTCTAATCTCTTTCTAAATTTGTTGAACTCTCTGTACTCCCCTGTTCAGTTATCTTGGCTGTGTTTGTCTGTTGTTGAGAATAGAAGCAGAGCTAGCATGGAAGTGGCAAAATAGCACAGAGTGAGTTGCCTTATTTCTACCAGCTGTCTTAGCATTTGTAATTTGGTATAAGCAGGTTTTCTTCAAGAAGAAAAATAATCAAAAATTGCTGTACCAGCCAAGGCCTTTCAGCTGCTGATACCATTGCACCCCATAACAGTGCACTTTAAATTTAAAAAATATTGCTACTTGCAAGTAAGCCATTTCCTGGTAGGATTTGTAACATGTAAGAAATGCTTCACAGCGCGTTCTTGATGAATCGAGGAAAATTCTCAGCCTTGGCACATAACTGTTCTGTTCTCCAGCTGGAATAGGCAATAATACTCACAGTGCAAAATAAAGGAAAATAAGTTCTAAATGACTTGCTTTGTCAGATTAGAATAGTTGGCTGATTTCTGGCTCCCTGAGGATGTGTGCTTACAATTCTTTACATTGAACACTGAACTTCTTTCCTAAATTGTGGTAACATTTTTTATTTAAATGCTTTTCCTGTTCTGAATTGGTTTGGTATAAGAAAAAACAGCTCAATCCTTTCCCACTGTTAGTAAAATTTTGTAGTACTGTAGTTCTTAGAGTTTGCATAACAGTTCCCCACTTCAAGCAGTGTGCATGCTGTTTGTTCCTGAGGTTAGAATGTCAGTGGAGTTGTGTTCGTACGTGCAACACTTAGAAGGTCTGGGAAGGCAACGAGCTTTCAGCTTTCTCTGCAGCTCTAATGTCTGAAACCAATCAGAAGTGACTGAAAACTGACATTCTGGTTGCTTTTTGGTCCCATGGTGGTGATTTTTCTAATCTATATAGCCTCACATTTCCAAAATGAAAGAGAAAACAGGCTGAATGGATGGTGTCTTCAGCATGTCAGGACAGCCCTCTTCCTGTTTGAGCAGCTCTGTGTTTGAAATGCGGACCCCTCTCACCAAGGATGGGGCAGAGGTGATGTGACGTTACTTACAGTCCCTTGGGTGTTTTTGCAAGGCCTGGAGAAGCACCCAGTGCTTGTAACGGGTTTGCTTTCTCTGGTAAGTAAAAAGATGTATTCAGAAATGATCTTCAACTTGTGTGTGATGGTTATACCTCTGACAAGCTAATGCCAAGTTCAGTTTGAAAGATTTGTCTGTAGAGTTTCTGAATGTGGCTGTCCTCAACTTAAAGCAATGTTTTAGATGAGCTTACAAAATAACTCTGCTGTCAATAGAGGCTGAACTTTGCAAAATTGTTACAGTATTTCTAACTTAACCTTGAATGTAAACTGTGTCCTTCCTTTTGTGGTCTGCGAATGGAAACATTTGTGTGAAAGATAAATTTCTAATATTGGTAACATCTCAGCAAGGAGGTGCGGGTGGGGAACAGGGCTGAGGGAAGACGAGTGGCAAAAAACAGGTAACAAGAATCAGTCCCTGGGGATTGTAATGCCAGGCGCAGCTGGAGGCTTCCTTTCTGTTAAGAATGTATCTGTCATTAAAAATATATGTTCCTGATTATTTCTTTTTACAGCTCTTGTGATACAAATAGTTCATACAGGTAAATATGCAAGTGGACCTCAACGATTCAACTTGTGTTAAAATGATAATGCACAAATAAAAAAACGTTCTGTACCAGCTCAGCCAACTTCATTTTTCTGTTTTAAGTTGACTGTATTCCTTTTAAGCTAACTCTGAAGAATATAAATATATATATATACAGATTTGTTCAGTAGTGTGGGAGCTCCATCATAACCAACTAGTCTGAAATTGCACTGTGGTGCATCTTGGCTTTGCCTGTGCTGGCAGTTACACCAACTTTTGGACGTGGCTTTGCCTGGAAAAGCTCTTGTCTTGTTCTGCCTGCTGCTGATGGTGGATGGAAGATGGCTTTCTAAGTTTCAGAGTCACTGAGACTTATCAGATTGTGGGTGTACTGTGGTGATGGCATTCCGGATTTGCATGCTCTACTTTTCTTCTCCATGCACATGCTTTTTTAATTAGCTTTGTATTTCCTAAGTTTGTTTTCTTGTCTGTAGTTGCTTATGGTCACCAGAATGCTGTAGGCCCTGTAGTTTGGCAGGTTGTAGTGGCAGATGTTCAACTAGATGCAGTGCTTTGGTTTTGGCATGCCTGTGGCTGTGTGAATTACACATTCTGTGTTTTCTTGCTTATCTGAGAAGATGCTGAAGTGTAATACACAATATCTTCCTATAGCATGCTGTCCTTTGGGAAGGGCCGACAGCAAACTGAGCAACAGTGCTGCTGGCATGCCTGATATATTAAACACATTTTAAAGAGCTCAGATATAGAAGCCAAGGTATGGGATGTAACATCGGAGGTGTGTTGGTAGTCCTGTGCTTGCAAAACTGTTTCTTGCACAAGAGTCAGTAAAAACTATTAAGACTGTTCTAAGTGGCACTAAGGAAAAGCCAATTTGAGCGAGCTAATTATAGTCTGCTCGTTCTCCTGCATCAGTAGTTATATTGATCTCATTTTAAATGTTGATACTTAGTTGACAATTCAACAGATGAGTTAAATCCAGATAGATACATTGGATTTACTGTTATGTTTTTAGTGTTTGAGTAGGGGAAAGTTGGCCAAGCTGCTGGGTAACTGGGAAACTAGTTCAGGTGTTCTGACCAAGCACTTCGGGCTTTAATGTTCTGTAAAACTTTAGCTGGAGACTGCTGAAACCTTTGTCTCCTAGTGTTGAAGTGTTGGTAGTTTCCTTCATGTACAGTTTGCCATTATCACAGGAACTTTGATCTGTTTTAAAAAAATCAAGCAAACAAAAACCTTCCCCAGCTCCCATTTCTGAAAAACAGTCCCTTGGTTTGGTAGGGTGCTTTTATGTAAGTAGAACTCCTTCACCATCAGACAATTTTAGAAGCAAATGTAGAGCTCTTCCAGTATGTGAGTTAAAAGCTTTTTGAAGGAGTAATAACTGTATCTGAAAACATCAGGAAGGCATTGATCCTGGAAACAGATACTGTCTAGCGGGTAGATTGCGCCCACTGAAGATGTATAAAGAGCAATATAATTCTGAGGACAAACATAAATGTTACAGATGGTCTGGAATCACAGGTAGCATTTAAAGGGCTGCATGCAGGTTAATTCAGAGAAAGGGGATGATCCTTTAAGCAGTTTTTGAAAGATATCTTTTCTCTGTATTATCTTGAAATTTAGACATAATTTTGTATGTCTTGTGTTTTCTCATCGAGTGTATGTTTTGTCACATATCCTGAGTACTGAATGTTCTTGCCTTTCTAAGAGGGCAGCTCGGAATGATACGTGGCTCCTGGAGGCTCTGCTCCGGGTAAACCATTCTTTGCACCTTCAGAGTTATGAGCCAAGAGCCCCTTCCACAGAGGCTTTACACCCGAGCCCCCTCTGCCCATTGGCGCTGCAGAGCCCTCACCAAGCCAAGGGGCCTGAGGTGCTGCACCAGAGCTTCAGTGCTGGGCAGAGCCTGGTCACTTACACACTTAGGAAGCAAGAAAGTGGCTGAATTATCTTGGAAGGTGTTCACAAAAGGCCTTTGCTTTCTTAATGTTAGTGCCTACCCTTTTCAGCCTTCTGCTTCACTTTGTCCGTCACTAACGGCCTAATCGTGCTGACTGCTGCTACTGGGGGGGGCTGCAAGGGCAAGTGTGTGACCTGATTTCTGCCGCAGGCAGAACGCTTTGACGTCTGCCTCACTGTGGGTAGGGATGCTGTGACCAGCACAGTGCATGCAGTGCATCTGTAGTCAAATTGTTCAACCCTTTTGATGCGGACAGAGATGTTACAAGCGGGCACTTGTTTTTATTTTTATTTTTCCAGGAGGAATGAATACAGTTTACTTAAAATAGCTTTTCAGTTGAGGCCTTGGCAGACACCAACTTTCAGTATTATGAAGCTGATGTTTTGCGCTTTTCATTTTGATTTGTCCCAGCATTTTCCTTTATGGTCCATCATTAGATATTGATCAGTTGAAGCTCATTTTGAGACTCGTTGGAACCCCAGGGCCTGAGCTTTTGAAGAAAATCTCCTCAGAGTCTGTGAGTTGACGCTTTGATTGTAATATCTGCCCTATCGGAAGTCCCAAGTTTGTGTTTTGCCCTCCTGTAGTCCGTCTGTAGTATGTGTTGGGATCTCTCTTCTGTTGTTTTTCTTTACTTCTGGATGGCTTTGAGTTCATACGCTGTTTGCATCTGCTTTTTACTCCTCTTTACTCTGCCTGTGGTATAATTTCTTCATTCCTTATTCTTTTTTTTACTGCCTCATAACTTTTTTTTTCAGTTTGTGGGTTTATGCTTCGTGATCCATGGTACGATCAGATGTTGCTGGGGAGGTATTTCTCATGGCAAAGAACTTGAGGCTTCTCTCAGTTGTTTCTCCAGATTGTGTACCACGGATCTTTCTGGTGAGGGAGATGGAATGAGAGCAGTGTGCTATCCTAAACATGCACAGTGCCTTCTGTAGCATGATTAATTTCTGAAACATTGCTGCAACTGCCTTGGGTTTTGTAGTGCAAGACCTGCAGTGCCTTTTAGGTACTTCTGGGTGTGTGGGGTCCCTTTGTCAGGAGAATCACGAACTTCCTTGCCGAAGGGTGACGTCTGTGTTCAGCTGTACTGCCATTTTCATATGATTCCAGTCCTGGGTTGAGAACTTCTGCAAAGACAGAATTAAATGACATTTAGTGTTAAACGTTTCTGAATGTGATGTGCCTAAAAGTTAGAGCAAAGGATGGTGTAACGCTGCAGACTAACAGGGCAGCCCGTAGTGGGCACTGGACTTGTTTCCAGGCAGCTGGCAGTGTACTTCAGCAAGTTGCTCATGGCTGTGTCTGCTAAGTAACGGGGGATCAGCGTGGTGGAGAGCAGCAAGATCATTCTGTGCTGCATCTCGTGTTCCTTCTCACGTAACACTGACAGTAAATCTGAGTGTGAGTTAGCTTGGACGTACATTTCTGTGCAAGTTTGAATGCGTCGGTAAATGTACTGAATGTCACATTAATTTAGGAAAGCACTGGGGTGTCTCTTGGAAGGATAGAAATGATTAACCCAGGTCTCTGGGTGCCTGCAAACTGGCCCTGGGGACTGACTGGTATCGAGGTATTTTAGGTACAGCAGATTACTGAGAGAGAGCAGCTTTAAAGGATGACAAGGTTAAGCAAAAGATTAGCTTGTCTGTGTAAGACTGAAGTGTCTTCTTTTCATACCGTGCAATGAAAGTTGCTCTCAGGTTCAAGTCATGAGTTTACTTAAAAAAAAAAAAAAAAAAGTACTGTTTCTACTACTCTATTTTTTCCACTGTACAGAGATAACAAAATTAAGAATTTGAAGGCCTTTAATGTGCCACTGGAACAAATTCTGTATTTGTTTTTCTGCTGCATTACTTTAGTATCCTCTTACTTTCTCCATCTTGATCACTGACATCAACTAACTCTTGTCTTATGCAATGCTAATGTTTTGCTAATCTTGCACTTATTGCCTTCTGTCACATCTCCCACATATCAAAGTGCATTTGAAGCTGTTTAGGAGGTGTCAGTTGTAAGCTGCTTTCACTACACACCACAAGGAACTTAAATACTTTCTCTGCAGGAAGAAAAAAATGGCAACCAGAGTATAGGATAAGATTTTTATGTTTTTGTTCATTTTCCTGAGGCTTTTTGTAGCTGCAGCAGCCTAGGACAGTTTTCTGAGGAATATATTCAACCAAATGAAATGTCTGCTCTGGTGGCTTAGAACTGCTGGGAAATGTGAAAGCAATCTTGTTGTAGTGCAGTGCTGCTAATGGCAGGCAGAAATACTTCTGTACTGACGCTGTTACCAACTGATCAGTAACTCTACGTTGCCTTAAGTGTTCAGTTGTGCATTTGCTAAGCTTTCACAAGCATTTGGGAAAAAAGTAATTAGTGGACCCTGCCTGTTTGGCTTGTGCCTCGTGGTTTGCAGAAGAGATTCTTTGTATGCAGCTATTTTCTGTTCAGAACGGTTTTTGCACTGTTTCTAACAAAGCCCTTGACTAGGCACTTAAGATATTAACCAGCTTCAGCAGATCATGCGTCTGACGGGAACGCCCCCTGCGTATCTCATTAACAGGATGCCCAGCCACGAGGTGAGCCCTGAGCAGATGAGGGGGTGGTTGGCAGGGCAGGTCCCCACTTGCAGTGTTTGCTGCCTCTGAAAATGATAGGCTTGCATGCGACATGGGGTGAGCCATTAACTGCCTGTTCTTCAGCAACGTTCTTGTACTAAGTGAAGACTTGAGATTGGACAGTGCATACTCAACCACAGACTTCTGAGATTCAGGAGAACCTGGATGTGAGTTGGTTTTGCACTGTGTGAAACACATGGTCTACCAGCAGACACCAACTGCACACAGCCGCAGCAGTGCTCCAGGGCAGGCAGCTCTGCACCTCTTTGCTTTCCAGTCTTGCATGAACCTCAAGTAACGTCAGCTCTTGCTCCACTGTCCTGAGTGGCCTTTAGTTGGGAAGGGATAGCATGGATGGGCTTAGCAAGTATCAGAATAAGTACAGAGGAGGCAAAGCAAGGAGACAGACCATAATGAGCAGTGCTTCAAGATGACTGAAATGTACTGTCTTGGTGGCTGGGTGGTATTATACTTAACAGACTGTCTATTTCCACAGGCGAGAAACTACATTCAATCTTTATCTTACATGCCGAAAATGAACTTTGAAAATGTGTTTATTGGTGCCAATCCATTAGGTAAGGCTTGACTCCTAAATGGGCTCTTCCCGAAGCTGACCTTGGCACGTGTTGGCAGGCCAAGACTTTTCCTAAAGTTGCGGCAGTTGTTCAGAACAGAGATGCACACATTTTTCAAAGTTGACACAGTATGTATGGACTGTAAGGTGTGAGGGAAGAGACTGTGGGTAATGGGGTGGCTCCAGAGAAATTAGAGTTTCCTCATGTACCTTGCACTTTTACAAACTTGCATTTCAGAATGTGTCACACAGCTCGCTATGTAAGATTCTTTCTTTTTTCTTGGTGTTTTTTCAGCTGTGGACTTGCTAGAGAAGATGTTGGTACTGGATACAGACAAACGAATTACTGCAGCAGAAGCGTTGGCTCACGCCTACTTTGCTCAGTATCACGACCCAGATGACGAACCAGTGGCAGACCCCTACGACCAGTCCTTTGAAAGCAGAGAGCTTGAGATTGAGGAATGGAAAAGTGAGTCTGGGGAGCAGGAGAGATCCAACCTGATCCCTTTGCGGTCCATTCCATGAGTTGCAGTTTGATTAAGCCATGGTAGTTACAGGCACAAAAGCTCTTTGAAAGGGTAGATAACAGCAGGACAAGGGGAAATGGTTTTAAGTTGAGAGAGGGAAGATTTAGGTTGGATGTCAGGGGGAAGCTCTTTGCAGAGAGAGTGGTGTGCTGCTGGAACAGCTGCCCAGAGAGGCTGTGGATGCCCCGTCCCTGGAGGTGTTCAAGGCCAGGCTGGATGGGGCCCTGGGCAGCCTGGGCTGGTATTAAATGGGGAGGTTGGTGGCCCTGCGTGTGGCAGGGGGTTGGAGATTCGTGATCCTTGAGGTCCCTTCCAACCCTGGCCATTCTGTGATTCTGTATATGGAGTGAATCTGTCAACAACTGTGCACATAAGTAGTATAGTCCTTGGTAACTCCTACTGTATGCATGCAAGTACATAGGGTGCTACGGGGTGCTTACATGTTTTTCAAATGTGTTTACACATTAGTGCTCTGGAAGTATCTTATTGTGCCTGTTAGTCTCTGAGACGGTTTATCCATTATTTGAGGTTGTTAAGGTTTTGTGCACGAGGGATGTCATTAGTAGTTTCTTAAGTTTCTGACACTTTTCCCACCAGGCCTGACTTATGATGAAGTAATCAGCTTTGTGCCACCGCCACTTGACCAAGAGGAGATGGAGTCCTGAGAAACTGCTCTCTTCTCTTTGTCCCACTTCACTGTGAGGGGAAGGCCTTTTTGTAGGGACTCTCCAACTATCATTCAAGTGCCTCGCCACAACAATATTCTCCTTGGTGGAAGGGTTTTGTGTGTGTTGAACTGGGGAGGGTGGGGGGAGGGAGGAAAGCTGAGTCTATGTAAACATGCTGCATGCTCTGTTGTGTTCTGTGTACGGCCTGGAGCAAGTCCCTGAAGACCTGTTCTGACTGCTCTTTAGTCCTTCCACAGGAAGCTTCAGCCGGTTTGTGCTGCTGGGGTGAGGAGGGGAAGGTGACAAAGTTTGGTTACAGTTGTTGCCATTTATCAGTTGTTCTGCAACTAACCTCAAAACAAGGAAAGTTGGTTCATAGCCTTAGAGAGCCCTCTGTTTTCGTTGGGAGTGAATGTAGGGTTGAGGGATGTCCTTCTTCCATGCTACGGTGACTGATTCACATCCAGATCTTCCTGGTACAGGAGAACGTACAGGTTTTCTGACAGATGTCTGATTCTTGGAACGTGAAAAGATTTTGTATGAAGCTGTAAATATGTTTGTGCCTTAAATGAATGGGGAAAGAGGGGGAAGGAAGTCTGGAGTGGAAGTGTCTGGCCCTGCTGTTTTTCAGGGTGAAGGCTCCCAGGCAGCCAGGCATGAACTCTGTGTGTTCAGGAAACAACTTTCCGAGGCAACAGCCTCTCCTTGGATTGGTATTCCATATTTTTTTCCCCTCTTTCCCTCCTCTAGTTGTGCAGTTCGTCAGCATTAGCTCCCAGGAGATGGAGGCTGGAGAAGATTCTTGCTAGCCATGTTTGCGTATCTTGTTCCTTAAAAGGTGGGGTGTTCTTGCATGTCATAGCTGTATGCGCATGTAGAGCAGCTTGGTGTTTGTTGTTACATTGTGGGGGTGGCACTGGGGCAGTTAAATCATCAGTGAAATGTTCACTGAGTACCTCAGCCAGTGCCACAGAATCACAGCATCCTTCCTCTTGTGCTGCAGCTCAGCATGAAATATCTGCCAGTGTGGAGACTGTTGAGAAAAGGGTAAAACATAAAGCATAGAAATGCACATCGTCCTTTGTTCTGATCTGGCTTGAGGAGATGGAGGGCTTCTTGTGAAATCAAGTGTAAAAAATGTTCTTTGAAGAAACGACTGTGGCATCTTGTGCCAGAATTTATTTCCTGAATTTTTTTTTTCTAAAGATGTTGGAATCCAAAGTAAAGAAATAAGCATGCATAAAAACACGATCTCCCTGTCACTGTCTATATAGGTATTTATATAATATAAAACTAACATTTACTAGAGGATCTTTTTTACCCTCAGAGATAAGAGCTTCTTGGCTGCTTGTTAGCAGGTTGAGCTCTGCTTGAGGGAATGGGAGAAGGGAGTATGTTTGGATACAAACGTGACAAAAATACTGGTATTTTCCAGGACTCTACATGAACTTAATGCCCAGTTAGCTACTGGCAGGAGGGGCTCTTTCTGTGCTTTTTTCTGTGCTACAACTATGCTGTGGATCTCAGGAGCCTGATTGTAGGATTTGGGGAGGAGACTTTTTAGACATTTATCTGTTGCAGGCGTCCTGTACACACGACATAGCAGCTGTGTGAGTGAGGAGAAGGGCTTTTGCAGTATTTTGCATTCTTGTTACCTATGGGGTGGAGAGGAACTGTTTGTAGTATTTTTACCACGTGTCTGAAGAGGTGGCACAAAGGGATGGGGCACAAAAGATGAAGCCATTGGTTCTTGCTAGGCTACTTTCCAGTGATCTCTTCAGGTCAACGTTTTACAAAGTCTGGGGTGAGATGAACAGGCACTTTGTGCTCTGTGATAACGCTCTCTTCAGACCAACAAACTAGAGATAAAACCTCCCTGCTGGACAAGCAGTCCAGATATTCAAATGAAAAAATGTAGATAGACTCTGTAAACCTACAAGCAGGATTATTTTTATCAGCCATTTTACGTGTAGATGCTACAGTGTGATTCCATGCGGAAATACTGCTAAAGATTTTTAAAATATAGATGCTGTGTGTATGTGTGCGTCCGTGTGTGCGAGTGGGAAGGTTTCATTCACAGCCCTGCTCTGAGGGAGCCGCGTGGCGCTCCTGCGTGCAGTGCAGTGCTGCTGGGCCGCCTGCAGTCTGAACAGGAGGATGCACTTCAAAGAAGAGATCTGCTATTTCGTTTCTATCCATGAGTTGTGTTGTAATTGGTTATGCTGGATAAGATGTCACAATACCACTGGTTAAAAATAAAACCTATTTTTCAGATTTACTGTGCTGATGGTTCTTCTAACCCCTGAACAAACGGTTTTGGAGTGAGATGAATTCCTCCCTCATTGTACAGAATCCTGCGCGGTGGAGGGGTGGGTAATGCTGCTCAACTGCAAGCACGGTGCTCATGTCCATGGGCCCCGCACGTGGCTTCCGTAGTACAGACCTAGCCTGGAGTCCACATGACTACTGGACAGTAAAAGTACGTGTAGTTTTTGTTTAGCTTAGGGAAGCTGTTGTTTTGTTTTTAATTCAACGCAATAAATGAGAGTTCTGCGACTTGCCTGGATCTGGGACTTCTCACTGGTTGCAGATGTCTGCCATGTAGAAATGAGTGGGTTTGTTTCTGTCTTCAGCTGTCATCCAGTTGGTAGAGGGAGCAGGAGCGTTGTGACTCGCCTCAGTGGGGATTTTCTGACTGCTGTTGTGTGCCAGCATGACTCAATCAGAAGGACAATTAGAGGAATAATTGGATAAAGCTGTGTTCATCACACCAACAAAAGCCTCAGTGCTGCAGTGCTGGCTGTGATAGAGCAGTGCAGTCGGTGCTGATCCGAGTCAGGTAACTGCTACTGCACTCTCTGTCTTCCTCTGCAGTGCTGCACAGAGGTTGGGTTGAAGAGGCACAAAGAAAAGGGTGCTTGCTGTGGTGCAAATGGAGAGGAAAGAGGATAAATAAATAAATCCTAGATGGGGTTTGTCACTTCTTCTAGGGAGAAAAATCCCAAATCCTCAAAATTCCTGAGGTGTGTTTGGTTACAATATACGTTGATTAGCAAAAGACATTAAATTCAGTGAGAAGTGAATTAGGGAAAAGTGACTTAGACCAATGTAAAGAAAATAGGAAGCCTTAAATTAACTCATCTAACTACAGCTGTGCCCCAGATACTCAGAACTCCTGAACCATGTGTCGACAGCTGTGTGTGTGCAGTTGAGCAACAGTTCTCCATGCTCATGAGGTGACAGATGAGTTACATTTGCTCCTGTCCCAACAGTTCTGGCTGAAACTCCTCTTGCTCACTGGTGTATTTATAGAACCCAGCCCATTCTGTTTTGTCTCCTTACTATGCTGTTGCTAGAGCCGGGGTTTGTTTGCACGTGTGTGTATAAGCAATGTTAAAATGCTGCCAGTAACGCAGAGCCTGACTTGTTTTATAGAACTGCAGGCCTTACCACTGCTATCTGGAGAATGCGTGTGCCAATTCTAAAACGTGTTGCCGTGGTTGCTTGTAAGCAGGTAAAATGAATCCTCCCTAAAACTGTAGTAGTGTGTTTCCCTAAGTCCCATTCGTCAGGCAGGGGATGGAGCAGAGCTGAGTGGTGGCGGAGCGTGTCTCCTCAGGCGTAGCTTAGTCACTTCCTCTGGAGGGAGGGTGCGCCCTCAGAGCTCTGCTGTAGTCGAAGCAGGGTGCTGAGCCTCTGCTCAGCAGGGTGGGTTGGGTGCTGAGCGATGGGACTGACTGCTGCAGAAACAAGGCTGGACCCCCCAGACCTCAGCACCTGCAGCTCCCAGGGTGGTCCCATCTCGGAGCAACTCCTGAGCGTCTCACTGCAGTCACGTGGATGAAGTGAAGCTCAGACAGCCTTCTCTGCGCCTGTCTGCTGGGAAACCACGGAGGAAATCCCCGCTGCTCCCTTGCTCTTCCGTGAATTTAATGCCCTGGACTCTGTCCTGGAGCTCTCCTCCCCTGCGGCGCTGACTCGGTGCTGTGGCACGGTAACCTGTCCTCTACGCCAGGCATGACCTCGGATTCCTGATGCACCCTTACTCACCCCACCGGCGATCTCATGAGACGCCCGTGAGCCCCATATGGCACTTCTGGGGGTGGCAGCCGTTCTGTCCTCGAAGTCCCACCTGCGGCTGCAGGTGCGTCTGCGTTGGGCGCCTATTGGAGCACCCAGAAATACCTGCACACGGCCGAGGCGTGTCTGGAAACCTGATGCCTCATCTCCGCCATGTGGAGGCGGAGGGAGGAGGGCTGTGAGACATGTCCCTTCTCGCTCACAACAGCTGAAAGCAGAGAAGGCAACTCGCTACAGGCCTTCTCAGCAGTGCAGGGTGTCCCGGTCGCATCCCAGGGGCACCACCAGACGCCAGGACTCTGGGTGGGTGGCAGTCCCGCAGCCGCCGGGCGATGAACATCGCAAGGAGAAGAGGCTTTTACAGACAGGAGCTGAACAGAACCGTCTGGGAGCTGCCCAGGAGGTACATCTCCCTGCACCCCGTGGGCTCTGGGGCCTACGGTTCTGTCTGGTGAGTGGGGCCCAGGGGGAGCAATGAGGGCTGGGGGTGAGAGGTGCCTCAGCACCCCCGATGAAGGGACTCTGCGTGTATGATGGAAGCGGTTTGTCTTCCGCTCGGTCACCGCGAAGGGTTGCTTTAAAAACGATCCTGTGCCTCCTGCGGTCACCCTGACAGGCAATGGGGAGAGTCGTGTCTGGCTCAGCCCTGTGGGTGTCCTGCAGGCAGGGATGGCCTCAGATCTGAGAGGGACCTCTCAGGGTAAGGGAGTGATCTGGTTGGCAGGAAGAGGGAAACACCTGAATATCTGAGAGCTGAAGAGTTGGGCCCTGCTGCAACAAAGCAGTGGGCAGAGCTACAGCAGCTGATGCTGTGTCGTGGGGGAATGGAGCTGGGTGGCACAGCCACAGTGCTGCTTCCAGCTCCCTGTTGTAAGGCAGCAGCTGACCGGGACTTCCTGGCTGGTGGCAAATCCCGGCTGACAAGGGAGCAGCAGAGGTGCTGTTAATTAGTTACTTGGACAAAGGTACCCACAGTGAAAGCGAGCAGAAAAGTCGGGTCTCATTTTGTTTATGCTGGTGAGTTGAGGAGGCTGGTGACTTTTAGTAAGGGCAAATCTGAAGCAGCCCATTGTCAGTAGCTAAACAGAACCTCACTGCATATTAGGGTAAAAAGGAAAAGGAATGGAGTGTGTCCTCTTTCCTGGATGTTGGGCAAAGCCCCTCTTGCTGTCCCAGAGGAATCCCCAAACTGCCTGGCTGAAGTTGGGGCTCTGTCAGTGCACTGCAGGATACAAATGGGGACCAGAGGTTTCCTTCCCCACTTTTCTGCTTATGTGCAAGGCTGGGTCCTGAGATACCTTCTGAACCCGGTAACACTTAACTTGATATTTTGCTGTGCAGTTGGGATTTGCTGTCCTCTGCTGGGAATCACTGGGAAGCTTTTCTATCACAGCACTATTTGGAGCTGACAGCTTCTGCACATCTTTGAACAACAAATAAGGGCTGAGAAACAAATTCTGGGAGGCCAGCATGGGCTTGTTTCTTTCCCTGTTAATTCTGCAGTGATTCGGTAACTGGGGAAGTTTTCTGATGCCCCTAGCCCTGTCCCTTGGGTGCAATGTGCCACAATTACCCATGAAACCTTCATGGTACACTCGTGACCTCACCTCGAGGTCGGCCTTGGTGTCATCCTGAGCTTCCAGCTGCTCCTTAATCTCTGCTGGGAAGAACGCCGTGGGCTCTCCTGGCTGCAGCAGCAGAGTTTCCTCTGGGCTGTGCCTTATGGCAAAGGCAAAAGTAGCTCCATTTGTGCTGAGTGGAATGAAGCTCCAGCTCCTGCGTGGAGTGGTGGGGCTGGATGTGTGCTCTGCAGGCCAGACACTGGGAAGGCAGTAAGAGCTGGCACTTGGAGGTTGGGAAATCTGCCCTGAATTCTGTGTTTGACTGAGTGGTGCCGGATCCTTCCTCTTTGTTCCTTCACGGCTTGGAGAACTGTGCTGCCCTTCTGCCAGCAGCTGCTAAAGGTCTAATGGAACTGAGACAAAATTCTCCATTCCTCTTGAGATGTTCTTCAGTGTCACTTTCAGTGCTTTCACAGCCTGGTGTGGCTCCCTTTGCCTTTTCTAGCTGAATACATTACAAAAACGCAGTCGCACCGAAGCTCTCAAAGGATGTCTGCTCTCATCAGTGATAGCTCAGAGCAACCATAAGGGACCTCAGTAGCCACGAGGGGGAAGATTGATTGCTTGATGGCATCAGAGATATCTGTTCACTCAGTGAGAGCTGCTGGTGAGCTGGACTTCTGGCAGCTATACCACAGTGAATTGCTGGTGGCTGGAAATCAGAGAAAGCCAGGCTCCTGAGATTTGCACCAAAGTATAACAACCCTTCCTTGGTGTTGCACCAAAGGGGAAGCTGTGCTGAGTGGATGTTCCCACCTATCCTACTGCATCTCTGCCCTACCAGCAGAGACCCAGCAAAACGCACCCTTTGACTGCATTGTTACAGATGGGCATTTTCCTGTCGACTCTGTTCATAAAATCTTGCCTCCGAGTGATGGCCCTGCAGGCCTCAGGAGCAGTGCCTCTGTTCTGCAGCTTTATGGCACAGCCCTTTCTGGACTTGGTGCCCAGAGGAAGGAGGAGCAGATGGAGCCTGGGTCTGCAGTGGGAATGGATCGCACATCTCTTCGTTAGGTGGTGAGAATCCTTGAAGAGCCTCAGAGAGAGAGAGAGAGGGTGTCACAGGATCATTCCACCCACCTCAAACAGCCAACGTGCTCAGAAGGAATAGCACGTCTCCAGCTGTGGTGGCTGTACCATGTCTTCATAAGCTCATGAAACAAACCTTATTTGCAGCCATACCTGCTTTTATACAGAAGCATACAGAAGGCTGCAGGGGAACTAACTGCGGCAGTCTGTGTTGTTTTCAGTGTGACATCCCATCTTTGCTCTGGAATACAGTGAAGAATGTTGACATACCTTCAATGACAACATCTTGCAAGCAGGTGGCAAAGAGGAAATTGCTTTATTCCCTTTTCTCCATGACTTAAAGGAGGAGTAGGCAGAATTAAAACTCATTTTGACATTCAACCATTTGTGTAATGTTGCTCTGTTAGCTCCATCTTGTTGCTACAGGTTAAAGCAAGTGTTAAAGGGAGTAAAGACTGGCACTAGTGCTTTTCTTTCTGTCCTGTCTAGTCCTCTTAGTCCTCCTGAAATCATGGGCAGTGCTTTAACAGCCCATCATGTAAAGGGAAATTCTGCGTGTGAGCCCCACTGAGTTTCAATACCAACCCAGAGAGATCAAGAGGCCTTTTTTTTTTTTTCTTAACCTTTTTCGGGGGGAAGTCCAGCATTAGCTCTTTTCTCAGAGGGAAAGTGATCTGGTGTTGCAAAGTTTGTTAAAAACGTTTTCACATTTGCAGTGTGGAAACTGGTTTGTGTTTGTCTGTCACAGTTCCGCCATAGACAAGAAGACAGGAGAGAAAGTGGCCATCAAGAAGCTGTGCCGCCCGTTCCAGACAGAGATCTTTGCCAAGAGAGCATACAGAGAGCTCATACTCTTGAAGCAAATGCAGCATGAGAATGTAAGCATGCATTACTCACTGTTTCTGCTAAAGCAAGGGGAACTCCCCTAGGTGCGTGCCGACTCTAGTGGCAGCACCTTACCTTTGAGAGGTCTCAACATCTGCCATGGGGAGCAGTCTCAGGGCCTGACTGCTGCCCAGCTGGTGCCACATCGGCTCAGGCAGATGTGTAATGGGTGTTCCTGTGTCTTAGTAAGGGGAAAAGTAGCTGCACAGCACAGTGAGGAGTCCTCACATTCCTCAGATAGAGCTCTCAGTCACGGATGTGCTGGTGGAGAGCTGTTACCTGAGTTTCACGTGCAAGGCAAACGCTTTCTAGATTTATGTTTGGGCTTCTCTTGTCTATCAGGTCATTGGGCTGCTCGATGTCTTCACCTCCGCCCCTTCCTACCATGGATTTCAAGACTTGTAAGTGTGGAGTTTGTGTTGCTTTGCCTAGGCTGGATTGTTGAGCACCACACATGCAGGCTTTGCAGCAGCACGATGGATCGTGCTGAGGTGCAGTTCAAAATGCGAATTGGAGAAGGGACAGACTAAAGCCAGACATCCCAAAAATAACAAGGAGAATCATAAGCAGTTCCTGTAGCTGAAAGGCCCACGTGAACAGATGGCATGCCCTGTTCACAGCTGGGAGAACGTGGGATAGACAGACCAGCATAAATTACCTGAGGCATTTTGTTCCATGGTGCATGATGTGTCTTGTGAGCCACGCTGATGCACGGCACAATCTAGAGGCTGTATCCAGAATGGGGAGAAGTGGCGTTCACCAGTCCACACAGTAATTGAACTTTGGAGATCTCATTCTCCTTTCGCTTTGATTCTGGCTGTTCACCTTGGTGTTGGTGGTCAGGTCAGACAAGCTCCTCTCACTTCCTCATCCCTGGGCAGCACGCACCTGCCTCCAGGTTTGCGGCTGCTGGCTGATACTTGGCAGCCTGCACAAAAACCATTTGATGGTTCTGAGATGTTACTGCTGCTAATTGCGGCCTCAGCAGGCAGGCTGAAGGAACCTACAGGCTGTTTTCCAAGGCAGGGCCAAGGAATATTACAAATCTGGGAGCCAGTGCTGCAGCTTTGAAAGACTCTGTAAAACTGCACATGACACTTTGCTGCCAGGTGGACATAAGGTCACATGGATTTGAAAATTATTATTTAAAATTAAACTAATTTGAGGTTGTTATGATTTGGAAGATCTTAATTTATATCATGTGTCTGATCTGACGGGAGGAGAAAGAGCACTTTTCAGAGTGGGCAGAATCCTATCATTGCTGCAGTTGGCTAGGAACAGCCACAGCCACCTGCCCCAGTTACACTGATTTAAACAGTCACAGGAAAACAAACCACCCAAACAACAACAAAAATAAGAACAAGGCCAGCCTGGCTCCTTGTGCTTTTCTTCTAGGCTCAGGGCTTTGTCTTACTGCCTTTTAGCTACCTGGTGATGCCGTACATGCGGACAGATTTACAAAAGATCATGGGACATGAATTCAGTGATGAAAAGATCCAGTACCTGGTCTACCAGATGCTGAAAGGGCTGAAGGTAGGTGGGGCTGCAGAAACACCACTGGACTTGGTGACTCCTCTCCAGTTGGTCTTGCTTTGTCATCTCTGGGCTGACCACAGCAACAACCCCTGTCTGGGGAAGATTTGTTTTTCTGGGTGTTTGTTTGTTTTTTGTTTGTTTTAATGGCACACACTGAGAAACAGGGATTTGCTCTTGAATGACTCTTGTTCTAGCACACATCAGTCCAAATGGCTGTCCTTTCATGCTAGTCAACAGGCATGGAAGCTTCCATCAGTTGTAGAGCTTGGAGTGGTTTCTCTGTGACAGCAGCTGTGCTGCTGACTTGCCAAAACCCTGAGCAATTCTGCAGTACCAGGAGCAGTGAGGCTCCTGCCGAATTTCTCACCTGGGTTGTCAGTGAAGAAGATGGAGGGAATGATTTTCTGTTCAACACAGTGAGCAAGAAATGTACTTCTCTAGCTGCCCTTGGGAGGACAAAGCAATCACTCCAAACCCTGAAATGCACAGGCAATGCCTTAACATTGCCCTCTGTAACACCCTCCACCTGGAGTTTTGAGCTGTGGTTTCTGAGTGTTAATAAGTTCACGCTAGTAACACCTTTCCCCTCATCACTGCTACCTCGAGTTTAAGTAAAGCAAGGGGAGAATAATGCCATTGGTCTAACTGGTGCAGCAAAAGTCGCAATCGGTGTTTGAAACAGTAATCTGATTTCCAGTTTTGGTTTAATGATGAAATTGTTGTTTCAAATGTTAAACCATGGGGGAAAAAATGAATCAAAGTTTTCACGCCATCCAACTGACCCCAGCTCTGTCTGTAGTCCAGAGGTCTGTTTTGATAGTTTCAAGAGACTAGTTAGCTTTGCTCTGAGGCACTGTTGCCCCATACCCCCCTTCTGCTCTATGCTGCTTCTTTGGAGCAGCAGTGTAACTGCAAAAGCTGTCAGAAATGCACTTGGACGCTTCAGATTGCTCTCAGGTAGCTTTCCCTCATCAGCCACTGCTTCTCCTATGGTTGTGGGCTTTACTGTGGGCTCATATTCTGGGACACGCAGTGAATGCCAGCACTGCGTTCCCACTGACTTCCTCTCTGGAACTCTCATTTCTCCGCTGGAGAAAATGCTCTTATCTGCTGGTGACCACACCGTGGCTTCTCTTTTTGTTGCAGTACATTCATTCTGCTGGAATCGTCCACAGGGTAAGTTCGTATGCACCAATACTCTGATTTTGTCTGTTTAGGAGAAATGTAGCTTGGCCATAAAAATAGCAAATTTCTAAACATCATTTTGCTAATGGCCTCATGTGCTCTGAATTCTCTCTGGCTCTGCTGCTCTCCTGTAGCCAGTGCTTATTCAGATTTAGCAGAAATGCTCTATTTGCTGGCAAGCTGTGAAGCACTTTATGATTTTTGAGTGAAAATGGTTTAAGGAAAAAAAAGTCACTGCAATTTAAAGCTACACAGTATTGCTGTATTGGCACTGGGCTCAGGATGTTATGGGAAAGCATCCCAGGTGAGCTGAGACTTGACTCAGGCTCGCGTTGATGAACTGCAAATCCAAACATCTCACTTATTCTGGTCTCATCTGTTTTAGGACCTGAAGCCAGGCAACCTGGCTGTGAATGAAGACTGCCAGCTAAAGGTAGGAAAAATGCAGGGAGCAGGTCAGAGTGCTCATAAGCTGCTCCACAAGCAGGAATGCTGGCGTGTAGGTGTCATCGTGCTTCCCCAGACAGCTCAATCTGGGGAGCTGAATTACGCAGCAGTTGTAGTCAGCAGGAAATATTCACCTGCTTATGCAACTTGCTGAATCAGGGCCCAGGCCTTGGAATGAACATCCTGTCACTGTCATTCTGGCTGCACTGAAGTTCCCAATGACTTCCTAAATTAATGTAATACTACTGAGCCATATGGGTGTTAGGTGGATCCCTATCCCTGAAGGATAACTGGATACAGCCCCAGTTACCCTTTGGTTCTTGTTGGCTAGACCCTGAGGCATAATGGCTGTGATTCTAGACAAAGTTATTTTCAGTATATCTCTGAAGAGATTGCTTACAGCTCAGAGGGGGTGACAGTCTCCCATTTGTTTTCTGTAATGTATATTACTGGGAGGGGCTTCTGTTGCCCGTAAAGGTTGGGTCAAGCCGTGTTCATCCCCAGAACTGAGAGGTCATCTCCTGTCAGCTGCCGTGTGTTGTTATAGGAAATGGTGAGTCATAGTGGCTTGTGAGCACGCCTTGGCCTCCACCTTCTACAAGTCCATTAAAAAAAAAATCTCATAGAGTTTAAACTTAAGCTTCAAAGGAAGTGACCTTCCAGGTAGCAGCACAAGACGCAGATCCTCTCCGCAGGGTCTCGGCAGAACAACCAGCTCTGCAGCTGGCTTGCAACTTGCAGTGGAATTAAGACAAACTTGTAGGTCTTTGAACCATCCCATGGGTGGCTTTGGTGCAGACAGAGCTTCGCTCCGATCTGATTGGATCTGCTTCATTTGAAAGCAGATTATTGCTTGTAGGATTGATTGATTGATTCTTTCCTGCCTTTCCTTCTCCCTCTTCTTTTGGTGAGCTGCAGATCTTGGACTTTGGCTTAGCAAGACATGCTGATGCTGAAATGACAGGCTATGTGGTCACACGCTGGTATAGAGCTCCAGAAGTCATTCTGAACTGGATGCATTACAACCAGACAGGTGAGTTGCATTGCTTCAGCTGTGTGACTGTCTGGTGACAAACCCAAAGACCTCTCTGTCATGCCTGGCTCAAATCCCACCTAATCTACCAAATGTTTTTGCTCTTTGTAATCAGTGTCCCCTGACATGGAGCAAGTCACAGCTGGTGCCTGTGGGAAATGATGAAAGCAAAGATTTTAGCAGCATGGAAAGAACTGGGGAGGGCAGAAAATGGGACCGAAGTTGAAATGGGTGCCTGCTGCAGACTGAAAAAATAGGCAACAGCTCATGCAATCCTTTTTTCCTAAAAAGCTACTCTTTTTAAATTTTTCCTTCTTTCTTCCCAACAGTGGATATCTGGTCTATCGGTTGCATCATGGCAGAAATGCTGACTGGGAAAACGCTGTTTAAAGGAAAAGACTGTATCCTTTCAAACGAAACCTTTTCCCTCAGAGGGGTAACAATTCTTGGCATGTGTGAGAGAGCCTTAGGAATGCAGCTTCAGAGGGAAATCAGTGTCGGTCTAGTTTACTAAGAGATGATCACAGGAGATCAGTGCAGTCTTTTTGGTGAGGAAAACAGAATATAGAAGGGGGACAAGACACCCTTAGAAGTGCACCTCCTCTGTTGGCCACGTACTCTCTATATCAGCAGTCTAACCTTGAATTCCCCTCGTTTTATACCCAAGCCCTTCCATACTCTCAAATCTATGGGCATATACCTCAGTAGAACGGTACAAACAGAACTCGCTGTTGATGAGGACTGCATCCTAGGAAGAGAGGATGCAAACAGAGTCTCAGTTTGTGTGGCTCTGCAGGTCTGTATCATTGCCTGCTCAGAGCTGCTGCTGCTCCTGGGACGCTCCTGCGCACAGCCATAGGTTGAGCTGCTGGGTGGAGCCCAGGGCTCGCTCCCAGGTGGATAATCTTTAACACAGCCCGCCAGACCTTGATCAGCTGACTCAGATCCTGAAAGTAACGGGGCATCCAGGAGATGACTTTGTGGAGAAGCTTGAGGACAAGGCGGTAAGGAAGCCCTGTGGCCACTCTGGTCTTGCTGCCAAAGGCATGGTGGGGAGAGGCAAACTCGCAGCAGATGGGCCATGTGCTGCTGTTACAGCCACCGTGAACAGGAGAGGGGGCAGTCTTTCCCATCATCAGGGAAAACGTTTTTGTCAGTGACACCTCTGATGTATTTGACTTCAATGCTCGTCACTGAGAACTGGTGTGGATCATAGGGCTGCTGGGTGAGGAATTGGTGCTGCACCTCCTGCCTCTATTCTGCAGCTCAGCTGTTCTTAAAGCATCAGCATTTCTGTGTCCCAAGTGATAAAAATAGTTCCTCACAAGCTGGCCACTAAAATGTGACGTGAGATAATTTGTTGTTCTCTTCTCCTAAATAATGAGACCCAAGAGCTCTATTTTACAGCCCCCTTATACTTGTCCAGTTGCAGTAAATGCATGTGCTCTGCTTTCCTTTCTCTTTTAGGCTAAAAGTTATATCAAGTCTCTTCCAAAAATGCCCAAGAAGGATTTGTCTGTGCTCTTCCCCAAAGCCAATCCTCTGGGTAAGTAATCTTGAGCATTTCTCACAAGTTCTCACAACTGAAAATGAGTTGGCCTGACTGCCACAAATGCAATTTTGTTGCTCCTCTTTTTCATAACTTCTCACTGCTTCCTCCCTTGCAGGCTGTATCCCAGCAGGAGGTTGCCCTTCCCAGAGCAAATACACCTGAATTAAAACAGTCCTTTATTGGCACTGCAATGTCAGTGTTCTGCTGTTAGTGGCCATTTACCTCTTCCCTTTCTGTTTTTAGTTTTAAAATGGCACAGTGTGTAAAATAAAAGGAAGAGGTAAACTTCACATTCTTGTATTAACAAGCCAGAAGGAAGCATATGCTATATACAACAGGATGTCTAGGTCACAGAAAGCAAATCGTGGGATTAGGGCAGTTGCATGCAGCGGTACAACACCTTTAGCTCCACTTGGTATAGGATTTGGGATGAGTTTTGGCTGATGTTAGCTTTCAGAGCTTGCTGCTTGTAGCAAAGCAGAGGACGTTATGATTCAGAGTACTCAAAATGTCTCCCCAGCCCCAGATCCAAAGCATCACAGGTTTCGATGAAGTATGAGAGAGCCCCACAGTTCACTCTAATAAATCTTTTCCTGCGGGAAGAGTTCAGCTCAGATTGCAGCTGTTTGTTGAACACCAGCACCTTTCAGTACGTAACAGGCAGTTGAAATGTGCTATTTTCAGGGTAAAAACTGATCTCCAAGTGGCTCTTTCCCCAAGTAGATAAGAGAAAACCTCTTCTAAAAGGGGAGCATTAAGCTATTAATACCAAGATGGAACAGGGATGACAGACCAGTCAGTATCTGAGTTTCCTGCCTTCCTGTTTACCAGGGATGTATAGGTTTCTATATGGATTATTCAAGCAATAGCTTGAGAATTGACTATTTTGAATTGCAGGGGTCAGAGTGAAAGCAAATGACTGAAGCTGCAAAACATCGTGAAGTTAATGGTTTGCCGTTCACATTCCTGCAGTCTATCCATGCAGCAGTGTCTATCTGAGGCTGATTTGTTACCTCTGCACAATGTATACCTCCACTTCTCTTAGTAAAAGTTACCTGTGGCCACTGCTTGGCAAACTTTGCAGATTTCCATGCTGCCTTGGCCAGATTGAGGAATTTGTTTTGTTTTTAGGTATGGAAATGTCTTAGTGGAAACGCTAGCCCTATTGTTTTCAGGGTTTGTGCACAGGATGGCTGTTCTGCCCTGTACCCACTCAGCATGTTCCTGTCTTCTCCCACAGCAGTGGACCTGCTGGACAAGATGCTGCAGCTGGATGTGGAGAAGCGCCTTACAGCCACAGAAGCATTAGCCCACCCGTACTTCGATCAATTCCGAGACATTGAGGAGGAGACAGAGGCACAACAGTCCTACGATGATTCTCTGGAGCATGAAAAGCTTTCAATAGAAGAATGGAAAAGTAAGAAGTTTGTTTTATTTGACACTGCATAGCACAGACTTTCCTGCCCCTTTCTGTTTCCTGTGAGCACGCTGAGTAAGGCCAGCTCAGCTGCAGCCACTCAATAACGCCTTGATGATGGCATTCATCTCCCTTTCCTTGCTCTTACTGTCATGGACTCAGCAGAGATTCCTTCTGCTGCCATCTCTTCAGATTCCATTTTTTCCCCCATCTGTACTTCATCTCTTCCTCCCAGCTTGTACCTGCTGTACTTCTCTCTGCACACGGTTAATGGTCGAAGTTTCGTTTGTGACCTCTGCAATAGGAGATGAACGCTAGAGGTATTCATTATTTGTTCTTCTTCTGTTTTTCAAGAACATATCTACAAGGAGATCTTATCCTTCAGTCCAATCGCACGGAAGGACTCAAAGAAGCGAAGTGGAATGTCGCTGTAGAGACTGCTTCAGCTGTGACCGGGATTCATGTCTCATGCTGGATGACAGATGGGATTTGTTCCACACAGCCTCTTTTGTTGCCATCACTTGGCCTATGGGACTCCTGTGTGTGTGAACATGATGTCAACACTGTGACTGTGGGCACTGGACTTTCTTCCACTGGTGGGGGAAGCACTCCTAAATAGTTTTCAACTGTAAAGATAAAATGCTTCACTGAAACTTTGGGAGAAATTGCTGGTATTTTTTCTCCCTCTCTCCTCCCTGCATATTGCCAGGTTTTTGTTTCTCCTTTCTTTCAAAAAGCACAGGCTTTTGGACTTGAATTATGTATAAGGTAAATAAAATGGTAACACTGTCTGGGGACTGAGTCCCAAGCAAAATAACGAAATGGTGAAATTTAGTGTAACAAGACTTTATCCACACTCCTGATCCCTGAGCTCTTAAAGAGCACCCAGCACAGCCAGGTTGCTGACATGATTCAGCACCCAGGACATCGTGGGAATTGAGTTCTTCATACACACAGGCTACATCCAGGGCACCTTCTGCCCTGGTTTCTTGCTATGCACAAAACTCCCTGCTAGGGTGCAGCCTCCTCTGGGTAGGTACTCATTCCTCCTTTTTGCTTTACTTCTCTCATGCTTGGGTTTTGATAGGTACTGTTTCTTCCTCATGGCGAGCTGCGGATGCATCCCTGAGTGTTAAAGACCACATTCATAACCTTGTTATCCCAGGGAGCTGGGTTACCAGCAAGCAGTCCTCCTGCCCTCACAGGGGCCTCTCCTTTATGCACAGTCTGCTTCACCCTCCAGCTCCCTTAGCCAGGCTTATCTCTGCTGAGCACCCTTCCCCTGGAGCTGCCCTGCCTCTGCAGGCTGCCTTTATCTATTAGCAGATCTGGTATTTTGTTACACACTCCAGTGACATGACCTCTTACGCACTCATTCCCTCTGCTTTGAGGAATCTGTTTTACCATTTGTTCTCTGCTGCAGTTCTCTTACACGGCTGTTTGTTCCTTAATAGGAAGAGACTTTAATTGTTTGGAAATGTCTTAATAGGTGATTGTCTATCCCGAGGCTCACATCCTTACTTTGAAGTAAGGATCAAAAAGTTTATAGATGGGAGAGGAGAAAAAAAAAAAAAAAACAACCAACAATATATTGCATGAACAATTCAGCATCATCAGAAACAGGAACACAATTCAATTCAGTGAACATGGAAAATAACTTCAGATATTCTGGTATCAGATCAGTTCCTTCAGTCATCAATCTTATAAACATCATCTGAGACGATCTTATTACATAGAAAGCCTCACAGAAACCAAGCTACAAACAGATTCCCATTAATTAATTCACTTTAGCGAGTATTTCTTGGCTACAAGAAGTTGCCACCTCTAAGATGCTCATCATATCTGTGTGTGACAAAGGTTGGGAATATGCAGTGCTTGTAGGGAAAAGTACCCTGGAAGAGAAAGTTTCAAATGCAATTGAATCAATCAAATTCAATTACCGATTATGAACTTCCAGAGTCTTGCTGCAGTTGGAAAGGAAGCAGTTGAGGGCCAAGGGCTCACAGGTCAGGATTTTAGGGACCCTATGTGCACCCTAATGCAGACTCTCTAAGAAAAGCCAAATTAGTGTCACCTTGTGAAAACTGGTGACATGAAAGAGAGCCCTACTGTGCTGCATCCACAGCCAGTTGCATCCAGCCTTGCCCTCAGATGCTATTTCTTTAGTAGGTATAGAGCTTTGTATGAGTTGAAGAACAATAAAATACTATCTTTTGCTGTTTATCACTCTGGATTAAGCATTTTCTCACATACAACTTGTCTGGATTTAATTGGTTTGCAAAGGTGTTCAGATAGTATTGCGATAAGAAGAGTGTGATGCGCAGACAGAGGGAGGTGGTTCTCTGAGCCCGGCTGCTGTTTACCGGACTAACCAGCTTGGCATCTGCAATCTCCCTCCAGGGAATGTTTGTTCCACCTTTGCTTCTGTAATATGCCAAGTAGTTCATTCAAACATAAAAGTATGTTTTGATCCTTGAGGTAATTTGATGTACTAGAAGTATTACTAATGTAATCTGAAGCCTGGAACTGTTGGAGGTATATGCGTCAGTATGTCCCAAGCCAATACTCAAGTACATAGGTGTGTGCTATAAATGTTATTACTACTGGAAGGGGAGATGCAAAACAATTACAGGCACAAAATAAGCAAACTGCATCTGAAAGTGACTTCAGTCTTAATACTATATAAGCAGGTCTTAAAGAGCCATGGTTTGAGGAAACCATTCTCTCCTCGTCCTGCTCCACGGGATGCAACCTGCATGTTCCCTGCATGTAGGAAGGGAGCAGTTGCTGCTCCATCAAAGAGCAGTTGAAATATCGTCCCTTTGAACAAGAAGTCTGACTTGGCTTCTCTGTCCATCATGTAATCTTTAACAGAGGTCACAGAGGAGCTCTCTGCAGCTGCCACAAACACCTCAGCTGCATGTCTTTGTACTGAATATACTTCCAAAAAATATTTTATATCAAGTCCAGATTTCTGTGTGGAGTGCTTTCTCTTTTGTGAGCTTACACTGAATACTCTGAAATAGTGAGAACAACCTCAAGAGTTGTGTGTGGACTCCACTCTGGGAATCTTTCATTCACCCACTGACAATGCACAGTGGTCTTCAGCACACGATTCTGCCACACGTCCCCTAAGGAGCAAATAATTCATGGACATTCATTTTGCTAGTTTTTTTTTTTTTCTCCTTGTGTAATTTACATGACTTTAAAATACAAAATCCAGTGATAAAAATCACTCAACCATTTAGTGAACATCCAAAATCCCATAAATCAGGCCAGATGGAAATATGCTATTTACACTGAAGCACAGTAAAAATGATGCTGATATAAATTATTTGTGCCCACCTCACATAATATGCAGATGCCCATCTTGAAATACTTTTTATATCTCAGTCCTGCATTTATTTTTGAATGTAGGGAGTTTTTTTACTATTATTTGGAAAGTGAAGCCTTCATCATAAGCAATCTTTCTGTGCAAGTTTTTTGGCAGCCAGTGAGATCTGAGTTACAACTTTACGAGAGAGATCTTATTTATGGAGCACTTACAGCTGAGATTGGGTGAGAAGAAGCGGATGAAGCAATGATTTTTTTTTTGTAAGAGACACCATAAAGTTATAAGGATTTATCTTTTTTTTAAGCAGACACACAATATTCAGCACATTTTGGACATCACCTAGAAAACTCTCTGCGCTTTGAAAATATCTACAGCTTCTTAGAAAACTCTACACTTATTTTATGCCATAAGAAAAAAAATTGTTTTCATATTTAACCTTCTCACACTCTAAGTAACGGTCTAAATGGACTAATCCTTTTCAGGTTGTATGTGTGTGATACTGGGATAAAAGAAAAACATACGAAATGATAAACACATCTGAGAACTCTAATGAGATCCTTTAAGGATTGTAATATGTTTTCGTATTTCCATGCCTCACCTGCCTAAGTAGCAAGGGAAAGTTCCTAATCCTCTGCAGTTTCCCATGTCATTGTGGAGTGTGGGCTTGTAACATGACCGTGGCTTTGTTTTTTGCTTTTAGTTTTTAAACCCAACTAAGAGAAACAAAACACGAAAGAAAGACCAGAAAATTGCCAGCACCAATTCATTTTCACCCCACAAAGGATGAACATTTACTTCACTAACTGCAGCTGTGTTCATCAGCATCACTCTGCTGTGAAAACATTGGTGTTTCCAAGCAATTGTGGAATATAGGATGTTTTCTCTAATTTCTCTCATGCCAAGCCATTTTCTGACTGCATGGGCTTATACAACCCTTCATATGATGTTCAGCCAATGCTGCTTCGCCACTGATTCAGACAGCACTTTGGCTGATTGATAACTTCTTTCTCTTTTGCTGGGTTGCGCTCTATTAAATAATGTTAAAAGTAAGCATTTATCTTTAGTAACTTTCAGTTGAATGAGAGCTAACTCCTTTCAGACGAGTTTGTCTAGAAAAATTAGAATTATCCTACTATCAACCATAATTTCAGTTCTTTCTTCAGAAAAACCCAAAAAGGGTTTTAAAACTGATTTGCCCATTAAGATAAAAAAAAAGGAATACCATTAATTCCTACTAAGAAGACAGTGCTAGTTGCTTGTGTCATCTCTCTGAAGTCAGTGGGACTGAACAGGGCTATAAATACTCCCCATAAAACTAGGATCTCAGGAAGTGCACTCGCGAATCCAGCTGAACTGTACTGCAGCCAAGGCTAACCACTTCGAGGTATGTGGCTTTTAACCTTTAGCGTGCACGGGTCCTTTTTAGCAACGAAAACAATTCCAATAGTTCTGAAGAAAACAGCCACAGAACAAACAACCAAAACACAGATGACAGAAGTACTCGTTTTGAGGCTTAATGAATCAACAAATAAAAAAAAAGGTCATTTTTCAGTTCTCAATTACAAATGATAATTTTCTCCCTCTTTAAATATGTTTAAATACTTGAATAAAGATGAAGAAAATTATGACTGAATGTGCCTAGCTCTGTTTGAACTGTCTTGGCTGCCATTTTCAATTGAAGTGACATCCCTGGTTTTGAACTTGTACCATTTAAAAACTGTGAGAGCCAAGAAATTGAATTAAGTTGTGCCTCTGGGATTTCAGATAAGTCCAGAATGTTTTTTCAAATAACACATTAGTTCCACAGCTCTATTTTAAAATTAAATGATGGAAAACTTGTTTTAACGCTCAAACATATGGCCCTCAATCTTCCAAGATGTCTGTGCATATTTCATGTTGTGCAAGAGTCACCCTACGGAACTTAATAGGACTATTCACACAGCTGACATTAAGAACATATGCAAATCTTCACAAGACATGATTATAATAAGCCAATTTCAGTGCAAATCTAAGTATAAAGGGCTTAAAAGCTGAGGTCAAAATAAAAGAACTTGCACAAGTGTCATAATGAAAGAATACCAAAATGCTGAGGAGAAAATATGCGCTAAAACCTTCTGATAAAATCCAAACTATGTTCTCATATAAAGAGGGAAATTAGGCAGTCAAACTGCTCATTGCAGTAACTGAAATAATTTGATTTACTGTGAAACTCTTTCCTCAACAGTCAACTCATTTGCTGAGATGTCTATTTTATAGATTTTTTGTTGTTCTTTATGGATAGGATTGTGCTTTTCCATAGATGCACTTTGGGGGCGAGATGGGATTTTATGTAAAATGATATGCTTTATTTATCTCCAATTTCTTTTCATGCAGTAAAAATATATATATGTATATATATATATATTTAATATCCTTGAGTTCTGATGTGTTAACAGTAGCTTCTTCAAGAAGTAAACACAGAAATGAGTACTGAGAAGTTTTGAAATGTAAAATCCGTCATAACGTTACTGTTCTGCATTAAGTGAAACTTTTCCCGTGTTCTTAAAGCTTCACATCCCGGTCCAATTTGAGTACTTTGCAGAACAAGATTGTCACAGAATGCTTGGCTGCTCTGATATTCCACACTTAACATACAATGAAAGACAAAAGATCCTACAGTTGTAACTGAGGGAAAACTACATTTTTATCTTTGAAAACAATTCTATATTCTATTTATAATTCTATACGTTCAGATGCCAATATTATGCAATATTCTGTATGACTGTAAGTGGGAAGTGCACACGCACAAGTACATGCTATGCTCTGTAAGCATAGGAGACTCTGGAGCTCCTATCTCATCACTTATCTCAGTGGCAAGCACAACTTCTTTCTCATTCATTCCTCTCTGTCCCTCTCTCTGACCTTCCACCTTGTCACACCTCTGAACGTCAGGAGGCCATCTGGACCCGAAGTATCACACTAGAAAATAATGCAGACTCTCATTAATCCCATCATTTGTCTGACAGTGTTGTTTGGGTGCAGAGCAGCAGGGATTAGGCTTACATGCTCTCTGGGAGAGCTGCGCTAACTGGTGCCGGCGATACTGTCATGTGGTTTTGATGTTCCCACGCGCTTCCTGCAAAAAGAAATACCGGGTGTAGGATGAAGCACTCTCATCAACTCAGGGCAGGGATCTGGCCAATCCCAGGGGCCTAAAACAGGTCCCTCACAGCTGCAGCTGAGCTCGCAGGCAAATCCCAAACCCAAGGACCGTCACAGAACCCTTAACTGGAGTGCCCCTGGGATCCCCAACCCAACGTCGCCCCCCATTCCCGCTGCCCACGTCCCTCGGTGCCACGTTTCCTGAGTTCCGAGCTCCTTCGGGGACGGTGACCCCCCCGCCCCCCAGGCAGCCCGTCCCGATACCCGACCACTCCGATAAAAAACTTGCGTCCCGTCATTCCCCCCCGCCCCTCCCGGCCGCTCAGAGCCAGCAGCACAGCCGGGAGGCGGACGCCTCCCCCCGCTCGCAACCCCCGGGGCCCTCCCGCTTCTCTCGGCCCGGGGGTGGGAAGGCACCGGGAGGGGCGGGCGGTCTCTGCCCGCGGGCTGGGGGGAGCGCAGCGCGGCAGCCCCCTCCCCCGCCGCCTTCCCTCACCGCTCGGCCGGGGCCGCACCACCGCCACCGCCTCCATTTTGTGCGTGTCCCTGCGCCCCCCCCCCCCCGCCTCTCCTCACACAGCGCGGGAGCGGCGCTGGAGGGAGCGGGGCCCCGGGAAGGGGGGGAGCCGGGGGTGGTGGGGGGCGAAGCGGCGGCGGAGCGGCATGAGAAGGCGGCGCTGAGGAGGCGGCGGCGGACGGAGCGGCCGGACCGACATCTTGTGCCCTCCCCTCCCGCCGCCGGCTGGGTGAGCCCCAGGGGGGAGGGGAGGGGGAGGCGGATTTAAAGGAGGAAAAAAAAAAAAAAAAAAAGGAAGGAAAAAAAAAAAAAAAGCATCCCCCTCCCCCCACACCACGGAAAAAAAGAAAGAAAAAAAACCCAAAACGATAAGGAGGCGGCGGTGACGGCGGAGACCGCGCGCAGAGACGCCGAGGTAACGCGCTGCGCGGGCCGCGGCTCCCTGCCCTCAGGGGTCTCTGCTCCCTCACGCAGCGCTGCGCCGGGGTCGCGGGAAGGTGACCGGGTAGGCGGCAGGAAGGCCACTGTGCCGCAGCTAGAGGAGCTTCCCGCTCGCTCGCCGCGCGGAGGTACCGACCCGCGGCCCTCACCGAACGAGGGGCAGCGGCGCTGAGCGCGGGAACGGGTATCGGGCAGCACTGCGTCCACCGGCCCCCCCGGCCGCCATCTTGGCTACCCCTCGCCGCGGCGCTAGAGGTGGCCCCACCCACCTTCTCCCACGCTATTGGCCGAGCGCGCCCCGTTTTAGCTCCGCGGCGCTCTGCGTTGCTATTGGTGGCGAGGCTGGGACGGGCGTTGGCGGTAGCCAATAGCGTCCTGACTTTGGTGTGAGCGCTCTGTCGCTCTTTCCGGCCGGGTTCTACTGCTGGGGGACTTTTTTCGCTCCCTGGGGAATGGCGGGCCGCGGCGCTAAGGGCCCTCTCCCAGGCGCGTTCGTCGCTGTGTTTGTGCCCGCTCCGTGCCCTGTTTTGACCCTGTCGGTGCCAGCAAGGTTGCTGTGGCCCTGACAGCGCTCCTGAGAGGAGCTCTAGGACAGCACCTGCCGCAGGTTCCTTCAGAGAGCTGCTTAAACTCAGGCTGCTCCTTACACTTCATCCACAGCCTCACACGACGCCCGGCGTGTGCCACATCTCTGCCCGATGACAGAAATGTGGAGGGATTCATAAAGTGTGTGTGGGTATCAGAGAGGAGAGTGGGCCCTCGGCAGCCCTGCAGTGTGTGTTGCTGGTGGAGCCTGTGGAAAGTGCAGCCGTGAAGTGTAGCACTGTGCTTTGGGTTGGGGAGAGAGGAGCCTGGAGAGGAGACAGCTGCTGCAGGCTGTTCATTTCCTGTGGCACTGTTGATTCAATTTCATGGATGTGTTTCTTCAATACTTCTGCAGGTGTTTGTTCCTCCCTCCCTCCAGAGCTGAGGGGTGGGAGGAGGAGAAAATCTCCTGAGCCTGTGTCTGCTCTGTGCAGAAACCGGGCTGAGCCTTACCTAAAGCTGAGCTTAGGGTCCCTTCCCCCTGTGTGTCACTGAGATGTTCATCGAGGAGAGACCTTGCTTTTTCTGACATCCACATAGAATCATGGCTGGAAAAGACACTGAGATTCCTAAGTCCAACCCCAGCCCATCCCTACCATGCCCCCTAACCATGTCCCTCAGTGCCACATCTCCACACGCCACAATGAAAGCTTCCCCAGCATCGCTGCCTTTAGCTGCAGCCTTGTGTCTTCCAGAGGCTTGCAAAGACTCCTGTTGCCAGTGAGAAAATCATTGTCTGCCAGCATGGGAAGGAGAGAGGTTGAAGGAGGCTGAGGTCTTCTGAGGTGTGACTGGATGCTTCTGGTCCTCGGTGCAGCGTTGCAGAAGTGTGGATCACAGCAGTATTTAGCCCTCCTTTTAGAAGATCCACTTGTGCAGGATTTTTCCTGTGTTGCAATGATATTTGGTATGTGGATCTCTCACATTTTTTTCTGTGAAGCTATCTGTAGTAAATTTAAGCCTTCTGATGGGGCTTGTTTTTCTTAGTTCCTTTTTGCAGACCCCAGGCATCTATGCGCCACAGACATGAAAACTGCTGCTCAGAAGAAGTGAACCATTTCAGAACAAACTCGTGGAATAGAATTAAATTTAGCTCTGGCAGCTTTTTGCATTACAGCCCCGTTGTTCGTTTAGTTGTGCTCTCTAGGAACCTATCCCTCTGTTCCTGGCGTCATACGCAGTGAAAGTGGATTGTGGGGTATTCTTGGAAAGCCTTGAGCGCACTGGTGACAGCAAGAGGACAACTTTTTGAACTTTTTGCTTTTATATCAACAGCATTTATCCATGGTAGGACAAAAGCAGCATAGGCTGAAGGAGTGTTTAACTCTCCTGAAGTCAAGGCAGTTTAGCATTTCAGCATGCACAGATGCTGTTTGCAGAGAGATTTTTTGTATGTGGCTGGGGAGGTGTTTTCGAGTGTGCTGAGAAGATCATAACATTCCTGGATTGCTTCTTAAAAGTTGCTGTGTTGCAGACAAGGTCACAGGGTTTCATCTTGGCATGTCTGAATTTGTTTTATGGCTGCTTTCAGGGCTTTCTGGAGGTGGATAGTTGTGTCTCTTCCTGATATCCAGATGCCTTTCAGAAATGAGCTGGAATTCTTATCCCAGGCACTGAGTAAGGTCTGGCTGGCAGCAATTTCAGTGCCGTTTTCGATGCTTCTATGTATTGTTAAGTAGTTGTGTGCTTTGCAAATGGGTTGGTTTAGAGCAGCCAGTTACTGTGGTAAAAAGCCCTCTTTGGGTAATTTCTCTGGGCAGTAAACTGACTGTGTCTCTAAAGCTACTACAAGAACACCGTACTCTTGGTTTTTCTGTCAGCAGGTAAAATAACCCTTCCTTGGAGGGCTGGTTTGGCTGAAATTTGCTCGTCTCTCAGCCAGTCATCAGCTAATGTCTTGTTTTTCCTGAACACAATGTTAATAATGGCTGTGGTCAGGTCTTTCCAATTGCTTTATCCTCCGGTGTCTTTATGTTCATGAAACTTCTTGCATCCAGTGTCTTCCTCGGTTACACCAGTCAGGTTATACCCAACCCATATTTCAGCAGGATTTTCTTGGTTTTCCATTTGTTGACCAAGCTGCCTTTAGATGCTGGTTATAGAACTTCTTTTCCTACTGTTTGAAGCAACTGAACTTATCTGTGACCAGTACAGCTGCATTTCTGCAGTATGCAGGTCAAAAAGATCCTGAAAATCCCAGTGTCTATGTTTACAGGTGGAAATTGTCATCTCGTATTTTACATCTGAAAACAAATGATGCTTTCAGATTATCATTACAGGACTGCTGAAAGTGGCACCTGCAGCTTATTTCTGTGGGTGCAGAGGAAATTTTGGTCTCCTTTTCCAAAGCTGGTTTGTTTCTTAGTGTGTCATCTCGTGGCAGACTCATGGATAAGAGCGGCAGTGCTTTCAGGGGAAGAGTGTCTCCAGGAATCTGTTACTCCTTTCTGGAATAACTTCATGAATTCTTGCAGGCACTGATCCATGAGGTGATGCTTGCTTTGACTCAGTTGATGTTTGTGAGGTTAAGTCCATCATGGAGCAAAAAATAATGTGACAGATAAATACAAATGCTTTTTCTTGTCTGCAGGTCCCACAGAAAGGAGCCAAAAGTGCTGTGCTCTAAGGGTGAGGTGCTGGTTCAGGCCTCTGCATAGCAACAGATAAGCTCTGGGCTGACTTATCTTCTTGGGGAGATCTTACATTTACGTTTCTTCTTTTCAGCTCTCTCTTTCCTTGGCCTGTCTTGTTACTCTGCCTAGTTCTTTCTGTGCTTTGCACTCTCATCCCTGACTCTGCTGTCCCTTGCATTACTCACTTGGCTTCCTCTCCACTTTCCCTCTTTCACCCTCGGATCTCTGGGATCCTGCCACTGCCTTTCCATCCTTCAGCTCTTCTTGATAGCTCAGCTTCACCCTTCGTTGTTGGGCAGCTCCTTAATGACTGGAACTGACTCTCAAATGATTATCTTTGTTGCTGATTAGCAGTTTGTGAGGGCAGAGCTGGCTTGGGCTTTTAGTTAAGGCTCCACGTGAGCACCATTGCACAGTTCTCAGAACAGCTTTGTCTAGATGGTGTCTTGCTGCTTTCCTGCTTATACCCCTGTGGATCTTGCATGCCGAACCAGCTCAGGGGCCTGAACGTGGATTGTGGCTTCAGAGGGGCAGATGCTGAGCCTTGTAAGTCCATCTGGATCCATATTGCTCATTCCCGTACTCGTTCCCTTTTACTTCTTTGTAGATTCTGCCAAAGAGAAGAAAGGATGTGCATCTAGCACCCATTGCATTGCTCAGTTCATCCTCTGGTTCTTCACAGGTTTTTCTAACCCATTTTGCATGATGTGGAGAACATGGGTTAGCTCAGTGCACATTCTGTCTGCAGGATGGTGTGAGAAACCAGCTACAACTTCAGGACAAAGGAAGGCAAAGCTGGTAGATGGTTTTTCGACCATGGAACTCTTTCTCAATGTGGGTGAAGGAAGAAGTGGCAGTGGGATGGAGATATGGGTGAACTTCCCTCTGAACTGAGGGTGCACTGCTGGTGTATGTTCTCATGTGGAGCTCAGCTTAAAAAAAAAAAAGAAAAAGATTGGCAGGGGGCACTGCTTTTGTAGGGCAGGAGGAGTGCTTTCCTTTAGGTCTGGAAAACCAGATCTAATATTTAGCTCATTGTGTGTACTGCTGGGAACTCACAGGCAAAAGAACAGAGAGAAGAACTCCTTGGCCTGTGTGAACTAAACATTGAATGCTGCAAGCAGGTTTAATGAGTACTGTCTGCATTTCTGAGGATCTGGATAGTTTGCTGATCTCAGTGCATAGCAAAGTGTTTACATGACATTCTCTAAAACCCATTTCTACTCTTCTCATCTGTTGGTATGGGAAACATTTCCTGGCTTGCAAGTAGAGAAAGTTAGAGGGTGCTGTGCCTTGCTCTGATATATGCTGCAGAAATGATTGATATATCCAATACTTGCTTGTATTTAAGGTGAAGTAAACTCTGCAAGCCGGAAATTGCTGAGGCCTTTAGTTGAAATGCTTTTCTATTGTGATGCCGTGTGCATTTTTCAGTCTGTGCTGCTCCTGTCTGCTTGTCTCCGTGGCTCATGCTGGTCCTGGTTTGTTGCAGGTCTCTGGTGGACTGCAGCAATGAGGAAACCTCAGAGAAGATCACGGCAGAACCTGGAGGGCCGGCGTTCTCCCTCACCCTACAGCCTCAAGTGCTCGCCCACTCGGGAGACGCTGACATACGCTCAGGCCCAGCGCATCGTGGAAGTAGACATCGACGGGCGGCTGCACCGCATCAGCATCTACGATCCCTTAAAAATCATCACCGAGGATGAACTGACCGCCCAGGACATCACAGAATGCAACAGCAATAAGGAAAACAGCGAGCAGCCCCTTTTCCCTTCAAAATCCAAGAAAACACCTTCCAAAGGCAAGAAGAAGGAATCCTGCTCCAAATACACATCAGGAACATCTTTACACTTACCCCAGCCCAACTTCCGTGTGACGGACTCCTTCAAACAGTCAGATGCCCCTCCTCTCCCTGCCGCCTACTACCGATACATTGAAAAGCCTCCCGAGGACCTTGATGCAGAGGTGGAGTATGACATGGATGAAGAGGATCTGGCATGGCTGGAAATGGTGAATGAGAAGAGAAGGGAGGATGGTTATGGGATGGTTTCTGCTGAAACTTTTGAGCTGCTGGTAGACCGCTTGGAAAAGGAGTCATACCTTGAGAGCCGGAACAACAGCACCCAGCAGTCCGTCATCGATGAGGATGCGTTCTGCTGTGTCTGCATGGACGATGAGTGTCACAACAGCAATGTCATCCTGTTCTGTGATATCTGCAATCTGGCTGTGCACCAGGAGTGTTACGGTGTGCCCTACATTCCTGAGGGGCAGTGGCTTTGCCGCTGCTGCTTACAGTCCCCTTCTCATCCTGTTGATTGTGTCCTCTGCCCAAACAAAGGTGGAGCCTTCAAGCAGACCAGCGATGGCCGCTGGGCTCATGTGGTTTGTGCCATTTGGATTCCAGAGGTCTGCTTTGCAAACACTGTGTTCCTGGAGCCCATTGAAGGGATAAATAACATTCCCCCAGCTCGATGGAAGCTCACATGCTATATCTGCAAGCAGAAAGGCATGGGAGCTGCTATCCAATGCCACAAAGTAAACTGTTACACTGCCTTCCATGTCACCTGTGCCCAGCGGGCTGGTCTCTTCATGAAGATTGAACCCATGAGGGAGACCAGCATCAATGGCACAACATTCACTGTGCGTAAGACTGCCTATTGCGAGAGCCATTCCCCACCTGGAACAGTGAAAAAAGGGTATTCAGCTGCTACCAGTGGGAGGCAGGAGGGCATTGTGAAGGAGGAGAGGGAGGAGGAAGGCAATTCTGGCCCTCCCAAAGGGTCCCTAAAGAAGAACCAAGTGAAATTGAAGCAGAAGATCAAAAAGGAGCCTAGTGAGGGGACTGATGGGCGCTCATCTGTGCCCATGGTGACAGTTGCACAAATTCCCTCTTACAGGTGAGTGTTGGAGCTGGACAGCAGAAGATGAACAGGGTCTGTTCTGAGGACTCGGTCCCTTTCTTTGTTGAACTTGGAAGCACTCTCTCCAGTCCAGACCTAGCAGTAACTGTGTTCAAATTATGCTCTGCAGGAACATTCCTCACCAGCATTCTTCCATGTAAGTGCCAGTTGTGCACTGGTTTCCCTGCTTTGCCAAGCAACAATCCCAAAATGTTACATAGTACAGATCTTTGGTGGTACCTAACAGGCAAGCATGCATCTAGGATACAGGTTTACATACATGACTGTGAAACAAGCTTGCAGCTGAATGGAAGTCATTTTCCTACTGATATGTTTTTTTAATCCCCTCATTTCATAGCATCTTAATTGTTCCTTTTATTGCAGAACGTGTTAAACATGTACGTGTTGCAAGCAGCTTAGAATCTGGCTGTATACTTTTTTTCCAAGCTCTCTTTCAAACAGTGCTGAGTTTTTGTTTGGTGGCTGAGGAAGTGTGGTGATGTGTTGCCAGTATTTCAGTACGCAAACTCAGCTGGAGTTGGAAAACTCCAGCTTGGAAAACTGCTGATAAGACACCATGTATAATCTAATGAATGGTTTGAAAAGATTAAAATAGGCACTGTATTATTGTTGGGCTCCTGTCCAGGAGTCCAGATTAAGAACATCACAGTGACCCCAGTCAGGTTCTTCTGGCGGGGGTAGTTTTGAAGTTAATCCTTAGAGCTGAATTGGTGATTGTGTACTTTGCTGTGGCAACTAGTTAGAACCTCCAGCCTCACTGCTGCTGAAATAGGGTTGTAGTCTGAAAAGTAAGCATATACATCTTCACAATTTGGAGGCCCCAGGTTGTACCAGTTACAGCTGTGGTTCAGAGCACAAATCAACATGCCAGCACAAAGCTTCATGCCATAAAGCATTGTTGGGAAGCCAGATGGTATCACCAGGGTTCTAATTGCTTTGCAATTGTTTCCGTGACACCTCTTTGCTTCCTTTAGGCTGAACAAAATCTGCAGGGGCATCTCTCTCCAGCGGAAGAGCCAGTTCATGCAGAGACTCCACAACTACTGGCTGCTGAAGCGGCAGGCGAGGAATGGAGTGCCCCTGATCCGACGTCTGCACTCACATCTCCAGTCCCAGAGGAATGCTGAGCAGGTACAGCTCTGCCAGCCTGTCCCCTGGCTCCAGAGCATGGCAAGCATCAGGAGTTAGGAATGGGAAAGCCCTTTAAGAGTTTTAAAAACACACAACAATAGCTCTTCTTGAGTCACTTTTGTTCTCCTGTTGGTTTGCTAATATCTAAATAACTGAGTTAGTGTATCAGTGGGATGTCACTGTGTCACCAGAATTGGTGATGATGAGCCAGCAGGTAAGAGTTTTCCACCTGAGTCAGGAGACTTGGGATTGTGCAAAGGCAAGATGGGCCCCTGCTGCTCTGACCCGTCAGATGAGTCAAAGAACCACATTCCTCACTAGTGATTAAGGATGCACTCATTGAGAAAATGGGTGTTAGCTCCAGAGTCCTGGCCAAATTCCAGTTTGGATCATTCTTCTTGCAGCTTGAATTTCTGACCCTTCCATGAACACTCATAAGCAAGTTTAGACATAATCATCAGCTCTGGCCTTCTTTCCTTCCTCCTCAGAGCTGGCATCCAGGGTCAGTTGACGCTGTAAAACAGCACTGTGTTTGGCACAAGCAGTTGGTGAAGTAATGAAATACTAAGACTCTGCCCCATGACACAGCCAGTTAGTTACTGTGCATTGTACATCTATCTTTTTACTGTAGTTGGAGGAATTTATAGATTTTTGGTTTGCACAAAGACTGCTCTGGATGAAAAATAAAGAAAATATTTCCCACTCATCAGTTTGAAGCTTGGGGAAGTTCGACATTTCCTTGGTGCATTACGTTAAGTACTTACCATAAGCAAGTTCATAAAAACAAATGTTCTATAAATATAAGCCATCTAGATCATGTGAAGCATTTTTCATCCTTCCCTTGGCAGTCATACAAAAGTGTATACACTTCAGCTATAGCCTCAAAACCGTTTGGAAAGCTACAGATTGAGGAAGGGAAGGATGAACTACGTTGTGAAACCAATGAACCGTGTCCTGGAAACTGTTAGCTCATCTCCCCGGCTTAGCTGTTCCGGTGTGTTTTGGTGAATCTCTTTGTGGCTCAATTTCCTGGAGGACAGTAATAGCTCTCTTTTTCTGCCATACTTTTGCCTGCCTTGCCTTTGTACTGTAAACCCTTCAGGCTGCTTCTTCAATGTATAACAGCCAACAAAAAGAATTTCCAGCCTCTGTAATGAACTTTGATATAAAGGCAGGGAGAGTGTAAATAAGCATGCAGGATGTTCCTGGAGTTTAGCTACAGTATGACTCAGGCCTAACTTCTGAGATAATGTGAAATCCAGAAAGGCTGCTGTTGTGTTTTCTGCAGCGAAACGCTGTGAGAAGGAGGTGATATAATCTGAACAATAAGACAAGTAGAGAAGAGGAAGACTATGAGAGCAATGCATGGAGGACACCTATAAAAGAAGAGAAAACAAAGGAAGCCAGTTGTTTGCTCATCTTATCCAACTGTTATGTGTTACAGAAGGAGCAGGATGAGAAGACGAGTGCAGTGAAGGAAGAGCTGAAATACTGGCAGAAACTGCGGCACGACTTGGAGAGGGCCCGGCTGCTCATTGAGCTCATCCGTAAGAGGGAGAAACTCAAACGGGAGCAGGTTGGTAGCTTTGGCTGTCGAGTTGCTCTTCAGCACCGTGCGAGCACCACGTGTTGTGGAGCCTCTTTCTCTTTTCTGACTTCCGGATGTTGTCTGTCCCTCCGTCACAGGCTTGTGCTGCCCAGCCTCTGTCCTCAGAATCAGTGCTGGGCTGCAGAGTGCTGGGAAAGTGTATTTGCATACCTAATGGTAAATTATATTTCCGACCTCTATCATCCCTTCTTGAGAAGAAGCAGTTTTTCTCTTATTGATGCTGCCTTGTTGCTAAGCATGTCTTAGCAGATACAGTTTGCTTTGTGTACACAGACTTGCTTTCCTTTGCTATTGAAGTGGTTGATTTAATGACATAATGAGGGAATATAAGATCTAAGAAACTAAAACGTTAAAAGAGAAATAAATACTATTATCCTGTTCCACTCTCCTTTGAGTGGAGTCGCAGCGTAAGAGATCAAAACAACACTACAAACTGTTTCCTTGAAATCAAAACAGTATTAGAAAATCCACAGAGTGTATAAGATCTATTGGGAAACTTGCTTACTTCTAACCAGTGTTGTTTGGCTCTGCCTTGATGTGTGAGATCTTGTATGTTAAACTTTGTACTCACTGCTCTACTTATGGATATTGTTTGTGTAAAGGCCTAAATAGTTCTAACTTTTTGATAACGTTGCTAATTGGCATTGTAGTATCTCAGGATAAGGAGTTCTACAGGATGATTTACCAGCACAAAAAGCATCTTGTCTTCATTTTCAGTTGTATTATCTTCTAATTTTATGGGGTTTCCTCTTGTTTTGGCTCTATGAGATTGAATAAAAAGGAGTTCCTCATACAAAAAGTTTAGAGTCTATTTGCTGTCTATTAATGTGCATCCTGCACAGGGAGAGGAGAGGACAAGCTGTTTGCCAGAAATTTCTCAGCAGTGAGTCTGCAGGCCAGTGGTGTGATGATGACCTGAGGTTTCCACCGCTGAGTGGAGCTGAGTTGATGTTTCAGGAGAAACCAGCAGAGGTTTGCTTGTCCCATCCTTGGTAACTGTGCTCATCGCTGTTTTCCTGTTCCCAGGTGAAGGTTCAGCAGGCTGCTATGGAGCTACGGCTGACGCCATTCAATGTACTTCTGCGCACAACACTGGACCTGCTGCAGGAAAAAGATGCTGCCCAGATCTTTGCAGAGCCTGTTAACTTGGACGAGGCAAGTCTTCTTCCTAGGGGTGTCTGATGGGTTGGAGATGAGGTATTGCTGGGCAGAAACTCAAGTACTGTCATAATTTGGGAAGCACAAACCACCTTATCCCAAGCTGCTGGTGGACTAAGGAATATTTCAGAGGACTCACAGTGTGGGTATCTTTCTAGGCCAAAATAAGGTTTCTGGTTTGTTTTCTGGAAGCTTCAGTGCGTCTCAGACGAGTAATGTTTTGGAGAGACAATATGTGTGCCTTGCCTGGATGACACAGAAATAAAGTGCTGGCATTGTCCCTTGCAGGTGGAAAGGGCATTCAGAGTGCTTATGATGGGTGCGCTCTAGTTGGCTAGTAAATGGTTTTTGTAATTGTACAGGTTTTATATGTTTAGGTTCCAGATTACCTGGAATTCATTTCCAACCCAATGGATTTTTCCACCATGAGGCGGAAGCTGGAGTCCCACCTGTACCGAACATTGGATGAGTTTGAGGAAGACTTTAACCTTATAGTTACCAACTGCATGAGGTATAATGCTAAAGACACGATTTTCCACCGAGCAGCTGTCCGGCTCAGAGACCTCGGAGGAGCGATATTGCGTCACGTGCGGCGGCAGGCTGAAAGCATTGGCTTTGACACTGATGTGGGGATTCACCTGCCCGAGTCACCCAAAACCGAGGACTTTTACCGCTTTTCTTGGGAGGATGGTGAGTTTTATTAACCTTTATTTTTAGGATGGATTGTAACCGCGTGCCTTGTTCTGAGCGTGTCATTCAGTTTGTGTGAAAACCGTGATGACGGTTCAACAGAACAGAATTTTTCCATCCTTCCACTTCCATAAGCATGTATCTGACTCCTTCGTAGCCTCAGGATTTCAGGCAGGCTGGAGCTAGGTACAGTTTAGCTCCAGCTCTTCCAGTGCATGTTTGCCTCAGAAAAGTATTTTATATGCCTGTGATATTTGATATTTGCCTTGAATGTATTACAAACTTAGTATGTTAAAGAAGAGTGCAATGTGGGTCTAGAGTTTTTTGTTCTGAGCAAAGATCATATGTTTCAGTGTAAATCAGAGCAATGATCATTATGTTTTTGTGGCAGTTTATTATGAAGACAGTTCTGTGTTGTTCAGGGGCTGAGGTGAGACTGTTTTCCTTCTCCGTTTCTGTGATTCTCCTGGTTAAAACGTGGCAAATAATCAGGCAGAACACAATGGAAAAACTGACATGATTTCACCTGTATTCTAGAATTGCACAGGAAGTGCAAAACATTTCACTGTAGGTAGCAAATTGACACGGGGTAGACCAACTAGATTAGATGAATTGCTATGGGCTGGAAGGGGATGATATGGGATTATGGTACAGGACCCAAGCAGTCCTAGGGAAGACTTTCTATTCCCATTCATTTTTGCAAAGGACCTGGACTGCAAGCTGTCTTGTGTAGGTTGCAGACACTTCTTCAGCTGCTGTGTCTGGGACAGTAATGGGAGCGGGAAGACAGTGCAAGTTAATTCAGCTGCTCATTCCCCGATGGAGGAAGTCTGGAATTCTAAAGTTAACAATTCCTAAATACCCAAACTAAAGCAGTTGGTTCATAAATAGCGTTGATGGTAATGAGGCATGGCTGTGATCCCAGATATCACGAGTGGAGTTCCATTCTCCAAAAAGCCATGCTCTTTCCCTTCACTGTTACAATTTCTTTTGATGCAGTGGACAACATCCTCCTGCCAGAGAACAGGGCTCACCTCACCTTGGAGGCCCAGCTGAAGGAGTTGCTTGAGAAGCTGGACATAGTGAGCCCTATGCGGTCCAGCGGCGCCCGGACACGACGCATGCGGCTCCTGAGACGGGAGATCAACTCTGTTCGGCAGAAGTTGGCCCAGCAGCAGAGCAGGACCGTGGCCAACGGGGAACCTGTTCTGTGGGAAGAGGGGCTGGATAAAACGTCGAGAGAAGAGGACGAGGAAGGGGACAGAGGTGAGATGTTGTAGCAGGGCGCTGCCTCCAGTTCTCTCAGTGCATGTCAGCAGGCAACAGCTGCTGTTCATACTACAGGGACAGGAGTGGTTTGGTAGCTCTAGGAATAACTCTTTCTAAAAATGTTCAAGTGGATTCTTTATTCCTTTTGCAGATGATGCCAAGCTCCCACATCCTCCCACCCTGGAGCCCACAGGACCTGCACCCTCTTTCTCAGAGCTGGAATCGCTGCAGGACCCTCCAAAACTCAAACCCATCCATGACAGCAAGACCTTGAACCAGCTGCAGAAGAAGGTGATGTCAGACAGGGATTTCTTTGACAAGAAGGCACTGCAGCGGGAGAGCCAAGCTTTCCAGCTCCTGCTCAGTGACAACAGCCTGAATGGACTCGCCTTGCCACCTGCAGACAGCCTCATGAGCCCCCCCTTCAGTGGCGTGGGCCGACGGACATCTGTTCTTTTTAAAAAAGCTAAAAATGGGGTGAAGCTGCAAAAAGGCCTGGACTGCTCCCTGGAGAATGGAGAGGACCGCGAGCAGCTTTTGCCCTCCTGTGCCAATGGGGAGCGACAAACCCGGAAGCGGCCACAGGGCAGGAATTACAGCGAGAGCGATGGAGAGAAGTCACCCAGGCAGGCAGGGCAGAGAGGTGATTCCATGGGATTTATCTTCCCTTTGTCCACATGGAAACTGCAGATTTAGGGCTGAGAGTAGGAATGCTGCGTCTGAGCTGCTTATGTGAAACTCTGTGTGTGGAGGTGACACAGTTGCCATAACCAGAGGTGCCTGAGAAAAGCCCATTCTCTTCTGCAGATTCCTAGCAAAGAGCTGACAAGACGTGTCTGTAATGAATTGCACCCTTATTCACTGACTGTTAAAGGAGTTTGTGGTAACAGCTCAGCTATAGACACCTCTGGTTTAGATATTTAATAATGAGATGAAATCCAGGGTGGGTCACAATTTATTCTTCTTTTTGCCAGTTATAGCAGGGTTACTGTAAGAAAGTCTTTCACCTTAGGAAGGGCAAGCCCAGCTGCCTGCAAAGATGTTGAATGGCCTGGCTAAAGGCTCTGGTGTTTCCAGTAAGGGATGAGAAATGTTGGTGTTCCTGCACTCATGGGAAGCTTTGCATAGGCCGCTTTTAGGAGTGAGTTTCTTGCTGCAGAAAGGTGCCTTTGGTTGAAAGTGTGCAGTGGACCAATGCACTAAGAGATGGTAAACATTGCTTTTAAACCAGCTACAATCCTCAGTTCTGAGATTGAGATAAAATTATTGGGAAAACTGAGCATGTTCTTTTCAAATTTGACCTGCAAGCATCTGAGATCAAATTTAGAAAAACATGCGGTAAAAAGGAACATTTGAGTGACAGCAGTGTGATTGCTTTTCAGTTCTCTGTTAACTGCCATCGTGGGACAGCTCCCACACGAAATATTTGAACTAGCTCATACTTCAGATATCTCCTTAAAGTTATTTGGCTGTCAGAGGCTTGTTGGTAAATAGAGTGGGAGGAGAGCGATTGAACACTGGGAACGACTCACCTGAACAGGTTAAAGAAGACGCAAAGGGCTTCTCCAAGGAGAAGCTGCTGGTGAAGAGACTGTGGTGGAAATGCTAAGTTAGGGCTTGAAGCACTGATGGAGCAGCTGGTGGGAAGGCAGGGTCAACCCAGGAGAGCTCAGGTGCCTGCAATGCAGCTGATTGACTGGAAGGAGTGGAGCCAGGATCCACCATTCTCAGATCTCATTTAGGGTTGGCAGTGGAGGTGAGGGTATCTTTCTGGAGATCCCTGCCTACCTGAGGCCTTCTGAAGGTAGGCAGCTTTTCTTCCTTCATTTCCGTATTTGTGGCTGCTACGTTTGGGCTTATCCTTATTTGCTGCGGTCTAGGATTGTACCACCCTGCTATTATTACTGTGCTTTCCATCACATTATAGTGTTACAGGGACTTGCTGTTGTTGCCTGCCAGTACAGAAAGCAAAGAGGAGTTACTCAGAGTGGATAAAGCTTAGAAAGAGAAGCTGAGATTAAAAATGGAATAGCATAGGCATGGCACCAGAAAATCACTGATAATTAGGCAGTGATGTTTTTTCTCTGCTGATGAAGCAGTGTTTTTTTTCCTGAATTGCAGCACTGCTTTTGTGATTCACTTCCTTCCACCGTTTCAAACACAACTGATGTCTCCTAACTGAGGGAGTGTCTGGTATGTCAGATCTGCGTTACTGCAGAAGCAGGTCAGGGTGATCGGGATTGTCAGAACAAGGTGTTTCCCAGCAGTGTGCTCCTTGTGCTAGTTAAAGCTGGAAAAATAATAGTAGCCTTGGCATGTATTTCCCCTTTGTGTGGCAGTTGAGCATTTGATGAACTCATGGGCTCCTTTACTGTCCCCAAACACTTTTCTAGCACTTACTCCTTCAAAAGCTGCCTAGTTTTCCATGTGTGGGGAGTAGAAATAATTTTCGTTAGTCACCTTCTGCTTCCAGCTGAGTCTGGAGAACTCAATGCAGAACTTTTCTGCTTTTAAAGCACTCAGTGCCTTTGTGGCTGATCCTGCCTTTCTGGAAGCAGATCATCAGGCCTTGCTGGTATCTGTGTGTTGGTGGTGTTTCTCTGAGCCAGTTCCCATTTGTCTCCTTGGCAGGAGTCACCAATGGCTTTGCAAAGCACGCAGAGAGCAGCGCAGACCCTGAGCGCAGCCCCAGCGTGGGCAGTGGGCTGCTGTTTGAAACCTGCAGGTAAGGCTCTGTGCTCTTCCCCAGAATACCTCCTTTCTGGATTAATTAGTTTGACTTCTGTCATTTGACTTCTTTGCTTAAAACCTAGATTTTCAGGCTCTGTGCTGTCCTGCTGTGCCATAGGTCTCAAAACAGTGCTTGATTTTAAAATGTTACACTTCTGTTTCTCAGTATGAGTATGTTCTCTTTGCTGATGTGTATTTTCCTGGGCTTCTTGAGAGCCAAAGCTGCAAAGCGCTTTGATCTCAAGTGAGCAGCCCAGCACCACAGGTGAAACTGAACATTCACTGAGCTCTCCCCATTTCTACGTGCTTTGTGCCCAAACGTTCAGAGAAGTCGTCATTGCCTCTTCTATAAGGTGCAGGTCTCCCACAAAATGATTTCAGTACAGTGTTGTTAGACAGGGGGCTGCCTCAGTGGGTACAAAAAGGAGAGATGTGGATTCGTGCATAGCTGTGGTGCTGTGGGGGCCCTTGAAATCCTTCATGGCTCACTCCGAACAGGAGCAGGAGCCAGAAGCTCACTTTAAAACCATGTCTTGACCTCGTGGATCCACTGTATTTACCTCAGTTTCTCCATAGGGAAATGAGAGAGGAAACTCTCTCACGTTTCACAGGGGAGTGTGGGGGCTTGTTAGTTGGTGTTTATGAAGACAAAAAATGCTATAGAAGTGCTTATCGTGGTAATTGCAAGCAATTCACGTAGCAAAAATTACATTAGAGCTATGCTACAACCACGAAACAAGGAATTAAAAAACAAGCTTATGTCTCCTGGATAACTTGTACAGTTATTCCATTTATGAGCAGCTCTGTTTACTGCTTTTTCTCCACTCTTCTTGAGCATCAAATGCACTTGGGTGTTTTTTTTAGGAAATTATGAAAAAGAATTACAATAAGTGGAAAAGACATGATTGCTTCACGTGGGATCGTTTTCTGAAATGCTTGTAGTAACGAAGTGGAAGCATGTTTAGGCTGTGGACTGTTGCTGATAGAAAGCAGCATGTTGGAGTGTTACTCTGTCCTCTTTGAAGTCTGTGCACAACTGAGTGAGCTCATGTGACTTCCAAGCATCACTGTGTCAGCTGTGCAGTACAAAGCCTTGGTTGGGTTCCTTCTTTGTGTTAACAACAGGGCTTTTGTTGGCCCCCTTCACTGCTCATGGAGAAGCTGAGATGATGCCCAATGTGCTTGCACCAGGGGAGACATTGTGCTCAGGTATTCAGTGTTCTTATCACACCAGGGATGCACTAGTGCAGTTAACTTCCAAATTATAAACAGCTGGGGACGGTTTATTTGGTGTGTTTTTAAGGGTAATCTGTTTTTCCCTATTCTGACAGTGGTTTGATGCCTCCTAAGCGAAGTCGAGGGAAGCCAGCCCTTTCTCGGGTGCCCTTCTTGGAAGGTGTGAATGGAGACTCCGATTACGGCAGCTCAGGTGAGAATGGCTCACAGGAGCTCAGCTTTACAGGACACCTCTGTCGTGTCCTGCAGCACAGGAGGGCTGACATCCTACCCGAACCAGGGGAAGCAGTTCTCAGTGCATGTTGGAAGCCAGTCCTGCAGGAGCTACCCAGGTTACGCAGGCAGGATGCTGACCTGTGCTGTGTGTTAACATGCTTCTTTTGACTAATTCAGGCTATTGCGTGTTTGCTTCTGCTTTCACTTGTGCTGGTTGTCTGTGCCCTGAGTTCTCCTCAGGTGGGTGCTTATTGTTAGTCTGCAGTGATGTGCCTGGCGCTGCCCTCTCCAGATTTACAACTAGTTTTCTGTCACGACAGTGCAATGCAAACAGTAAATCCTAATTATAAGAGATGTCTCTCTGGAGATGACTTCATAGCTGTTTCCTCTCCTATTGCTGTCTTTCTTTTCAAGGTCTTGGTAACAAAGTCAGTATCTTTGTCAGACTGCTGCACAGAGGTGTAAGTAGCACTCCTAACTACCCAAAGCAGTGCAGTAATGTAGCAGCACTCCTGTGACCAGACTCTCATCTTGGTTATGGTTTGTCATTGAAAGAGTTACTGCAGGTTTATGATGGCGCTGCTGAATCAGAATTCAGCTTTGGCCCTCCTGCAGGATCTAGGATGGAGTCCCTTGACTGCCTGCACCCTGTGCTCACCACCCTGCTTGGAGATAAACTTACGGAGTGGGGCTGTATTGGTAGAACTAGTATCATTTTGTTCTGTGTCTTATAAGATTATCTCATTAACAGATGAATATGTTTGTCATGTAATAATGGTGAAGCCCATCAGATCTGGCTTGGCAGTACATTTGTGTTGTATTCAGTGTTTTCCAGACTCATTTGACTTCTGGTAAAGCCGTGTATTGTCCATTCCCCAGGATGTAAGCACTGCTTGCTGTGAGATTTGCAGTAAGGCAGATTGCTCCTTGACCAGGAGCTAGCAGATGAGTCATTCATGTCTTGAATGGATCTCCTGCAACGTTTCTTACTTGGGTTTGAAAAAATTGTTAGCTAACACTTCTGTCAATGGGAACCAGGCATTTCCTGCAAAAATCAAATAGTCCCAAAGCTAGTGACATCACAGCAGTCTGGGCATTTGCATTTTGGAGGAATGAAAAAGAGCTCTCTGAACAGTGGCCCAAAGCAATCTCAGATGCAGCTTCATCAGTTTCACTGAGGACAGATCCAGCTTGGTGGGCCTTGGGCCCTCCTAAGCCGTGTATTCTTCTGTCCCTTAGGCAGAACTCTCCTGATGTCCTTTGAGAGTCAGGCTGAGCTGGAGCCCTTGGAGCTTGTGTGGGCAAAGTGCCGTGGTTATCCCTCCTACCCTGCCTTGGTAAGTACCTTCTGCTCTCTTGCAGTCTGTAGCAGCAGTGCAGGCAGCCCAGAACGCAGCAGTAGTGTGCAGCGTAGCCAGGTGTAAAAGAAAACTTCCCAAAACCATGCAGTATGTGACTGGCTTTTTTCTTCCCTTTGCACTGTTAATTTTTCCTGTGCTCACTGTTTCAGAGCATTGGAGAGAATTCACAAAACATTGCTCTCTCGGTGCCAGAGGAGGTCTCTCCTCTCCTGTTCACTCTCCGATTCACATCTTGTAGCAGTGTAGATCTGAGCAATTCCACTGAAGCCAATAGAACTGCACCAAAATGGATCTGCTGTGAAATATGTCATGCCTGCTGAGTGCAGCACTGATGTTGAATTTATTGTGCAAGTTTGGAGAGGGAGGGAAATCCTTTGCTGAACACAATGCTGACTTTGTACTAAATGACCAGTTATCATATGTGCACCTGTATCCACACAGAGCCTACTTCCTTTTCCTTTTCCCAAGTTCACATGCTTGGTTTTTGGACTGACTGGTTTCCCTTCCACAGGAGAAGCCTTGAAGATAGGATGCGTAAGCAAAACTGCTTGCTCTGCCTCAGTGTCTCTTTGTAAAAAAATTTTCCTAAGTAGATTTTAATAATCTAGCTTGGATAGACTGAAAGAGCAGGAAAAAGAATGCATTTTCTGCAGTTCGTGAAAGGGTTTGTGCTTAAATGTCCTTCTTGTGTCACCAGATAATCGATCCCAAGATGCCACGTGAGGGGCTGCTCCACAATGGAGTCCCCATCCCAGTCCCACCCATGGATGTGCTGAAGCTGGGGGAGCAGAGACAGACAGAGGCAGGCGAGAAGCTCTTCCTTGTCCTTTTCTTTGACAACAAGAGAACCTGGTGAGTGGATGCAGACAGGCTGGGGCCTCTGGTGAGTGCCATGGCAGAGAAGAACGTTTTGATTTCGTCTTTTGGTAGAGGGGAACACACAGGTACCACTGTTATGGTAATGTTACATGGAAATTGGCGAATTTAAATGTGCGGTTGTCAAGAAAAGTCTAAGTGAGGAAGATGGCCTGCTTTTCCCAGTCCCAAGAACAGGACATCTCCATTGCTATGGTGAACAGCAGAACGTCCTCCACCTAGAGATCACATCATCACAAAATTACTCAGGCACATAAAGAGCCCTGGGCTGCCAGTGTTGGCTGCCTGTAAAATGCATTGAGCTGAGATGTGACTCCCAGGGGCCGGACTTCATTCAGAAAGATGCTGCCCTTCTTAGTGTGATACTTAACCCGGGCTAATGAGTGCACACCAGACTTGGTACAGACTGAGGGCTTGCAACTTGAGACTTTTTTGGTCAGCATGGACGTGGGCTGTGAGTACTGGAAGCTGCCTGTTTCTGGATGATACTCAGGCAGTTGCACTCACCCCAGCCGTGGTGCTTACAGGCTCCTGGAACGCAGAGTTCTCTGGTGGTAAAACTTACTTGGAATTCCCTATGTCTGCTGCTCTGTGGGATACAAAAATTTCCCAGTTTCCCCTGGAGCTCTAAGGAGAATTGAAAGGTTTGAGGAAGGAGAGTCAAGAGAAATCAGCGCTCGTGCAGGAGGGTATTTTGGCTGCAGATGCTTCTCCCGTGTCCAATGCTGGCATTTAAGCATTCACAGCACTATTGTAGGGGGTTAATTTTTTTTTTAAAAAAGTAAATCATATGAAAGTATCTGTTCCTGGGGAGAACAGTGACCAGTGATTAATTGCTCCTGAGGGGCCGGAGTACTTGGCCAGGTCTTGGTGGCTCTGGGGCCGATCCCTTGGCCTGCTGCAGCTGTGCAGCAGAGGCGGCACACGGAGCAGCCTGCCTCCTGCAGAGAGCTCAGCCAAAGGCTGCAAGAGGCCTGCAGGTACTTGCTCTCCTTTTCCCCCATCCCTGTCCCGATGCCCTTGGTGACAGGGCTTTGTGCTCTCTGCTGCAGGCAGTGGCTTCCACGTGACAAGGTCTACCCTCTCGGCGTAGATGACACTGTGGACAAGCTAAAGATGATGGAAGGACGAAAAACCAGCATCCGCAAGTCCGTACAGGTGGCGTATGACAGAGCCATGATTCACATGAGCCGCGTACGGGGGGATCATCCCTTCGTTCCGTCCAGCTACCTGTGAGCGTTGGGCGGCCGGTCCTCGGTCCTCCTCCAGGCGTCGCTGTGTCGGCACAGGGAGCCCGGCGCCGAGCGGCCGAAGCGCCCCGCCTTCCCAGCAGTGGGCGGCGCTCCTCGAGGTGCCCGCGGCGCGCCGGAGAGCCTGTGGGGTTTTTTGTGAATGTGCCCTGCTGAAGAGCTGGCAGGAGACGAAATGTTCGGTGTGCGGGGCCAGGAGCGAGGCGTTAGGAAAAGCTGCTGGGTGGCGGGAGCCACGGTGAGCTGATGCAGCAGAGCTCGACGCTGAGATGTTTGGACCTCGTCGCACTTTCTTGCTGCTGCCTCCTCCGTGCTGCCAGGAGTTCGGGTGTCAGTCAGCCCTGAGTCATTCCCTGAACCCATCGCCCCTGTAAGCAAACCAGGATCCTGTACAGAAATCACAGCTGGGCTTTCTTGTGCCAAACTTACTCTGACCGTCACTGGCCTTTTTGTTTTTCTAAATGAAATTGATTGTCCCATCACAGGAATGGTAGCAGGGAGGCAGTATCACGATTTTCCTGCCTACATACATCGTGCTTTACGTTAGATTTCTTGCATTGCGTTTGGAAATGAGTGAGGTATTTTGGTAACTTTCCCCTCTGCTGCACACACATACATGCAGGTGCACAGAGCTTTAAATATGAAAAACAAATTACCTGTGGTGTTTTTTGGTGTGCATTTATGGCCTAGAAATGTATTTGGTAGTTTCACACTTAAATTCGGATTTCTGTGACTGTGCTCATTGCAGTAGCAGTTCATACCATGGTTTAGTACAGCCTTGAGTCTAAGCAAAGATGACTTCTTTTTCTGAAGAAACAAAGCTGATTCTGGAGGTGCCTGTGCTGGGGCAGCTCTGCAGGCACTGAGGTTGATCAGGGTTGGAGGGAGACGCATCGCTTGTGTTGCTGGATGCACATTTGGTGTCAGGCTCCTCTTCCTTTCTTCTTTCTGTCTTTTTCAAGTTCTCCTCTGGCTTGGTTTGGATTGAAACCAAGCCCTAAGTAGAGCACACGACCATTTTGCCTTTTTGCCTTCTCTCACATGCGTGCATCCCTTCCTGCTGTGTGGGTCTCCAGCATTGTCATCCATTAAGAAACAAACCAGCCTGGCTCTGCTGCAGCCCCTCTTTACTTTCTGAGTTTGCGTTGCAAAAATGGGCAGCCGATGTTTGGAAACAGATGACAAACCCTTTTCTATTAGCCAAGGACTTAAAATTTCTCTGATCTCTTCTGTTGTGTGTTCCCTTTTTCTGCTTTCCCATTTTAAGAACCAAAGGTGCAGAGCAAGATTGTAGATTGAATATCACCATTTTGCTTTTTAACTCGATATTTTTTTATTATTTTAACTTTTTCATACTGAAGAGAATGTGGGGTCAAAATAATAATAATGAATAGTGGGGAGTAATCACTGCCATTTCTACGTGGTCTACTTTTTTAGAAATACCAATTCTTATACATTGGGACGCGGAGCCACACTTTAAGGAAGATTCCTTTAACATACAGAGATGGGGCATAGGATTTTGTACAAATAGAAATAATGCCTCTGGGGTGTGGCGAGGGAAGGACGTTCTGTATATAGTTGTACAGTACTGCTAAGTTATTGAGACTTATTGTCACCATTCTTGAAGTCCTCAGTCGTGTCGCTGGGTCTTTTATATGCACACGGTGTAACTTATTTAAAGGAACATACACTTCTCTGGGTGGTAACTCAGCTGTGGACTTGTGACCTGTGTACGTTTTCAGAATCTGGGATATTATTATTTTTTTGGTTGGTTGTTTTTAAATGACATTTCAGAATGGGAAGTGGCTGATCTGCTGTTTGCTACGGGACCGAGACGTGACTGTCACTGCTGTAAAGCACAGATTGCTCTATTTATTGTAGAAAGTGAGTTTATTTGCTTTCTAGAATTGTTTATATCAGATGGTATAAGAGAGGTAATAAGAAAATCTATGCTTGTAAAGAAAAAAAAATGCTAATTTTACCTACTATAATCTGACTGTCTGAGACTATATTTTCTCTCTGAGAAATAAATGTTCTACAGTATTAAACAAAGGATTTCTGCTGTTGTGCTTCTTGGGTAGGCAGTGGTGGCAGCAGGTGCTGTGGATGTGTGAAGGCTCTGCTCAGTGCCATATCCCTGCTGAGGGGGAAGTGGAGGCAGAGCAAGGCTCCCTGGTTCCTGATCAGGCACTGCCGTTCCTGCTCACTCTTTTCTCCCCCCTTTAGCAGAGGGAGCTCAGCCCACCTGCTGCTGCACAGCTGACACACATGGGCTGATGCAGGCATGAAGCAGCTGTGAAGAGGAACAAAGGGAAGGAGGACTTGGAGGGAGGGTGGCCTCACAGTGCCTCCTGCAGGTGAGTTTGTTCCTTGCTGCAGGAGGGGACCCATCTGGCAGCCCTTGGCCTGGGGTGGCTGCAGAGCCCCATAGGGATGGGAAGTGGGAACGTGGGGTGTGAATCCCATCTCTGGGCTCTGCTTGTGGGCCTGGGGGCTCCTGCAGCACCAGGATACAGGCAGAGTCCTCCAACAGATGGAGATGGGAGCTAGGTGCTCCAGTGTGGCTCTCTGAGCATCACTCTACCCTGAGGAGCATTCTTCTCCCTGTGCAGATTCCAAGCCTTCTCCTTTTCCCTCCACATGTGTGACCTGACCCAGCAGAATGAATGAAGGACAGTTTCTGTAGCCAGGAGGGCATTGTGATGCACAGCTGCCTGGCATACACCTGCAGTGTATGTGAAGACATATGAATGCATTAAAAGGTGACTTATTAACATCTTTGTTAATGTTTTCCACCTGTTGCAAGAAGGATCAAGCTCCCTGCAGCTTCCTCCTAGGGAAGGTCTGAAAAGCAGTCCTCTGCAGCCCTACATCAGTGCCTGCCCCTCCACTTCCCTGCTGCCATTTTTGGGCGGGATTATTACATACTAATAAAACCTTTCCTCCACCTCCTTCATCATTTCTTCTTTGTCCTTGAACAAATGAAATTATGACTTACTGAATTATTCTGTGGATAAAAAAGTTTCCATGACATTGGCATCTCCCATGCCTGGAACCATCAGCAACTGCCCCCAGCTTCTCCCTGTGAGCCAGAAATACAGGAAATGAAAGTGAGGAGCCGTAGGGAAAGGATTAAAATCACAAGAGCAGAGATCTTGCAGTGACTCTGTAGGGTCTCAGGTTTTTTTTTTTTGGGGGGGGGGGGGGGGGGGGGCAGGGACTATGCTGTGACTTCAACTCTCAGACAATTAGTGCTTTCCCTTAGTATGGTGCTAAAAGGTTTTGTGGAGTGGGAGAATAAGGCATGAGGGAGGAATGTAACTTACCCGAAGGCCCTGGGGGCAATGATGGAGCTTTTGTGCAGTCCACACACAAGCAGGTGCCAGACCACCCCGTCCTGCGCTCAGCCCGAGCTTCTGTTGATATTTTTTTCTTTTTTTAATGAGTTATGTCAAACTGCCAAAGAGCAGCAAAGGTCTGGCTCAGAGAAACCACAGAAGGTGCACACTGAAATAAAGGAGAAGTCTAACTGCCCAAGAAGAAAAAAGCAACTCTGGATTAGGAAAGCAGTTTCTTGAGACACTGGAGTTTTATTGGCAACAAGGCTCTGCTTTTCACATGCTCAGCCCCTGCTGCCCCTTCCCACAGGGCACCTCCATGTTCTGCCCCAAGAAATGTGGGGTCATATTTCTCCCCCCCCTGCAGCCCTCCGCAGGAGGGAGACAGAAGGAAACCAGCCTGATAAAACATTCACAATTGGTTTCATTTAAGAACCCAGGGTGGTTTCTGGCTGCGTTCTCTCGGAGGATGCATCCGCACTGTAGGGAGCAGTAGGCACAGCCAGCACCGCACTGGGGATCTTTGGTGCCCAAGAGCCCACTGGTGGCACTGGCACCATGGTGCCCTGCAGCACCATACCCTGTATCTCCTCAACCTGCTCTCAGCTCCCATCCCCTTCCAACTCCCACACTCCTCGTTGCAGGGGAAGCCTCGAGATACACGTTTCTGACACACACCTTCCTGACAAACTCAACACTCCAAACATGTCAGGGCAGAAATACCCGTGGCTCTGACTTCACCCCAATCCAGAGGGGAGGTGGGAGGCCATGGAGAGGACAGGGAGAACGAGGGACCCACGTTATAAATATAAAATCATATCTGCTACAAATGGAGGACATATATTGTACATCTCTGACCCATATACACAAGAACACAATATACACAGAACGCCTCGGAAGAGTGGGGGCTGTGCAAGGAGTTTCAGAAGTCCCCCTGCTGCCCTCACGCCGATGGCACATCAGAGCGTCTCGTCACAGCGGTGTGCATCATGCAGAGCACATGGGGGGGTTAACCCCCACCGTGCCCACCACGCTGTCTCACACCTGAAGAAAGGCAAAGAGGAGGGAGAGGAGAGGGCAGGTGGGAGCAGCTCCCTCGTGATCCCAGAAGGCTTGAGGAATGAAGCTGGGCCCTGAGAAACTTCTCGCCCTGCAGCCCCAGGGAAGTTCTCCAGCCAGTCACTGATAAGGCATTTTTGTCTGGGAGCTGGATCAAACTGCAGCTGAAGAGAGAAGGGAGCAGACGGGGCAGCACACACATGTGAGGCACGAGCATGTGTGTACACAGGTGCAGCAGTGGGCAAACGTGTCACAGCATAGCAAGGCAATCAGCAGCTGGACAAGCCCAAGGCAGGGCTGGGAGAGCTCAGTTATCTGTAGAGCTGTCCCCTGCCCCTTCAAGCTTCTCTCCCTGGCTCAGGCCCCCAGCACAGAGTGAAATACTGACAGTGGTTGGAGTGGCACATCCAGGTGTGTGGAGTGGCAGACAGGCACGCAGAAGAGTTGAGTCAACGTGAGCTTTGTACAGCGAAGAGCAGTTCCCAGCTGAAGCATCCGAGGACGTGGATGACAAAATGCCACAGTGATCAGATGGGCCAGGAGGAGGAGGTGGGCAGAGGAGGGAGTTGAGTCCTGGCACCTATCGGCGGTAATGATTGGGAGCGTCTGCAAACATGTACTTGAGTCTGTAGGCTTCAGCAAGGAGGAGCCCGATTTCTTCATTGCCCCAGTGTATCGTCGGCAGGTTTTGTAACAACATTAGAAGGCCCTGGAAGAGAAGATGCTCACACTGGAGCAGCTGATGGCAAAATACAGACCCAGAGGAAGCCCAGGGACAGAATGAACAGAGGCAGCAGCATTCAGGAGCTTTGGGTCGCCATGCTGGCAGGTCTGAAAGGCTCAGGAGAGCATTAAGATGTGCTCGTGTCAACTCTGAACAAGTGAAACACCCTCAGAAGCCCTCAAACCTCTTGCAAGAAAGGGTGCTCCCATCCAGTGTTACAATCAGACAGCAAAAGGCAGCCACTGTAGGACTCACTGCGCCCAAAGCTCAAACCTAGGAAAGAGCTGGTATTTGTCCAACCGTTCAGTCCTCTGCCCTGAGCACAAAGGCTACGGGTTACTTCTGAGCAAAACTCCTGAGACTGGGTGATCTTAGAGCCAGTTTTGAGATGACAGCTGAGCTGCCATCACATATCCATATCCATTGTGGGCTCCCACCCGAGGCAATTCCCTCCCCTTTTGCCCAGAATTAGTCCCACACACTGGGGACTCACCTGGAAGTCTTCCTCATCCAGGATCTCCTTCCGCCACTTGATCAAGAAGGCGGCACAGACATAGAGGTGGAAATGCGAGAACCCCTCTGGCTCTGACTGTAGGCGACAAAACTCTGGGTCAGCTGCTATGGCTCTGCTGGAGCACAGCTCCTCCAAACATGTCCATGTCACCTTCAGCTGTCTATAAACACCCCAGAGGCCACACTTTGCTCCTCTAACCTCCCCAGCTGCATGGCGCCTCACCTCCCTGTGCGAGGAGGTGGCCCTACAGAGGGCAGCCAAGAAGGGATGGCAGCAAGTGCACATACCTGGTAGGTGTCCCAAAGGCGGATTGTGCAGCGAAGAGGCAGCTCCCTCATGAGCAGATTGTTCATCCAACGAAAGGCAAACTGCAGGTATTCAACTTCGTACTTCCTAAAGTGATTATGTACCTGCTCTGAAACAGCACAATTCACTTACACACCTGGGGATCACAGCACCCAAGCTCCTGCATAAGGCACTGTCCAAATCATGATGGCTTACATGTACTTCAAGGCTGAGGTCTCACAAACACCTCCACCACTCACCTCATCCTACCTTGCCAATGAAATCCCTCCCCCAGGAGCCTTTTGGCCAACCATGCTCTGCCCCTACTCACTGTGGGCAAGCATCTACTCCTTGTACAGAGGGTTCCTTCCTACTTGCAAAGAAAGCCTCTCACTGTTGTGAGAGAAGTCTTCCCCCATTCAAATTCCTTTGTCACCTACCATCAATCCGGCTCACAAGCTCCTCCAGAGCTTTGACTTTCTTCTGGATCCCTGGCTGTGCAAAGGTGTAGTTATCCTGCAGGGAAAGGCCATCAGTCAGAAGCAGCAGCTGCAACAATTGGAAATGACCAAAACCAGATCCCCAGCTCTGCACCAGCCAAGGACATACAGCACCTGATTGCCAGGATCTGTCTGCTGTGAAGTCCCCAGTAATTGGGAAGCTGGGACAGTGCTGGCTGCACTGCACAGCTGCAGCTCTTTTCTTCCCTGGGATTTTGCCCCCACATCATGCCCAAATGTCCATTAATGCTGGGTACATTGTCAGAGAACAAACGTAGGCACAACTCCAATTTTAAATGCTAGGAGTGCTGCAGGCCCAGCTAGTTACACACTAGTTCCAGGGGATACAGCGAGAAGGCAGTGGTGCTGCTGCATCAGGCAAGGGGAGACATCTCTGCGGCTCCAGTTGCTCACCTGTATCCCATCCAGCAGCTTGCTCATGCACCAGAAACTATCAGCTTCGATGCTCCGTAAAACATCCTGTGACAAGTTTGTCACATCAAAGTTCTCCACGTCCTCTTCTGCAAAACAGACAGGGAGGAGAATAAGGGGGATGGAGGGCACCAGGTGGTTCACAGGAACACCAAGAGGCTTTAAGGCTCCTTGCATGCAACTGCCAGCAAGCTGAAACGAACAGCTTTCCCAGTACAAAGTAGGACACCTCTGCATCGACCTGCTTCTCCAGGCCAGGAGAGCACCAGCATCCAAGATACTCAGCAACCACGATCTGAACCCAGCCCAGCTGCTCAGGAGACCAGGAGAGTCTCTGCTGCTGCTGTCACTCCTGAGAGGCCAGAGCGGTGCATGCATGAAGGCTCTGACATGGGTCTGCTCCTAGGGCACATTCTCTGTGGGTGAGGGCAGCTCTGCCAACAACCAGGAGAGGCAAATCCAGCAGTGCTGACACTGCTAAGAAAAAGTAACAAGGCTGTTTTCCAGCTGCAGGTCATCATCCAAAATTAGCAGTTACTCCTCTTCTGGCTCTTCAACAGCCATCCTCAAGTTCCCAGGTAATTATAAAGGCAGGCAAAAACTCTGTTTAGCAGATATCCACCTCCTTTCCTCGATCACTTCCCCCTAGCAGGAATATGGGCAAGGTTAAGGAGCAGAACGAGGCCAAGTGTGTACAGCTGGTACTGGTGGCTCAGCCACACAGCTGTCACCTCGTGCAGAAAAGCTCCCTGCAGGGCTCCAGGCACGATGAGCTCAGTACAAGTGTGACAAAGAAAGGGAGGTGGTAATAAGCCTAGGTAACAGGGAAGAGCCTGCTGCTTGTACTCACAGGGACAAAGGGACAAGAACAGCAACTCTGCCAGCAAAGGAGGACTGCTAGGAGATCCTGGGCTGCAAGAAGCTTTGGGGGAAAAAAAACTAAACACAAAAATAGCCTCCAGAGGGCATGGCTCAGCTCAAACATCTGTTCAGTGGCATCATTAAGGGGCCCCGTAGAAAGGAACAAGATACTCAACATATGGCTCTGAAAGGGAGCTGGTGGCACAGTGACAGCCACTCAAGGCAGGCTGGGGCAGCCAGGACACTGCCACCAGTGCCACAGTTACCCAAGGACTTGGGGGGTGGGGGGCTGGCAGAGCTCCTGTGAGTGACACTTCATGGGGTTCAGATGGCTGCTGAGACCTGAGCACATCGTGCTCCTGACCTAAAGGTTGGCTCTGAGTCCCAAACTCTGGAGACAGAAGAGGATGTGTGGTATTGCTTGGGTCAGTGCAACTCTCAGTGACAGAAGGCGGCCACATTCAAAGGATAAAAGGGGCCTGAAAGATGGGAAGAAGTGTGGCCCCAGTCAGACAGGTCCCAGCTATGAACCCAATGACCAACATGGTGCATGACTGCAAGAAGTCACACGAAGTACCTAAAGCAGCTCCAACGTACACCAGCTCTTTTCTGGCTCAGCTGACTCACTCTTTACTTCCCAGAACAGGGAATTCGCTCCAGGTAGCAGTAGAGCCCCAACTGCTTTCCCCTTCAGACTGTGAGGAGCAACGGTATGGCTTGGGGATTAGCCCTGTGTCCTCAAAAGACAAGGACCACTACTAGCTTACAAAGCTTCAGGTAGACAGTGGAAGGCTTTCAGGGACTTCAATAAGCGGTGGATCAGATCCTAAATCATTTGTCCAAGAGGATTTCTCTGTCATTGTCTTAGAAAATCTTTTTCCTTTCTCTTTACAGTGAAAAAATGATCCTTATGCTTAAACATTCTCTTGGCACCCCAGTGTTCATGTCAACTCCAAAACTCAGCAAGAGCTGGAGAAAGAATGAAAATCCCATGGGTGAAAATGACTTGCTCTCCAGCTAAAAGCAACTGGCTGACAAGAAAGCCAAAAGCAGCTGGGAGAAGTCAATTTAGTTTCTGAAACTCTCAGCTTGACAGAAACACCTGCACTAGCAGCACAGGACAGGAATCATTATTTAAACTGTTTATTTTACATTCTCAACAGGGTCTCTTTATACTTCAGTCTGTCCTCCTAGAGCAAGAATGAGCTCCAAATTCAAGCTTTGAGAGCAAGATCCTCCCCACCACCTCAAGCTCAGGGCACCAAGGCTCTGCCTAAACTCCCTCAGCACCAAGACTGGAGGAGGGTGGGCTCTTCTAAGTACATTCAAACACAAATCTACCATTACTGCTTCAACTTCTGCAGAGCTCAGCAAGGTTATGAAACTGAAGTCAATTCAGCCAGGCAGCAAAGGTGCACTAAGAGATGCATAAGATGCATCTGTAGCACGGCGCAGGAGCTGAAAGAAAACACATCACCTCCAGCAAGGCGATGCCAGCACTTCACAGCATTACGGTTAAGAGGCAGTGAACATCACTTACCAACATATTCAGAGAGGAACACAACAAAGAATGGAGTGACCAGGTCATTGATTCCCTGTACATAGCCACTGGCTGGGTGTCGAATGGCCCATATAAACAGGATTCTTTCAAAGATCTAGGGAAGAATTGAAGGAAAGCAGGTACCTGCATTAGCCGTGCACAAAGGAGAGGCAGAAAAGCATAACTGCTAAGCTCAGGGAGCAAAGGTCATGCATTGACAGGCTCTTCTGCAGCAGTATGGTTAAGATAAGAAGATACCAGTCCTAAGAGATTCCAGCATGATCCACAGATCCCCACAAAGGCCAGCCCACTCTTTCCAGAGCAAGACAATCCAGAGTCCTCATCAAGACTGCTGCTTGAAGAAGAGCCGACACCAACTTTCCAAGAGCTGCACATCTTGCTGAACATCACGTGGACAGCTAAGGCTGTTACCTGTGCTCTTTATCCACCAGCTGTCGGCACAGCGCTCCCAGCAGAACATCACAGATCGCAGCACCCAACAGAGCAGCCTCCAAAACCTACATATATTACTCCCAGCCAGCCCCAGGACGTCATACTCTGACATACCACACACACACCAAGACAACAGATGCTCACACCTCCTGGCCACCTCTCCAACAGCCCTACGTGATTTTCTCACACATCGCTTTGTGCAGGGGCATTTTTGCAGTGAAACACAACTGATGTCCTGCTCTGTGTCAAATTCATCAAATTTGTTTCAGAACAAAAGCTTCAGGACTATTACCAATTCTTGCCAGAAAAAAATGCTGACCTTGTAGCCCCTGGTCTTCAAGACTGATGCGTTTCAGAAAGTTGAGGACTAGACCCGGCAGCGTGAGCATGTATTTCCTGACCAGCTGGACAAGGTTTTGGGAGTCACCCAGGACATTTGGTCTGCAGAGTTACTCAGTCTAACGACACTGTCGGTCTAACTCTGTCCCCTTACCTCCTGGACAAGCGGCTGCTGAAAGAGGGGGATGAGTGGGTTGGTCCTTGGAATGTCGATGTGAATCTGGAAGAGAGCATGGGTCAGATACATCAGCCATGCTTTTAAGGGACACAATAACTCAACATGACAGAAGAGAATCCACCCTGCAGTGCCCCTCACACGAGTGCTACGAGTGCTACAAATTACAGCCGCGCAGGGAAGTCACCTACAGTTCAGCATCCTTCGCTCAGAGCTGGGCTGGTGACAGAGATGGGCTGGGAAATCCAGTTATTTGCTCAATTCAGATGGGATTAGGGAAGGCCTAATCCAGTACTTGTCACTAACTTCTACCTGCAACTAACAGGTAGAAGTCCTGGTATGACCCCAACTCAAAAACACGCAGTGGCAAGGGGCCGGGAAGCCACGCAGATGGCAGGTACCTGTCGGTACGTGTCCTGATGGTGCTCCTCATTCCGGGAGTCGTAGTACTGCTGGATGAAGCCAAAGTACTCCTCCCGCTTGCGCTGTAAGGTTAGCTTCCGACGCTCCATGTTTGCAGGGAGATAACCCTGCAGGAGGAAACCTCAGGGCAGCCCCTATTCCCTCACCACAAACCAACCTCTAAAGTCCTGCCCGGCAGCTGTGCACACGGATGCAGCAGATATGGGGAATGTGGAGCAGGGGAAGAGTAGTTGTGGCCTTCGGCTTTCCCACACTCTGATGCCTTTTCTAATCTGGTACAATCCAACTTTACAGGATTCAGTTTCTTGAAACAACAAGCCACATTCCCAGCACCTGCCTGTTGTCTGTGCTCAGGAGATGTAGCAATTACAACCCCTGACCAGAAAAATCCTACAGCTCATTGGTAGGCTGGCCACAGGTACAACATGAGCAAAACCACGTACAGATTTGCTCCCATGAAGGCGCACGAGTGCCCCAGATTCCCCCCAGCCTCCTGCATCCCAGCTCCAAGTACTCACTGAGAGGAGACGCCATGTCACAGGCCGGACCTCTCTGGGCACGCCAGGCCAGCTGCATTTCCTCAGCTCATCTGCAAACGGACAGTGGTGGCAATGGATTAGATCCTAGGCACGTCCAGGCACCACTATACCTAAAAGGAGAGGAAAGCCCAGTCTGCTCCTGCAAGCTCTGGAGACACTGAGGCTCCACGGAGCTCCGCATTAGCAGTGACTGGGGATGTGGGTCTGTGGTTGGAGAGTGGGGACACTTGGCTCAGCACAGGGACTGGAGCACTGGCTGCCAGAATGCTAACCACTGGTCCCTTCTCTGTGGGGCTCAGTTCTCATGCAAAGCCCAACAGCCCCCTGTGACCACAACCATCACTTGTGACCAGAAACAGACTGGAAACACGCAGCTGCTGGAAGAGGTCATCATCTGCCAACACACAAGTCATCTTTTTTCAGCCTGGAGTAGATAGTGAACCATGTTTCACAGAGGCAGCAGGCTTCCCTCTGCCTCCCCACCCACAGGCACCCATTACGCCACTCACCCAGGTCTGTGTTATGGCTGGAAAGGAGCTGCCGAAATTTCTCCAGGCGGGTTTTCTCCCTCACCGTCATGGGGGGAGCACCCGACGCATTCTGGTCGGAGATTCGGGCAACAAGTGGAATGACAGGCCGAAGGGGGAGGGACTGCTGCTTCTGGAGGGGGGTCCGCACACAGGTCTCCTCTGCACAGATCAGACACTGAGGTGAGGACGGGAAAGGGACAGCAGCTCTTCAACCCCACTGTGCTCCTCTGACTACCGCCACAGGCTCGGCTCAGCACAGCAGGCAGCATCTCTCCTGCCCAACCCCAGCATACAGAGCACTGCTGGCCACTTGGAGAAGCAGCAACAGATCTCTGTGGACTGGCTAACCCATCGCTTCCCCCATTTCCTTCCTTCCGCATCAAGATATCTGCCTGCCTTCCCCTATCAGATATGGGAGGACATAGGAAGGACAGAAGATGAGGCAGAAGGAAGCTGAGGGAACCCCAGAAAAACCAGCTTGCAGATATGCCCCAATGAGCTTCAACCCAAAGAGTGAATAAGCTAACTGCAAGGTCCTCCACAGGGTCTCATCCTGACTTGATTAAGAGCAGCACATGCTGACCAAGAATTTAATAGACTTTCAAAACTCCTCAGAATCTGTCTCTCTTCAAGGATCCTTGAAGACAGACATGTCTGTACCCACAATATTGAGCTCCAGAAGCTGCTCCTAAAGGCAGCTCTTACCAGACATCCTGGAGAGCTGGGCCTCGCTGCTGGACTTGTTGACCTTGCAGTTGGTGGGCACGTCACTGAGAGCAGGCTGGGTCCTCTCAGGTTTCACCCGCATTTTGCTGTGGTTCTCCAGGACCTGCGCAGCTGTGGCCTTGGCCACTTTAGAGTTCAAAGTTTGCAAAGAGGAAGAAGAGGAAGTGAAGTCTTCATCTTCATCATCACCGATGTCCCAGGCATCACTGGTGCTGCGGGCAAACTCATGAAAGCTGGAGGCCTTCTTACTTTTCACAGGCAGCACGTTGGCTTTGGAGCGGTCCTTGATGAAGCTGGAAGCCAGAGAGAAACAATGTCAGAGCAGCACTGCTAGATTATCCACATGCTTTCCTTCACTGCTCCACACAGGCAGTCCCTGGCTTCCCCCGGTTTCCTAGTTCCACCTCCAAAACCCCAGGACACGCACTAAGCTCCTCGAGGCTGCCCAAGCTGGTATGATCTCAGGGCACAGAAAGCAACAGTGCCAGCTAACAGCTGGAGAGGTGCCAGCCTCCTCGGCTCAGAAGGGCAAACAAGAGAGACATACAGTTTCTCCAGCTCTGCTTCCTCCCAACCCACAGAAAACAGGCAGATGAATGCAAAAAGAAGTCTTGTGACCTGGAGAGAGGCATGCCAGAACCAGCCTATGCTCCTGGAAGCTCCCGGCACAGCTGTAGTCACTCCCAGCAGACAGACCAGGCTGTTTCTTTTCTCAGGTGCAGGAGGAGCCTTTCCATTTACCCTTAAGCAGCAGGAGTCAAAGTCCACCAGCTGAAGCGTCATGGACAGGAACGTTCACTGCTGCACGGCACGAGATAGGGACAAGGAGGCCACGCAGATCAGTGCTGCCTCTTCCTGCTGGGAAGGGTGCTGTGGTTGTGCTGCTGACCCTGCCTGCTGCCACGCTGCTTTACCTCGCCCTTCCCTCAGCTCTTCCCTATCCAGTAGGTGCAGACATCACTGCTAAAGAATGCATCTTCTCCCTACATTTGCCCAGTGCAGATCTCTGGCTACAAAGGCAGCAGCAGATAAGCTTTCCTGTGAACTTTCACAGAGCCCAGGACAGCACCATACTCCTTGTACAGCCCTTCTTGTACATCACAGCTGCACCGAAGAGCTCAGACTGCACAGAACACAGGGGATGCACAGCGGGGCTGCCCTGGTACCATCTGAGTTTGCTCGGGAAATGTGAACGAAGCTGCTACATCATTTTTACATTCCCAGCAAAATGAACCAGTCCAATTAGGAGGGGGTGGAATCACAGTGCTAGGGATGCTGGAGACTTCTACCAAAACTGAACGGGAGGGAGGGAGGGAGGGAGGGAGGGAAAGAAAAGCAAAGCACACAGGCTGTGCCTCCAGGAGACAAACTGCACTTACTTTTTGGTGAGGCGGGAATCCAGTGGAGGATGCTGTGCTCCATAGACAGGCTGAATGCTGCAGGGAGGGAAAAAGAAAGAGACAGTGCAAAATATCTCAGGGCACCCACGGATGGTCTGCTCAGCCTGGACTGGGGTAACACCTCTTGCACGCTGTTGGGATCCAAATACAGACCAAAATCAACTCCTGTAAGCTTCTGCCTTCAAAACCTTAGATCCAAAGAGCCACAATTAGCTGAAGATTTGTTCTTTGCAGCAGCAAAGAGAAGCTTTGTTTAAATTCCTAGGCTCTTGCCAGCCTGAATTGGGATGTGCTTCCTCGAGCACAGATCTGCTCTCTGCTCATTTCAGCCACCTGCCACAAGCACTGACATTCATTCTCTTTTTCATCCAAAAGTTGTCTGGGTTAGAGAATCCACACCTCTGAGCCCTCCACAATAGGGAAGGACTCTATCCAGCAACACTGGGACTCCTCAGCACTGAGGGTTTGCCCCACACTGGCACTCAGGCTTGCAGCCAACGTTACAACAAAGCAGCCTCCAGTACAAGGTTTGATGCAGGTCCAAATCCCAGCTTAACCAACCACTTCCTATGTGGTCTGGAACAAGTCATGGCTCAGCCCCTGTGGAGCTGGGCAAGTGCTCCAGGGCACAGAGAGCCCGGGGGCTGTTGGCACTGCAGGGGAGCACTGCCTCAAAAAGGAGCTAACAGACACCACTCATCGCTAGTTTTACAGGCTGGGGAAGTGAGACAGAGATCCTCAGTTATTACCTCAGTTTGGGAAACTATTCACAGCCGTGCCACCCCAAAAGTCACACTTGGAGCTCTGGACACAACCAGCCCTCTGCAGCCCCACTACACAGCACAGCCCCACATCCCACGGCAGAGACAAGGGCAGATTCAGAGCTGGCACACAAAGGACAGGCTTCCCTCAGGTCACTGGGGCTTTCCGGGAGCCTCAGATGGAGTCTGGCTGTGGCAGGGGGAAGATCACAGCCTGGTGCAGTTGGAGAGCCAGCAAAGGACAAGTGGGTGCCAGGGAAGTGACAGCAACAGGTCCATCTGGAAGGGAGAGGCATGGAGACCCAGGGCAGAGGCTGGGAACAGCCACAACACAGAGAGGCCAAAGAGGGGTGGGCTCTAGCTGCAAAGGGCGGCTGCTGGAAGTGCTGAAAGGCTCCCTGTGTTGGCACACCTCCAGTCAGGGCTAGCAAAGAGTCTTCTGAGTAATTAGCATTGAGCAGTCAGGACAGCTATTAAACAGAGGCAAACTCACGGGTGGGCAGAGCAAAAAGATTACTGGGGTTAAAAAAAGCTGTTTCCAAATGACTCATGGCAGCTCCCCACAGGAGAGGAGCCTGCAGAGTCTTTCCAAGCTCACAACACCTTCTAACAACAGTCACAGCACTGCTCTTCCCTGTGAGGGGACCAGCATTGCCCAGGAACATCCACATGCTACCAACAGGTACATGACCTGACTCCCACATGAAGGGACGAAAACCACACGTGGGTCTGTGTGATGCTCATCAGCAAAATGAACAGTCAGAATAGGGGATGCGGGAGCCAGCAGTGCATGAAGAAATCCCTTCCTGATGCTCTGAAGCAATCAGATGCTGCTGCAGCTGCTAACGGCTGACACAACAGCAGTGTTCCATCCTAGGCAGATCTTCTGTGAAGAGCCCAGGCTCCCACAGGTGAAGCATCCCAGGCTGATCCATTGCACAGCACATCTGCTGGAGCTCCCACACAGGCAGCTGAAGGTGACAGGTACAGCTGAGTACCACCATCCCACATACGTTTGTATATAAATATATACATGTACATAAAAAGCAAGCTGGAAAGGAAGCAGAGCAAATACTCCGAGACATGCAACAGGTGACCTGAGACATGCACACACCTTCACAGCTGCCAGATGGCAACTTTGCACCACAGAACCTGAGCAGACTCAGTGCCTGATCCTGCTCCTCCAGCTCAGCCCATCACTGACTCTCAGCGCATCTTAAAGTGCCTCACAAAGCTGCATCAGCAGATCCCACTGCTACAGCTCAGAAAACAGAGGCAGGGCAGCAAATGGCAACCAGTAAATACTTCATTTATTCACTCGCCTGGCTCTCCCTAGTGCATCATTTAGATGAACTGGCTGTCTCCAAGCTTAACTCTGACTTTTGCACACATGGAAAGCTCACGGCAAGCACCATGTGTTAGCAAATACCACCGAGTCAGGAGTTGAGACCTGTGCTGATGCTGTGCTCCCAGACTGACAGCACAAGTCCCCTGTCCTACTTTAGAGCTCGGTGGGACAAGGTACTTCCCATCACCTCCCTACCCAGTGCCTGATGCAATCTGTGCCTGAGCTCTGCTGTGGAACCTGCGTTACACCTCTTACGGGCAGATCGTGGCAGGGCTCAGGTTATGGGCACTGCAGCACATCTTCAGCATGTTAGGGCAACTGCAGAGACTGAAGATGTTTTATTCCCAGCAGACTCTCTCAGCTTCTCCCTTTTTTAAAAGAGCATTTAAACAACACACACACTGATGCCTTACTACTCAACTCTCTATATGGCAGGAAATAAACAATGCATCACACAGGACAACACACCAGACCAACCTGCCAGCACACCCCAAAAGAATCCCAAGGTTGAGAACTCCCAGTGCAAAAGATGCAAGGCAGCCCCGGAGACATGAAACAATTTATTAGTAAGAATGTCTGGAAAGGACTGGCACACAGAGCATACGGAACTGGTAACGAGCTTCCTCCACAACACAGGACAGGGTATTTTCCATTGTCTGTTAGGAGGGGAGAGCTCTGACAAGCCTTGATGTCGAGCGCATTGTCTGTGCAGGAACTGCCTCCCAGACCGGTTCACCTGGTTTGAACTTTCCAAGCTGGCTCTAAAGTCATCATCTGTGCAAGAGAGGTGCTGGCAGCAGAGCCCAGCACAACATCCAGGGATGGGATCGCAGGGACCAGAGCAACCTGGGGACCGCACAGCACCATCCTCCCACAGGAGAGAGAGGAGGGATGCACAGTACTCAAGTGCTTTCTCTTTAGTTGCCACAAACTTAGGCTGCCTCTCCAGTCCAACGGATGTCACAGAATCATTACGGTTGGAAAAGACCTCCAAGATCACCAAGTGCAACCATCAGCACCACGACCCCTGAATAACAAAGGATGAGCCTATGGGGAATCCGCTGAGCTGGGACGGCTCGTCGGTTCCCTCCACCTGCTTTGAAAAGGCCCCAAAGGCAAAGGCACAGCGGAGCCCCACAGCTGCACTGCAGACCGAGCTGAGAGGGAATTTTTCAGAGGCAATCCCAAACCTAATCGCCCCCGCAACCGGCTAAGAGCACCAGGAGGGGAAGGGCAAGCTGCAGACGAGACTACTGAGCGTAAACGAGGTGCAAGGGAGGACCAGAACTGCGGGCGTCCCCAAGGGGTGCTCTGCTCTGCTCACACGGCCGCTCAGGAACCTTCCTCGCCCCTCTTCCCCCCCCCCCGCAACTTCCTACCCGAGGCCCGCTTCCTACCGGGCGCCGCTGCTTTTCCTCCACCGCCACGAAGGCCGCAGCAGGAGGGGAGCGGCCACAGCCCGGGGCTCCCAGCGCGGCCTCAATCGGGAGAGCGGCACCCCCAAAGGCTCCACACGGGGCGAATCGCCGAAGACTCGGACCCGTTCCTCCACTACAGCCCACAGGGCTGCGGCCACACGCGGGACACACACGCGGCCCCCGCAGCCAGGGTGGCCCCAGGGAGCCCAGCCCCCCTCATGAGCCCCCAGCCCCGGGGTCGTTACCCGCCCGGACCGGGCCCGGCTCACCTGCCCGGCAGCTTGGCGCTCCGCTTCCAGAACTGCCGCCCGCTCTCAGCCGCCATAACGGAGCTACGCAGGGCCGGGCCCGGCGGCCAGCCAGACAGCGGGCCCACCGGGCCGGCCGGCCCCGCGGCGCAGCGGCGGAGCGCGGAGAAGGCGGCGCGCCCGCCCCACACCCAGGCCGCCTCACCACTGCCCACCCGCAGCCCCTGGCGGCGCCATCTTGGATGAGGGCGGGGAGAGCGTCGCCATTGGCCGCTATGCTCCAGGCCCGGCGGCTCAGCCAATAGGAAGTGGGAGATGGCGTGACGTCACGGCGGAGGAGGGCTGGGGTGGGACTGCGGGCATAGGGAGAGACCATTCCGCCCCGTGGGGGGGGGGGAGCGGGAGCGCTCCATTAGCACCGGGGGGTAAGACGGGAAAACCCACCCACCAAACGAAAGGGAGGGCGGGGAGCGTTTAGCACCGCCCTGAGCGGGAAGGGCCAATCTCGTAGCGCGGGAGGAAACGCGCCAGGCGGGCACCTGATTTCTGAGGGCGAAACCATCGGGAGGAGGCGGGGGGCAGCGGGTTAAAACCAGGGGACAGCGGGGGGCGGTGGCGGAACGAACGGCGGGCCTTCTGCGCGGCTGCTATGGTCGCCGGGGCAGCGCCGAGGATTTCGGGCCGTTTCCAGCCCCGACGGCCCCGCGTTGTCCCCGAGGTCCGGAGCGCCGTCACCGCACGCTCAGCGAACGGCCGCCGGGTGGCCGCAGAGCCGCCTCCTGGAACCGCTCGTGGGGCCCTTCGAGTGATGGGGGTGCTCCAAAAGGGGGAGAAAAACGCATAATTGTGCACAAAAGCGCGCGTTTCTGTGTAAAAAAGCGCATGTTTCTGTGTAAAAAAGCGCATGTTTCTGTGCCAAAGCGGCCTATTTCTGTACAAAATCAGTTTCTGGAGGACAGCAGAGGGCGGCACAGCTCCGCACCCCGCGCTGCTGGAACCCGGCTCCGCTCTGCACGCTGCTCCCGCGCGGGATGCGGGGACGTTTCGGGTCCGGCAGCTTTCAGTTCCGAGCGAGATCGAAAGCTGAGAGGAGAATCGGTTCCTTTTCCCGTCCCGAGGCTGAAGCGGAGAAAGGAAACTTCGGGCTAGTAAAAAATAAGAGCGCGTCGAGGCTCCCAGCTGCGGATCGCTGCCCTCCGTCAGCGGGCCGGGCGGTGCTGCGGACACTGGGCCGCGGGGCGCCCCGCCGTGCGCCGCGCACGGAGCTCGTGGTCGCAGCGTGTCTACGAGATGTGTGCAAGTTTGGGTGCGAGGGAAAGGCTCTGCCTCAGCGGGCACGGCGCAGCTCCGCAGCGTTAGGACGGCGCTCAGCCATAGGGTGCTTGGGGTTGGACTCGGGGATCTGTGAAGGATCTGACGTGGGATTTTCTGCGGTCCCGACCCGCTTTGAGGCACGTGCACAGAGCGGGGGTGGTGTCCGCGAGGACACGCAAGCTGGTGGTGGGAAGTTTGGAAGCCCAGCGTTCTTACACCGGGAAATGGAAAGTGTCCGGGGTGTCAGGGAGAGGCTGAGCGTGGCACAGACTCTTCCGGTGCTGCAAAGCCCCTTCCGGTGCTGTTGTCCCCTCCACGTGTGCAGGGTGGGTTTGCTTTGCTGTCTCTCCCCAGCCAGAGCAATCAGTCTTTCTCAGAAATCTCCCTCCTGCTTTTCAATGGCGATTCACAGGTCGTCTTCGCGTGATTCATTCATTCCCTGGCTTTATCAGAGAGTTTGGAAACACCCTGGAGAAGAAAGCATGGGGAGGTGCTCATCAGCTCCATTCTGCCCCAAAAGAAGGGATGGGGGATGAAAGGATGCCGAGGACAAAATCCAAGCATCTTAGCTTTTTGCTGGCAACAGCAGCCAACCTGAGCCAAAGCCATCCAGATCACCTGCTTAGGGAGGATTACGTACATTCAAGCAGGCGTGGGCCCTCCTCTACCCGTGCACATGTGCAGCAAGAACAGGCTATGAGCAGTGGCCTGGGGCAGGTTGCAAGCACGGGGCAGTTTCCATTGGGGTCACCACTGCTGTGTGCAGGCCCTGCCTGCGCTCCTGTGGGGGGAAAGTCTGAAGAATTTCAGCGTGGGTTGACCTGAAATGACATTTTGCTGCTTCTGTTTTTCTCACAGCCTTCCCAGTGGGGTGAGATCTCTGTTCCTGCAACCCGCTCTCCCTTCAAACGCTGATGTGTGCCTGTGTGTCATTTCAGGTTAACTGAACTGGCTGCTTGGGTTTGAAACGAGAGCTGTTTCAGTTTTCGGGTCGCTTAACACCCTCCTAACTGTAACAAACACAGTGATTAAAAACATGAAAAATTACCCTGGAGGAAGGGGAAAAGCTTGGAAAAGGATGAAAAACACTCTGATTACCCCCTTACAAATATTTTTCTTTAGCTGAAGTTGCTAAATTTGACTCAGCTTTACACACTGGAAAGGTTTTGCGGTGTGTGGGTTTTTTGGTTTTTTGTTTTGTTTTGGTGTTTTTTTAATATGGTGAATAGAGTGTTTCTTCCTTGCAAAAACCCCCACCAACTCTCAGCCCAGTGATGCAGTTTCAGTGTGTCACGGAGGCAGCATCAGCTCGGGCTCCATGTTGGTAAGGTTGGTGCAAAACCCACAAGGCTTCAGGTGCCTGAAACCTGCACCTGGGGTCACAGCACGGGGTTTTTCCAGAGCTCTGGGAAGGGCCGTCTCCCCCCACTTTGTTCATTTTTGCCAGGGTTGAGATGAGTTCAGGGCTTTGCCCTCAGCTCCCGTACCTGGGGGACTTGGGGACATCGCTTGATGGCCAGTCCCACCCAAAGAAAGGTGCTTATGCTGCTGGGACACTGCTGCCTGTGGTCTCATCTTGCTCGTTGGCTGCAAGCTCCTGGCACCCATAAATAAACCCAGGAGCCTCTTGCTGCGCACTTTCTCCTGGCTGACATTTCCCTTGTGGGAGTGATAGGGCAGGAAAAGGCTGAGCCCTGCTCTTAAGCTCTGCCACAAAATGTCTCCAGCAAGCCAGTGTGCCGTGCCTCAGTTTCCCCACACACCCCATGGAAATGATGCTGTTGCCCACAGGACTTTGGCAAAGCGCTGGGAGATCAGTGCCCACAGTGCTTCATTACCAGGGAGCCGTGGGACCTGCTGCTCATTCCTCTCATCCTAAGGCGGGGGTTTAAAATAGCTCCTGTGACTCACTGTGCCCAGAAGGGCCCAAAGGTGCCACCTCCGAGCCCGCATGTGCGTTTCCAGCACGTCTGGCTGCTGCTCACCTCCCATTTCCAGGAAGTGATGCGATAAAGAGAGTTTGTTGCCTTTGCTGTGGCTGAGCACCGTGGCTGGATATGGGAAGGCAAAGGTGTGTTGAGTGCTGACCCTCTGCAAGTCTGCAGCTGTCCGTTCAGCCCCAGATCTCAGAATTGGATGGCATGAAGACTTGTCCTGCTCCTGTTCCATCCTTTTTGGTTTTTGCTCTTGTGAGGTTGGAGGTTAGGATTCACTTCTTCTCAGAAGGAGTGGTGATGCATTTTCACAGGCTGCCCAGGAAGGTGGTGGGGTCACCATCGCTGGAGGTGTTCAAGATGTGGGCACTGAGAGATGTGGTCAGTGGGCTTGGTGTGCTGGGGTTGGACTTGGGTCTTTTCTGACCTTAATGATTCTATGATGTAAAAGCAGCAGGAACGGCTAGACAAGTAATAAAACATCCATCATCTCCAACCCAACCCTGCTGTTCTTGTCTGGGAGAAGGGAAACTTGCCTACTGCGACTGGAACATTCAAGGTCCCTCATAACCCAAACCATTCTAAGCTACTGACTTCGGGTCTCCCATCTCCCTACTCCTAGAGGTGCAGGACACGGATGGACCTGACGGCTCTTGGCTGGATGAAGGCGCCAGCAGGAGGGAAAGCTGCAGCGCAGGCACAGCGATGGTGGACGGGATCACCAGTGGCAGACGGAAACGCCGCGGCTATCGGCACACCGAGCAGCGCCGGACCAACTCGGCCCTTTTCTAAGAAACGCCGCAGCAGTTGTGAGCGTTTACGGGAAGGGTGGGCTGTGCTCAACCCGGGCAGCCGCGATAGTGCAGGGGGAGGATGCGGCGCGGGGGCTCTGCGCTGCTCTGCTTTCGTGTAAGAGCTGCTTCCCGGATGGTCCGGAGGAAAAGCAAGAGGGGAGGTTCAGTGCAAACCGCATCTCTAAACAGGGCTGAACTTTGAAGGCATTCGGAGCAGTGCTTCCTGCTCTGAGCGGCCTCAAGGAGGAGATGAAAGATGCAACTGAGCAGGGAAAAAAAAAAGCTAAACAAATGGAGTTAACACTTTTTGCAGAGGGGCAGCAGTGACACAACACGCGAGTGCATCCAGAGCTGGGACAGAGCTCTAGGGACCCCGGTTCCCAAAAAGCAGCTGTACTTAGAGAAGAGAGCACAGGGAACAGGGTAGGAATGCTGTTTTTAAGCATAAAACGTGGCATAAACCAAGGAGTGACCCAATTGGGTTGAGCTGGGGGTCTTGCAAAGTAGCTTGCAGACTGCTCAGTGCCCTGTGGCAGGAGCAGGCACAATCTCCAGTGATGGGCGTCCTCCAAAAGCAGCACGGTGCCAACAGCTCCGTAGTACACGAGTGCCAACATTCTCATGACATCAAATGAAACAAAACAAAACCTGACCAACAGCCCTGCAGCCAAAATGTTGCAGAGCTGGGAAGTGGGGTTTGACAGCTCAGAAAGTGTAACACAAGTGAAGCGTCACGGCTGCCGACCAACAGTAACCGACTTCCCATAAACTGGCCACGAGCCTCTGGGGCTGGAGGTGGGGGCAGCACGCCAGCTGCCTGCACCCTGTGCAACACCAACAGCACCCACACAACACCAACACCCACCGCGCCAACAGAGCCGGAGCAACAGGCTCGGCAGTGCCCGAATGTAATTGGGCTGACAACATCCGGTGTTTCGCAAGCTGGCTTTGATGTCTGTTTACTCCCCATCCCCAGCACATGCTCCTCAGCGCCCTGCAGCAGACAGGAGGGCTCTGCACTGCTTTGATCTCTCCCAGACCTGCGGGGAATGGTTGGGCTGAAGACACCCCGAGGGCTGTGCTGTCCCACGGGGCCCTGGGCTGGAGCCTTTGGGGCTGGGCTGTGTCCTCCTCTCACCTCTGTTGGGATGCTGCAGCCCCGTGAGGGGTCAGCATCCCACTTGCTCCCACTTCTCTCCATCCCACCCCGCAATAATAAAGGGATGCCTCTGTTCCACGATTTTCTTTTTATTTAAAACCGCATTGTATAAAAAAAATAGGATTTCTGAATTCCCCTGTACAATTTTAACTATTAACAAAAACCCGCCAGCGACACACAGGTTGCATGGAGACAACAGCGCTCTCTGCCAGCTCAGCCCAAAGAGTGCATGGGCACACAGCCCCCCCCCCGCCCCAAAAACCCCAAATCCATCCGTGATGTGGGACAGACACATGGACACAGAGCGAAATCCGACCAGGCACCGGGGGTCAGCAGCTGCAGAAGCAAGGCGTGGGTCGGGGACCCACGTGGGTTATAAATAAATAAATAAGTTATCCTCCTGGCTCAGGCTCCTCCTTGCGAAAACAAAACAAAACAAAATAAAAAAAAATATCCACAAAAATAAATTAAAACTTGGATGGGGAATAAAAAAGGGCAAAAACATTACCATTATTAACAACTGTACACCAAGCTTTGCTCCTGTATAGTAACTCTGTACACGCATTTACAGCTCTGTTGGGTTGCATTGTTTGTGCATTGGGAAGCAGAGGGCTCAGGGAAGGCATCGCCACAGGGCTCTGAGCTCCTCCTGACCTGCTTCCTTCTGGGAAAAGTAGCTCTGCACCCAGGTGAGGCATGGAAAAGCAGCAGTGTAGGAAAATTCAAGTATTTCCTCCAGCACAGCCCACGTCACAACTGAAGGCACTCAAAGATGGTGACGGCACACAGACCAGAGCACCTGCCCTGCCCTCCCCAGACAGCCTTCCCCCCATTGAAGCTTTTCAGAGTTCCAATCCTCTCATAGTCCCAAATTCAGCAGGCCAGGAAGACTCATGGGAGCCCCCAGAGACAGAACCAAAACCCCAAAGTTTACTGAAAAAAAACATCAAGTGAGATAGGACCACTGAGTCCAGCTGGGATCCAACCTCCGGGTGAGTTTGGCTCCAGAGAACTGCACGGCGCCGAGCGATGATCTCCACTCAACCCCACAATCCCAAGACAACGGTCCATTCCTTATGGGAGACACCAGAGATGTTATTTGCCCGTCTCCTGGAGCAAGCTGTGCAGGTGGATCTCTGCCGCCTCCTGGGACAGGTGGACACTCTGCATCCAGGAGTGGTTGGAGATGTCCTCGAAAGACGGCCTGTCTGAGGGGCGCTGGGAAAGGCACCACCGGATGAGATGCTCGCACTCTGGGGACGCAAAGCAGCGGTCAGCGTGGCGGGGGGCACTCAGCGCCGCGCCCAACCTCCCCGTCCATCCACCGTGTGCCGGAGGACCGCAGGACACCGAGAAACGCGCCACCCCCTCGAGCTCCCCAAAGGGTGACAGGAGCCCTGTGCTGCTGCCTCTCCTGTCCGGTGCCCACCTGGAGAGACCCTCTGCCTGAAGAACACCTGGCCGCGCAGGATGTCCTCGTCGTGCTCGAAGGGGATGTCCCCGCACACCATGTCGTACAGCAGCACGCCCAGGGACCACACCGTTGCCGAGCGCCCGTGGTACCGGTGGTAGCGGATCCACTCCGGCGGGCTGTAGACCCGCGTGCCTGCAGAAAACGGCCACTTTTGTCCCCAAGCCCCTTTTGGGGATGGCAGAGACGCGCAGCCCGCGGTGGGGCCGGGTGAGGACGGGTGGTGGCGGGGGGGTCACCGGGCGTCACACCACCCCCGCCAGCACGTGACTCTTGTTTACAAACTTTGGGTTGTAAAATAAAGGCGGTGGGGCCGGAAGGTGGCAGCACGGGGTCGGGGAAGGCCGGGACCAACCGTTACATGCAAAAAATAAAACTCCCGAGGGAGGGGGGAAACCACACCTTCTTCCCACCCCTTTGCCAAAAGAAAAATTAAATAAAAATTTAAAAATAATTTTAAAAAAAGCAAACAAGGAGAACGGAGCCATCCTTCTGTGATGCACGCCAGGTTTTGCAACCTGTCGTCCTGTGTCCCCCCAGGAGCTGTTTGTTTTTGTAAGGTGCCCTCCCCCGCCCCAGCCTGAAGCTTTGGTTGGGTGCTCAGGCCGGGAGCCGGCTCCCCTTTCACAACACCGAGTGGTGCCAAACACTTTGCGGGCAGCTGAATAACACCACGTTTCCACCCCCACCTTCCCATGTTGCTGCACAGAGGGGGGATGCCTCCGGCACACGGCGATGTCTCACCATCAAAATCAGTGTAGACGGTGTCCTTGAGGAGGGCACCGGAGCCAAAGTCGATGAGCTTGAGCTCGCCGGTGGCGAGGTCGATGAGGATGTTCTCGTCCTTGATGTCGCGGTGCAGCACGCCGCGGTCGTGGCAGTGCTGCACGGCCTCCAGCACCTGGCGGAACAGCTCCCGCGCCAGCTCCTCCGCCAGGGCCCCCCGTTCTGTGATGAAGTCAAAGAGATCCTGCACCGGTTCTGGCCGCTCCAGCACCAGCACGAAGCTGTCGGGTCGTTCAAACCAATCGAGGAGGCGGATGATGCCGCGGAAATCCGTGCCCACCTTCTTCAGCAGAAGGATCTCCATCGGCACGCGCGTGCCACTGGGCTGCGGGGACGCCGGTGCTATCAGCGCCAGGTCCCTTGGTGTGTCCCCCAAAGCCAGGGATGCTCCCTGCCCCATCCGCCATCTGGATATCCCAGTTAGCCCCGGCCTGGGATGCTCCAGTGCCCTCAGATCAGGGATATTCCGGTGGTTCCCCTTGGCATCCCACAACCAGGGATGCTCTGGACCGCCCCACTCCTACTGTCCATAAAACCAAGGATGCTCCGGATTCCCCCAACCCATGTCTCAGTCCAGAGGTGGTCTGGATACCCCCCAGTGCCTTAAAACGAAGAATGCTCCAACCCACCCCCCATGCCCCAAAACCAGGGACGCTCCCAACCCATCCCCCCATAGCCAGGGATGCTCCATCCTCCGCGCACCCCTCCGACCAGGGATACTCCAGCGTTTCGTCCCCCCATCCGCACAGCCCCCCTTTCCCCGTCCCCCGATGCTCACCAGCTCGCCCCACTCGGAGATGCGGTCCCTCGCCACGTGTTTGATGGCCACCTGCGGGGCGACGCGCGGCGCTGAGCGGGGCCGAGCCGGGCCGAACCCCGCCGCCCGCAACTCACCCCGCACTTACCGGGGCGCTGTCGGAGAGGCGGATCCCCGAATAGACGGAGCCGAACCCCCCGCTGCCCAACAGCGGGCCCACCTGGTACAGCTTCTCCAGCGGCTCCTTCTCCTTCCCTGCGGGAGGAGCGCGGCGTCAGCGCTTCCCCAACCCGAGCCCCACACCGCACCGCCTCGCACCGCCGCGCGGCGCCTCACCTGCGGGCAGCTTGGCGGCGTGCAGCTCTGCGCCGGGCCCGGAACGGAGGTGGGCCAACGAGTTGATTTTGGAAAGCAGCATCCCCGCCGCCGCGCTCCGGCTGCAGCCCCGCCCGAACAAACCCGACCCAGGCGGCTGGGGCAGCCCAGCCCGGTTGAATGCGGGCGGGGGACGGCGAGCCGAAAGGAGGAGAAAAAAAAAAAGGTGGAGGGAGAGGGGGTCGGGGGGGGGAAGGGGGGCGCCGCGGGGCGGGCACGGCGCGACCGCTCCCCGCGCTGCCGGGCTCTCGTGTGGCGCGCCGGCCCCGCGCCGGCCGCGGGAGTAGCGAGAGGCGGGGGCGGGGCCGGGGAGAGCCGGGCGGCGTGGCCTCTGCTGGGCGCGCCGATGGGACGCCCCGCCCGCTCGGCCGCTCCTCAGCCAATAGGGCGCGTCCCGCGCGGCGGAGCGACGGCGGCGGGCAACGACGTGGCGGGAAGGAAAAGGCGCCAAAGGAGCCGGGGAGGGAGGGGGGCGCCGCCGTCACGGGCGAAGGGAGCGCGCGGGTGGCGGGAACGTGGGGAGCGGCCCTGCGGGGGTCCGGGGGGAGGGGCGGGGCGCTGTGCGGTCATGGCGTGCTGTGCGGTCAGAGCACCGGGCGGAGGGGGGGCGAAAGAACGCGGGGACCCAGAGCTCCGTGAGTGGAACGGAGGGTTACGAAGGGAACGGCGGCTCGCGAGGAGCAGCAGGGCGTTGCGAGGGCAGCGCCGCGGGGAGTGGCCGGACACGGCTGTGGAGGTGACACCGCCTGTAGAGCAGGGAGCGGGCGGCGGCTCCGCCCAGCTCCGCGCCCCCCGGCAGCGATTCACACAACGCCGCCGGCTGCGTCCCCCGCGCGGCGCCCCCCCCGCGCTCCGCCGTGCCGGAACGGGCGCTGAGCGCCGGCGCTTCCCGTCCTTATCGCGGGAATCCCCCAAGGCAGCTGCAGCTCTTCGTCTGTTCACGTTACATTTCGCGCCCCGGCTCCCCCCGCGCCGTCCCAGCCTTTACTTCATCCCTTCCTTCACAATCCGGGCGCCTGAACTTTTCCCTTTTCTAGTAAAAGTGGAGGTTCCCGCTGGGGCTCTTTGATTAACAGCCTTTCTTTTATCCTTTCCTTTTTTTTTTTTTTTTTCCCGCAGAAGTCGCAGCCCGAAATGCTTCGCCGACTTCCAGAGATAAGATAAATAAAGCCCTGGATGGAGGTCTCTGATTACTCACGCTGTTACCACGCGGAGCAAAGAGCCGCGGCCGCCGCTCCAGACGGAGCCCATCTGTGCCCGAGCGGCCCCGAGGAGTTCCCAGCATCCCACACATATTTGTGGGATGAATTGCCGAAATTGAATGGGTTTTACTGGAAGTGCTGGTGAGCGCCGGGCTCGTTCTGTGTTTCTTTTAAAAGGAAAGCACTCCGGGACGGCGCCCGCCCTACCCTGCCACCGTGCAGGAGATGCTCACTGCCTCTTTGGGGCTCCCGGGGGATGCAGAACGTCCCCCGAGGGCTGAGAACACCTCAACCTGCCGGCGTTTGCGTTTTGATAAAGTGTGGAGAAATCTGACACGGCGACCTCCCTCCCTTTTGTTGTTTTTTATTATTATTGTTGTCATGTGGGGGTGATGCAAGCTCGGGGTGGAGCAGGGCTGCATTTCTCCTGCTCTATTCCCCACCCGAAGCCTGGGCAGGTTGGGGATGACCGGTTCTGCCAGTCCTCCATGGGACCGCCTGACTCAGCACCCGGCCCCAAACTCATTGCCGGATTCCTGATGGTGAAAGGTGCCACCCGGCCTGCCCTGGAAACGGAGACTCTTTATTTACAAACAAGGCTCGCCCTGGGAGCAGCAGGGCTTTCCTGGGGGCCGCCTTCCCTGACCTCCTCCGGGCCTCTTCCTCGCCCTGCCCAAACCACTCCTTAGCATCCAGGGGAGCAGCACGTCTTGCAACCCAGATGATTTGGGGCCAGCTCATCGCTGTGCCCAAGCACTGAGTTCCCAGGGCCTGAGTCAGTGGCGGCTCCTCCTGCGGGTGCGGAGGGCTGGCAGCTCTGTCTCAGAGGTGAAGGGAAGGCATTTCTCCACGTGGAGCAGGGCGATGGGTGGCACGCTGCCCTATTTCCCAACCGCATCCCCTCTGTTCCTGGAACATCCCACCCAGCTGTATCCCAAATGACCCCAACCCATGCTGGGAGCTACCTGTTACCCCAGGGCCTGACCTACATATACTCATCTTTCCCTTGTGCCAGCCTGGCCAATGCAATTGGGATGTGTCAGGCATTCAGGCTAACTCGAGCCAAAGCTCATCCTGCAGGAATTGCCTCTTTCCCCAGCCTGCTTCCACTTAATGAAAGCTGTCAGCAATGAGGGCACAGCAGAGCAGCCCGCATCCTCTTGCATGCTTTGTGCTTGCTTTGTGCTTGTGTGGACGTGTGGGTCGTACATCCATAGAATGGTTGGGTTGGAAGGGACCTTACAGCCCCCAGCCTTAACCCTGCCATGGGCTGAGTGCCCCCCACCGGGTTGAGCTGTCCCATCCACGGCTTTGGACACCTCCAGGGATGGGGCCCCACCCCTCGGATGGCCCTGTGAAGGTGGTCTCAATGGCCCAGGATGGCTCTTTCTGCCCCCGGGTCAAACCCAAGAACTGGGACAGCCAATGCTTTTGTGGGGAGATTGTGCAGGGCTGCGAGGAGGAAAACCCCGAAGGGGTGAAGCAGAACCCAAGCTGTATGTAGTGCTGGGGGCAGCCTGCAGGAGAGCAGCTCCCAGCAGATATCAGATCAGCTCTCTGTGCTGCAAACAATCCTGGCAGCTTTTGGGCTCTTCAGTGGCATTCCAGTCTAACCGGGGCTGTCTTGCATGATAATCAGGCTTAATTACTGCTTTATCGCTTGATTGCTGTGCTGGGCCCTTGGAGCTGCAGTCTTGCTTTCTCAGTTTACTTTTTGTTTCCTCCTCTGCCTCCCGCCCTTCCCCACTGGCACAATTAGCAAATAGGTGACGATGGGGAGGGGAATGTGCTGGGAGCAAACAGATGTGCAGCCCTTGGATGAGAGACCCCAGGTTCGCTTTCACCCACGTGAGGTCACCCCAAGAGCAGCCAAAGCGTGCCCTGCTGTCACCCAGTGGTGCAGGAGATGTGATGTGCACAACACGCCATGCGCTGTGCTGCAGGATGCGGCCACGCAACAGGGCACATGGGAGCATGGCTGCTCGGGGCCGGTGTGGTCCATGGGGTTCCAACACTGGATGAACACAAAAGGAATAGGGCTGTAGAATGGTTGGGTTGGACCTTTCTCTCCATCCTGAGGGTCCCCTGGCCTGGCTGGGACACACGCGTCCCATGGTGGGGCTTGCGTCGCCCCGAGCAGCACCGCTCCTGTGGTTTTGGGCACCGCTTCCCAGTGCCGGGTGCGTCAGCCCTACAGAGAATGGGGCAAAGGAGTGGAGCTGGGAACGGGTTCTTTCTGTATTGTCTATTTTTCGACTTGATTCTTACTGTTGGCTTTCAGCGCGGGCTTTTTCGGGTGCGGAGGTGCGCGTGGAGCCGGCAGCGTGGCTAATCTGCTCCGTGAATGGAGCCGCACGGGGGGCAGCGGGGGGGACTGGGAGGTTGAGAGAGCCGCATAGTTGGGATTCCTTCATCTGGGTGGGCTCCTTCTCCCCAGACTCTCAGGATGTGGGAAATGGAAGATGAAAGGCGCTGCATTTCCAGCCTCTCGGGTTACAATGTCTAAAGGGGTGGCTGGGGAGGGGGGCCGGGGGGGGGGATGCTATAGGGAAACCTGGGTTGGGAAATGGCCCCGGCGAGGTTGGGGCCGAGCCGCTCGTGTTTCACATCACGTCAGGGCTGAGGAATTTCCTCTGCTCTGGGGGTGCCTCGAAGAGAAAGGGGGAGGCTTTAAGGTTAGCGGGGAGGAATAATAGCCAAGAGGCGACGGATTAGAAGTGTTACCCGGGGATCGCTGTTTACAGGCGAAACCCTCTTGCAGAGCGGAGGGGAGAGGGGGGCTCATGGGGGCACGGGCCCACGTGTGGCCACGGTGCTGAGGCCGCGTGTCCCCTCTGCTGGGGAAGGTCCCCTTGTGGAATGGGGCAGCAGCGGGTGTGGGGTCTGAGTTGTATGGGGCACAGCAGCACTCCCCCTCAGCTCCTGCTGTCATCCCACAGCGCCCTGAGCTGTGCCCCTGGTCCCATCTCCATTCGCTTCCATTTCATTTCCCCTTTGTTATTATTTTGGGTGATGCAAGGTCAAGGTGGAGGAGAGGAGAAGGAAGTGCATTTCTCCTGGATTTTTCCCCGTTAGTCTCTGCCTCTGGTCCTGACGGCCAGGCCAGGACTCTGCGGGACCCTGGGCTGTGCCTGGAGAGTCAGGATTCATTCCAGAAACCAGCACCACAGGCTGGCACCCGTATGGCAAACCATGGGAGAAAGGACACAAACCACAGCCCTGAACAAGGCTCAGTGCTTCCCTGCAGCTCTGGTCCCTTCTGTAGAGCTCTTGCATGAGTGAAGTGCCTTTTAATGATAGATGATAGTGATGCATTTGCCCATCTCCCCTGCCCGCCGCCCTTCCCAGGTACATTCCTGGCATTGCTCTGTCCGGGAGTGCAGGGGGGGACTGACCCTCCGAGCATGGGAAAAATGCTGCTCCGTGTGCAGGGCAGCAGCGCGCAGCGCGGGGTGATGGGGTCAGCCAGGAGATCCCTTTCATCTTTTCGCGGGTTTTGGCGGCCACACATCTGAGCAGCGCGGGACTGAGAGGGTTTTGTCTGCGGCTGCGGCTGGGGGGCTGCGCTGCCACGTGGGGTGGATGGAGCGGCGCTGGGAAGGACGGCGGTGGAGGGACGGTCCGTGGGTGATGGGCAGTTGGCTTTGGGCTTCGTCTCTTTGCACGCCTCTGGGAGTTGGAAATCCCAATGGAAATTCAAACCTGTGGCCACGAGGTTGGCAGCAGAGGTTGGGAGCAGCCCTGGCACGAGGGCTGGGCCTGGGGCAACCGCGGGGTGTCTGCGGCCGCCCCGTGCTGCCACCCGCCCTTGTTGGCCAAAGGAGGAGTCCCAGCACACCTCTGCCCCGCACAGAGCCGGATCCTGCCCGGCTTCCAGGAATTGGCTGTGGATGACAGCTGGTGCCTGGGCTGGCATCCACTTCTCCGAGTGTACCCAGGGACGGATGCTTCCATTTCCTAATGAGCTCCACCCAGCTCTTGGTGTGCCTGCTTCCTAATGCAGCCAAGATGTGATGCACCCACTTCCTAATGCGTGTCCTGGTGCACTCATTTCCTAATGCACCCTGCTCCTTGTGCACTCACTTCTACCTGATGGACCCAAGTCCTGCTGCACCCACTTCCAAATGCGCTCAGTCCCTGGTGCACCCATTTCCTAAAGCACCCGTGTCTGATTTTACCCAGCTCCTCCTGCAGCACCTGGGGATTCCCCTCGCCTGGCCCTGGCTCTACCACACGGCAAAGGATTCTCCTGCAGGCACAAAGCAGATGGTGAAACACGGTCTAACGAGATCAGAGATTAATCTGCGCTTTGCTTCCAAATCGCATAATCATGCAATTATTCTTGGTATCGGGGTGGAGCAAGGCCTGCTCCCTGCTCGCTCCCAGGGCACCGCAGCAGTGCTGGGTGCAGGCAGTCAGCTCCTCTGGTGCAGAGCAGGAGCACACCCAGCGACTCCCAGGTTCCACCAGTATGAGGCAACAAGGGTGGAAAAGGAGCGCCGCTCGGTGCCGCCGCACACCCCACGTGCAGCCCAGGCTGCTGCCTCCCCAGCACCTCAGTGGCTCTTTAGAGGAAAGGAAATGGGAAAATCTCGCATTTTGGGCAGTTGTGCGGCCAGCAGCCCCGAATTCCTGCGCAGCAGCGGCAGCACGGCCCCATTATCAGCAGGCGAGGGCTGTTTGCTGGAAAAGGGCGGCAGCGGGGGCCGGGTGACCCCACACTTCCTTCCTTTCCTGGAAGCCGAGCGTGACGCCGGCACGCAGATAACGGGCTGCTTTCACAGCACGGGGCCCCGCTCCTCCTGCAGCTTGTGGCACACGCTCCGTGCCTCAGTTTCCCTTTTTTTATCCATCTTATTGCCAGAGGAAAGCTGTTGCGGGACCTTTATGAGGTGTGGGGTAGCACGCGGTCTGCAGGGTGCCTGCTGCTTGCAGGGTGGTGGGGATGGAGCATCCCCAGGCCAGCACCAGGAGCCTTATCAGGGCCGAGCCAGGAGGAAGTTTGCAGGGTGGATTCCAGCAGGCAGGTAAACATCGGCCAGATGGGGCCCAGATCTCTGCCCCGAGACACCGGCCAAGCCAGGTTTGCACAGCCCAGCCAATTATTTGCTCTACGGACGGCTTTTCCCTCTATTGAACGTCAGCAGCGGTGCTGGGACGTCACTGGGGCTGTCCCATGGGCTCCTCCGTCACCTCCCTGGCCCTGTGCCTGCATCCGGGGTGCAGGCAGTGCCATGGCACTGTGGGTGCTGTGCAGCATTGCAGCCCTGCACGCCTCCGGTCGGGGTGCTGCATCCACCATAGACACGGCTCAGAGCCAAAAGGATTTGGGATGCTTGGGATCAGGGATGCACAGGATGTAGGGTCCTGGCCCCACAGACCTCTTGGCTCTACGATTTCACCAGCCAGCAGCCGGCACTGGGAGTTCCCTGGCACATGTAGGGCTGCATCCATTTCCTAATGCATCCATTCACCCATTTCTCACTGCTCCCAGCTCCTGGTGCACCCATTTCCTATACTCCATTCATTGATGGGACACGGAGGGTGAGGGGACTGATGGGTCGGGGAGAGCCCAGCAGCTGCTCGGGGCATTTGTTGGCTGTGTCAGAAGGAAAAGACGTCAAGTTGCCCGCTTTAATTGAAAGCCGCTGCTGAGGGTTTGGCTTAATCCGCCCTCCTCCTCCTCCCTCATTAGATAACGTCTCGCTGAAACCACTTTGCAAACTCACAGCATTCCTGCGTGCTGAGCCCGCTGCAGTGCATAGAACTGACCCGCTCGTGACATGAGTGGGAATGAGATGGGCGGGTGGAGGGGAGGGATGTGGGGGAGAAATGGCATCGTGGGGCTGGCAGGAAGAGGACTGGGTTCTTTTAGGGAATAAAAGAGATTTTTTTTGAGGTCCTCCAGGGGTGGATTTGAAGGGCTCAAATTGGAAAGTGAAGGGGAAACATTCAGGCTGAGGGCAGCTCTGAGCAGTGTGCCCAAAAGCAGCGCAGGGCAGAAGCAGTGGTGCCCCGACCCCCACAGAGCGTCGCCCAACACTGTGACGTGGGGCTGCTGTGGGGGTCCTTCCTCTTTGTGATTCTGCAGAAACGGCCAAAGAGGAACCCTGCAGGCCCTTGGGAGGAGGTGCGTTTCCCACTAACTGCCCACATTGCCCTCCCCTATTTGAGGACACCCCAGCACTGCCAGCTGTGGGGAAAGCATCCCTGCTATGCTGCGCACGGTGCTCCCAGCCAAGCGCAGCGCTACAGAACTTGGGTTTGTTTGGCCGGGGGGGCATGATGCTTTCAGGACCCCATCCTGCACAGAAACACGCACCTGGCCAAAGGGTGGCCATCCTCGTGGCGTCTGGCTGCAGAGGTGACACGAGGCTGGAGACCACCCAGGGCTGCCCCACGGCTCTCCTGCATGGCCACCTATATTTGGAGGCACGGAAGGGGTAGGGATGCTCCCGGTGCTCTCAGCTTTATCAGCTCGCTGCAGCTTTGTGCCCGGCCTTGGGGAGAAAGGTTTTTTTCCCACTGGAGCCTTATCGAGGCGCCGAGCCCTGGACGGTGCTTTGTTTCAGCTCAGTTTTAAATGAAAGATGGAAAAACGGCGTTTGGGTGAACAATCGAAATTCCTGGAAGGTTATCTGAGCCCTGCAGCTGCCCCCGGGGCTGGGACTGTGCAGGGTGGGCGCAGGGTGGGCGCAGGGCAGGAACACCACGAGAGGGGGAGCCCCTCCATGGGAAACTCCAGAGCATCCCTCCCTGGGGAGCACCGGGGGCACAATTTCACAGGAACAGCCCAGCCGTGGGGCTGGGGCAGATGTGCAGCCATTGGGTGATAAGGGAGGGGATGATGGTGACACCGCAAGATTGCCTCTCAGTGCTTGTCCCCCGCCTAGGGGCCTCCGAGGTGCCATCTCTGCTCCCCACCCCTCTCCTCCCATCCACCGCTCCTCTTTGCAGGAGGAGCAGAGACCCGATGCTCTTGTGACACCTAATGGCAGTGACTGACCATCGCCACCTGCAGCACTCGCTGCCCTGAGCAGCTGCAGGCTGTTATCAGCGAGCCAAAGCCAGAGGTTTGGGAAAATGAGATCTGCCCCAGGGAAGAGGAGCTCAGGAGTGGGACGTTCCCCTGTTCCCTAAGGAAATGCTGTGGTCACACTGCTGTCCCTGGGATGTCTGGCCACCCCCAGCTGCACAGTGAGCAGCATCACTTGCAGATATGGAGGGGAAGGTCCCAGACTGCCCTGAAGCCCTGCGCCAAATGGGGAAAGCCTTTTACCTATGGGGGCTGATCCCACTGCAGCCCTGGGGCCGCTGCCCTCAGCCTAAAGCCAACCACCACCCTGAACTCATCTCTGATTTTTTCAGATCCAGCCCATCTGACTGCTGTACTCCAGTCTCTTGGTGAACCTGTTCAGAGGGAATAGGCTCATCCTGACCCCACTGGGGTCAGTTCCCCTTCCCACTGAGAGCAATCCCAAGTTATGCTGCCAGCTGGATGCTTTTCATTGCTGGCTACATTCAGCCTAGCAGTTATCTCAGCTCCTCACTCCAGCCCCTGCAGCAGAGCCCCTTCCCGCCTCTGTGCCATCCTTGTTCAAAAGTGGGGCCAACCTGGAAACAGGGAAGGATTGGTTTGGGGGAATTTTGCTACCAGCACACACTGCATTAACCTCTGCTTCCTTTCCTGGAAAAAGAGGTGTAGGGGTCACGCCATGGACACAGTGTGGGTGCAGTGTGGGCAGCACTGGGTGGGGAAATGAGGCACGGGGCAGTATAGGGGAAATGTGGGTCCTGAAGGAGGTTGGGAAAATGCTGTTCCTCACTGCCAACCGGCCGTTTCCCTTCCTGGAGAGGCTCTTTGCAGGGTGGTGGGCAGAGGGGGGCACTGCCTTTAAGTGTATCTGATGGATAATTCCTCATTACTTTAATGCATTTTCAAGCTGGGATAATTGATGGATGTTTAACAGGATGCGCTTCCGACAGTCGGCAGGAGAAATGGACTCCCATTACTCTGCGAGCGTTTCTTTCTGCCATTGAACTCCTTTGTTCCGATTGATCCTCGCCTTTCCCATCATTCGCTGCTCATTAATAATCCCCAAAGCAGCTGCTTCCCCCCCGACCCGCGGTGCTGATGGCTCTCGCAGGGCTTCGGGGTGGATTTCATCCCAGTTGGGAGATCTCAGCTTCGTAAAATAATGACTTTTCCCCCAGAACGCGGGGTTTGAGGCATAGTGGATTCTCACCCAAGCCTCAAGAGAACAGAGGGGGGAGGCACGGTGTGGCAATGTCCCTGCTGGTCAGTGCAGATGCATCCTGCTTTTCCAGGGGGAGTTCTGGGATGAGACCTGGAGGTGGTGGGGCTGAGCCCCAAGGGAGAGGTCAGCACCGGGGTATCAGCGTGGTGCAGATGCAGAGCTGTTATCTGCAGCTGCTGCAGCTCGGGGCGGGCTTATCGGGACAGGGCCATCAGTGCCGGCCCCGCGTCCCCACCCTGTGGGACTCAGCGCCGAGCGATGCTGAGCCATTCCTATTGCCAGGTGCTCCCCCCAGCGCTTGCCCTGTGTGCTCAGGTCACTGCTTCTCACGTTCTCACTTCTCCTTTCCACTTTCCTTCAGGAACACTGCAGCATCCTTCTGGGATTTCTGTAGGGTTTGCCCTGCTCTCACCCCCATTAATAACACGCAGCCAAGATCCTCTGCCACCACTCACGGGCTCCGTTTGCACCATCTGACCCTGCCCTGCATCATCCCCAGCGCTTTCAGCCCTTATCCCAGGATGGAGCAGAAGAGTGCTGGCACAGCAGGATGAGCAGCCACGGGTCTGTTTTAAGACAGAATTAGGGAGATAGGAGCCCCGCAAAGGCAGCTGGGGCCGCTCAGGTCTTGTATGGTGCCAGACAGGTGGGGAGGGGGATTGGGTTGGATGGGAAGAAGTGATGAAGGAGGGCTGGGAGAGCCCTCTGGAGAGGTTTCTGTGGCTCTGCCTTTTGGGGATCTTGGCAGAAGGACATGGGGACTGTACGACCCACATCCATCCTGATCTTGATGAGGCCCCTTTGCATGCAGAGAGGTGTTGAGCAGAAGGAGGACATAGGCACATCCAAATCGCTCCTAAAACTGAGGCTGCCATGTCCCTTCTCACATCTCAAATGCCAGTGGGGTGAGGAGGAGGGCTGGAACCCCATATCCTTGTCCTTGCCCTGTCCCTGGTGTTGACCCCACAAAGCCAAAGGGGGTGATTGTGAAGGGTGTGGGAGAGCAAAGGGTTTGGATGGTTCAGCTGAGTGCCAGAGTGGGGACAGCACAGGGGCGGCATGAGGATTGCGTGGGAATGGAACATGGATGGGATGGGATGGGATGGGGACAGGACAAGGACTGCGTGGGGGTGGCGTGAGGATGGCACAGGGCTCTGGCTCAGGGATGTGTGTGCAAGGACACCGAGCTGCCACTGCTCTGCTGTTAGGGCACACGGGGCCATTCCCTACGGCAGGACAGCCCCAGCAGGCTCAGAGCCTCTCTCAGTGTTTGCTCCTCAATGTGCCAATGGGGACTGAGAGCCCTTGTGTGCCCTGCATCCCCGTGGGCTGCGCAGCACTACCATTCACCCCGTTCCCATTTTCCTTTGAGCCCTTTGGGTACAGCATAACCCCACGGACACAGCAGGGAGGACAAACCCACGGAGCTGCTTCCCTGCCCTCAGCCCCCGTGTCTGCTGCCCATTCCTCCCGGTGTCCCTCAGAGCCCCCATTCTCTGCCCATCAGGTTTTCCCATCCACATCCATCACTCTGCTGCGGTCCCCGTGTTGGTGCATTTTCCCTACTCCCAACCAAACCCGGCTGAATCTGCTCCTTTTCTGCCGCAGCGGTGGATGGGGCACAGCCCTCAGCTGCTGGAGGGGGGAGAGCGCGGAGCTCCCCGTGCTGCCTCATGTGAGCATCTCTCATCCCTGCACGAACGCGCTCGCATTTAGGGCGTAATCACCGCGTGACTCAGCTGAGCGGACGCTGGCAGCTCCGTGCCCGTGTGCCCCCATTCCTCCCCAACCCCGTGGGCGGAGGGGCAGCTTCCAGGTGGGGTTTGGGGGACGTGGACTCACGCATCCCCCACTCAGCGCCTGGGGATGGTGATGCACGAGGGATGTGGGAGCATTCCCAGCGCGGGATGCGGCGGTCCAGCATTCCCCAGAGCATCCTAAAGAGGGGAGCAGGGGAGGGATGGGCGGCTGCGATCCTTCAATCTGGAGCAGCCCTGACCTGCTGACAAAGGCAGAGTTATTTTTAAAAAGCAGCCACTCAGCAAAACGCACCTCCGCCGTGTCCTGCAGCCGCTGCCCGCCGAGGGGATCAATCCGCGCCGGAAAATGGGGATGGGAGTGCGGTCGCTGCCCCGCACGCTGTCACGCTCCCCCCTCCCGGTGGCTTTTGGGGACTGCCAAAGCCTCGTGGCAGCACCGCGACTGCTTTCCTGCACTATTTATAGCCCGGGATGCGGCGGGGGGGCACAGCACTCAGCACACAGCACCCAGCCCCCGGCGCATCGCCCGCTCCCGCAGCACTGCAGCCCGCTCAGCCTCGTGGCCCTTTTTGTTTAATTTCTCAGATAATTTTTTTTTTTTTTCTTTCTTTTTTTTTTTTTTTTTTTTCCCCGCATTTCCAGGGCAACCGCCGGCCCCACGTGGAATGTGCCGGGCGAGAAGGCAGCCCCGCGCCTTGTTCCCGTTGCCTTCTAGTGGTCAGTGCTGCCCAGCTCCACGGGCAGGGAGCTCTGCCCGCTGCTGGGTGCTCCCACTTCGGAACCCCTCGGGTCTGAACCCCAAAGCTCTCGGGATGATTTCCTATCTGGTTTTTTTTTGCTGCGATGGGGCACAGCTTGGCCCTCCCCAGGGCCCAACGCTCTGCCTGGGAGCCCTCCTTCCCCTTTATTGCCTCGATGTGAATTAATACCCATTTCCTGAAGCTTTTATGGTTTCCTCCCAAATGGCTCTTACATCAGGGGGATATTGGGTTACAGCAAAGAGCCAGGGCTCTGTGCGATCCCAAACCCATTGCACCCAGGGTCGGGCGGTGCACGTTACCCCTTTGGGACAGTGAGGAGCACCCAGGGCCCTCCCAAAGCTCTGCAGTGGGTTACCGAACGCATGGGGCATTGAGGCTGGGGGCGGCCGAGGGATTCAGGGGGGTTCCCTGGTTTTGGGGTGACTTCAGGGCTTTGCTCTTTGCTTTGCTTTGTGCCACGGGACCGGGTGCACACACACCTCTCAGGCTGGTTACTGTAGAAACGAAATTAGCACAGGGAGGGAATGCAATCCCAGAGCTAATTAAGGTAATTACAGCTTCACACCAGCTGCTCACGAGGTCCAAGGACCTTCTGTAACTTGTGGAGGGGATCAGCCGCTGCTGGGGGGAGTCTTTAAAGCCTGGATTCTGCTGCGGTGCCACCCCTGGGCTCCCACGGACCACAGCATGTCAATGCCAGCACTGGGGACAGGATGTGCCACACAGCACCAAGTGACACCACACAGTCAGTGCCCAAATGTGCTTCCTCCAAGTGTTCTGGCCCCATCACAGTAACAGAACCCAGGGTGGGTTTGGATTTGGGGTCCCAGCAGCAGTGGTACCCTGTTGGGACATGTATCTGGCACAAGCACTGGCAGCACAGGGATGAGAACTGGGGATGCGCTGACCTGGGGTGGGTAGCTGCATCCCCCAGGGTGAGGCTGCAGGGAGGCAGCGGAATCTGGGGGTGTCAGGGATGCTGGGGGGGATACGGGGCTGCAAAACAACAGAGATCAGCCCCAAGTGGGACCCAGCGTGCGGGGACAAGGCAGCAATGGGGTGGCTGTGGGGTCTGCAGCAGGGACACATCCCAGAGGAGGACAGGAGCGTCGCCACGTCCCCGCAGCATCTCATCACCCATGGAAATACCATTACCTAGCGGCTGCCTGCCCACAGAACATGATTTGGAGCCGATTCCCGACACCGTCCTGGGGCGGCAGCCAGGGGAACGCGGCCAAACATATTTGCTGCGGCCAGCACGGCCCCGCGGTGGGGCGGCGTGGGGCTGGGGGTGGCGGGGGGCCAGGAGCACTCGTGTCAGCAGGCGGTGATTCACCGCTTACCAGAATGCCGATATTTATCACCCGGCTCCGCCACGAGACGAGACGAGACGCTAAAATAACCGACCAAAAAAATGAATAAATAATAATAAATTTAACGCTACGGCTTGGGTGGCAGCATCTCCTCTGCAGATCCGAATGGGTTTCCTCATCTCCTCCTCCCCACCCCGTTCTCTCTGCGGCGGGTGGATTCGGATGGAAGAAAATAAACGCAGCCGCTCCCTCCCTTGCGTGTCCCCGATTGCCCCGCTCTCGGCAGCTCCAATGGGACGCGCCGGTAACGGAGCAGGGAGGGATGTGGGGCAGCGCACCAAAGGGCAGCAGGCGGAGACCCTCTGCTACCCCCTCCACCCCGTCCCCCTCCCCATAGCCGCTTGTCCCCTGGCGTCGCTGTGGCTTTTGATGATCTGGGGATGGATGCGGACGGATGAATGCGGCGCGGAGGGACAAATGCAATGCAGAGGGACAGATGCGGTGCGGAGGGCTGGGTGTGATACAGAGGAACGGGGCTGGCTGTGGTGCAAAGGGACGGACCCATCGCAGGGGCTGGACCCGCTGCAGGGGCTGGAGCTGCTGCAAGGGGACGGCTCTGTTCAGGGCTGCACACGGTGGTGGCTTTGTCCCCCCCGCCGCCCCCACCCCTTCCTCACCGCCCCACCTCCCTCTGCTTCCCCACCCGGGGGCAGTGGCTCCGTCCTCACCTCCCCGTCCGCCCCTCCAGCGGCACAGCGGGGCGGGGGCGCCCGGCCTTACCGCAGCGGCCAGGGGGACGCGGGGACAGCACGACCCCACCCCCACAGGCTTCTGATAACCTCCCCCTTCCCGCCAGCAGCGGCGCGCAGCGATATTTGCAGCCGCCTGCGGGGAACCTCGGCGGTCACCCCTCTCCCACCGCCCACCCTTTTGGGGGAGGAATCCCCCCATGCAGTCCCCACCCCCCCGCCGCCTTCAGCATCCATCCACGGGCGGGGACCCTCAGAATAGCACCTCCGGGGGGTGCAGCCCCGCAGCCGGGCGGGGGCTTTGCGGGGGCTGCGGCTGCTCCAGACGGGGAAGAGGCACTGTCTGCATCGCTAATGGAGCGGTCCGGCGGCTCCTCCCGTTCCGGGGGGGGGGGGGGGCGGGGGGTGCAGCACCACTGCGGGAGCTGCGGGAAACCCGAGCGGGGGCGGCCCTGCCCGGTGCGGCCCCGCGTGTGCGTGCGGCTCCCCTCCACCTTGCACGTGGTGGTGCAGGGAGGGTGCGTGCGTGATGGGATGCGGGTGGAGGTGGTACCGGGAGCTGCGCCGCAGATGCAGATGGGGAGAATCACTCGCGGGGATGAATTTAGCGGGAGGGGAAGTGCCCCCATTTTGGCCACCATGGATGGGGTACAGGGGGCGATGGCCCTGCTGGGAGGGAGGGGGGGGCTCCTCTGCCACCCCACACCCCGCGCGCAGTGCTGCTCTGCAGCATTACCCAGCACAGCCCCACACGTCCCAGCTCCTCAAGCCCACACCGCAGACCACCTCCGACGCCCCCACCCCAGCGCGGGGCGGTGGTGCCGAGCGAAGCCCCCACGCTCCAGGCAGCCTCCCAGTTTCCTCTCTCTGTCCCCTCTGGGGATCCAGCTGGCAGGACGGCACCTATACATATACAGAAGGAGCTCATTTCTACGGCGGTTTATTCAGGAGCGCATTCCGCAGCCGCCCGGCAGAGGCTCCGTGCCCGGGGACACGGTGTGGCTGTGCCTCAGTTTCCCCATCTGCACATCGTGGCGTTTTGGGAACAGCTTTCCCCGTGTTTTTAAGATCTATTCCTGGAAAGCTCTGGGTGTCATTATCAAGACTATTTTTAGCGTGGTAAATGGGTTATTAATGTGATTATTTGCAGCATAGCAATGAGGAATTGCCCCTGGGAGGGGGTGACAGCAGCTGTGCCCGGGGATGGCCCCAGTCCACCCCATCCCATGGGAACCCACCCCAAAACGTCAGTGGTGTCCTGCTGGGGTTGGGGGTTCACGGCGCCAGCTCTTGTTTCGATCATGATGATGAGCTGAGTCACAGCTGGGGTGCTGCTAATTAAATGTACTTCTTAATTAACAAGATCACAGAGAAGGGCCTGCCAGCCCAGCTTGGCTTTCCATCACGGCTGACAGAGGCAGCTGAGGCTGTGCCTGGGGTGTGATGAGAATCACAGTGCTCAGCACTGCCCCTGGACCCCCAGAAACCATCACCATGAGGACAAGAAGGGGCAGCACGTGGCCATGGGATACAGTGAGAGTGCTGGGGTTCAGCATAGGACCTCTCCATGCAGTGCTGTGACCCCGTGCTACGCTTTGATCCCACGTGGAGCTCAGCTTCCATTGCACTGGGGGTCTCCCCGTGAGAAATGCGGGTCTGAGCAGCTCTGCAGGGCTGTTCCCCTCCTTTGGCATTCTGCATTCTGCTCATGTCCTGTATGAGAGCAGCGGCACTGAGTCACGTTCCAGTGACTCACGGCTGCCCCAGCCTCCCCGGGAGCAGCACATTGCAGAGATTCCTGGATGGAGGCAGGAAAATAAAATTAAATAATAACAACCTCCCCCCTCCTCCCCCGTTCCCCAACACACGCGCAAACAGTGAATTCCTGCGCCAATGGGAAACACCTCCTGCATCTTCGCCAGACGCCGCAGTGTACGACCTGGTTCCATTGCATGAGACACCCTTTGCTGGAGGCCATGGAAAGGAGGCAGAAACTGCATCCTCCCAAAGCTCCCCTGAGCCTGGGGAGAGCCTGCAGCACGCAGTGCAGTGCAAAAGGGGTGCAGCGCAATGCAGAGGGAGTGCAGTGCGGTGTGAGGGGGGTGCAGCGGGGTGGGTGCTGGGGAACCCTCAGCTTTGCATTGCTCCCTGAGGGGGATTTGTGGGGTGCAATTACTAGAGGCTCCAATCTTTTTGCCGTGCTTCGGAAAGGGCTTTATTGGAATGCTCACAGAGCAGCACCAAGCACAGGGTTGCAGATCCATAGGGCAGATGTGGAGCAGCAGCTCAGCTCCACGCAGTGTGGATTCCCCGGATCTGCTCCAGCAGGAATGTACCTGTGAGCCCAGCAGCTATAGAGCAAGCCCCTCTAGAGCCCAGCTTTTATGTATCCCGACCCAAACCAGCACAGATGCTGCCCTAGTGATGCAGTCTGCTAAAGACCTCACAAAGCAAAAAAAAAAAAACCAAAAAAACAAACAAAAAAAACCCAACAACCCATTTTGCACAGCAGAGTGCAGCATCTGCAATTACAAAGCAAGAAAATATAGCCAGCAGAGTAGCAACTATAGAGAGGGAGTGCCTATGGAGAGGAGAAACCCTATGAAGCCTGTCCCTTTCCAGCCCCCACCCCACAAAGCAGGCTCCCAGCGATGTCTGTGTGATGCTGGGGCAGCACTGGGGAGGTGACAGCAGCCACACACCTTCCTGCATCCCTGTGGGCCCAGGGATAGGGGGTTGGGGTGTGGGATTTGGGATCGGGGCCCCTGGCTGGGGTTCAGGGCAAGTGCAGGGTGCTGCAGCCCCTGCAGGGATGCTGCTACCCATAATGATCCCCCTTTGCCACAGTTTTGGGTTTTCTCAGTGATGGGTGGCCCAGCCCCCCGTGCGGCAGCCACATGCGGGTTTCACAACGTATTTTGGTCAGTGTTTACAAGAAAAGGCTGCGGCGAGGGCTGTGGCTGGGGATTCCAGTAAATGGCCCCTGGCCTTCCTCATTCTCAAGAATAGGAAACTGCGTGACTTCTGCTCGGCATTTTGCTGCACTGCTCCTGTAAGGGGCCAAGAGGAGCAGAGAAAGTGCCATAATCCACAGCACTTTGCCCTGTGTGCAAGGCTCTCTTCCCTCTGGGAAAACACATCGGGGGATCACAGCGCTGGGTCCCACAGTGCCTGTATGGGGGATGCTCACGGCCCACAGCGTCCAGGGGATGCTCCATGCTCCCATAGGCAGCGGGGTGGGCAGGATTGGCAAAAATAGCACTGGGCGCCCTCTGCCCCAGCAGCTCAGTAAACAGGAAATCTATTCTTAGCCCCATTCATGAGCCGTGTGCCGGTGGCAGCTCCCCGCTCCAGGCTTGTTTTGTTCCACGCCGGCACGCGGTGACGCCAGGGCGGAAGGCGGCCACGCCACGATCTGACCCGAGGGCTCCGACCCGAGGGCTTCCCCTCGGCTCTGCATCCCTGAGCCGCCCCAGCCCCTCCGTCTGTGGGGTTTCCAGGGGCCGGAGGGGTGGGTGAGGATTTGGGAAGCGCTGTGCTGTGTCCCAGCCGTCAGTGGGCACGGCGGGACGGGCTGAGTTGGGTGACCTTAAAGGCCTTTTCGGACCATAATGATTTGATAATCCTATGAACGGGCGTATGGGGAGGGGCTGCTGGTTGAGGTCTTTTCCAGCCTCACCGATCCTATGAGTGGGCATGGTGGGGTTGGGTTGCGACCGGACTTGACCTCAAAGGTCTTTTCCAGTCTTAACAATTCTCTGATTCTGTGGTGACTCTGTGACTCTGCCGGCCTCACGCTGGGTGGCACCGTGGGTCCAAGCTCCTCTCACTGCTCCCCAGCGGCACAAATTGCTCCGGAGGAGGTGAAGCCATCGGCTGAGCTCGGCCCTTGCCGGTTTCCCACGGCCCCCAAAGTCCGCAGAGCGGCAACGCCACCGCCCGCACGGGGCTGCGCGCGGACCCGGCCCCGACCCGGCGCGCCGCTCCCCAGGAGCCGGGAGCGGGGCGGGGCGGGGCGGGGCGGGGAGGGGGTCGCGGTGCACGGAGCGCCGGGGACGCGCAGGAGAGCGGATCGCAGCTGCCGGGCGCGGAGCGGCGCTGGGGCGCTGCTGCCCTCGGGCGGCCGCTGTCAGCACTGCGGGGCCGCCGCCCCCTGCAGGAGTCACCGCCCTCCCCCGCCCTCCCGCAGTGGTTCCGCCCTCGCTCCCCCCACCTCACGTAATGGCCCCGCCGGCTCCCCCCCGCCTCTCCCACGAATGGTCTCGCCCACCCCTCCGCGTGGCACCGCCCGACGTGATGACGTACGACGCACGGCGCGTGCTGGTGCGGCGGTGTCATGGCGGCCGGCGCGGCGGGCGTGCGGCCTGTGGGCGGCTCCGGGCCGCGGGGTGCGTGCGGGCGGGTCCTGTCGTGGGAGGGAGTGCTGCGGACGTTAGGCCCCGGGAGGCGTCTGTGCTGAGGCAGCTTTAACCGGCGGTGCCCGAGGGTTGAAGTTTCCTGTGGAGGCCTCTTGGATGGGGTTGTGGGGCCGGGCGGCGCCGGCGCTGCGCTGCTGCGGCCTCACCTGGCTGTAAGAAGGAAGAAAGTTATCGGAGAGCGTCCGAAGGAGGGCAGCGGGGAGAGGGAAAAGAAGAAAGGGCGACACGAGGAGGGGCGGCTGAGGGCCCTCGATTTGGTTGGCGGAGGGGCGGCGCTCATCTCTGCTTTCTGTGGCACAGGAATGGCACGGAGCTGGGCCGGGGGTCCGGCCGTGCTCGGCCCCGGGGGCGGTGGGCTCAGCCCTGGACTGCCGGAGCTCAGGGAACATCGGGACGCCGCTCTCAGCCGTAGGGTTTGGGTGGTGCCGGGGGTTGGACCCGGGGATCCCTGTGGTTCCCTACCAGCTCGGGATGTTCTGTGGTACTTGGAGGTCCCGTGCTGCTGGTGTCCGTTACTGCCTGCCCTCTGCTGTGTCGCCGCTAGGTGGGCCCCGAGTCCTTGCTGCTCTGCAGGAGGCAGTAGTAGAAGTTGAGCTCTAGTTTCCACAAATGAATGGGGGAAGAACGAGGACTAAATGAGATGAGAGATCCTTCCGGTGCCCAGCAGAGCCAGCTCCACAGCGGGTTAAGTGAACCGTGCAAAGTGAAGGCAAGGAAACTTTGGGCAGCGCCATGCAGTGGGCAGATCAGCTCGCTGTGGTGCGGGGTGTTGGCTGGGACATGTCTGTGTTGGACCATAACATTTCAGGAGGATGGGAGTGTGGTTAGTGTGACTGTTGAGTGCTCCAGCAAAACCGCTTCCTTGTGCCCTGGTTTCCCCTGCTGCAGAGAGGTGCTGACAGCCCACCTCTGCCTGCTGCAATTCCTGTGTCTTTCATTCACCACCTGGAATGGCAAACCAGAGCATGTTTTGGACTCACTAGAGTCTGAGGTTGGGGTCCAATCCCTGCCTGCATCAGTGCGATGTGCTCAGCCCCAGAGACCCTGCAGCTACAGGATGAGGACTGAGCTGAGCAGAGCACACCAAACGAAGCTGAGATCCTACAAAGGGAGGAGTGTAACGGTGTGGGCCATGTGTAGAGATTGCAGCAGTGGGTTGTGAGATTCTGTAATGCACAGGGGCACGGAGGCATTATTTCCCTTTTATTACAGGTTACCACAAACCACCGCTAGCAAATAAATGTAATAAATATAATTTTTAAAAGGCGGATGTATCTGGATAGCAACTTCTTATAGCCATCACCAGGAAGTGTGTGTGTGCATATATGTGTAGATAGCTCACCTTTGCAGCTACACCCATCAAGGGGCCTCAAGAATATTTCTTTGGGAAAGTGCCCTACTGGCTGGAGTCCTGTTGTCCATTTCACCCCAAAAATGTGATTTAACTGCATGTGTTCCCCTGGTTGCCTGGCTTTCCTTGCTGGCTGGGGCACTGGGGAAAGAGGTGACAACGGACAAAAGCACTTTTCGTTTGGAGAAGATGAGCCTGGTGCCCGCAGCCGTCCCCACCCCCAGCCCACTCAGTGGCATGCGAAGCACTCGCCCGCCTCGCAATGAGCCGGGTAAGGAAGCAACAGCTGCTGGGGTCCTTTTGCTGCCTCAGGAGCTGCGACAGCACCCGGGAGCCAGGGATCTAAATTTAAATCTGTGCTTTGTGTGCTGTGCATGCGAACGCAGCCTCCAGCCCCCAGAGTCCGGCTCCTCTGAGAGGGGGATCTGGAGGAGCTCTGGCTGGCTAGGGCTGGGGGCTCAGCCGTGGGGTGAGAGGAGGAGAAACAGCGTGGGGAGAACCACCATGGAGCCTGCGTCCCACCAGGATGATGCAAAGAAGAGGCAACAGAAGGAGAAGTCCAAGAAACCGGTGCCACCAGTAGCCCCTCGGCCAGCCAGGGCTCTGTTCTGCTTAACCCTACAGAACCCACTGCGGAAGGCATGCATCAGCATCGTGGAGTGGAAGTATCCTTCAGGTGGGGGTGCTGGGGATCAGGACCCTCGATCTGCAGGAGGAGAGCTCGCAGCACGCTGCTGCGGTGCCGTGCTTGGGCTTTGTGCTTGGCTGTTCCACTGAGCCAGTGGGGGAGCAGGAAAAGCAATTGGGGACACCTGGAGGATGTGTAAAGGGCAATGGTTGTGCCAGCTGGGGTCAGTTGAGCTTGTGTGGGAAGATGGAACTGTGAAGCCATGGGGATCTTTTATGTGGTGGTGTAGGAGCAACTGGGGTGGCAAGGGGCTGCTGGGTGTGAATGTGTTTTGTGCCTGTAGAAGCTGTGCTGAGAGAACCAGGAGAGCCTGCCGGGATGGGAGAGGTGTGGTGGGGATGGGGCCAGGCAGAGCAGCAGAGCCAGCCTGGGAAGCAGCAGCTGAAGATGGAGACTGCAATGAGAGGGGCTTGGGGTTAGGCAGTGAAACCATGGTGGCATCTATTCAGCCTTTCTGACACCCTAGGCTGAGAGTAATGATACTGCCTGGAAAAGATCCTGTGCCATGTCAGTGCCTCAGCTTTGTGGCTCTGACAGCAGACGCTGCAGAGCAGAGATGAGCCCCAGTAATGGGAATGTGTGCAGCGATACCAGACCCATACACTAGGTATCCCCACAGAAGATGGTCACAGCTAATCCCTACTTGGCAGCTCTCCTGGCCTGACATCCCTAACTGTCCCACGAGGGCTCGTACATCCTGACCCTGAAATGAGGGCAGTCAGGTGCATGGGGGTATAAATACAGCCGGGTGATGCCACTGAAATCCAGTGCCCAGAATTGTTTGTACTGCCCAGGTCAGAAACACCTTCCTCTCCCTCGACACTCCTTTCCTGATGCATTGATGTGAGAGAGGTCCTCTGTGATCTGCACGCTCTGGCCTGTGCTGACTCAGGACAAGGGATGTGTTTGGGTGTGCTGGAAGACATAGGGTCTGTTTCCAACTCTTCCCCTGCTCTCGGCTGCATGCACAAGTGTCCTCCACACCCATTGCCCATTTGAGAGAAACACAGCTCAGGGAAGGATGTGCTGGTGGGGCATCCCAGAAGCAGAAAAGGAGAATTCTCTGATTTGGGCTCTGCTGTCCTTAATGGTCAGAGAGTCCCTTTGCAGCATGGGAACAAGAGATCAAAATCCACTTCCAGCACTGCGCTGCCTGGCTAAAGTGGCAGGACCTGAGCTGTGATTCCTGCTCTGCTTACGCAGCTCTCACCAAAAAGTCACGCATCTCCCTCACCCTCCATCCCTGCACCCACACAAAGGCTGTGATGAATGGTGGCAGGGTGGGCTGCTCCTTTCACCCCCTTTGAGCAGGCACCCAGGTGTTGCTCACCCTACGGTGCTGAACCAGACAGTGGCATGACCGCTGCAGCCCTGTGCTGCGTAATTATCTGGGAATTGAGATAATTAGTTGATTAACCATAGGATAGGGAAATGCTAGTATGGCTTCAGGGCTGCTGTACTGGGATGCTGAATTTCAAGGGCTGAGCTGCAGGTGCTCGCAGGAGGCTCTGCCCAGGGCGGGATGGGACTGCGGGGGATTTGCAGTTGGCAGTGTAGTTATGGGTAGGGATGGGGATGGCAGATCTCAAAACAGCTCAGAAGTGGGCACTGGCTGTGGTTGTAACTGCGGGTTGGAGAGGAGGAGGAGCCACGTGAAGGTGGAGCAGCACTTTCATGTCCTCCACCTGCACTTTGCTCCAGTGCTGCTGATGAGCGCAGGAAAGGCAAACGAATTGGAGAACTGGGAAGCACTCAGCAGTGAACTGGAACCAAAAACTTTTACATGTTTTGTGCCATGCTGTACCTAGAGCTGGCAGCCACAAGGTCACCAGGTGCACAGAGAAGACTCCTTTGCTTTTAGGCATGTGCACAGCTGGAGCACAAGCCTGTGTGGCCTGGATGTGACCAGCAAAGGACAGCGAAAGAGCATGGCTGGCTACTGTTCTTCCAGGGTGGCGTGGGGTGGTGGGTTTCAGCTGTGCTAAAAGAAGGAGAGGCTGTGGTCCATGGGGTGGGAGCCTTGTCATGGCCAAGGTCCTGTGGGAGCGTGAGCCCTTTTGGGACTGCTGGAATGTGACAGCTGAAGCTTGACCTTGAGGTTTCAATGGCACAGCAGAGCAGTGACAGCAGTAGGAGTGACCAAGTGGCTGTCCCTGGGCCTTGGAGGTAAACAACAGCCCACCCCCTTCGTTCAGAGGTGCCCCAGGGCCCAGATGACCCAATTCTCTGTTCCATGGAGGGAGAGAGACTCTGGCACTCAGCAGAACAGCCATGAGTGCGCTGCTGTGTGGGCTGGGGGACACTGAGGTGTGAGCCATGTGTCTGCTGGCTCAGCTGCCAGCCTGGGGTGGCACAGTGCACCTGAGGTCTGCTGTTCTGCAGCATCTCCCTTCTGGCAGCTGAGCACCGCAACCGCAGCCAGGGCCACCATGCTCTGGAGTGCAGTGCTCTGTGATCTCTGTTATGGGAGAGGACCTTGAGCCTTCAGAGCGGCTCGCTGAAGGATAAGTAGGGGGAACTCCCAGGTTTCCAAGTCCTCAGCTGCAGCCTTTCACTCTGTGCTTTGTCCCCTTACGTCCTATGCGGGTGCTGCCCCTCTCCAGGTCCTGTGTCTAACCCTGCTTCAATTCCCTCTCCTCTCCAGAGACCCAGGAATGGGCAGAGGGAGGCTGTTTCCCTGTGCTTCCTCCACACACACCCCAGCAAGACAGGGACTGCTTTCCCATCTCTCTCTCTGCTCCTTAACGCTGTTTCAGACCTTTTGAGATCATCATCCTCCTGACCATCTTCGCCAACTGCGTTGCCCTGGCCATCTACCTGCCCATGCCGGAGGATGACACCAACGTGGCCAACTCCAGCCTGGTGAGATTCAGCCCTCCTGCCACCCTCCTCTCTGTAAAGCTGCGGTCGGCCTTCACTGCTCCATGGAGCTCATCCTCAGCGTGCCTGGGCGCCAGGTGATGGCATCTGTGGGGCTGCTGCCCTGCGTGGTGGCACCACGTGTCAGTGCAGCGAGAGGCCACGAATCAGAGAGACACCACTGCAGAATGGGTCTGGAGAGTGGCTGGAAAGAGCTGTAGGTTGAGGGCAAAGGCAGCTGGGTGGTGTGAGAAGTACAGGGGAAGGAAGGGTATCTCTCTTCCTTTTTTTTTTCTAATCTCAATGCTTCCAAAAGGAAACTTCCTGTTCCAGAAAGGCTGAAATGCTTTGTTTTAGCATATTTGGGACTGAATTGCCTGGCCATTCATTTCTAAGCTGAATTTTAATTCTGGGACATTTTTTTAAAGAGGAAAAAATAAACCACCCAAACCTCTGTTAAGGAGAGATCACTTCTTCCCAGTCCATTATTCTGTTGTTTCCAGTCCCTCCATCTTGCCTGGAGTAAGATGTTTTGGTGTGATCCAAATCAATAGCTTTCATTATTTTTAGTTCACTGTCCCTTTCCCCCTCTTAGATGCCGGCTGTAGTTCAATCCGTATTGATTTCTATTGTGAGTCTGAGTTTGGGCACTGAATCAAAGCATCCAAATATGTTGTTTATACCAAAATGTTCTCTTTGCTAATTTCAGGACTCCCCAGTGCTGGGGTGGATGTTGTGTGCAGGCAGTGCTGGCGACTTGTGGCTTAAAAGCACCTCTCTGTATTCTCTCTGTCCCTTACAGAAAAATCTTAAAGCGGTCCAAAAATTTGAGATCTGGAATAGCAAGAAAGGATTTTATTTGAGCGGGTTTCTTCTCTGGCCATGGGAATGTGACAGGGTTTGAAAGGTGCAGAGAGGTCTGTACCAAGAGATGGGGATGGCAGTGACAGGGGAGAAGCAAGAGGTAGGGGTGGCAGCAGTGGATGGGATTTGGCTGAGACCAGGATGCAGGTGGGTGCAGAGCCGTGGGACGCGTGGCAGGGCCCTCACCGAGCTAACTGCATGAAGGGATTTCATCTGCTTGTATTTATTACAAATCATTGTTTTTAATACTCTGCCCAATTTTATTTTTCTCAGCCCGTTGCCATATCAACAGCCCCGGGTATCAGCAGCCTGGCAGCCCCGCTCTGCACATTTCTTTGTCTTCACATTCTGGTGCCTTCGAATGAGCAATCCCTGCTGTGAGCAGAGCCAGATGCCCATTGCCGCGGGTGATGCTGTGCTCTGCGCAGGGCTGCAGACAGAGCAGCAAAGCCTCATTGGAGGCATTCCTTCCAGCAGCAGCGAGATGCTGCAATGGCTGGGGGCTGCAGGGAAAGAGGTGGCTTGTTGTGGAGGGTCCTGTGTGGCCTCAGGGTCTGGGAGCTGATGTTGCTCTGCAGGCTGGAATTGTGTCGTGTTGCATTGCATCGGTGTGGTGCGCAGTGTTATTCCTGCTGCTGGGTCTCATTCAGAGCCTGCAGGTCAGGTTACTCCATGTCGCCTAACATTGTTGAAGCATGTCTGTGCAGCCCAGCAGGCTATGAAGATCTGCAGCTTTTTATAGTACTTTTTAAAGGCTGGGCTTGTGCACCCAGCCCCAAGGCAATGCCAGAACAGGTATCAACACTGCCAGAACAAAACGTCCCCTGGCTGCTTTCTTCTGCTATCCAGTGGCAGCAATAAGTTTGTCCTGGCTCAAGACACGGCTTTGTGGCCTCGTGAGTCTCCTGCTCAGCATGTCCTGCAGCTACACCCATAATGCGGGGAATCCAGGAGGTTTGCTGTGATCTGCCTGAGTGAGAGGCTGTCCCATCTCAGCTCAGTGACACACTGACAGTCAGGACATTAGCATCTGTCTACAGATTACAGCTAGACAAGGAAGGGGAAACCAGACCCACAGCCGTAGGACAGGTTATGGGGGGGATCTCTCCAACCAGCACTGATGGAACCCTGCATAGCACCTAATGACCGTGCTGTGAGCTTTCCTACTTCCTACAGAGGTGATACCAGCAGGACAGGTCAGGATGATCCAGCTCTGTGTATGTGATTGGGTCTGCAAAGCACATCACAGAGCTGGAGCTGTACGGATGCTTGCAGCCTCCAAGGATGGAGTAACTCAGGTAGCAGGGGCTGCCTGCTGTCTCTCTCTTGGCCCAGGAGTTCACTTTTGGACGGCTGGGTGTTGATTCTGGGACCAGCCTGGGCCTTGACAGCTGCTGATCTGAAACGTGTGTGGTAACTGTGTCTGTGTGTCTGGGATTGCAAGGATGGGCTGTGGGGGATCCGTCACTGATAAATGGGGAATGCAAGCATTGAATCTGCTTAGCTGAACGCTTGCAGTGCAGCCCTGATAAGACCCGTAAGTGCAGTGCTGAGGTCTCTGTTCTCTCCACTGCTTCCCTCAGACCTAGCAAGGTCTGGTGCTGTAGGATGGCAGTCATGCAGGGACACTTGGCATGCCCACTGCTTGTGGATGTGGCAACTGAGCAGGCACCGCGTCTGAGCCTTGGCTGTGGTTGCTGGTAAATGGGCAGTGCTTTCTATTTGTCAAGGCAATGGCCCTGGGGGGGATGCAGAGCCATGGTGTGCTGCTTCCCTCTGCTCTCTGGGTGCCATTCCTGGTGCAGAGGCATGCTGCTCCATGCCCTCCATGGGGTGCACAGTGAGGAGAGGGGCTGTGGAAAACCAGAAATATAAATATCCCAGTTCATTCGACTGCTTCAAAGGCATTTTAATCCTGGCCTGGAAAGAGCCATCAGCATGGCTGGCTGCAATGGCGGTGACAGGCAGAGCCAGGTGGGCACCCAGCTCTTGGCCGTGCTCCCGTGGAGGCCAAGCTATTCCGGGCCCGGTGGCTGTGCGGGGTGCCAGGATTCAGCTGGCAGCGGGCACAGCTCTGCATGGTGAAGCTCCAGGGCCGGTTTCCTTCCAGCAGCTCAATCTGCCATACTGGGGTCTGGTGTTAGGCGGAGGGCCTTGAGACCTGGGAAGCACCAGGGAGCCACGGCACAGCCAGCTCGTGTCATGGCGGCTGCAGGATGGCTGCAGGACAGCCCCCGGGGCCTCAGCGGGAGAGGCTGTGGGAGGAGAGCCGTGGGGCAGTGGTGACAGCGATGCTGCAGCCGTGTGGTGTGAGGCTGAGGCTGGTGGCACTACTCTAACAGGGTGCGTTCTGCTGCTTGCAATCCCCAGGAGAAGTTCGAATATGCCTTCCTGATCTTCTTTGCCATCGAGGCCATGCTCAAGATAATAGCTTACGGGTTTCTGTTCCATACGGACGCCTATCTCCGAAATGGCTGGAATGTGCTCGACTTCTCCATCGTGTCCCTGGGGTAATGAAGGGGGGAAGCTGCTGGCGCTCTGGTTGCATGGTCCATAGCCTGTCAACCACACTCCTTTTTTCTGCTGACTGTGGGTTTTAGGACAAGATCATGGAATCACTAAGATTGGAAAAGACCTCTGAGATGCCCGAGCTCAACCCCATTCCATCCCCACCATGCCCACTGACCATGTCTCCCAGAGCCACATCTCCACATTTCCTGAACATCCCCAGGGACGGTGACTCCACCACCTCCCTGGGCAGCCTGTGCCAATGCTGACCACTCTTTTGGAGAAAAAATTGTTCCTAATATCCAACCTGACCCTCCGCTGGTGCAGTGCGAGGCCATCACCTCTCATTCTATCACTGTTACCTGGGAGCAGAGACCAATCCATGTTGCTCCAAACTCCTTTCAGATAGATGTAGAGAGCAATAACATTTGTCCTGATCTCAGCTCATTGCCTCCTCCCAAGGGCCCCATTTTCTTGCCCTGGAACCCTCTGTAACTCCCGTTTCTTCTTCCCTGTCTTCCCAGTTCCTGTCAGATCTCCTTGCCCTGGGTAGCAGGAGGGCACAGTGTTTTCCAGTGTTTGGCACAGGGAACGGGCCCACTGGGGATAGGATGGGAGGGCGCCTGGGTGCTTGGCAGAGCTGCTTGCACCAGCTGCTCCAGCAGAGATTCCTGGTCTCCATCCTCATGCGCTTCTCTTCCTCCTCGTCCTTCCTTCCTTCTCCCCTTTCCCCTCCCTGCACTGTGCCCTGGCTCTTTCAGGCTTGTCACCATGACCCTGGAGCAGATCAATGCAAAGGAGGGAGGGTCTCTGGGAGGGAAAGGTGGCTTTGATGTGAAGGCCCTGCGAGCATTTCGTGTGCTGAGACCTCTGCGCCTGGTGTCTGGAGTGCCAAGTGAGTGCTGGGCCCTTGTTAACAGGAGGGGCTGTGGGGTTTTGGCCATAGGACAGGTTCCGTTTGCTGCTGGTCCACACCCAGCCACAATATGGATGTAGAAGAGCTGCAGAGTGTCACATCTCCCTGCTGCTTGAATTTGTCAGTGCTGGGATCTGCAGGTCAGCATGCACATAACTCCCACCGTGGCTTGGTGTCAGCACCTTTGGGTGGTTGGTGCATTCAGGGTCTCACTTTAGTTTCTCTTGCAGAGCTCTCATTTTCCTGTAGCTTATGTAGATACAGCCGTGAAGAGAACAACAAAACAGATGGATGGGCATGAAATAGTCTCCAGCACTGCCTGGAGAATGGCTCTGCTGGGGTGTTCCAGCTGCCTGCATTGCGGGTGGAAAGCAGCAAGAAATTGCTGCAGAGATTTCAGTTCATATTGGGACTTTCCTTGGTGTGGGGCATTTCAGAGGGGCTGTCAGGAACACAGGGTGCACCCAAAGCTGTTTGAGATGTGGCTGAGACCCTCTCCTTTCTCCCTGGTGCAGGTCTGCAGGTTGTCCTGAACTCCATTATCAAAGCCATGGTGCCTCTGCTGCACATCGCGCTGCTCGTCCTCTTCATGATCATCATCTATGCCATTGTGGGGCAAGAGCTCTTCAAGGGCAAGATGCACAAGACCTGCTACTACCTTGGGACAGGTGGGGCTGTGGCAGGGAGTGAGAAGTCAGAGATACGTCTGTGTGCTTTTGGGACCACAGAGCCTCTGTGGTAGCAGAAAGCCTGGGAGTGTGGTGTGGCAGGCTGGAAAGGCACGTGGTACAGGATGTGGATGGGGTGAGGAAGTGGTGAAAGCCTCTGCAGGAGATCGGGGGGTGCTGGGAACTGCTCATCTTGCCCAACCTGCCACTTATGTTACGGCTTTTCCCCGCAGATGTGATTGCCACAGTAGGGTCAGAGAAGCCAGCCCCCTGCACAATCTCTGGCCATGGGCGTCACTGCTCCATCAATGGCACCGAGTGCCGAGGTGGCTGGCCGGGACCCAACAACGGCATCACTCACTTCGATAACTTTGGCTTTGCCATGCTGACTGTCTACCAGTGCATCACCATGGAGGGCTGGACCGAAGTGCTCTACTGGGTGAGCTTCAGTGGCCTGGGCTGGGTGCCCAGCTCGGTGCTGGTGAATGCTAGTTCTGCCTGGCAGGACGCAGGACGCAGGAGGTTAGATCAGCCCCCCACCGAAAGATGCCCTTCCCCAGCAATCTTCATACTGTGGTGCACATCCCATCATGCGCCACTCATGTCCACGTGTCACTATCCAAGAAGCCTTTGCTCTCCATACAGACAGACAGCAGAGAGCTCTATCTCCCACCTTTGGGAAAGGGTATAGACCACTCAGTGTTTCTCCAACGAAAAAATGTGTTGTTCAGTCTTTGGGAGACTGACTTGCTGAGGCTTAGGTATGAAGCTGATGTGTAAATCTGCTCCCAGATGCTTAGGTCTGGCTTTTCCTCCACTAAGGTAAGGAGCTAGGCTCTCGGGTGAATTTACGTCCCACCCAAATGCTCCCTTCAGAGGAACAAAGCTTCTGCAGCCTGCTGGGGGCTCCCAGGAAAGACAGCTGGAAGAGCGTTTTGAGGATACATCGTCTGCCTCTCTCCTTGCCAGGTTAACGATGCCATTGGGAATGAATGGCCCTGGATCTACTTTGTCAGCCTTATTTTGCTTGGTTCCTTCTTTGTTCTCAACCTGGTGCTGGGGGTGCTCAGTGGGTAAGTGCCCCAGTCCCTTCTCTTTGCCAGATTGGTGAGCAGTGTGGACATTGCCCGTGTGGGAAGAAAGCCTTTATATTTTCTGTTCCTTGTCCTCTTTCAGTCAGCCTTTTTCCTTGCATGCTTAGAAACACTGAACCTCCAGTTACCTTGTGTACCAGCTTCTGTGACCATCTGAGATTTTAGCTCAATGCAGAAATCCTTTTCCTGCAGTACAAGCACCCATCAGCAGATGCAGCCTTTAGCCCTGGCTGGCCTGTCTAGCCGCAGCCTCCTGCAGCAAGGAGCTGCACTGGTGGTGGGGAGGAAGCCAACAAGGAGTTGGTGATATCCCATGATCTTGGATCATGGAGTGAGGCCAAGATGGACAACAGTCAGTAGAGCGGTCTCTTGATGCTAGGGGAGTTCAGGCTGTATCCTTGTCCAAGGACCCGTCTGCCACAGGACTGTGGTACACGGCCTCTGCACAGCTCCTCTCTGCTGCTTGCTTTGTCCCAGGGAGTTCACCAAAGAGCGTGAGAAGGCCAAGTCACGAGGCACATTTCAGAAGCTGCGGGAGAAGCAGCAGCTGGAGGAGGATCTGAAGGGCTACATGGACTGGATCACCCATGCAGAGGTGATGGACAGTCACCGGACCAGAGGAGAAGGTACCAGCAATCTGTGGGTTGGGTTCCTGGGTGAGCATTGGAAAAGTTGCAGACTTGTTTTGTCTAAAAACCCAGGAAACAAAATGCTTTTGCAGAAGCTCTACCTCAGCTGTTGTCCTTAGCAGACTGCAGGGTTACCAGCTCTCCCACTGGCAGATGCACGAGTTTCCCAAGAGGGCCTGGGGAAAGACCAAACACATCTTCCACACCTGCAGCCAGTGCTCTCCTTCTGTTCTGCATTTACTCACATCCCAGCTGGGCCCAGTTTGCTCTGTGCTGCTGATGCTGCTGCTCTTGCTGCAGGGCGGTGTTCCTGGGGCCTGCTGGGTGTGCTGCATCTGACAGTTGCAGCCTCCTGCTCAGCCTGTCTCTGCTGTCTCACTGGGACAGCGGTTCTCCGTGTCTCTTCTGAAGGCGGCTCTCTTCCAGGCGTGCTTCTGGGAGAGATGCCCTCCTGCATGTTCTACCCAAGGGCTCCAAGGACAGCCTGGGCTGTCATTCCCTCTGTAGGTATGATGCCGCTGGATGAAGGAGGGTCGGAGACAGAGAGCTTGTATGAAATCGAGGGCATGAACAAATGGATTCTCTACTTGTGAGTATGCACAGGCTGAACCATCTCCTGGGTTTGTCTGGCAGCCCTGGCTGGGCCAGGCTTTTTGTTTTGTGGGGAGAGCTGGGGGCTGTGTGTTCAGGAGGAGCAGAGTCCCAGGAAAAGGAAGCAGAGGTGGCTTTGCTCTGTTCTGCTGGCACTGATGGCCCTGCTGACCCTGTGGCCTTCTCTTCAGCCGGCAGTGGAGGCGTTGGAACCGAATGTTTCGTAGGAAGTGCAGGGATGTGGTGAAATCCAAGTTCTTCTACTGGCTGGTCATCCTGCTGGTGGCACTGAACACCCTCTCCATTGCCTCTGAGCACCATTTCCAGCCCGAATGGCTGACGATTGTACAAGGTAAGGCCCAGGGAGAGGGAGGGTCCTGGACTCCTCACTGCCATGTAGACATGGTGGATTCTTACTGTGCCTGCACAGCCACTGGCAAAGCACAGCGACTGTCGGACACGTGCAGACATACCCACGCACACAGGTGTGTGTGCACCATCCACACGTGCACGACTGCACATTGCACACACGTGCTGTGTGCACATACATGCATAGAATATATTCTTTGACACGGTGAACAGGCGGAGTGCGTACATTTACAAGTGTACATGCATAGTGCATATAAGCACACATTGCATACGCTCACACAGTACAGACACACAGCACAGGCTGCATGTTATCACACCGCACGGCTCACAGACATGGCGTGTAGCACACATTCACAGCTCAGCTGTGCGTACACTCACTGCATGCAGACACACTCTGTGGACTCAAACATGACTGCATGTGTCACCCTTCTCCTTATCCTTTCCTGGGTCCTCCTTGGAAAGTTGCTATTGCTGCAATGGTGGCAGGGCAGGATGTGGCAGTGCTGTCCTCCTTCCCTTCCTGCTGTGCCATGCTGAGATGAACAGGTCCATGTCTGATGGCCTGAATGTCCCCCCCCCCAGACAATGCCAACCGGGTGCTGCTTGCACTCTTTGTGGCCGAAATGCTGCTGAAGATGTACGCGCTGGGCCTGCGCCAGTACTTCATGTCCCTCTTCAACCGCTTCGACTGCTTTGTTGTGTGTGCGGGGGTCCTGGAGATCATCCTGGTGGAGCTCAGCACTTTGTCACCCCTGGGCATCTCTGTGCTGCGCTGCATCCGGCTGCTCCGCATCTTCAAGATCACCAGGTTGGTGTGGGAAGCAGAGCTGGTGTCCGCAGGTGTCAGTGGCTCCTGGGGTGGTGAACAAGGCCATGCTGGCGTTCTCTTTGTCCCCAAGATGTGGTGAGAGAGTGAGGAGGAAGACAGAGCAGGGCTTAGTGGAAGTCTTGTGGCGTCCCTTGGAGCTCTGGGTGCTCAGATTTGATAAATGGGGGTGCTGGAGCCCAGGACCAGTGGCTTCAGGCTGTCTGGCCTATCACACCACTCGTGGAGCTCCATTTCCACCTCCTAGGGCCTGGCTGGAGGAGTCCCAGCACTCAGAGCCCATTCACTGGGTTGCCCCATTCCACCTCTTGCACAATTCTCTCTCCAGGTACTGGACGTCACTGAGTAACCTGGTGGCCTCTCTGCTCAACTCGGTGCGCTCCATTGCCTCTCTGCTCCTCCTTCTCTTCCTTTTCATCATTGTCTTTGCCCTGCTGGGCATGCAGCTCTTTGGGGGCATGTATGACTTTGAGGACATGGAAGTCCGACGCAGCACATTCGACAACTTCCCCCAGGCCCTCATCAGTGTCTTCCAGGTATGGCGCTGCAGCAAGCAGGGCAAGGGAGATGTAAGATGGGCTTCCTGGATTTTCCCTGGGCTGTGCGGCTCCTCGGGACTGGGAGAGGTATGGGTTCATGGGAGGCTGGAACAGGAAGATAGGAATGGGGTCATGAAGAGTGTAGGGTCAGGGGTGGAACAGGATGCAAGACCTGGCAGTGACACTGGAGCAGGACTGAGCTTGGGGTTCTGTCCTGCTTCTCCTCACACTGTGTCTGCTCTTCTCTCAGATCCTGACTGGAGAGGACTGGAATTCAATAATGTACAACGGGATAATGGCTTATGGGGGCCCATCCTTCCCCGGCATGCTGGTCTGCATCTACTTCATCATCCTCTTTGTCTGTGGGAACTGTATCCTCTGATGTCAAAGCTGTGTCCAGGCTCCGTCCCACCCCCATAGACTGCTCCAGCTGCACAGGACTGTGCAGATTGCTCTGTGTGTGTGTGTGTGTGTAAGGAGTGATCTGAAGGACGGGGCCATCAGCCCAGAGCTCAGCACTTGAATACACAGGGTCAGGGATCACCAGCCAGGGCTGTAACAAGAGCTCATCTCCAGGAAGGTTTCTCAGAGCAAAGCAGAGGCTGCGGACAGCCCTGGCCATATCCTCCAAACACAGCCAAGTTCATGTCCTTAGTGCTAGCCCTCCAGATATCCTCCTCAATGTCTTCCTGGCCATTGCAGTTGATAACCTGGCTGAGGCTGAGAGCCTGACCTCAGCTCAGAAGGCCAAAGCTGAGGAACGCAAGCGCCGGAAGATGTCCAGGTGAGTGCTGCAGCACAGGGCAGTGGGAACTCCCCAGCCAGGTGCTCTGGACAACAGGACTGAATGGTATTACCTGTGCCCCTGCCCTGAGTTCTGTCCTTGTTTTCCTCTGCCCTCCACTCAGAGGTTACCCAGAAAAGTCTGAAGATGAAAAACAGATGTTGGCAAAGAAGCTTGAGCAGAAGGCGAAGGGAGAAGGGATTCCCACAACAGCCAAGGTCAGTGCTGGTGGGTTGGGCCCTGGGGAGGTCTTGGTGGAGAAGCAGGTGCCTCCTGCCACCAGCCAGGGCTGACAAAGGCTTGGAGCTCACCTGAATATGGCACGCTTACCTGCATGTCTGCGTCTTGGTCTCTCTTTCAGTTGAAAGTGGATGAATTTGAATCCAATGTCAATGAAATCAAAGATCCCTACCCCTCCGCAGACTTCCCAGGTCAGTCCAGAAATAGTGGGGATGTTGCAGAGAGACGCTGCCGCAGCCTGGCTGTGTAGTAAAGGTTATGACATCGGGGCACTGAGGTTACATTGCTTCTCTTGCAAAACTTCCTATTGACCACCCTGCAGGTGATGATGAGGAGGATGAGCCTGAAATCCCCCTGAGTCCTCGGCCGCGTCCTCTGGCAGAGCTCCAGCTGAAAGAGAAGGCTGTGCCTATGCCTGAAGCCAGCTCCTTCTTCATCTTCAGCCCAACAAATAAGTAAGCGCTGAGCCTTCTCCCTGCTGCTGGCACAGATATCCCTTTGTGCCTGGGGCCTTTCTGTTCTCAAAACTTAGCCAGAATTCTCTTGCTGGCTACCATGGCTCCCATCTACTGTCCCTCTTGCAGTGTCTTACGCTGTCTTTGTCCCCTGCAGGTTTCGGATGCTGTGCCACAGAATCGTCAACGCCACTTGGTTCACCAACTTCATCCTGCTCTTCATCTTGCTCAGCAGCATCTCCCTGGCAGCTGAGGATCCCATCCGAGCCGAGTCGTTCCGCAACCAGGTGTCTGTGTGGCTCTGCAGGGCTGCGCTCCTCCATGCGCAGAGCGGAGGGCAAAAAACAGTGGCAGGCCTTTTGAAATTGCTGCGTTTCTCATGTCACCCAAATCTCATCTAATTCTGGTGCTTGTGCCCCCAGATTCTTGGATACTTTGACATCGGTTTCACTTCTGTCTTCACTGTTGAAATTGTCTTGAAGGTAACTCTCTCTGCTTCTGTGGTCCCAGCACATGGGTCTAGATGTGCTCTGGCCATGGGTACAAGCGCCAGTCCCCACGAGGGGAAGCTGTTAGCTGAGCCTGGAGTTCTCAGAGCTCGTGATGCCTTGGCAATGTGTGATCTGCCCCAGGGGCCTTGTGCAGTCAGGTCAGGCAGCTGTGTCAGCTGTGCTGTGGTACTGGGACAGATGGGCTACAGCGACAGCGTTTTTGTCAAGAAAAAAAAAAAAAACAGAAAGAGTAAGCAATGACAATCTGTGAGTTAAACAGTAATTCAAGCAGCTGCTGCATATTGCTCTCACTGTAAGACATGTACTCTTCTCCAATTTGCTGAATGACTGGAAGAATTTTGCTTCCAGCCAGTGCTATGCAGAGGATTCCAGCTGCAGCCAGCTGTCTGCCTGGCTTCAGAGCCAGGGTGTGAGCAGCACAGAGCCCGCAGAGCTGCAAGAAGCTCCCTGCACCCTGTCTGCCTGGGGCTGCAGAGGGACACTGCCCCGAGCCCTGCCTTGCTGCTCTGCTAACTGCTTCTGCTCTCCAGATGACAGCATACGGTGCTTTCCTGCACAAAGGCTCCTTCTGCAGGAACTCATTCAACATCCTCGACTTGCTGGTGGTTGCTGTGTCCCTTGTCTCCATGGGATTCGAGTAAGCACCTCCATGCTTTGTGGAGCAGGCACTGATTGCTTGGGCTGGTGGGGCAGCTGGGATGGTGCAGCTGCTTCTGTTGGGTAGAAAAGGAGCTGCTAACCCTGGGCAGCATGTTAGCACCCAAAAATTGTAGCTTTGTGGCCATCAGGCATGGGTGGGAGGCTGGGAAGCAAATTCCTTGAGTAACAAAGGAAAAGTTCTGGGTGGGAATTCAGTCTGGAGTTGCTTTGTCCCAGTGGTGGTGTCCCTAACCCTGATGTGGAATGATGGCTGTAGTGACATCTCTGCCATCCCTCAGTGCTGGAGCCTTGGTGGGGCTGTGCTGGGGTGCCAGCATGGAGGGAATTGCTCTGTCTCAGCCCTGCCTTCCTCCTCAGGTCCAGCACCATCTCAGTGGTGAAGATCCTCCGGGTTCTGAGGGTGCTGAGACCTCTGCGAGCCATTAACAGAGCGAAGGGTCTGAAGGTAAGAGGTGGCTGGGGTTCTCAACCCCTAGGAGGTTATGTGTCAGGCTTTGCGCCCTGTAGGGTTCACAGGGCTGGGAACACAGTTCCCACACCCCATCTATGGAAGGAGCTTGCTCCATCCACTGCCCCTTGGCAGATTCCTGCTTTACACGTCTGTCCCTGCTGTCAGTGGGCCAGGAGCAGGAGGTGAGACTGCCACAAGCACACTCACGTGTCGTCTGTCCTCAAACTCTGCAGCACGTGGTCCAGTGCGTGTTCGTGGCCATCAAAACCATTGGTAACATTGTGGTCGTCACGACTTTGCTGCAGTTCATGTTTGCCTGCATCGGGGTGCAGCTCTTCAAGGTGAGAGATGTCTCAGATGGGCAGGAGATGGGCAGCTTTGTTCTAAAAACTGAGCCCGAATTCCTAACTGATGTGGGGATAGCTTCCAGGACACCCTGCAGACTGAGCTGATCTATCAGCATGTGTTAACTTCCAGTTCATTTACTTTGGTTGCCTCTTTATTTTCCAAGTAGTTTGCTGCCAGGCAGAATGAGCTGGTAATGCCTCAGCTTGGGGCTCTGGAAGAAATGTTTCCACTGCATCACTAGGCAGCGTTTGTCTGAATTGACCTAGGATTGACCAAAGGGTCTGCCATGCCCCAGGGCGCCCTGTGAGCGCCCAGCTGGGTTGTGCTGGCAGCACATAAGCATGCTGGGCTGAGGCATAGGCCAGAGCTAGCATGGTGGCTGGGAAGGGACGGATGGGTCTGTGCAAAAATCAAAGCTCACAGCAAAATCACAGCTTTTTCTGATCTCTGTCAAATGCAGGGCAAGTTTTACAGCTGCACAGATCCCTCCAAGCTAACAGAGAAGGAGTGCAGGTAAGAGCTCCCCGCTGCGCAGCCCAGCGGGGCAGCAGCAGAGAGTATGGGGACATTTTGGTGCCTGCATGGGGATCTTGCAGATAAAAATAAGGGGCTGGAGGTCCTGTGCTGATGCCCCTCATCCTGGGGCAAAAAAAGCACAAAGTCACGTCCCCTCCCAGGGGTAAGCAGTGGGTGGGCAGGGGCTGTGCTGGGTGAGTACCGCATCTCTTCTGCTGCAGGGGGCATTTCATCAACTACGTGGATGGGGACCCAACACAGATCGAGCTGAAGGAGCGGGTCTGGTTCCACAATGCCTTTCACTTCAACAATGTCTTCTCAGCCATGATGTCGCTTTTCACTGTCTCCACCTTCGAGGGCTGGCCAGAGTGAGTCTGGTGTGTGCAGGGCCAAAGGCCGGGTCTGTGCTGTGAGCTGGGGAGCCTTTACCAGGGAAAGAAGAGCTGCCCAGGCTGAGGAGCAGGGCTAACCTGGTAGGGGCTGTGGAGCCAATGGGATAATCTCCTGTTCCACCTCTGTTGGATTTAGGATGTCCCCAGCGTTCTCCGTGTCCTTCAAGAAGACAGATGGGCTTCCTCCCTTAACCAAGGTCTCTATTGCCTTGTTTTCCCTCCTGTAGGCTGCTGTACAGGGCCATTGACACAAATGATGAGAACAAAGGCCCTATATACAACTACCGGGTGGAGATCGCAATGTTCTTCATCATCTACATCATCCTCATTGCCTTCTTCATGATGAACATCTTTGTGGGCTTTGTCATTGTCACCTTCCAGGAGCAGGGGGAGAGCGAGTACAAGAACTGCGAGCTGGACAAGAACCAGGTACTGGAGCTGCTGGGATGGGGTGAGCTGGACCAGCCCCGGCTCTGATTGACTGCATCAGCTCTGGGTGCTGGCACTGCTGCCCCAGATGAGCTGACCCTTCCCCAGGTTCAGTTCACGCTGGCTCTGTGCCTGTGCCCTGGCACTGCCCCGTGCAGCTCCATGTGGTCACACTGCCCTGCTCTCCCCAGCGCCAGTGTGTGCAGTACGCTCTGAAGGCTCGCCCGCTGCGGCGGTACATCCCCAAGAACCCCTACCAATACCAGATCTGGTACGTGGTCACCTCCTCCTACTTTGAGTACCTCATGTTCTTCCTGATCATGCTGAACACCATCTGCCTGGGCATGCAGGTAAGGGATGGAGTGCAGGGCTCGGCAGGTGGAGGGGTGTCCATGGCTCCCCGAAACCCTTCCTGGGGTCTTTCTTACATGGCCACGCTGCTGGCAAGGGACAAAGTGGGGCAGACTGGATGAGGGGAGTTGCAGGAAGTGGATTTTCATTTTTGCTGACCCCTCCTGAGCCATGGGTCTGGAACAGGATGGACCTCATGCAGCCCACACCTCTGGGCTTACAGGGGAGGCTGGGACTGCTGGGGACTAATGGGATTCTCCTGCCTTCTCAGCATTACAACCAGTCTGCAGAAATGAACCACGTCTCAGACATCCTCAATGTGGCCTTTACTGTCCTCTTCACCCTGGAGATGATGCTCAAGCTCATGGCCTTTAAAGCCAAGGTGAGAGCAAGGCACAGTCTTTCACAGAGCATTGCATTTTGCAGTGAGGTGGTCTTCCTCATCCTGGGTGACGCTATTTGGGCTGCTCACTTTCCTGGTGTTCCTTGCTGCTGGTGGGCCGCTGGGCTCTGCCAGCCCTGTGCTTGGGGCAGCACCACAGCCTGGCAGCTAAGGTGTGGGGTCTGCTGAGCCCCTCTTGTTAGACTCTCATTTCTATGGGTTCCAGCACAGGTTTGCTCTTTCCTGGCAGGGCTACTTTGGGGACCCCTGGAATGTCTTCGACTTCCTCATAGTGATTGGCAGCATCATCGATGTCATCCTCAGCGAGATTGATGTAAGTGTCACGCTGGTCGGGCAGAGGGTGTCCCAAGGAGCATCAGTGCCTGCAGCACCTGCCCCGGAGTGAGCTGGTGATGCCGCAGCTCTGTGGGGCACAGCCATCCTCTCTTCTCCCTCTGCCATGCTCTGAGGAGGGATAAGCCAGGATCAGCCTGTGGCATGGCTATTTCATGGACACAGGGGTCTGTACCCAGCCTACCAACATGTCACTCTGTGACCTCCCTTCCCAAGAGCCTGTAGACACTGGGATCCCATGGCAAGCAGCATACCTTGTCCCAGCTGGGCCATGAGCAGCACAGTGCGCGGCAACCCCAGCCCCACTTGCCCTGCTTGTCTTCCACATGTGCCCCTCTGGACAGGGAATCTCCCATGTGTCCATCCTCAGATCCTCAGTGCACGTGGGAAGAAAAGGTGCTCCCCTCAGTTCCCTGTGCTCACAGCACACTGCTGGCCCGCACTGTGGGCGGATCAGACACGTCAAATTTCAGTGCATTTGCTTTGTGTGTGTCCTTGTATGCAGCAATCAATATGCTGTCTGCGTATGCGTGCACATGTGTGCACTATGCACTACTGCAGAACTCTACACCACACACACTGAGTGAAGGGGTGAGGCAGGCAGTGGCTAATTGCTGAATGCTTTACTGGAAGCACTTTCAGAGCAGCGTTGGTGAGCCAGCGTGCCACTGCCTGTCACAGCACCGGGACTTCCACGCCCCATGTGGAAGGAGGGGGGTCATGCACTGCCTTTGACGCATCCCACAGTAACTGGGAGCAGCTGTAGGATCAGGTGCCACAGCCACGGTGTGCTGAGTGACCTCCGGCTGCTCTCAGTGCTGGGCAGAGAGTGCTTAGGGGCTCTTTGTTGGCAAACCACCTTCCTCCCTCGAGGACGCTCCAGGGCTCACAGAGCGTCAGATGTTCCACCCTGCATGGCCATTATTGGAGCCTCTGGGCTTCTCAGCCTTGCTGTGCTCCCGGTGAGTGCCCAGGAGCTGTGTGCAATCACTGCACCCACCACTGCTCGCCTTGCTGCTGCAGGGTTGTTGGTGGCTGGTGCTTTGTTGAAAGTGTGACCCTCACAAAAGAAGTCTGCACCCACCTCTCAGTGCTGAGCCACTCCTGAGTGCCCCAAGGCTCTGGTTTGCAAAGTCTGTCCTTTCTTCCTCTCTTTCCATTCTGCTTCTTTTCCACTCCTTCATGTCTCTGTCTGTCTGGGATGAGAATGTGCTATCAGGAGACCTCGACTCCTCCCAGAGCCCAGGTTCTCACTGTTGTTCCACCACCAGGTTCCCACAGACCCCATGGGATATTCATAGAATCAAAGGAAGGCTTGGGATGGAAGGGACTTCAAAGATCATCCAGTTGCAACCGCCCTGCTGTGGGCAGTGCTAAATCAGGCACTAGATCAGGTTGTCCAGAGCCCCACCACCCGGCCTGGCCTTCATCACCACTGGGGATGGGGAACTCTCTGCTCTCGGGAAGGGGGAAGTGGAGATGGGAGACCCTCTGGCAGTTCCGCCCCGTGCAGAACATGGGGCTGGCAGTATCTGTGCACGTTGGAGCTGGCTCCCCAGCAAACCAGTGCTGTGTGCTGGGTTTTCAAAGAGGCAGAGCAGGAGCAGCACAGCCTGCAGGGCAGGGAGCTGTAGGTTAGCTTCAATCTGTCAGCTGGCCTCCAGATCCCACCTGCTGCATCATGTGCCTGGTCTGGAGGTAACTGCTGGCAGGCAGCTAAATCCCCCTGTCCTGAGCTTTTGCACAGATTTCCTGGCCTGTGTGTCTCTGTTCCAGGCGCATGGGTGAGGTGCAATGGGGCATGGAGGTGATAAGTCCCTTGTGGTCACTGTGTTCCTATGGCCATCTGTCTGCTGCCTCATCCCCACAAAAGACACAGTGCCTTGTCTGATGAGCCCCAGTGTTGGCTTCCTGCCCATCCTTCCCCTGTGCTCCTCACTCATTCTCCTCCTCCTGTCCCCAGTTTCTGTCTTACTCTTTCTTCTGTGTCTGCACCACCACCTTCTGCAATCATTCCTCTCTCATTTCTGCCTCCCTTCTGACTCTCTTGTTCTCTTGACAGACTGTTCTTGCATCCAGTGGTGGATTGTACTGCCTTGGCGGAGGCTGTGATAACATTGTAAATATCAGCTGCATGTGCTTGCAGTGGCTCCCTTCCCCCTTTGCTGCCCTTACCCTTGCCAGCCTTCCTGTGGCCAGCACGTGCACGTGTCCTGCATGTCATGAAGACACACCAAGCCCTGCTGCTTTCCCCTGGTGTGCAGATCTCCCCTCTTGGAAGCCCAAGTGCCAAGCTTCAAAAATGGGTAGAGCTTGCCTGTCGGGGGCCCACGTGCAGCACTGGAGGCTGGTGCATCCCTGTGCCCCTAGTTGCCCCCAGGGAATCTTCTTGGGGGTGCCAGGGTGCTGGGCACTGGAAGAGGCTGTCCAGAGAAGCTGCGAGTGCCCCATCTCTGGAGGACTGGGGACCCCTACCCCCCCCAGATCTGTTCCTCTCTTGTCTGCTGTCCTCTTCTGCCTGCAGGACCCAGATGACAACTCCCGTGTCTCCATCACTTTCTTCCGGCTGTTCCGGGTGATGCGGCTGGTGAAGCTGCTGAGCCGGGGAGAAGGTGTCAGGACCCTGCTGTGGACCTTCATCAAATCCTTCCAGGTCTGTGAGGAACAGCACTCCCCTCCATAGACAAGCATCCACCCTGGGCTGGCAGAGAACTCCTCCCCTCAGGCTGCAGGGAGCTGGGTATCCATGCATGAGAACTGGAGAGTGAGGCTGGTGGGAGGGTGTCTGGGGGCTGAGGGGGGCAGAAAGCTGTCTTTTCTTCATGTGCAGGCCAAAGTGCTGACCCCTGAGCAGCTCCAGAGCCAGTCTATTGTCCCCGGGTCACTTTGGTCCTACGCTGATGTCTCTCACACGCTATGGTCCTTTTGTCACAGGCTCTGCCCTATGTTGCCCTGCTGATCGTGATGCTGTTCTTCATCTATGCTGTGATTGGGATGCAGGTGAGAGAGGCACAGGGAATTCCTCTTGAACAGAGATAGACCTCAGCCTGGTAGCATCTGGGAGGTGGGATGGAGAGGGACGGGCTTCTCTGCCAGCCACTCCCAGGGACTGCATATGTTGGGACCATTTTCCCCTGGTCTACAAGGATGCCCCCAATCCCAAAAGCCTCAGCACCCAAAGAACAAGCAGAAAGGGAACTTAAAGACAGAGGCTTTGGAAGGTAGAGAGTGCCTGAGGAAGGATGCTGGAGACCTGAAGGTGTGATTTACAGATGTTTGGGAAGATTGCCATGGTGGATGGAACCCAGATCAACCGAAACAACAACTTCCAAACCTTCCCACAAGCTGTGCTGCTGCTCTTCAGGTCAGTGCTGGCAGCTGCAGAGGGGAGCTGGGCTGCAGGTCAGTGTGGAAGCGCTTTGGTTTGGAGTGAGGGACACCAGCATTTCTGCAGCTGATTTAATTTGCTTTCCTCAAGAAAAATGTCTTATAGGAATGGAAGCATTTTTGGAGTGGCTCTTGCTTTCCCTGGTGCGGCTGAGCTGCAGACCAGGAGCCCTGTGGGGTTTCTGTTCTGAATGTTTCCTTCCAAGGCTAGATTTTAATCAGTGAATTTTTCAGAAAAGGGGAAACAAAAAAGCAGACCAGGGCTTCCCTTGACTCCAAACACTTCCCAGCGGAGCATGCAGTAACAGCTCCCAGCAGCAACCCTTCTCCCCAGGTGTGCCACGGGGGAGGCCTGGCAGGAGATCCTGCTGGACTGCAGCTACGGGAAGCGGTGCGACCCTGAGTCCGACTACGCAGAGGGCGAGGAGTACACCTGTGGCACGGGCTTTGCCTACTTCTATTTCATCAGCTTCTACATGCTCTGTGCCTTCCTGGTATGGCAGCTGCTGCAGTCTGAAGTCCCTTTCACACACCGCTCCTGGTTCGGGGCAGCTACTGGCTGCTGAGCATCTCCTGGGGCTGACCACTGCACCTTCCTCCCAGAGGCACAAATCCCCCAGCCCATCTCCCTGGCCGTGTTGCACCTGGTGCCGCGCTCCATTGAGGCCCCAGATCCCCTGAGTCCCATCCAGATGAGCGCTGATGTCCATGTTGTGTCATGCGGGTGGAGGGGGAGAGCTGCCCCAAATTGCTGCAGCCTTTCACATAATGCTCTCGGATGGGAGGTTCAGCTCCGTGTGGGGTCATCAGAAACATCTGTGAGCCCTTCTGACCCAGGACAGCAACCTTCAGCCCTCTCCTTTGCCCTCAGATCATTAATCTCTTTGTGGCCGTCATCATGGACAACTTTGACTACCTCACACGTGACTGGTCCATCCTGGGCCCCCACCACCTGGACGAGTTCAAACGGATCTGGGCCGAGTACGACCCCGAAGCCAAGTGAGTGACCATGTGGCATGGCAGGTGGAGAGCAGTGCCAGGACCTGGGGCTGCCCTTTGCTGCAGCCCAGGGCAGAGTGAGCTGTAGTGCTGCCTGGCATTACATTCCACAGTAGAAGTGTGTGTGGACTTGCCAGCTTTGTCCCAGACTGACATAAGCCATCAGGAGGTTTGGGGACACCAGACCCTCAGTCCTAGCCTCATCCAGTCCAGATGCTGCTGCTGACTCTTTCCATGCACTGCTCACCTTTATCTACCATCTGTTGCCTTGGGGAGCAGTCATTTCCCCCAAAAGGAGCACAGAGAAGGGATTTATCCACCACAGGAGTATGGGGCAGGCCATGAAGATGATTCCACACAGCCCTTGCTCAAAACCCTGTCCCTGTTTGCATGCCACAGCCCTGCTGACACAGCTTGTCTCCTCCCCAGGGGCAGGATCAAGCACTTGGACGTGGTGACTCTGCTGAGACGTATCCAACCTCCCCTGGGCTTTGGGAAGTTCTGCCCTCACCGTGTAGCTTGTAAGGTAGGAGTCAAGGAGATGGGAGGGTGTGGGCAGAGAGCACCTTCCCAGGCTGCATCCTCCCCTGGGAGGATGAGGAGAAGAGTTCAGCTGGCTTTCCCCTGTCTTCATTCATGCTCATACTCCAACTTCTGGTATTTACTGGAGAGGATCTGTCAGGGAAATGAGCAATACTGCAAGCTGGGTGGAATTGATGCATTTCAGGGTTCTGGGATTCAGGACGTGTCTGAGCTCATCTCCATCCCCAGGGAATGGCACTGAGGTGCTGCTCCCCCACAACCCTCATTGCCGAGAGTTTTCCAAGCTGTGCTGGGTTGCTCCCCATCTGTGCATCCTCATCTCCACTGGGGAAGTTGAAGCCTCCAGTCTTGGGCGCACAGCTCCTGGCATATCTCTGCACAGAGCCAGGGGCTGTGAGAGGCTCACAGGGAGGGCAGCTTGTACATCTGTGGGGAGCTTACAGCCTGCTCTGCCACCCAGCTCACAGCTGCTGGTTGTTTTGCAGCGCCTGGTGTGCATGAACATGCCCCTGAACAGCGATGGCACTGTCACCTTCAATGCAACACTCTTTGCGCTGGTGAGGACAGCCCTCAAGATCAAGACAGAAGGTATGAAGGCTGATGTCTGCTTCCCCAGCATGGGGAACCGTCTCCTTGTGCTGCAGAGTGCACGCTGTGCACCCTTTCCTGCCCTGTCTGAGGACCTCAGGGCGCCTTGCTGGTGGGGCAAGACCCTCTGTTCCAACCCTCAGCTTTATATCAGTGTAGGTCCAGAGACCATGGGCACATGCACGGGGATGAGGCCAAGCCTGGAGGTTGTTTGTGTTGCAACCATGATGAGCAAACCAATGCCACCCCAGCTGTGTAACTTCACTGTGCAGCTCGGGAGCACTTCTGACCCAGTTCCAATTCCTGCCTCAGCGCTCAGCTGCTAGACTCCTTCCCACATGCTGAGTGTAGTCTGATCCCCTGCACCTGCCATAGCACTGGTTGTTCCAGTTCTGCATCTCCCCAGGTGTGCATAGACCTCTGGAGTGGAAAAGGATGGCTCCTCTTTGAATTTAGCTGTGCTGGGGAGGAGTTGCTTTCTTCCTTGCCAGCAGCATGGTTTGCAAAGCTCTGCTTTGGTAAGAAACCACACCAACTTGTTTCCATGCCTGTGGGTTAGGCAGCAGCATATGAGAAGCCAGCACAGCAGGAGGTGGAGCTGGGCTGTGGGGCCAGCTGAGGCCAGCATCTCCCAGTAGCAGGGCACGGAGCCTTCCCTTCAGCTGGGGTGGGGAACACAGCATCCAGCACGATGCAGGGAGCATTGGGAGGATCACAGGAGATCTGAGAGCATGGATGAGCACAGACTTTTTGTTAAAATCAAAGCCTAATTCCTACAGTCTGCGGGGTGGGGAGACTGACGAGGAGCTGTCACACCCTGCAGGAGTCTGGCCAGGTTTCCACACACTTTGTCTTTGTTCATGTCCATGTTCCCCTGAGAATGAACATCTTTGTCCTCCCTTTTCCCACAGGTAATTTTGAACAGGCCAATGAGGAGCTCAGAACCATTATCAAAAAAATCTGGAAGCGAACCAGTATGAAGCTTTTGGACCAGGTCATCCCACCTATTGGAGGTACGTCACCCACTGGTATTTCCCCAAGGGCCGACCTCCCCCTGCCTAGGGGGCTCAGCTCTGCAGCAATTCAGGGCAGCATGGTGGGCAAAGTCATCAGGTTGGTTTCCTCCCCTCCAGATGATGAGGTGACAGTGGGCAAATTCTATGCTACTTTCCTCATCCAAGAGCATTTCAGGAAGTTCATGAAGCGCCAGGAGGAGTACTATGGGTACCGTCCCAAGAAGAACCCTGTAGAGATCCAGGTTGGTAGCGTGGTTGGTGGAAGTGATGCTATGTGAGGACAGGAGGCATGATGGGGCATCCTGCAGACGGGGGAAGGGGGCTCTCCCAGCTCTAGAAAGCCCTTGGTGACTGGGAGAGACAGGGCTGAAATGGACATGGGGACATCTGTCCCTTAGGTTCTGGCAATGAGGTGGCCCCAAGTGAATCAGTGCTGAGTTGGTCAGCAAGCACAGAACCAACCAGCCTCAGGGTCCCTGGGAGGGGCAGCTGGCAGGGCAGCATGGTTCACTGTGGCCTGGAGACCAAACTCCAACACATTTCCTTGTCTAAAACCTAAAGTGAGAGGGGTTGTAGTGCCAGCCCACATCCGGCCATGCTTTCCTGTCCATCAGGCTGGGCTGAGGAGCATTGAAGAAGAAGCCGCTCCTGAAATTCATCGAGCCATCTCTGGGGACCTGACTGCTGAGGAAGAGCTGGAGAGGGCAATGGTGGAAGCTGCCATGGAGGAGGGGATCTACAGGGTGAGCACAGCCAGGTGGGAGCAGTCCTACCCACTGCCATGCACTGGGGCTCAGCATGGGTACAGCAGATAGAGAACAGTCCTCAGAGATGAGCCTCACCACAAGCAAGAAGTACATAACAGTGCTCTTCCCTGAGGATCAGGACATCCTGGGCAGTCTGGGCTCTGGTCTCGCAGTGAAGGATTTCTGCTGTGTCCAAAAGCGCTGGCAGCCCAGAGGGTTTGTCACACCCCGGTGCTGCTGCGTTATTTATTACATCCCCTCTCAGTTTCCCCACCTGGGCAATGCAGCCTAGAACACCACAAGCACGAGGCTGCCATTCCATGGGCACCCAAACACATTTCCTCCACGGGAACGGCCCCAGAGCTCTGCGTCTCCTGATGCCCTCCTGTTGCTTGCAGAGGACGGGCGGTTTGTTTGGCCAGGTGGACAGCTTCCTGGAGCCAAGCAGCCCCCTGCAGCCCCACATGGCCAGCCAGAGGCCCCTGCAGTTTACAGAGGTGGGCAGCGAAGACCTCGACTCCCCCGTCTTCCTCGACGACTTCCCCCAGGAAGGCAACACCAACGTCAACAACGCCAACTGGCTGCAGGGGTAAGGGCTGGTGAGCGCCCTGTGGGCTGGGGGGGAGCTGGGCTGGGTGCCAGTGCAGAAATGACCCTGCAAACGCAGAAGCTTTGTGGAGAAATTTGGCCGTTGGATGGGAGGCGTCGCCAGAGATGTCCCCAGGGTGGGATATGCAGGGGGAGCGCGCTCTGGATGTGGGCTGTCTTACCTAATTGCAACGTGCTGAGGCAGCAGCAGTTGTGGTCCTCGGAGAGGGCCATGAGAACCAGGAATACGTCAGTGTTTCTTTCTTCTCCCTGAGCATCAGGTCACCCTGCGTGGCCTGTTTCCTGCCTCAGTTTCCTCCTCTATAAGAGGACCCTAATTATTAACGTATAGGGTAAACGTGTGGCTCTGTGCACTGTGCGCCTTGAACACCTTTCTCATCATTCCTTCATCTTAGGGCCATTAGGATCAAGGTAGACACAGGAAATGCAGGGATGACCTTTTCCCTTCCCCACCAATCTCTGAGTGCCAAGGGCCACCAGTGCCTAAAGCGAGTATAAGGGTTACCGGTGTAAGAGAACATCCTTATTCTGATTCTTGGGGTCTGCACATTATTCACCCATCCCAGAGTGGAGAAGATGGGGAGGGCTGCATCCTGGGTTCAGGGTGGTGCTCCCTGCTCCGCTGACCCCTCTGCCTGTCCCTACCAGGTTGGAGTACGAGGATGAGGTGCTGAGGAGAGCAGTGCTGGCAGCACCCAGGCCTCCAGCGCGGGGTGAGTGTCAGCATGATTCCAATTCTGGGGCATATCAGCCTGCCTGGGGTGGTGGAAGGGGCTGGTGACAGAATGCAGGAGGAGGAGGTGCAGCCCCTAGCAGCTTGGAGGGCCAACTGAGACCCCTGAGCTCAGTGGAACCTGTCTGGAGAGCTCCAAGAATGCATGGTGGTGGAGCATGGAGCTGTGCCTTGGGCTGAGGCAGGACCAGGAGCTCCATGCAGCGAGGCCACAAGGACATGTTCATTTCCAGGAGTAGAGGATCATGGACTGTTCCTCCTTCCTGACTCGGATTGAGGAGCAAATGTGGGGCAGAGGCGGGAGCTGGGATTTCCATTCGTCCCATCTTCTAGATGCAGTCTCCTCGGTCTTGATCCCCTCTGGGCTGTGATGGCCTTGCTCGTGTGCCCATCTCAATTCCCACCTTTCCCTCTCCTAGAGACTGACCTCCCCATCCCTTTGGAAAGGTTGCGGCGGAGACGAGGAGCTGCCTCTGAGCATCACCCAGCATCGGGGCAGTGCCTCCATCCCCAGCAGGTAAAGGGGACAGTGTGAGTCCAAGGGAAGCAAAGTGGGGTCATAGGCTAAACATCCTGGGAAGGAGCATCTCCCTGCATGGGCCCAGCTTTGCTGGAGCCTCCTTTCCTCATCAGCTCGGGGAAGGAGCCCCCACCTCGGTGCTGATCCATGCTGGGGAAGCTCAGAGCAGCATCCCTCATGCTTCTGGAGGCAGGTCAGAAAAAATAGGGTCTCAGAGTTGATCCCACACTCCTCTGCTGCCCTTGGCTGTCTGTGCCCTGTCACCTGGGTGCTTGGCTCTTGCCTCAGTGCCCAGGTAGGGGGGGAAGGGTTGGTTCCCTGCTGGTCCTATTGCTAGTGTTGCACTGGACCCAGGAAATCCAGAAGGATGGGAATCCTTGTGCAGCCTGGGTTGCAGCTGAAAAAATTAACACAGAGGTGTTCCATGATTATCACCATACTTGAGCTGCAGATCCTTGCTCCTTTCATCCAGGGCAGCACAGTGACAGCAGCAGCATCCAGCTCAGAACACCGGTGGCATGAAAGCACTGACACAAACATGTCTTCCACCCCTGCCATCACCTTCCTCATTCAAGAGGTAATGTGCAGACTGGCAGAGGGAAAAGGGGGTGGTGAGATTCCATGGTGGGAAACTGAGGGGAAGAGCTTAGCTGGGGAGGTGGGCAGCAGGGCGAAGGCAGTGAGTGTGAGCCCTTCTGCTACAGACTTTTTCCACACGGGGCTGTTGATCCTTTCCTCTGTTGCAGGCTCTGATCTCTGGGGGCCTTGCAGCTCTGGCCCGCGACGCATCCTTCGTTGCAGTGACCAGGGATGAGATGGCAGCCAGCAGTCAGCTGGAGGTGGATGAAGTGGAGAAAGCAGCAGTGGAGCTGCTAAAGGAAAGAGAAGCACTGTGGGACACAGAAAGCAGCTCTGTCCTCCGGGACACCTTGGCTGCATCAGAAGTCAGCGCCCCAGGGCTCAGTGTGGCCACATCCCATCAGACCAGCTCTGCTGCTCGCCTGTGAGCTGCCTGCCATGCAGCCCCATGGGTACAACCAGATAACAGAGCAGTGCTGCACCTCTCCCCATCTTTGCCTGTGGGGCTGCTGGGCTCTGTCTGGCCGCAGGAGGCTTTTTGGACTGGGGCTGCAGGATGCTGGTGACAGGACAGGGTGATGCTGTGCCAGAATGGTCTTTGCAGGAGCTGCACAGATCATTAAAGTGTCCCTGCTGTGTGACTCCGTGGGTTCCCCTGTCCCCTCCTTCCTCTGCTCTCCTGGCTGCAGGCTGCTGCCTGCCTGAGCTGGCAGAGACTCAGACCAGCTGAGGGAGGGAGCTTTAAGAAGAGCTGGCAGTGGTTAGTGGGCATGGTGGGGATGGGCCAGCAGTTGGACTCGGTGATCTTAATGCACTTTTCCAACCTTAATGATTCTGTGATTCATGTGGCAGTCCCAGTCCTGGTCCTGAGATCTTTCCCCACTCCCGTGTGCTCCTGCCTCAGTCAGTCACTTTAAGGATGGCTACACACTGCATCTCAGCAGCTGCACCCTGGGTCATGGCCCTGCCAGACCCCGTTCCTCCTGCTTGCAGCCCAGCCTGACCTGTGGGAGGAGATGGGCACCACTGGAGGAGCTTGGAGCAGATCTGCCTGAGGCTGGGAACTTTGCCACTCGGGGCAGAGGGGTCATTGCTCTGCAGGAAGGGGTCTGCCTGAGGGTTCAGGTTTACAGACTTCACTGCCCCAGAAGGAAGGTGTTTGCCAAGCGCTGGGGCAGCCCTGTCCCCCTGGGTCAGCTTTTGGCAGGGTTCTTGCTTCAGAGGGCCTCCAGCCCATCCAAACCGAACACTGCTGGGTTTTTCCTTGCCTAATATCTATCAAAATGCAGCAAACTGATAGGTCCCAGGAGAGATACTGAATCAACGGGGCATGCCTGCCCTCCAGCAGGGCGTTTTGTTAACGGAATAAAAGGGAGATGGCTGTTGCTGAACTCCATCTGCAGCAAGAGCTGTGCCTGCAGATGGGACGCAGGCAGCAGAGAACCCATAGGGACAGCCCTGCACCCCACGGCGCTGCCCCCGGGCAGGACACCCCCTGACACCCCTTGAGTGCTGTGAGGCTGCGGAGCTGCTGGCTTTTGCTCTGCTCGGTGGATACTGAGGATGTGCTGCTTTTCCTACAAGGTGGACAGGGTTGGTTTATGGGGGAGCTGCAGAACTCCGCGCGTCCCTTTTTGAGGCTGGGGACTTCGTGCAGCCCGGGAAAACCGGACATCCCAGTACAGCCCCGCACAGCCCCGTACCGCCCTACACACCCCTAGAAAGCCCCACTACAGCCCCGCACGACTCTGCACAGCCCGGCGCACCCCGGAGCGGAGCCGCTGACCCGGCAGAGGGCAGCAGGGACCGACGGCTGTCCGTGCGCGCGTGCTCACGCGAGCGTCCGTCCGCGCGGGGCCGCGCACCCCGCAACACCTCCGCGCCCGGCGGCCTCGTGGCCGCGCTGCCGGTGGGCGGATCCCTTCTGGCCCCGCCCCGCCCCTCCCGGCCCGGCCCCGCTCTCTGCGGCCGAGGCGCGGCGGAGCCCCCGCTGCGGGAGCGACCCCGGCGGCAGCGCCCGGCCCGCCCCGCGGCACCTGGGGCCGCCCCGCCGCCCCCTCCTCCTCCTCCTCCTCCTCCTTCTCCTCCTCCTGCACCTCCCCGCTCCCTCCTCCCTCCCTCTTCCTCCTCTTCCCCCTCCCGCAGACGCGGATGCTCTCGGGCAGCGGTGGCCGCGGTGCGGGGCGGTGGGGGCATGGCGGCCCCGGACAGCTGCGTGAAGGTGGCGGTGAGGTGAGCGCGGAGCTGCGGGGTTCGCGGTCCCGGGGCGGGGGCGGCCTCCGGGGGGGAGGAAGGAGCTCTGTGCAGCCCCGGGAGCTCCGTGCCCGTCCCCTCTGCGCCGGCACCCCCGAGCCGTGCCCGCTGTCCCCCGTCCCGCTCCGTGCTGCCCTGGGGCTGCTCCGACACCGCAAGACCTCTGAAGCCCGCAGTGCGGGGGGACCCCTGGGCCGTCTGACCGCACCGCACGAAGGGCTTAGACCCCCCTCCCCTGGGTGGTGTCAAAGGGGCATTAAGGAGGGGGTCCCTGCAATGTGTGCTTGTGGAGGGGGGGGGGGATGTCTGCAGCATCTCCGTGTCCTTTGTACTGCCTCTGAGCTGGGAACAATGCGCCTTACGGCTCCTGCACCTAAATAAAGGAGCTGCCGGCAGCACCTAATTCGTGGGCTGCAGGGGGGGGTCGGGGCTGAGGCCCTGAGCGGCACTGCGGGCGGTGGGCACATCCCAAACCTCCTACACGGCGATGGGTGGAAGAGGGATGAATGTAGGGGGCTCTTTGTTAGCGCTGGACCGGGCTGGGTGTATTCTGAGTGCTGCCGCTGGGGTCCTGCAGTTCGGTGCTGTTCTCTTTGCTTCTCTCTATTGGGAAAGGAGGAAGGAGTCCCCACAACCCCCGCCAAAGGGCTCATCAGCCCCATCAAGTGAGGAAGGCAGGGACAGACCCGGAGCTGCCATCTGCGTGGTGGGAACTGGATGTGTGTGTTCCTCCCACTCGCCCTATGGTTGCCCTGGCTCAGCCCGCGCCTTCCAGGCCAGCCCTAGGAGCACTGAGTCCTGTGCAGGATGAGGGGATGATTGGGCCCTTCCCCATCCAGCTGCTCCTGCGTTGCTTTCCATCATGGAGCTGTGGGATGGGGCAGAAGGTGCTGTGTTACTGCTATGGGTGTGGATCCTGTGTGTGGCAGCATGGGTGCTGATGGGATGCGGTGGGACTGCATTAATCCTTGATGGAGGAAACACAGAGGTGCTGCCTTGGGCAGAGCAAGAGCACAAAAGATGCTTTGGGTGCAGTGTCAGTGATGAAGGGGAAATGGTGGGTGTGTGGCTGCATGTACCATGTGTCTGTGCACCCAAACACCTCCCTGCACTGCTGCCCTGCAAGTAGCATTGGGGTTTTCTGCACCTCTCTGTTCAAGGGGCTGAGAATTGAGCCAGGCTGCAGTCTCACAGGCTGGGGAGCAGCGGGGAGGCGACAGCGTCCTTGTCATGTGGGTGTTCCTACGGTGCCTGTGTGGAGGCAGGACGGGGTGTCCATGCAGGACACTGACCCGGGGTCCGAGTGATGCCGGCTGCTGCGGGTGGAGATTTCCTGCTGGTCAGACTCTTCCCATCCTCCATCCTGCGCTTTTCTTAGGATGGAGCCTCGTAACAAAGGCCCGGGCTGTGTTCCTTTCTCAAGCAGTGCTGTCAGGGGTGGTGGCTGTGGGGCTGCTTTGGTTGCTCTGTTTCCACCTCATCCCTGTGTGCCGTGAGGCCAGAGCGGTCCTGTGATGAGAGAATCATGAGCAGGAGGTGTTGGAAATGCAGTCTTCCCCATGCGGTATTTTGGTGGGGATGGAGTGTCCATGGTGAGAGCTGGGTGGGAAAGGAAGGCTCCATCCCTCTCCCACCCCCTCCTTGGTGAAGTGATCCCCGCTTGGTGCAGCGCTGGATGTCGTAGCAGAGGTGAAGACAAAGGAGGGCTGAGAGTGACGATGCTGAGAGACAAAGCAGGCAGCAAGCAGGTCGGGGGCTGGCGAGAAACAGCCTCTCGCCCCACTGCTTTTGTGTCAAAGCAGCCCCGGGGGGCTGGCGCTGGGTCCTCTCCCAGCACAGTGCGGATTCTCTTTGTGTGGCACCTTGCCGGGGAGCAGCAGGGCTGCAAAGCCCTCAGACCCCCACCCACCGTGCCATCCGTGCAGTCCCAGCTCCTGCATGGGGCAGCAAGGAGGAGGATTGCTACCTCAGGGTGTGGCAGAACAGGGGCAAAATCTCCCTTTTGTTCCTTTATAATAACATGAAGGTGCACTGTGATGTTTATTCAGTCTTGGTGTCGCTGCTGTTGGTGAGAGCGAGGTGGGCTCACCAGTGTGGGGGAAAGGAATGCTGGATACTGGGATTTTGGGGAAGGTGCTGTGTGCTGCTGGGGTCAAATGGATGATGTGTGTGGTCCCGCTGCTGTCAGGAGGTGCTGCAGCCACCAGGCAGGACCCAATTCTGGTGTCCCTGGGGTTGGGTGGTGGAGCTGCCCCATCCCTGTTGATCCCCGATTCCCACAGCTGTCCTGCCCTGGCACAATGAGGCAGGGGAGATGCCGTGGTGTTTCTTGCTGTCATCCTCAGTGCACAGCTTAAATCTCCTCCGTTCACCTCCAAGATCCCCAGCTGGCGCTGGGGTCCCGCAGAGCTGGATGTGGGGGGGGTTATTTAGGGCACAGGGGGGTGTGTTTGTGCTTCCTGTGTGCCAGCAGTGAAATGGCTGGTGGCTGCCGCAGCGCTGCCGTCAGCAGGGAGGACGCAGGCCCAGTGGCTGCTGCTGGCCTCGCGGCAAGCTTGTGGCTGCAGGCAGGGCCGCCTTCCCTTTGCCATCAGCGTGAAGCTGATGCGTTGCTTTTGGGCACCTCGGGGCTGCCTGGCTCGGGAGGGGCTGAGCCAGGAGCGCTGTGCCACATTCGGGCGCCGGGCAGGGAGCCCAGGGCTCCTCGTGCTCTGGGTGCTCACTTGGAGTCCTGGGGAGGCACAACGTCTGCTTCCTTTGGCAGGTGACCTTCACAGCGACTGCTGCAGCTTGCTCTGCAGCTGCTGCTCCACCCTGGAGCACAGTGGTTACCTGGGGCTGGGGGTCCCCTCTGCTGGGCATGTGGGCTCGCAGGCAGCTCCCGCAGCTGCAGAGCCATGTTCTGGGGCTGGTGACCAGATAGGGCCCTGCTCTCCAGGGTGTGTGGCTTTGCTGTGTCAGGATGGTGTGTATAAACCTGGAGTGTTCAGCCTCGTGGTGGAGGGGGGGGGGGGGGCTGAGGAGTGGGGGCGGCTGCAGAAAAACTCCTCGAGACCCCAAATGCAGCATCGGCTGGGGGGAGTGCAGCACACGAGTGTGCCCAGCCAGCAGCGACTCAGGAAGCAGAGCTTGTGAAATTGGGGAAGGAAGTTGAGTCGGGTTTCAAGTTTATTTAAACCCTGCAACCTCCAGTGCTCTGCTGCTCTCATAAACACTCCTGCTGAGATGCTCCGTGCCCCTGCACAGCAGCGTGGGTCCTGGCTGCCTCCTGCCCTGGGAACTGATCCGGTCTCCTTGGGAGCAATGATGGGATGTTCCTCTCAGGGACAGATTCCTGCAGCCATTGCAGCATGCCCTGGAGGGCCTCAGCTCAGTGGGAACGGGGTTGTAAAGCATCCTGCCCGCATCCTGCTGCTGCGTGGCTGGGGCTCCTCTGCTTGCTGGGTTGGTTTCTGCAAACATGAAGCCTCTGGGACCAGCTGTGTTTCAGGATGATTTTGGATGCGGGTGGGGAGGTGTCATCAGCCCGAGCTGTGGGTGCTGCCTGAGGGTGATGGCACAGGTAGGGGGATGGAACCCAGCGCTCACTGTCATCGTGGTGCTGCGTCATTCCTGGGAGACCATCTATGGAAAGTGTCCCTGGGGTTGAAACTGGATGTTCTTTCAGTTTCCCTTCCAACCCAAGCTATACTGTGATGAAATGACTCCCTGGGGCGACCCATAGGACGCAGTCCTCTTGTGATTCCGTGACATCTCCAAGTCTGGGTGGTGTTGGATCAGTTTTGTTCAGCTCTCATGGGGCCATGTAGGCTGAGCTTATGAGGTGGATGTTTGGGCAGAGAGGGAGGTGAGATAAAGCTGGGTATGTGCCCGGCTCCCAGGGTTACAGTGCCGTGGGATTTCCTTTCTGGAGGCACCGGGGTGCTCCCTAGTGAACGGCACTGACTCACGGCTGCACCCCAAGGCCTGTAAGGGAAGCAGCATCACAGGCACGGGGACCCCAAACCACCTTCCCCATCCTTCCCCCCCCCCCGGGTCAGCCTAGGGCTCAGTCCTGGGGGAAATGCAGAGCCCAGGTGTGTGGGCGAGAAGCTTTTTTCTGTGCCTGGCTTCAATCAGGCGCACGCTTGCTGGCTTTTACAGCGGAAATGTTAGAAAGGAGATGGAAACATTGCTGGTGCAGGGGGGGAGCGCGGCTCCGCTCTGCGGTTCAGTGCAGAGACGGCGCTGCCTGCAGCATTGCCCCGGGCAGCATGGCTGTAAGAAGCTTGTAGTGCCTGCACCCAGTGCCTGTCAGTGGGGACTTAAATCCTTAATGCCCCGAAGTACCAGGAACGGGGCTCCCTAAGCCAGAGGGCAGGACGGGCTGTGGCATTCCTGCACCAAGAGCGAAGCTGGGGGCGGGCAGGAGCAAATTGCAGGAGACAGAGCTCTGACCAAGAGCAAATCACAGGAGCCAAAGCTTGAAACTAAGCTGTCAGAAGCACAGCCCCTGGTCTCACAGGGGGAAGGCGATACTCCCACCAAGCCCGTGCTAATTGAGGAGCCAGCCTTGTCTTTTGTGCCCTTCCCACTGCCCTGAGTCCCAGGGGTCTGTTTCCTTCCCATTGCTGTCAAAATAGTCCCTGCTGTGGGGTTAAACAGCCGGCAGGTTTGGGATGTGCTGGATTGCACGGGGAACTGCTGCCAGGCTCTGCTGGTTGCATCCCTTTGTGAGTGACTGTCCGGAGTCTGTTTGCAGACATCCTTGTGGCATCACCCACCCCAGGTCCATCATGACGTTGATGGCATTGCCAGCTGCTGCTCATTGGCTTATGGGAGCTGAGGAGGAGTGCAGGGACTTTGCAAACTCAGCCCGCTCCCGGTGCCCTCCAGGTGATGCTCTGGGTAAAGCTGAGTTCCGTGCTTCCCCCAGGCCCTGCCAGCCCTTTCCTGTGGCCTTGGGTTGGGGTTCCCCAGTGCGGGGTTCCTGTGCAGGCTGTGTGTCCCCTGTTCCATTGCGGGTCCTGGTGCCGAGCAGATGGTGCAGCTTGGGGCCAGTGTGCTCCTGCCAGAGCTAATAAGCAGCACACGGTGGCTGCCAGGACCTGATTGAAAGGTTTCCCTAAGCCTGAGGATTAGGGGGCCCAGGGTCCTCTGGGGCTCACAGCAGTGGGGACTGCCCCATAAAGCTGGGCACAGCCAGCACCCCATGTTTGTGGCAAGCAGAGGACCTATGTTGGGGTCACTTAGGGGATGGATATAGTGTGGTGGCAGGTCCTTCTGCTGAGCCGTGTCCGGTAGGTCTCCGTACACCCCTTGGCTCTGCAGAGGTTCTCTCATTTCCCCAGCAGGGGTGTGGGGACCTGGCAGCCAGCCCTGCTGTGTCCTTGGTGCCAGCCACACACTGGTGTGGAGGGAGGCTGAGCCCTTCCCCGTGCTGTGCTCGCTCCTGCTAGGAAATGCCTTGCTATATCTCTTAATCTGAGTGTTTTCTGACCAGACCTGGCAATCCCAGGGGAGCCTTATTCAATTTTCTCTGATTGCTGAGCTGCTTCCCTGCTGTGGTAATTAAATGCTTAACTTTGTCTTGATTTGGGTCCAGAGCAACCTGTGTGCCAACAGCCGCCTCTGGGCAGCAAGGATTCTCCCAGGACTCAGTGGGGAGTGGGGCTGGGCTTTGTCCTCCTTAGGACTCTATGGGACCAGGCCATACTGAGCTGATGCTTTGGGAGCTGCTGTCTGTTGGCAAGGATGGGCAGCAAGGTGCTGTGTGTGCTGGTGTGGAGATATGGGACAGCCTGGAGTTCTCTGCTCTGATCCTGTTGCTGGTGGTGCGGAGTTCAGTGGAGAAGTGGGGTGTGGGAGTGTGCTGCCGTACCCTGCAGAAGGGAGCTCTGGAGCCTTCTGGGTTTGCTGTAGCCGTGAAACAGGGAGAGGAGAAGCTCAGGCAGCAGGGGGCATGAGGACATGATTGCAGCCATCCGCTTCACTTGAATGGAGCCTTCCTGTGTGCTGGAGGCTGTGTGGGGTTTCCCAGTGGGTGCAGCCACTTTTTCTGGCCAAGCAGTGGGTGAAGCCCTGCCATGAGGATGTGGGCTGTACCCCTTCCAAAGCCCATTCTGCTGTCTGCAAGGCCAAGAGATGCTGGGTTCTTCCTGTGGGCTCTGCTTCTTCCCCCAGGCAAGAGGGGCCCTGAGGGCTGCCTGTGGGATCTGCTTCCCGTGGTGCCCATCGGGCACTTGGCTCCCAGCCTGGCCCCAACAGCTCTGCCTTTGTGTGTGCCCCACACTCCCTGCCCCTGAGGGTGCAGCCCCACTCTGCTGCTTCCTCCCAGATGCTCTGTCGCCCTGGCAGCCGAACCATGGAGACGAGTGCTTTCACAGCCTGCCAGCATGGCAGGAAAGAGGGGGGAGAGAGAGAGAGAGAGATGCTGAGCCTCTGCCGGGCCTTTGTGTCCCCTGCTCGGCTCTGGGCCCTGCTTGGCACAGAGGCTGCCGCTGCTGCGGGGTTTGTGTGCCGATGCCAAGCAGGCAGGATCTGCTGGGCTGTCTGTCACCCCCTCGGTCCTTTGCCACCAGCCCAAGTGCAGGGAGGGCCTGCAAGACGTGTGAGGAGTGGTTGGAGTGCCTTGCTTTGGCCCAGAGAAGAGGAGGCTGATGTGATGTGACCCGCCTGGTCAGGTCCTGCATTGCCCAGTGCGTGGCATGGCGATGCTCCTCCTGGGGTAGGAGGGGATAGAACAGTAGAATCATTTGAATTGGAAGGGACCTTTGAAGGCCATCAGCTCCCACTCCTTGCAATGAATAGGGGCGCTCACAGCTCCATCAGCTGCTCAGAGCCCCGTCCCCCTCACCTGGAGTGCCTGCAGGGGTGGGGCAGGGATGGGAATGGATGACAGAGAGCTGGGACTGTCTGATGGCTGTGAGCAGGAAGAACAGCATCACTGACCCAGAGATTTCTTCTGTGCTGGCACTTGGTGGTGGCCACGTAAATCTCCCTGTGCTGGCTGGTAGGGCTGCTGGTGAGGGTCGCTGCTTCCCCAGAACATCCCATGCAGGGTTGTGTCTGCTGGAAGCTGCTGCTGCTTCCTGGGCTCATCTCTGCCCCCGGCTCCTTCTGCTGCTCTCATGGTGTGAGGAGGGGCTGATATTTGCACCGTCTGCAGCAGCTTCCAGCCTGTAGACAAGTGGCTCTAAGTTGTGCTGGTGGAGGTTCAGGTTGGATGTTAGAAACAATTTCTTCTTGGAAAGAGTAGTCAGCATTGGCACAGCTGCCCAGGGAGGCGATGGAGTCCCTGTCCCTGGAGGTGTTCAGAGCTGTGGAGATGAGGCACTGAGGGATGTGGCTGTGGGCACGGTGGGGTGGGTTGGGGTTGGACTCAGTGTTCTCAGAGGTCTCCTCCAGCCTCAATAATTCTATGGTTCTATGAAATGACATTTGGGACAAGTGCTGGGGCTCTGACCAGCCTGTGGGGCACCCATGTCCCCAGCCACTCTTGGGGACACGGGATGGTACAAGGGGATGCTGGCACCTGGGTCTCCATTCATACCCTTGCAGGTCCCACAGTTGTGGTCCCCAGAAGTCCTATGGAAAGTCCATATGCAGTCACACAGTGCTGCTGCACAGCCTCTCTCCCAAACCCACATGCACATATTAAACCACTTTCTGGGGAGGGAAGGGAAAAAAGCCTTTGCTGAAAACTCTGCTCTTGTTTTTCCTGAGAGGAAAAATTTTCCAGAAATACAGTGGTTGCAGTTTGTTGTTCTGTCTGATCCCCAGAAACGCTGTGCGCGTCTGGGGAGGGGCAGCACTTCGCTTTAGTCAGAAAGTAATTAAAACTGGGGTTCATTTTCCTGCGGGAGGGTGGGACCCTGGGAAGGCGACAGGAGCGAGTTGGGCTGAGCACATCAGAAGCTGCCTTCTGTTGTGGCTGCGGTGCTACATACACCCTGAGACACGGATAGCTGTTCCCACACGTCTGCTGTGCGGCTTCCCGGGGGGGTCGTGGGCCGGTGGTCCCCCGGCTCTCGCTGCCCTCAGCCTGGTGAGACATGGGAGCCCCGACCTGCAGAGCCTCCGCTGCGGTCGCTGCCAGCCGTGCGGCTTTGGAGGAATTAATAGCTGTTTTTATGAAGCATCCAGGGAGGGGAGATGTGCAGTCATTAAGCTCTAATGAGAGCTGTTTGCCAGGGCGTTTGGCTTTGCGTTCCCTTTCTCCGCAGCTCCCTGGGGCGCCCAGCTGCTTCCCGCAGCCAACGCATCCCCAGAACCTGGAGCTGTGCGGCCCCGACGTGCGCCGCTGTCTGACGTGCAGCAGATCTGCGCCTGCGCGGCTCCGTCGGCGCCGTCGGTGCTCCAAAGCCCTCGGGGTGGGGAGCGCGGTGTTGTCACGGCGCCGCTGGAGCCCAGCGCAGCCTCTGCTGTCCCGGCTCCGTCTGCAGGGCCCACAGCCTGGGACAGCCATCGGGCTGGGCGGCGCTTTGGTTCAGACGGTTGTTTTGGTGCTGGGGCCGTCTGGTTGCGTTTTGCGTTTCAGGCTTTTGAATGCAGTTTGATCTCGCTGTCTCCTATGCGGGTGCAGCCATGCTGTGTCTGACTGCCGTGCGTCTCTTCTGCCTACCGTGCCCTGGCAGTCCAGGTTGCTTCCATGCATCGTTCCTACGTGCAGCCCAGAGCTCGCTGCCTGGCTGCGGACACTGCAGCAAATGAGCTGCTGTAGGTGTGGGTTGGTGCAAGGGTAGCTTTTAGTGCAGTCTGTGGGTTGTTACCCCATCCTGCTTTGTGTGCTGTTTGCTTCACGCTGTGAGCTGTGGCGCTGCTGGGCCTCAGCCTGGAGCAGCCGCAGTCCCAATGCAGAGCATGTCCCCAGAGCCAGGCAGTGGGGTGATCTCTGAGGCCACCCTCAGTGTGTTCCTCCCCCTGCAGGATCCGTCCCCAGCTGTCCAAAGAGAAAATCGAGGGATGTCACATCTGCACCTCCGTGACACCCGGTGAGCCCCAAGTGCTGCTGGGGAAGGACAAAGCCTTCACCTATGACTTTGTCTTTGACCTGGACACGTGGCAGGAGCAGATCTACACAACGTGCGTGGGCAAGCTCATTGAAGGCTGCTTCGAGGGCTACAATGCCACCGTGCTGGCGTACGGACAGGTACCCGCTTTGCTCTGCCCTGGGCTTTGGGCTCGCCCAGGGCAGCAGCGCAGAAGTTAGGAGCAGGCAGGGACTTAAAGCTGCAGGGTGTGGAGGGGATGGAGCCATCTCAGGGTCGGGTGGGAGTTGCAGCAGGGAGAGAAGGGGTGGCGGGGCTGGGGTGCGTGATGGGTGCGGGGGGCTCAGCAGAGGAGCTCGGGGTGGTGTGGGCAGCTGTGGCTGCAGCGCAGGACCCAGCTCCACCTTTGCAGACTGGCGCGGGAAAGACATACACCATGGGCACTGGCTTCGACATGAGCATCTCTGAGGATGAGCAGGGCATCATCCCGCGGGCCATCGGCCACCTCTTCAGCGGCATTGAGGAGCGCAAGCGGGCGGCACAGAGTCAGGGGGTGGCAGCGCCTGAGTTCAAAGTCAGCGCCCAATTCCTGGAGGTGAGTGACAAGGAGTCGGGGGTGATGGCATGGCCTGCGTCCTCTGCACAGCCCTCCTCCCAGCAAGGGTGGCAGCAAGGCGTCCTCTGGCACCTTTTGAAGTGAGCAGCCTCCTCTTCTCTGTTACTCATGTTCATTTTTGCCCCATTCAGCTCTACAATGAAGAGATCCTGGACCTGTTTGACAGCACCCGTGACCCAGATGCACGTCACCGCAAATCCAACATCAAAATTCATGAGGATGCCAGCGGGAGCATCTACACCACAGGGGTCACATCGCGGCTCATCAGCTCCCAGGACGAGGTGGGTGCAGCATCAGTGAGTGCAGAAGAGGGATGGAAGGCAGGGATGTACTTTGTGCTTGAAGGTTTTCTTCCTCTGCTGTGTGTTGTTGCAGCTCATCCAGTGCCTGAAGCAGGGAGCTCTTTCCCGCACCACTGCCAGCACCCAGATGAATGTGCAGAGCTCCCGGTCCCACGCCATCTTCACCATTCATCTGTGCCAGATGAGAGTGTGTGCCCGCCCGGAGCTGGTGAGACTGAGAGGCCCTGCCCCTCCGCTCTTGCTTCCGAGATGGGCTCTTCCTGGCTCTGTGTGGGTTCCCTGGGAGGGGGAGAGGGTCTGAAGTCTCCCAGACAGGCAGGGTTTTGTCTTGTTTCTCTGTGGTTGTAGGGAATGTTAGCATTTATTGGGAGCTAAGATATTCGCCAAAGCAGCCCTGTCCCAGGGATGGGGTGACCTGCAGCAAGTTGCTGTTGGGCTCCTCTCACCTGATCGTCAGGGGGCTGCAAGCCGAGGGTAAATGCTCGTAGGGCTGAGGGGGCTCCTGCAGGGTCTGTGGTAGCGAGCCCTCTGTGTGCCTGGCTGCAGGTGAACGGGGAGGTGACCGGCCTGCCGGATGGAGCCCAGCCCACCACTGAGTACGAGACCCTCACAGCCAAGTTTCACTTTGTGGACCTGGCTGGCTCAGAGAGGCTGAAGAGAACGGGTGCTACTGGCGAGAGAGCCAAGGAAGGCATCTCCATCAACTGTGGGCTGGTACGACCCTGGGCATGCGAGGGGCAGCAGGGGGAGGGCAGGGGCTGCCTGAGGACCCAGGGGACCTTTGGGTCCTGCTTGCAGTTGCTCCGCGCTGCTGGAGTTGCTGTGGGTTTTGCTGCCTGGAACTGTAGGGAAGATTCTGTGATCCAAAATTCTAGAGGGCATGGCTTTACTGCTGAGGGCAGGACTATGGTGTACAGCACAAGTGTGCTAGTCCCCAGAAAATTGAGGGCTGCTAATTTGAGCTTAAAAACTACCCTGAAGTTCAGTGTTTTTCTTCACTGCTCTGGTGCTTGTGAGAGTGAGAGGCGCAACACAGGGAAGGAGAGCAAATGCCAAAACTGGTTGGGAAAGCCCCATGCCTTCCCATCTTGCACCGCGTGTGTCGCAGTGTGCAGTCCCAGCCTGAAATTCTGGCTGTGTGGCAGCTGTGTACTCAGCAGGGGCTGAAGTTGGATGGTGGCTTTCCTTTGTGTTGGCAGCTGGCGCTGGGGAATGTCATCAGTGCCCTCGGAGACCAGAGCAAGAAAGCTGTGCATGTGCCCTACCGCGACTCCAAGCTCACCCGCCTGCTGCAGGATTCCCTCGGTGGCAACAGGTGTGGGGACCCCACATAGGGCTGCGATGGGCTGAGGGGCCGTGGAGTGTGTGGGAGCTATTTCAGATGACTGGTGGGTTGCCTGCTGTGGGTTGGGTGCCTCCTGACAGGCAACATGGCATTGCAGATGTGAATGCCTTGCCTGCTTATGAGTCCCAGCTGCAATTAGGCAGCTTTGGTAGAGTTAGCTGGTGTTAAATGGTCCGGAGCCCTTGCAGATCTGCGACGCAATGGGTGCTGTTGCGTGGCATGATAGCCAGGATTCTCTGCCTGCTGTGAGGGCACTTTTTTGTAGAGCCCATTCCTGATGGTGCTCTGTCACTAGGAGGGATTGAACCCAGTTATAAACCATAGTAGGGCTGGGATGGCTGCCGAGGCGCAGGGCTTGAGCTGAGTGTACTGAGTGGGGAAACCACCCCTTCACCCTGCCCTTCACCTTCCCAAGCCAAACCATCATGATCGCTTGTGTGAGCCCATCTGACCGCGACTTCATGGAGACCCTGAACACTCTCAAGTATGCCAACCGGGCTCGCAACATCAAGAACAAGGTGGTGGTGAACCAGGACAAGACAAGTCAGCAGATCAGTGCCCTGCGGGCTGAGATCGCCCGTCTGCAGATGGAGCTGATGGAGTACAAGGCAGTGAGTGCCCAAGCGAGTCCATGCAGGTGGAATGGAGCCGGGAGGAGGAGGAACCCTTCTTGTGTTTGGTTTGGGGCAGTTTTAGCCAGCAGGACCCTCCTGCCCATGATTCTTCCTCCCACAGATAAGTGGCCATGTCTGGCCCTGTTGTGAGGCCCTTTCCCCTACAGAGTGTGTCCCGTGGCCTGGCCAGTTGAGCTTCATTCTGGATGAGTGTTTGGATGACAGTGGATGGTGTGAGTGAAGCTAAGACACTGTGAGGATGGCACTTTGCCATTGCTGATGATAGCTGCTGAGCTGCTGCCTGCCCAGTACTCCTGTGGGGTGGAAGATTGGATTGGTGGATCAAGCTTTAGAAGGCTCAGACTAGGGCTCGGGGATTCTAGGCAGAGAGAAGCCTTGAAGCATCACTGACCTGTTGAGTTCAGGCTTTCCTGGTCCTTAGGTTTTTCATCCCCCTGCTTTGGAGACTAGGGTTGCCCTCAGGAAGGCAGTGGTGGGGCTCTGTGTCCTGGCACACCCCGCGCTCAGGAACTGCCTGTGTGTCCCCACAGGGCAAGAGGGTCATTGGGGAGGACGGTTCAGAGGGCTACAGCGATTTGTTCCGTGAGAACGCCATGCTGCAGAAGGAGAACAGCGCCCTGCGCATGCGGGTGAAGGCCATGCAGGAGGCCATCGACTCCATCAACAACAGGGTCACCCAACTGATGAGCCAGGAGGCCAACCTGATGCTGGCCAAGGCAGGTGAGGCTGGGCACACGCATGTTGGCCTGGTCCACCCAGTGCGGGAGGGATGGGTGCTGCAGCACTGTCTGTGTCTTGCCTTGAGCCCCTTAAGCCTCTGCTTCTCCAGGTGATAGCAATGAGGCCATCGGTGCTCTCATCCAGAACTACATCCGAGAGATTGAGGAGCTGAGGTGAGCTGGGCACGGTGTCTGTTGGGTCGTTTGGGCTGGTGGGTGCTAATGCGGGGTGCAAGTCAAGATGCTGCTCCTGGCTCTGTGTCTCCACCATTTTGTTTATAAACCTCAAAGCAGCCAAGACCACTGGGCCTGTGGTAGTCCCAGTCTCGGTGCTGGGCAGTGATTTGGCCAGTACTGCTCTTTGCATGGCTACTGATGGATGGGGAGACCCTGCTGGCAGTCTCTGTTGTCCCCCAGGGGCTGCTGACCCACAAATCTGTGTCCATCTCTGCCTCATGTGACCCCTGGGTACTGCCTCTCTGCAGCATCCTGGCCTTCCAGTCCGAGGTGTCTGGGCACGGTTTGTGTTTGACATGTCAGTGGCACGTCTCCTCATTGACCACATCTTGTCTCTGCTCCCCAGGACGAAGCTCCTGGAGAGTGAATCCATGAATGAGTCCTTGCGTCGCAGCCTCTCGCGCCTCTCTGCCCGTCCCCCCTACTCTGTGGGCTCATCCCCAGCTCCTGGCCTGGCTGGGCTGGGCAGCCCTGCTGCCCCTGTGGAAACCGAGGCCTCTGACGTCCTGCGACGGGCCAAGCAGGACCTGGAGCGGCTGAAAAAGAAAGAGAGGAGGCAGCGGAGGAAAAGGTGAAGGCTGTGTGGTGCTGGGAAGGGGGATGCCCCACATCAGCCCTCTCTGTCCTCATGGGGATGGATATCTCACTTTTTCCCCTATCCTTGCTAAAACCAGAGCACCCAGACAAAGCCTGGGCATGTGTGTTCCTTTCCTGGCACTGCCTTGGTTGGCTTTTCACCCACCAAGTATCTGGAGGCTGCTTTCCCCATAGAATACAAGAGCAGGACGTTGGTAGCCCTGCGAGGCTCATTCTGACATTAAGACTCACCTGTACCCCGTTGCTCTCCCCCAGCCCAGAGAAGGAAGCATTTAAGAAGCGGCCAAAGCTGCAGCAGGACAACGGGGAGGAGACGGATGAGAATGAAGCAGAAGAGGTGAGAGGGGCTTCGTGTTCCTATGGAAGGGATGCTCACTTATGGAGGACTGTTGTCACCCTGAGAGGGAGGGTGATCAAGTTCTGCCCTGGCCCTGCAAGGAGGGGCTGTGGACATGCAGACACAGCCAGGAGTCAGCCCTGCTGTGCAGTGAGGAGCCCATGTCTCTTTGGGGCCTGGTTTCAGAGGTATCTGAAGGAAGGCTGAGGGGACGCAGTGCTGTTCAGCTGGTAGGGAATGGATGTAGCACAGAGCTGTCCTTAGCTGTGGTGTGCACTGTGGGCCCAGAAATGATGCTTCAGCCCATGGGCATCCCATGTAGGAGACTGAGTCACACTGCAGGGGCTGCAGTTGGTTGCTGTGGGGTGAGCTCAGGTTTGGAGCAGGGGAGCGACCACAGAGAGAAGGGCAAAGCCATGCTGCAAGTTGAAATATGGCACTTTCTCTTAGGAGGAGGAGGAGGAAGAACAGGATGAGAGTGGCTGTGAGGAAGAGGATGGACGTGAGGATGAAGATGAGGACTCAGGCAGTGAAGAAAGCCTGGTGGACTCAGACTCGGATGCAGAGGAGAAGGGTAAAGTACAGAGCCCAGAGCACGGGGGTGCATTTGCTGGACTCCAGTCCTGGGAAGGGAGAATTCCCCAAGATGCTGGGTTGTCTCCTCTCTGGGGGACTGGCAGAGCACCAGAGTCAGTGCAGGGAGCCTCCAAGTTCCCATCAGCCCCCCCTGCTCCCTCCTTGCGCTGTGGCTCTGTGGGACCATGGGAGCAATGCTGTCCCCATCCCTGCTGGCCTGACTATGCTCTCTGGCTTCCAGCGGTGAATTTCCAGGCTGACCTTGCAGATTTGACTTGTGAGATAGAGATCAAGCAGAAGCTGATCGATGAGCTGGAGAACAGCCAACGGCGCCTGCAGACGCTCAAGCACCAGTATGAGGAGAAGCTGATCCTGCTGCAGAACAAGATCCGGGACACGCAGCTGGAGCGGGACCGGGTCCTGCAGAACCTCAGTGAGAGCCACCTCACCCACAGCATCCCAGCAGCATTGGGTCCCTTTTCTCCTCCTGCCCACCTGGCTAAGGGCTGACACATCCATCCCCTGCATGCAGCCACAGGCTTTGCCACCAACCCTGCTCTGCTTGAGCAGCTGGGATCCCAAGGCTGTGCTCTTATCACTGTGGGAGTGGGAGCTGGAGACTGCTGGGGAGGATGGTGAGGCAAAGCCTTTATTGAACACTGCTTTGTGGGGTGTAGGGATTCCTGGGTGAATTGTGCTGTGGGCATATGAAGGACCCCAAAGACCCTCAGCATAGCTGATTTCCAGGCTCAACATCAGCCAAGGAGGCTGCACTTGGCTGTAGGTCCAGGTCCACATCTCCTTTCAGCCCAGCAATTGGTGTAACCCACTGCCCCTGTTTTGTGTCATCCCATTGGGTGCCCCAGACAGACCCCTGCCAGTGCAGCATGACAGAGGGGCTCTAGTGAAACAAGGGGCACAGAGAACCTTACAAACTCTCTCCCTACTCCTGCAGGCACCATGGAGTGCTACACAGAGGAGAAGGCCAACAAGATCAAAGCAGACTATGAAAAACGGCTGAAGGAGATGAACAGGGACCTGCAGAAGCTGCAGGCTGCCCAGAAGGAACATGCTCGCCTGCTCAAGAATCAGTCCCGCTACGAGCGGGAGCTGAGGAAGCTGCAGGCAGAGGTGGCTGAGATGAAGAAAGCAAAGGTACTCAGGGTGGGAAGGGCGTTGCTTGGGAGCAGCGAGGCTGAGACTGGTTTGGCCAAGCCTGGCTTCCTCTCAGCTCAAGGAAAAAGCTGTTTTCTGCTCCTGCTGGTGATGCAGGATGCCTGCCTGGTGGATGGCTGTCCTGGCTGCTGGGAACACCAGGTACCTGTGCAGACATCGCACCTTCCCTTTGCAGGTCGCGCTGATGAAGCAGATGCGGGAGGAGCAGCAGCGGAGACGACTGGCAGAGACAAAGAGAAACAGGGAGATAGCACAGCTCAAGAAGGAGCAGCGCCGGCAGGAGGTGAGAAGGCAGCCTGCCTGTGTGCTGCTGGGTCACCTGGTGCCAGGACGATCCTGAATCTCACAGTGTGGTTGTTGGAGATCTGTGAGCTCCCCACCGCGTTCAGGGGAATAGTGCCACCAAAACTAGCCTTGAGGCTGGAATGGAGGCTTCTGCACTGTTAAAATCACAAGTGACGCTCATGCCAAAGCAACTGCTCTAGTATTTGGTGGTGGAAGTGCTGTTTCTGCAGCCATTGCTAAGGTGTCTGGGCAGCTTGTCTTTCCCCAGCAGGACCTCATAGTCTGTCTCTCCTATGCAGTTTCAGATCCGGGCTCTGGAGTCTCAGAAGCGGCAGCAGGAAATTGTGCTGCGAAGGAAAACTCAGGAGGTGAGGGGGGGACCACCTTCGTGCAGCCCTCAGCCCCAAGAGGGATCCCAAACAGTGGCTCAGTGGCACCAAATCTGGGAGCTGAGGTCGGTGATGGGTTTGTCTGGGGATGGCTGATGGCAGCATGCTCACACTGTCTTCTGGGCAGGTCTCAGCGCTGCGCCGTCTCGCCAAGCCCATGTCCGACCGAGTTGCAGGCAGGACGAGCCAGAAGCCAGCCATGCTGGACTCTGGTGCAGAGGTCTCAGCCAGCACCACCTCGTCTGAGCCAGAGTCCGGCGCTCGCTCCGTCTCCAGCATCGTGCGCCAATGGAACAGGAAAATCAATAACTTCCTGGGAGACCCCTCACCTTCTGTCAATGGGGCTCGGCCAGTCAGGTCAGGGCAGTGGTGGCACTGCGGGGCTGGGTTAACGAGATGGGGAATCCCAGGGCTCAGGGGTCTGCCTTTTGGCTGATGGCAGAGGCTGGAGGCCAACTCTTCATTGTGTGTTTGGCTGGAGGTAAAGTGCCTGGAGGTAAAGGGATGGGCTGTGCTTGGAGTGTGCTCTCTATGGAGCTGTTAGAGCAGGGAGGGGTGACAGCAGAGGTGGATAATCCAAAAGCGAGACAGCCTCCTGTGATGCAACCAGCACTTGGGCATCCTTCTGGGGACAGCACAGCTTCCCAGACATGGTGCAACTGGGTGCCCATTTGCCTCTGCTCCCCTCGCGCTGTAGGAAGAAGTTCCCCAAGAAGGGATCGAGTCAGACCTTCAGTAAAGCTGCCCGCCTCAAGTGGCAGTCGCTGGAGCGGCGCATCTTCGACATCGTGATGCAGAGGATGACCATCGTCAACCTGGAGGCTGACATGGAGAGGCTCATCAAGGTGAGGGGGGTGGCCGTGGGGCTGCAGGTGGCCGTGTCAGCACAGTGCCAATCCTTCTCCCTTTTTCCTTCAGAAACGAGAGGAGCTGGCACTGCTGCAGGAGGCCCTGCTGGGCAAGAGGGCGAAACTGCAGGCAGAGAGCCCGAAGGAGCAGAAGGGGCTGCAGGAGCTGAACGAGGAGATTGAGGTGCTGGGGGCCAACATTGACTACATCAATGACAGCATCTCTGACTGCCAAGCTACCATCATGCAGATTGAGGAGACCAAGGTGGGCAGGAGGAGAGGCTGGGAGGGAGATGGGAACGTCCCTGGGAGGGAACTCAGGCATCACAGTGCTTCCTGGGCGTGGGAAAGTTGCATGCTCCCACTTCACTGGTCTCCATGTAAGCTTTTGTGGGGCCTGTACTGGAAACTTGCTGGGAAAAAAGCTGGGCTTCAGCACAAACCCCACAGGTTTTAGTGCCCAATTCTGACACCAGACACAATGTGCAATGGCTCCTTACCCCTCTGTCATCAGGAGGCTTTGTGTCTCTGCAGCCTCTGGGACAGTGGCTGTGCCACCGGCCAGGACCCCATGGGGCAGCAGTGGAGCAGCTTCAGCCCCGAGTGTCTGTGCAGGCTGTGGTGCCCACTCTGTCAGGCCCTGCCCCGTTGCCATTCCCCCAGCCTCATCCACTTCCTTTCCCTTGCAGGAGGAGCTGGACTCCACGGACACCTCGGTGGTGATCAGCTCCTGCTCCCTCGCTGAAGCCCGGCTGCTGCTGGACAACTTCCTGAAGGCATCCATCGACAAGGTGCTGCTGCTGCTTGGAGCGCTGTCTGCACGTGGGGCTTTCTCCCACCTGTGAGTCGTGTGGTGGGGATCCCATAGCGCCTGTCTGAGGACGGTGTGATCGTCCATCCGGCAGGGCCTGCAGGTGGCACAGAAAGAGGCCCAGATCCGCCTCCTGGAGGGACGGCTGAAGCAGACGGATGTGACCGGCTCCTCGCAGAACCACCTCATCCTGGATGCCCTGCGGGAGAAGGCTGAGTCGCACCCTGAGCTCCAGGCGCTGATTCACAACGTCCAGCAAGGTGGGCCAGAGCCCAAACTGCCCTCCCTTACACTGGGTATGGCCTCAGCCTCTTCCCCGTGGGATAGAGCTGGACTTTCTGTGTTGGGCGCTCGGGAAGCACCAGGAGGTGCCACCATTGGCATCAGCATGCCCTTGGGCTGCACGGAGGGTGCAGAAGAAGGCCTGCTGCCTCATGGCTGCCCAGACTGTGCCCCCAGCTCCAGCGCAGTGTGCTTTGATTGGGACTTGGTTCCCTTCGTGCTGCTGATGTGCCTTCTCCCTTGTGTGCAGAGAACGGCTACACCAGCACAGATGAGGAGGTCTCTGAATTCAGCTTGGCTTCGGATGGGAGGTGAGCAGCCAGCCCTTCACAGCCTGCAGGCTGTGTGTTCGTGTGTGGTGACTGGAGGTGGGGAGGGTTACCACCTACGGGAACTGGCAGGTAGATATTGAAGAAAAAAACACCATCTACACTTTCTTGTGGTGCGTAGCCCTTTGGGGAGGGGAGCACAGACATCTCAGACACTAAAAGACTTGATCATCCTTTGGAGAAGGGGTGCTGAGGAGCAGGGAGTGACCTAGGGAGGCTGAGGGACTGGTAGCAGTCTGAAAGGAGTTCAGTGCTGAAGATCCATCTCTGCCACCTTCTCCTTGCAGCATCTCCCAGTCTTTCAGCATGAAGGGCTCAGCGAGTCAGGATGATTTCAAGTTCAAGGTGAGTTGGCCATCGCGTGGCCCTGTTACAGGGTGTTGGAGAAAGGGTTGAGGGACGTGTTGGGTCCATGCCTGAGCCCCGTGTTCTGCGCTAGGGAGAGCCCAAGCTCTCGGGGCAGATGAAGGCAGTGTCAGCTGAATGTCTAGGACCCACACTGGACATCTCCACCAAGAACATCACCAAGTCCTTGGCATCGCTCATGGAGATCAAAGAGGATGGGATCAGCTTCTCAATCCGAGACCCCTATTACAAGGAGAAGGTGTCGCGCACCGTCAGCCTGCCCACGCGGGGGAGCACTTTGTGAGCACAGGGCGATGGTCCATCGGGCTCCGGGAGGTTGGCTGGGAGGCATGGGCCACAGGGCGGGAAACTCTGCCCTGGATGTCGAGGGGCAAAGCAATGAGGATGAGCCAAACCCTGCCATGCAGCTCAGCCTGCAGCACGTAGCAGTGGGTTTCTCTAGCAAGCTTTTCAGAACGTTGAGGCTTACGTTGGCACTCAGTGTGGGTGGAGAGTGGTCCAAGAGGAAGGAAAGAAGGGGCGGTGTGAGGGCCCTGTCTCACTGCCTTGGCTGATCAGCCTTCATGGAGGCTTCTTGCGTTGCCAAAGGTTTCTGTGCTCAGAGGCATCTTCTGATCTCATGACTGTGTCACCAGGCAGCCCACCTTCTCCATTTGGGAGGGGGGGATGTGGAGGTTCAGCACGGAGGTCTCTGGATGGAGGAGGGCAGGCACCTGCTATGTTCTTTTTTTTATTTAAGTCCCAGACAATCTCGTGTCTCAGACACGTCGCCTCTCACAAGGAGGAAATCCTACGACCGTGGGCAACCTGCTAGGTGAGCCTGGGAGGCCTTGGGCAGGGGGAGGCTGGGAGGTCTGGGCAGGCTGGCAGAGATGCCTGCTGATCAGCTCCTGCTGCTTCAGCTGCGCCCTGGGCAGTTTGGCAGCTGCCAGGTGAGCGGTTCCCAAGTCATGTGTTCCTCTGATCCTTCCTGGCCCAGGCCTCCAGATGTCGGCTTCACTCCTCCCTCATCGCCGCCCACACGCCCTCGCAATGACCGCAATGTCTTCTCTCGTCTCACGAGCAACCAGAGCCAGGGGTCTGCCTTGGACAAGTAAGTCGAGGTGGGGTGGGAGAGTCTGAGCGAGGGGCACCTGTGCAGTAACAGCAAAACCTTATCAGGTCCCACTGTGGGTGTTGGAGCGCCCAGGTTGTCTCGAGCCACCCTCCTGGCACTGCTTTTCCTTAGTGCCCCTCTGCAAGAGCAGCTGGATGCTGTGCTGGACCCTGCTGCACTCCTGCCTTGCGTGTATCCCTCTGAGCTGCTTGCAGGAACTCCCAGTCCTGGGCTTTGGTTGAGCCGTGCAGTGCCAGGCTGGGACCACTGGAAGATGTGAAGCAGGATGCAGTGAGGCAGGGTGGGGGTTGGCAGGAAGCTGATGGGGTGGCACTGACCCACAGGCGCAGCGCCGGCCGCCCGCAGGGCAGGTTGGGCAGCTGCCCTCACCTTGGAGCACTGCTTGCAGCGCGGACGTTCCTGACGGAGATCTGCTGTCTGACCCTCACGGTCCCTGCTGCTCCTCTGCCCTTTCCTCTGTTCTCTGTGTGTGCTTCTCTTTTCCCTTTCTCCTCTTTCTCCGTGTCCTCCCCTGGCTTGGATGCAATAACAATCCTCCACTCTGACTCCTCTGCTGCCTCTTCTAGTCTGGGTTTTCTCTCCCATAATCCTGCTAATTTTCTGCCCCTAGGTCTGATGACAGCGATTCCTCTGTCTCGGAGGTGCTGAGGTATAGACAACTTTCTATTTATTACCCCTTCCTCTTCTTTTCTCTCTCTCACGAGTTTGCTCTCCCTTGTCCCTGCATGCTTCACCTGTGCCTTGCTGCTTTGCCCATCTCCCAGCTTGTGTGTGCTGTCCCCTCTTGGCACGCCACCGACAGTCCCTGACAGTGTCCCCCTGGTTGTGAGTTTGAACCGTTCCTGCTCTGCTCAGCCTTTGGAAGCCAGGCACTGGGCTTGCCTGCAGACACGGGCTGCTTTGCAGAGGCAGCATGCTCTGTGCCATCTCTGATGGGCTCTTGTCAGCATGTCCTGTCCCATCCCTGGCTCTCCAGCAGGACTGTGATGCTGGGATGAGCAACACTGGACACTGTGTCAGTGTGTTCTTCTTGCAAGCGTCTTCCAGGGAAATATGTGCAGGTGTTCCCCATGCTTGGCTGCATCTCTGCAGCACTGGGTTCTGGGTGGGCAGAGCTCTTTGCCCCAGAAGCCAAGTCACTGCTGTGCAAAGCTCAGCATAGGGGTGAAGGTTTGTCCCAGTGCAGTAGAGAGGATCCCTGGTGCGAGGACAACCTTCTCCCTGCCTTTAGGAGCACCTCTGGTGCAGAGGATACTGGAGATGTGGCACCAGATGTGCGTGTGCTTTGTCACCTTGAGCTGTTTGCTCTGATCACGTCTCACCCTGGGGAGCCAGAATTTCCATTTGGTCTCAGTGTCACCTCAAGACCAGTAGAAACACTAGGGGTCAGAGGAGAGCTGCTTAATTTGTGAGCACAGCTGCTACTTGAGAAAGAGATCGCACGCATGCGACTTCCAAACCCGAATTAATGAGCTTACATTCATCCTTCTGACTAATGCAAACCTTATGTGGCCCTGGGCCTGTCCTTCTCCAGCCTCCTGTCTTGTTTTCCCTACTCATAAGATTTAGCATAGCTCAGAGCCCCTGGCAGTGCTTGGGGTCCCAGCTGGGAAGAGCTGCTGATGGCCATAAACATCAGGGCTGCAGCTGTGGGGCTGTTGGACCTCAGTGCTTTGAACACTCTGATGTGGAGGTGATTGGCAGATGCTGTGCCCAAAGGGCTGAGCTGTGTGTGTCTGCAGGCGTCCCTTGGAGGAAGGTTTGGTAAGGATAGATTCTCTCCTGCCCTGGGCCAGCACTGGGCACAAGGATGCTGGGTACAGATGCCAGTGCTGCCTCTGTCATCCTTATGGTCTTAAAAGGAGTACAGTTCTGTTTCCAAACGTTACCAGCCACAGGCTGGCTGGCGGGCTCAAAGGAGCTGCCATCATAATGAAGCATTCCTAGCTTCAGAATGGAGAAAGTGCAGTTTGTCCTAAACTGAGCTGAGGCCAATGAGCTGAGCCTCCTGATTCATCTCAGTGCTGCCCAGGTTTGAGTGGCTCAGCAGCAGAGCAGAGGCCATGAGCACTATGTCTCACAGTCTGTGTCCCCTGGGCAGAGCTGTTAGGCTGGGGCTGCTCGTGGGGAGACTCCCAGGTTTTCCATGAAGGTGTTTGCTCACGTGCCTGAGTTCAGACAGAGGGGCCCATTGCTCTGCCTGGCAGAGGAAGATGCTTGGGGTGAGGTGCCTCGTGCTTTCTCATGCCCATAGGACCTTGTGGTGCTGTGCCTTTCCACACACCTACCCCACCACACTTGTTCTTTCTTTCCCATGCAAGGGGCATCATTAATCCAGTGGGTGGCACCAAGAACGCGCGGACAGCCCCGCTGCAGTGCGTCTCTGTGGCAGAAGGACACACCAAGCCTGTGCTCTGCCTGGATGCCACCGATGAACTGCTTTTCACTGGCTCCAAAGGTAAGTGGTGGACAGAGAAGGCGTTGGGGGTTGCTGGCTTTTTATGCACTATGGGAGCAGGTTGGCATGGGGAATTCGTGGGCACTGCGGGCATGGTTCCTCCTGGGCTGCTCTCCTGTCCCTGCCCTCTGATGTCCACGTGCTGGAGCAGGCTGGCTCCGTTCCCCTGGAAAGGAGCTGAGGGTGGCGGGAGGCAGCATTTGGGAAGGGATCGGTGCCTCCGTGCCATGGAGGATCTCCCCAGCCTGACGCTCTCAGACGTGCTCTTCTTCCTGCAGACCGGAGCTGTAAGATGTGGAACTTGGTGACTGGTCAGGAAATTGCTTCCCTCAAGGGTCACCCAAATAACGTCGTTTCCATCAAGTACTGCAGCCATACGGGGTTGGTGTTCACCGTGTCCACGTCGTACATCAAAGTGTGGGACATCCGGGACTCAGCCCGCTGCATCCGCACCCTCACGTACGTGGGGGGAAGGGAGGCTGTGGGCACCTCTGGCTTTGCAGGTCTCCAAAACTCCTGGGATCCCACAGGGTGGAGACAGCCCAGCTGCTTTAGTACCAGCACTACCAGTACTACCTACCAGTAGCTGTAGGAAACAGGGAGGCTTAAGGAGATCTTAGAGGGAATCTGTGAGGACCCTCTGCAGAAAAGGCTCAAAGGAAGGGGCCTTGAAGAGGATTTCGGCCCTTCTTGGGGGCGGCCAAGAGCGCCAGCAGCTCTGCAGAGGAGGCCCAGACCCAAACAGCATTGCAGCTGAGTCCATCCCAGGCTTTGCAGTGGAAAACGTGGGTCTCTTAGGAGGAGTCTAAGATTGGAACGACTCATGGACTCAAAGAGCGTGGCAGACCAGTGTTACCAGCTCACTTCTGTGCCTCAAGGTCTTTCTCCCTCCCCCCTCTCCTGTGATGGGGAGGCCGAATATCTCTGCCTCCCAGTGTGGCCAGCAATAATCCAGCTCTTCCTGCAGGAGGACTGAGAAAGCAGCAGCACCCAAGTGGGAACTAGGGCAGGGTATTCTGTGTTCTGCGCACACCTGCCATCCTTGGCTCCAAACCGGGCAGAGCACTGGTCTGGAAGGTGGAGGTGATCCTGGTCCCATGGCCAGATGATACCACTGATGATACCTGCAGGACCGTTCCCAGTGTGGGACCAGCTGGGAGCCAGCAACCCCTTTGGGCTCCTCAGCAGGGCCTCAGAGGCTCTGACCTGGTCTCTGATCATCCTTTCTCCTCCCTTCCTCTCTAGGTCTTCTGGCCAGGTGATCTCTGGGGATGCGTGTGCTGGGACAACCACGCGCACTGTGACCAGTGTGCAGGGGGAGCACCAGATCAACCAGATCGCTCTCAACCCCACTGGCACCACCCTCTATGCTGCCACTGGAAACTCCGTCCGCATCTGGGAGCTGAGCAGGTGAGGGGCGGCACAGAGGCAGGCAGGACAACTTACTGATTCTGTGTGGACAGTGTCCATCTGAAAAGACTGCCCTAAGGAAAGGGAAAATCTTTTTAGCTGTGGAAGCTGCCTGAAATGAGGGCTTTCAGAACCCTTCTGTACACCTTTTCTAGTCCCTGTTTTGGGACCAAGGGGTGATGAGCAGTGATGGGGCTACTTGAGGTGTGGGTTCTATCTGTGGGAAGAGGGAAGAGATGGGGGATGAACAGCAGTCTCCCCAGGCTGTGCCACTGACACTGAGCCCTGAGTGCAGCGTGGGCTCTGCAGGTGGCTGCTGTTGTCCCCCAAAGCTGCCTTCATCCCTCAGCATCACTGTGAAGCAGGGTACCTCTGATGGCGATGTCCCCAAAAGGACCTTCCTCTGCTGGGGGCTGACGTGAGGGCAGTGGGGTTTGTGCTGGGGGAGGGCCCTGAAGGAGCTGCCCTGTTGGGAAGGGGCTGACTGACCCTTGTCACTGGTTGCAGGCTGCAGCCTGTTGGAAAGCTGAGTGGCCACATTGGGCCCGTGATGTGTCTCACGGTAAACCAGACTGCAAGCAACCATGACCTGGTGGTGACAGGCTCCAAAGATCACTACGTCAAGGTACTCTCCTGTGGCTGCTGGGCAGAGCCCAGAGCCCTCTTCTCTCTCCTTGCCCAGGTTTCTGGTTTTCCCTGTTCTGCACGTGGCTTTTTGTGCATCTTCTCACCCCAAATCTTGCTTTTTATTTCATGTGTGATACAAATACAGCTTTGGAGATGGGGGTTTGCATCTCTCACTCCTTGGACTCTGTGGCTCATGCTTCCATGTCACATCTGACTCAGCTGAGCAGTTTGTCCTGTTCTGCTCAATCCTCCCTCCTGTTACAGGTGATTTGCACCTGCTCATTTGCAGCTCCAGGACAACAAAAGATTGCACCTTCATTTTATGTTATTTTATTTTATTATTTTATTTTTCTGGCTCTTAGTAGATTTGAATTGGAGCTGGCATCAGGGGAGTGGAGAGGGGTGGTGAGGTGGGGGGGTGGCAGGATTCAGGCAGAGTAGAGGCTCTGTGGTGGCACATCTCTCCCAGTGGATGAAATGAGGAAGACAGTAATTGTAACCGAGTTCTGATGGCATCTCTGAATTGGATTTCCCTTTTGTGACATCCTTGAGCCGTGCTGGCAGGGGAGTTCTCCATTACTGTAGGAAGTCGTTAGGTGTTTGTAGAATGAAGTGATAGTTGCACTGCAAAGTATAGGAATAAGGAGAAAGTAAGCGCCTGAGATATTGTCTTGGAACCCTGAGAACAATTTCCAGCTATGACACGGACTCCTGTGCCCATGGTGAGGGATGTGTGGATCACTGTAACCACCCACCCAAGCGGTGCTACTTAACCACAACCCTGTTTTCAGCAGATCTGCTTTCTGTGTGCTCAGTGCGCTGAGCCTCGGGAAGGGAGGGTGGTGGCCAAGTTCTTCGAGGAGGGCTGTCCTCTGTTTCCAGAGCCATCCGGGGTCTCCCAGCTGCTGTTTTCCCCCCAGGTGTTTGAGATTGCTGAGGGCGTGGTGGGCAATGTCAGCCCCACTCACAACTTCGAGCCCCCTCACTACGATGGCATCGAGTGCCTGGCCATCCAGGGAGACGTCCTCTTCAGCGGCTCCAGGGACAACGGCATTAAAAAATGGGATCTGGAGCAGCAGGAACTTCTCCAGGTCAGGAGGGGAGCATAGGGGTAACGTGGGGCAGAGCAGGATTGCTGCTGTGTGTCTGGGGAAAGGCTGAGGGACCTGGTCCGGGTCCTGCTATCCTGGGAGGGCAACCGGTTCCTGGGGATCTGGCAGCGTGTGCCAAGTGGCTCAGTGTGCCTATAGATGTGTACTGCAGGGCGCCCAGAACTGCCAGCTCCCCTTGGGACATAGGCTTGCAGCATTGGTCGCTGTGCTACTCTGAAAACAGGATTCAGCCCTAAGTCTTGAGTCCAGCTCGGTGATTCGGATCGACCCCAGGGCAGCAGTGATGATCTGCAGCCCTGCAGCTGAGTGTGTGAGGCCAATTGTGATCTCTGCTCTGTCCCCATGCCCACAGCAAATCCCAAATGCACACAAAGACTGGGTCTGTGCCCTGGCCTTCATCCCTGGCCGCCCCATGGTGCTGAGTGCCTGCCGAGGAGGCATGATCAAAGTCTGGAATGTGGACAACTTCACCCCAGTTGGGGAGATCAAAGGGCACGACAGCCCCATCAACGCCATCTGTACCAACTCCAAGCACATCTTCACTGCCTCCAGGTGAGCCTGAGGCTGGTACTCCCCAGAGCCCCCGGGAGGTGGGAGAGCCCTGGGTTGACCTGTCATCCCTGGGCCTGGGTGGGTTTGCACTGAGCAGGGCAGGGAGCCTGGAGGGAGAAAAGGGTGGGAGGGATCTCGCAGCTTTCTGGTCCCTCCGTGCCTTCATCTCTTCTTGCCCATCTCAGTCTGTCCCCTGCCCGCTCTCTGGGATATCCCCACACAGGGACCCCTCTTCCCTGGGGCTGGGAGTCCCCTGCTGCTCTCGGGGAGCAATTTGGCAGCAAGACTCTGATGACCTCTTTTCCACCATGTCCCTTTTCCCCCTTCCTTTCTCTGTCTCTCTCTGTCTCTCCTCCTCCCCACCTCCCATCTGTGCCACAGTGACTGCCGGGTAAAGTTATGGAATTACGTGCCTGGGCTCACCCCTTGCCTTCCACGACGCGTCCTTGCCATAAAGGGCCGTGCTACTAGTCTGCCTTGACCCTCCTGCTCTTTCTGACTCTCTTGCACATGCACTCTTCTGTCTTTTATTTCCTTTTCTCTCTCTCCATCTCCTCTTCCCTCTGTCTTTCTTGCTGTTGCTTGCTTTTGTTCTTCTCTCTCTCTTTCTCTCTCTCTGGTCTGAGCTGCTTCTTAACGGTATGAAACTCTTTTGCGTTTTTCCCCACTTGATAAATCCGTGCTGGAGGTGACTTGCCCCTTTGTCCCAGCCAAACCAGTCATTCCCCTGTGGAGTTTTGTTTTGTTTCCTTTTTTTTTCTTCTTTTTTTTAACCTCTTGCCCAATGCCCACATCTGTGGCAGCTGTGTTCTGCCCTCACCCTTGCATGGATGGTGGGGGGGAGTCGGCAGCCCCCTGCCAACCAACCCATGCCCTGGGGAGACCAAATTCTCTACCCCACCACTTTGAGCCATAGGCAGAGCCGATGCAGGGGCTGTGGGAGTCCTGCGGGTCACTGCCTGCCTTTGTCCTCAGCTCTGCCAGTGGGGTGAGCTGGAGGCTGAGCCCCATTGGGCCTGCCTGCTCCCTCAGACAGACGTAGCATCCTCCTGCCAAGAGCCTGGGAGCCTCGTGGGCTGCATGCTGCCATGGGCTGGGGGTGGGCGGCGCTTCTCTCGCAGTGCCTGCCTGAGGCTGGCACTCCTGGCTCACACCTCTCTCTTGCTTCTGTTTCTCAGCGACCTGACAGTGAAGCTCTGGAGTGGGAGGAGGTTACCCACCAGCTCCAACTAGGAACTGCAGAACTGCTAGAAGATGTGGCAGGAGGGTGAAGGCTGTGGTTCACCCCATCATCTATGGGAACTCTGCCCAGGGATGGGGATTCTTGTGCCTGACCCGGCAGGGTGGGTGAGATCCATCTTGTCCCATCCTTAAGCACTGACAGATCCCGTGAAGAGGCAGCTCAACGAAGCACCGTCCGCTCCACTTTGCCTCCTGCTGCAGTTTCTCAGTGGTTTTCCAGTGACCAGGAAAGACTTCATCTCTTTTCTCACCCACCCTACTGTGCTGCCTGCCAGGTCTGTGAGGGGTTGGAGTTCAGGTGAGCTTCCTGGCTCCTTTTCAGAGACACCCAGCTCCCTCCTGCCTCTGTGGCTTCATGCAGCCTCTGCCTGGATTTGCTGCTTTTGTCCCCGCTGTCTCCAGGCTGGTTCCTGCAAGAATCTTTCTCTGTTCCACAGTCTCAAGGCTATTTGAAGTCTTCTGGCTGGGACCAGAGGTCAGGTTGTTCTTTTTTCCTTTGGAGACATTTCCTGTGGGACGTCCTCTGTGCTGCAGTGGATCTGCAGAAGGACCTTCATTTAGTTCCATCCTTCCCTAACCTCAGCATACCTGGCTGCAGCAGCTGGAGCTGCACATCTGACCTGGCTCACCTGGAGCTTCCCTGCTGTGCCATCACACCACTTCCAGCCCAACCCGCTGTGCTTCCCTGCAGCCATCTCTGAATTCCGACCGCAAACTCTGCTGACCCTCTCCCCTTCCCTGTGCGCCCACTTTGCTCTGTGGTGGGGTAGGGAAGGGTTTCTCACCCTCAGCTATGGCTGCAGGTGGGTGAGGATGGAGATGGCTGTGCCAGGAGCAGAGCGCAGACAGGTTGGACGCTGGTCCTGCACGAGTCTCCCCATGGCTGCATGCCTGAAGGACAATCCTACAGAGAATGGTTGTGCACAGCTGGAGCCCTTCAGAAGGCTGAAGGCTCAGCCCAGTGTCAACGAGGATGCAGCCTCTCCAGCTGCCCTGCTCGCTTTTCTCTGGTCAGGGGGCCGACAAGGCCCTGGTCTCACACTGGAGCTTTCTTCTACCTCTCCTGTGGTCCCTCGGAGCATCCCCTGCTCCATCTGCCCTGCCCCACGCTGGGCTCGTTGGGGAACGGCTGTGTTGACCCTGGGAGTGGTGTTCTCACCTTATGTGCTCTCACTTCATTTTTGCCACTGAAGAGACAACGTTTGAACTCGGATTTAAGGATTTCTCTGTGTGATCCCATTGGTGCTGAGCTAGGATCTCGGAGGAGCTCCAGGATGTGCCCCGTAAAGCACAGACCAGTTTCCTTCTGCTTTCTGCAGCCCTGTTTTTTTGTCACCAGCCCTTGTTCAAACCACTGCAGGAGGGAATTTCTGCACACCTTGAAATAGGAGCATCTCTACTGACTTGATGAAATCTTTCTTCTTTTATCATTTGGGGGGGGGGGGGGGGAATGAAGAAAATGCTGTTTACACGCCCTGCTGGAGGGCATGATGGCTGCACAGGGTCACCCTGCCCAGGACAGGATGGTGACTGCACCTGGGTCACAGCTGAGCCCTGTGCTGTGGGGCTGGGGGTGGGCAGAAAGGCTCAGAGGCCCCACGGCTGCCCCGTGACACAGAGCACCAGGAGGTGGAGGCAGTGCTGCCCTCTCAGCCTGTTCTTTTTCATTGGGATGTGTGTATCTGCATTTGTGTGGCTGTAGCTGGGTGTACCATGGGCATTGGTGTCTAAGTACCTGTGTGGGTTGGTATTTCCCATGTGGAAGACTGACTTTTTTTGGGGGGGGAGGGGGATGTTGATTTGGTTTAGCTACCTCACGGTGCAAGCTGGGTGCTGTTGTCATTGGTTTCATTTTGGGGGTGGGCTGGGGAGGCTTTGTTTGTATTCCTTTGGCCATTGCTGTTACAGATTTGACACTTGAGTTTGTCCCAAAGACGCGCGGCCTCACTGCGCCTTGCTGTGTTTCTGAGCCCCTCCTGTTTCCTCCTGTTGCTCGGCACAGGGCTCTGTGCTTCTGCTCTTAGGCGTGGGGTCGATGTGCAGCCTGAGGGCGGTGGTTCCCTTGAAGGACAGACTGGTCCCTCTGTCGGGCTGAGCTCAGCCTGTGTTCTTGCCTCTGCTCTCACAGAGATTTGCTGTGGGTGCAAAGCAGCTCTTCTTGCCTGGGCAACGCCATGCAGGGCACGTTATTGGAATGGGCTGGTCCTGGTCCCTGTGTTCCAGAACCTGCTGTGATGTGGTAGCAGCAGGCAGCTGGTGCTGTAACAGCCTCTGCCCGAAACGGAGGCAGCCTGAGATGAACTGAATCTCATAGGTGCTGTTAGAGTTGTTGTCCCCCAAATGTAGTTCAATCTAGATCCTGTCCCAGGCACTGAGCATGACTAGGACAGCCCTAGGAAGCTGGTGCAGGGCTCTGCCCTGCTCCCCAGCACTGGGGGCTGTGGGAGGGGGCAGCTCTGAGCCATGCTGTCAGGTGGGGGGGGCAGATCCTCCAAATGCTAAAGCACAAAGTCCCACCCCAGCTGAAGTCCACCAAGTGTGGCCCCTTGGCCTCTGGTCCTTCGGCTCCTTCCCTTGCTGTGGCTGCCCTGCCTCTGCCTGGGTGGGCACCAGAAGGCCCTGGGGCTGCATTTGCTCATTTTGCCATCTGTTCCAGGGCCCGGGGTACAGTGCCTGCAGGCCCTGGCTGGGGCTGTGGTTTTGGACGCAGAGGGTGAAGGTGAAGGGCTGGGATGCACATGGGGTCGGTCCTTTCACACTGTGCTGGGTGCTCCTTTGGGGCTCAGGACTTGCACTGCTTTCTTGTGGTCTCTGAGCCTCTCTGCACCTCGTTTTGCTTCTCCCTCGGTGCCTTTGTTTGTGCCAAGCATGGGGATGATCGCTGCTGTCCTGGGAGCTCCTTCCCTTGCTGAGAGCTGGGGGACTTTTTGTTCCTGGGCTCTGCCTCTTGCTCCTGAATCTCCTCCTCCCAGCACACAGGGGCCAGCTTCGTGCTCTGCTGAGGGCACAGCACTGCCCGGAGCTGAGCTTTGCACAGAAGGGAAGGAGTTGACTCAGAAGCCCAAATTTTCGGGCCCCCAAACCACTGTGAGCCCATCCAGGGAGCTGCAGCTTTCCCAGCACAAACGACAAGGCTGTAGGGCTGTCCCCAGCCCAGCCAGCTGCGAGAAGCACAAGGGTACGTTGTTCCTCCCCAGCACCTCCAAGCACAGCTGCTTTGGGCTCCCTGCCTCAGCATTCTGCTCCCATCCCACGCTGGATGGGGTCCAGGTACGATCCCACAGAGCACTTGTCACTTCTCTCCTTGCCTTGCAGCCTGCTCACTGCTGCCTTGCTCCATCCTGCAGGCAGCATCACCTCCCGCTCCCCCAGGTCTCGCACCCCGTTGGTGCTCCCGCTCCAGCTGGGAGGGATCCCAGCACAGTCCCACTCCCCCCAGGCCTTGTCCCCCGCAAAGTGTCACCCTTTGCCTCCCTGCCACCCTGGTGCTTTGTCCACGTTCCCAGTGGAGCAGCTCTGCCCCTTTATCTGCTCACTGCTCCGCATCCCACGGCCGCCCTGCTCTGCTCCCTGCGCTGCACCGCCTGCTCCAGCAGCCCATCCCGCTGCACAACTGGCACAGCAGCAGGTGCCTTTTCTTGCTCGGAGCTGTTGTACAGAGGCCAACTCCTGTTTGTGAAGGCTTTTTTTGTCTCTGCTGGGTGGCGCAGCCCAGCGCTGTGGTCTGGGTTTGTCAGAGGACAAGGTGTGTACAAATATTTTATACCTCGATGTGTTCCTGTAAATAGTGTAACTTATTTCGGTCTCATGATGTATGTTTGTTTGGATTTTTTCCCAATGGATGTGTTTGTTCCTTGCCTCTTTGTCTTCACAAATAAAGCGTACTGAAAGGAAGAGACAAAGCAGTGATGACTGTTATGGGGAAGAACAGAGCTGGCGCCCGACCTGATGCGCATGGCCTGGGAGCTGCGAGGAAGTGACCGTAGGGGAACCGGGCCCTCAGGGACTGCAGGGATGTCCGTGTGCCTCTGGGATGTGCCTGAGCTGCTGCCTGGGCTCAGTGAGCCAGTGCTGAGCCGGACAACAGCGGCAAAATGCATTTGGGGGCGCTCCACCCTCCGAAAAGGTCCTTGAAAGCATCCCGAGGAGGCGAGAAAGCCGGAAAGGGCTGCAAGGTACATCCTGTGTGAGAGGCTGAGGACCCCCGGGTTGTCTGAGCTGCAGGAAATGGGGCTGAGAATCTGTCCCACTTCTCGTTGTGGCTTCCTAAGCAGGGGAATGGCACAGAGCTGTCCCTAACTGATGATGGATGTGAAGGAGGGCTCGGACGGGGCGCTGGGAAACACGTCTTCACCAACCACACGTGGGGGTGGTCCAACGCTGGCACGGGCCCCGCGGGGGTGGCGATGCCCTGAGCCCGTCAGCGTCCGAGTGGCATTTGAACAACGCCCCGATGGGCTGCGTTAACTTCAGGTCAGCACCCGATCGGACCCTTCCGGCTGCTCCCTCCAATTCTAATTGCCTCCGCGTTTTGTTCCACCCTGGGGGCCGCCCGGCTGCTGGAGCCCCCCCAGCCCCCCGCAATGCTGCGGGGACCGCCGCCAGGTGGCAGCGCGGGCTGCGGTGCGGGGACGGCGGGCGGCGGCGGCGGCGGGGCCTTTTGCGGGGATGTTGTGAGGTTCCTCCCTCCGTCCCAACCCGTTCTGGGGCCCCCTGAGCTGTGACCGCGCTGCAGTGCCCGCAGAGGTGACGATGTTGGCGCCGCGCTGTGCCCCACGCCGGGGTTGTGTCAGCAGGTCACAAATGTGGGGCATTGTGGGCTCAGCTTCTCCAGCAGGGCAGGTGACAGCAGTGACATCGATCTCCTGCCTGCTGTCCCCCACAACTCGCTGGCATCGTGTCAGCAGCTCACCCCAAACTCGTGGCTGCTTCTTTGTCACCCCAGCACGACACAAAGGCCAGGCTGACAGCACGCTGTGCTCCCTGCAGGACCTCGCAGAGCCGTGTCCCTGCTGCAGGGTGCTCTGTCTCACCCCAGCCGTGGCCTTGCTGAAATCTCGAGGCCAGGAGGAACAGAGGAAAGAGTCAAACTGGTCAGAATGTTTGCAGCAGGGAATTTGAGCCTACCTGCACAGGACGGGTTGCTCTGCGCCCATCGGTACTGCAGCTCAGCGTTCCATTGGTGCCACCTGGCCACGATGCTGGGGCAGCTGCCAGGCACCAGGATGCTGAGCCTGGGAAACAAAAGGGACTGGCAGCGCCCAGCACTCGTGACTGTGCCTGCAGGAATGAAGCTGGGCAGGTGCTCAGCTCGCGTGGCTCAGTGCCTCCTGGGTCGCACACTGGCCCTGCTGCCCAGGGCCACGACATGGCACAGCAGGGCAGGGTGACGTGACGTGAGGGATGGGCACGCAGCCACCTGCCCTTGCTGGGCTGGAGGAGGGCTCTCGTATTTACCCCGCTCTGCCACCATCATACCTCGCTCACTGGTTTGAGGTGAGCAGCAGGGAGAACCTGCGGGGGTCCCCCCTCATCCCAGCACCCAGATGTGGCAGGGACAGCACCAGGCAGATGGGCACCAGGCTGGAGGCTTGGGTGCATCCCAGGGACAGATCCCAACTGCCAGCACAGGGCTGAACCCAGCAGGAGCGTATCCAGCCTGGGTCTCAAATACACCGTCTGAGGGACAGACAGAATGCATCCCTCATGCATCGCTCAGTCCTGCCCTGTGTGTACCAGTGCACTTGGGAAATGGCAACAAATGGGCTGGCACAGCTCCACTGCCCACCCAGCCACCCCTCCTGGGCAAAAAGTGACCCACTTGTGAGATCAGCAACATCTTCTCCAAGCAGCGATGCTTGGCCACCAGCCCTGGGCAGACAGCCTGCTCCCAGACCTGCCACGCGTGGTCACCAGTGAGTGACCCAGCACGGGGCATGGCCACATCTGAGCACCCTACAGGCATCCGCTGCCCTCCCCTCGGCGAAGGGGTGCGTGGTGGGGGTACGTTTCCCTGGGCATTGCTCCCAGGTGGGATCTGCAGCCCTGGGGTTGGTCTGTCCCTCCTGGGCACGCTTCTTGGCAGCAGGACGGAGGTGAACCCACCGCCGTGAGCAAACAACCGCGAGCGGTGGCCGAGAGCAGCGCCCGCACAGCCGGAGTGGGTGAAACTCCGGGCAGCGCCGTCCGAGGCTCTGACAATGATTAAACTGGCCAACCCAGATTTCCCGGCAAGGCAGCGCTGGGCTGGGGCCGATGGTTCATATTATGCAAATCACCTGGATCAGGGAGCATGAACGTTTCGGGGCTGGAATTCCCCTCCGGCCTCCAGATCGCATTACGCCACGCGTGCTATAAAAGAGAGAAGGCAGGGCAGGATCTGCCCATCGGCGCAGCTGTGGTGGCGGCGGGCAGGGCTCGCTCGCTGCTCTCTGGATTTAGCCGCTGCCCAGGGATTACAGCGCAGAAGGTACCCAAGATTTTCCTCTCCGGTGGGGAAGTCCCCCAGCCTCGGCGGCCGCTTTGCTCCCTCCATGTGTGCTGGGAACGTGCTCGGTGCTTTCTGGCTCTTCACTGGTTTTCCCATCGTTGCCTTTTGGGGAGCAGCGAGGCGGTGGGCTCCAGGCGACCAGCAGGATGCAACTCTTCCACTGTGGCCTCGCAGCCCTGCAGCTGATGGGATTTGCTTATTGTACCAACTTGGAGGATGGCCCTGCTCGTGGGGCATCTGTGGGGCTGGGCAGCATTTGATGGTCCTGCAACGTCCATCCCCATGGAGGGGCTGTCTCACCAACAGTGGGACCACCTGCTTACTGTCCCTGTGTGCGAGCACGGATGGGTGCTGGGGAGGGGGCTTTGGTGAGGAGGATGCCACGTCCTCATCCTGCTACGGCTCAGCCCCATGGCAATCAGTGCAGCACTGGGTGGGGGGCTCAGCAGCGGCAGTGCCGGATGGAGGCACGGAGATCGTGGGGTTACAGTGGGCGCTGTGGGTTTGGGTGTCTGGTGCCAGGGCTCACTGTCACCTCTCGTCACAGAACTTGATGGCGGCATCTTGTGAGATCAGCAACATCTTCTCCAACTACATCAGCGCCATGTACCAACCTGAGGAGGTGCAGCTGCCCCTGGATGTGCTGGGATGCCCCGGGGAGGACAGCAGCATGGGGCTGAGCCTCTCCACCAGCCAACCCCTGGCAGAGGGCACAGGTGGGATAGGGCACAGCGGCGGTGGGGTGCAGTGGTGGTGGCGTGCAGGTGGGGTGCCCAGCACATAGGGCATAAATGAGGTGGTGCTGGAAGAGCATTGCAAGGACACAGTCCTACTGGGACAGGTCGAGGCTTGTATCGTGCCTCAGTTTCCCCAGGAGTATTTTGGCTGGAGGGTACTTCAGCTGGCACAAGGTGTGATGGCAGCCCCATATAGCACACTGTGCCTGTGGGACCGGCTCAGGTGCCCAGCCCTACGCTAAGTCTCATTCTCTGTCCCTTACAGACAAGCCGGAGTGGTTCGGTGAGCTCCCGTACTTCTGGACCAAGGTGCAGGTGCTGGAGTGGATCAGCTACCATGTGGAGAAGAACAAATACGATGCCAGCTCCATTGACTTCTCCTGCTGCAACATGGATGGGCGCGCGCTCTGCCACTGCACCAGGGACCAGATGCGCCTCATATTTGGGCCGCTGGGGGATGAGCTGTACGACCGCCTGCATGAGATCAGTGAGTGTCCCGCGTCCCCTCAGTCCCCAGGTCTGGCAGCTCACAGAGTGAGGCCAAGAGCCCTGTGCCAGCCCAGGGCGGGGGCACAGAGAAAGACCCATGCAGGGCTGGGCTCTGCTCCCCTCTGTGCTGAAGCATCACTAATCCCTGTTCCCTGGAACCCTGCAGCCTCTGACGAGCTGAGCTGGATCATTGAGCTGCTGGAGAAAGAGGATGCGGATTCCCAAGAGACCTCCCTGGACAGCAGCCACCTGGGTACGAGGAGGGCCACAGGCTTTTCCCCAGTGCCACAAGGGGTGCAGGAAGGGCTCACCCTCTTCTTCATTTTCTGCCTCCTCCAGAGCTCGGCAATCCCTGTGCCAAGGACTCCCTGGAGGACCTGAAGCCCACAAACCCTTTCCTCGCCACAGACTTCACCTGCTTGTCCGGCGCCATGTCCCCAGGCAGCTCTGACCTCTCAGGTCAGTGCTTTCATAGAGCCATAGAATTTTACCTGGCTCAGAGCTCCCTTTGCTCACACAGAGCTGAGAGAGCACCAAGTGTGGCTCCGTTCCTGGCTGATGCTGGGAGGAGAGGGCAGAGCCCAAGGGAAGCTCCTCGTGCTGCAAAGAGCCACGATCTGAGCCCTGTCCCTGTGCCCCCCAGGGCCCGTCATGTCCCACAGTCCCAACTCGCAGGACTCCGGTGGAAGTGACCTCGACCTCGATCCCATGGAAGCAAAGCTTTTTCCTGAGGGTGAGTTGCTGGGAGAGCAGAGCGTGGCTGCTTCCCATCTTCTGGAGGAGCAGAGCCAGGCAGTGATCTTGGAGCATCTGCCTGCCCCACTGGGATGGGTTTTCTCTGTGCCCTGGGCCCATTTCTTCCCACTGAGAGTGGCGATGGTGCATGGGGATGGTGGAACAGAGCTGGGGCAGTGGGGATCTTGGTGGGAGGAGGGAGGGACAATGCTGGATGGAATGGGAAGACTCTGCTCTACAGAACGGGCTTGTAAAGAGGGTGCAGCCCCTGGTCCTGCTATCTCCAGCCAGCTCTCCCCCTGGAAGGGGGCTTTGAGCCCAGGGTGAGGGAGCCGCAATCTACAGGTAACTAACATGTCCCCTTGTCGGTGTGCAGATGGCTTTGCAGGCAGCAAGAAAGGGGATGGCAAACACGGCAAGCGGAAACGGGGCCGGCCCCGAAAACTCAGCAAGGACAGCAGAGAGTGCCTGGAGGGTCGGAAAAGTAAGCACTGTACGTCCTAACCCGAGCCCTAACCCTTACCTCAGCCCTGGCCCTGCTGGCTCCTTGGTGGGACACGAAGGGCAGCATGGTGCCCGCTGGCTGTGCCCGTGGCAGGAGGACCCCTCCCCTAACAGCTCATTCTCTTCTCAGCCCCACGAGGAACTCACCTGTGGGAGTTCATCCGTGACATCCTGATCCACCCCGAGCTGAACGAGGGGCTGATGAAGTGGGAGGACCGACGTGAGGGCGTCTTCAAGTTCCTGCGCTCCGAGGCGGTGGCTCAGCTCTGGGGGCAGAAGAAGAAGAACAGCAGCATGACCTACGAGAAGCTGAGCCGAGCAATGCGGTGAGTGCCCCCACGTCCCCTCCAGGGAGGGGGACTGCCCACACACCAACGTGAGGGCTGCATCCAGAGCCCTGAGCCCGCCTCTGTCCCCTGCAGATATTACTACAAACGGGAGATCTTGGAGAGGGTCGACGGACGCCGCCTGGTCTACAAATTTGGGAAGAACTCCAGTGGATGGAAGGAGGAGGAGGTGCTCAACAGGAACAAGGAGCTGTAGGAGCCCCGGATCAGCCCCTGGCTCCTTGGCAGGAGTTTGTTGTGTGCAGACGGACTGGAAGCTGCTGCCCCATGCAGCGCATGGCGCTCCGAGCCTTGCGTGGGCACATTTGTGTGTGCTGGTGTCCACCAGCACCAAGGTGTTTAAAGCTAATATTTTGGCTCCAGTAGGTTATTGTAAACCATTATTTCTCTTGCTGGATTTGTACCTCCAACTGGAGAGGCAGTGACTTTGGGACTTTGTCTGTTTCAAAGCCTGGACAAGAACAATGGGGAAGAGAAGCGTGAGTGGCGTTAGGCACTGATGTGATGGCGCAGCAGGCTCCTGCTGGCACCCACCCGTGACTCGTCCCAGCCACCTGCTCCTTGTGGGTGGGTGAAGCCCCTCTGTGCAGCATCTCAGAGCAACGTCTGCCGCGAGAAGATGGAAACACTGCAGAGCTTCACCCGATCCTGGCGAGCCCAAAGAGCACCCAAGGACTGAGTTCACCAGGGCTTGGCTGCGTTTCCAGCCCGGCTCCCCAGGAACAGGCTTTTTCCCTAAGAGTAGCTTCTAATTTATGTAAGAGAAAGCGAATATACAGATATATTTTTTCATGTGTAAGACGTTCTCGCATGATGGCGTGCACTGTAGGGCACATGCATGTCCTGCATTGCTCACGGGAGGTGACGCTCAGCTGGACTGAAGTGATGTCAGGGGGCACAGGCTGGAACTGTGTTAGCCCTGCGAGGGAGATGCCGACCCACCAGGCACCCACAGATCCCTCCTTTTGAGCTGGGAATGTCAGAGGAATAAATTGTTGTTTGGTTGGGGTTTTGTAACCCTGTCTTATTGTGACTGCTTTTGTTGAAGGTGAAGTTGGGACTGAAGATGCCCCTGGGGAGCCTGGCAAAGGCTCAGAAATGCATTTTAGCAGGGGGCTGACTGTTGTTCCCTCCCTCGCTGCCAGAGGCACGGCACGGTTAGGGATCGCCCTTATGGCACTTGTAAAGTTGCAAGGTGACTTGTGCACAAGGTGTCACAAACAGCACCTGTGCCAGCTGCCCTGGGCTGTGCTGCCTGCAGGAGCTGGAGCTGCCCCAGCGCGTGGCCACAGCTTGCAGGTGGGGCTGTGCCTTACAGCCAGGATGGATTTAGGGATGGGAGAACCACAGGCCCTGCTGCAAGTTGTCGCTCCCAGGCTCGTCGCGGCTGTAGCCCCGGGCACCCCACGCCTCTGCTGAGCTGCTGAGCCCACCCAGTAGGAGATCCCAAGAGGGAATTCGCAGTCAAAGTCCTGGGGATGACAAAGTGATGGATGAGAACGAAAGGCTGCCCTTATATCCCGCCGGGCCGCAGCCCCCGGGTGCACCAGGAGATGGGGCCTCCTGCTGAGGTGAGGAGAGGTCCCACGTGTGGTTGTGAGCTGGGCTGCAGCCACCAGCGCTCTGCAGAGCTCCTTACGCAACCCAGCGCTGGGAACGGGTTCTCCTGGCTGCTCGGGGCCCATCCTGACCTCAGGCTGCACCGGGAGGCAGGGAGATGCTCGGGATGCCCACGCAAACACCGCGTGCAGCACGGGACCACGGCGGTGGCACCGGGAGGGGGACAGTGATGAGGAGAAGCCGGGAGCTGCGCCGCGGCTGCCATCCCTGGCGGGGAGCTGAGGGCTGTGGGCGAGGTGTTTATTCTCCCTCCATAGATAACCCCAGCAGGTTGGCAGGCAGAGCGCAGCGCTTTGTCACGCAGCCCGCTGCCTTGCCAAGCGCGCCCTGTTTGCTCAAGCAGTTTCATTTCTTTCCCGCTGCGGTTTGTGTTACCTAACGAGCTCGGGACAATGTTTAACCAGCCCTTGGCAACAGCAGGAACCCTGTCTGCCTCGCCTCGCCGTGTCCCCACTGCCACCCTGCTCAGGTCCGTCCTCCCCAAGGCCCCGTGCCATCGCAGGCGGTGAGGGGGCAGAGCAGGGCTGTGTGCTTATGGGATGGGGCACACGGTCCTGCATCTCCTTTCGCGGGTCCGAGGATGGAAGGGGGCTGAGGCCGCTCCCATGTGTGCATACAAACACACGGAAACCTCTGCCGTGACCTCCATGCCTGCGCTGCGCCAAGCCGGCAGAGCCTCTGGCACGAAAAGGAGATGATTTATCTGAGCGTTTATTTTCCTCATCTCACAGGAGGTGCCCAGATCCCACGGCTGTGGCAAACCATGGTGAATAGAAACAGAGCATTTTCCACCTTGTGCACCAGAACTGCTCCCACCAGGTGGTCCCAGGTGGAATGCAGGGCTACACACAGCTCCCACGGAAATGCCTTCATCCACCTTCAAGGCTGTGCATTAAAATGGGGTTCTGTTTTCTGAAAACCCCCGATCCCAATGGGAACATGAGGGTGGTTGGCCCTGGCCAGCTCTTGCCTGGACCCTTGTTCCCAGAGCACACTTCTATGTGTTTCTCTGTGGTGGGATGTTTCTCTGGTGCCCCTCTCCCTGGGGCACTTTGTCCAGGTGGGAATCAGCCCTTCGGATTCTGGGAGCAAGAAAAAGTTCTTGCTCCTTGGATTCTTGGATTCTGCAGAAAGAAAAAGGTGTGTAAAGCTGACAAGGTTTGGTCCTGCTGGAAACATCCGATGAAAAGCCTTGGGAACCAACCTGTGAGGCATTTATTGCAGCCCTGATAAGAAGCACTCTCCCTGCTGCGTTTCACTCCAGTCCCTGACCAGCCCCAGGCTTACTTCATGCAACCCAGGCTAAAACCTGCTGGGTCCCAGGGCAAGTTGTAGCTATGTGTGGTTTGGCACGGACAGAACCAGGCTGCAGAGCTCCCACACTTTGCTAAGAACACGGTCAGTGCTGTGCCATTTGGGCTGCCCATTGCTTTGGGTGCCTTTCCAGCAGTGGGTCAGGCTACCAGCTCAGCTGGCATAAATACACCCAGGGAAAGTCTCCCTGATGGGCATCCAATCTGTATGTGTGAGCATGGAGGGATGGGTTGATGCTTGGACTAGATGATCTTCGTGGTCTTTTCCAACCTTAACGATTCTACGACACCCCTGAGCTGAGCTGAAAGCAGCCGAGCAGGGGATAGCAGTGGGGATTGCTCTGCCTGGGGACAGATGTCCCTGCAGTTGGGTACAAGTGAGGTGCAAGGGTGTTGTGTGGGAACGCTCCTCCCTGCTGCACAAGGGAGGAAAGCGGTTTGCTGCTGACTGCATCGCGGTCCTGCAAAGAGCCTTGTGGTTTAGGGCTTAGCAGCTTTAGGTGATAGGAAGAGGGGACATGCTGTAAGGGTGTGGAACAGTTATACAAAAGGAGAGTAATGGGGAGGGAAGGGCTGACAGCCGGGCAATGTGTGCTCTATAGCAGCAGGTAGGACGTGGTGCTGGGGGTTTGCAGCAGGTCTCTGTTGGTTTCAGGGCTGGGTGGGCACCTGTGGGGCCGCGTCCCTCTTCCCCTGGTCACAGCCATCACTGGGGCTCACAGACCACGCTCCCCCACCTGGCAGCTCAGGGGTTCCTTGCCTAATTGCTGCCAGCAGCAGCTGCCCCGGGGGTGCCTGGCCCTCCCAGCAGAGCTGATGGTAACTCCTCTGTTCAACCCTGGGCTGTTTGGTTGTTAAACAAGAGGGCGGCTGTTCCCGCTGTCGGAACGGGGAAGCAGTGGCTGCCTGGAACCAGAGGCAGCAGGCTGCCAGCAGCTGGGCACACGGGGGGCACTGCAGGGCACCGGGACCACTGGGGCACACTGTGAGTCCCCACCAGCCCTCACCCACCCAAACCTTCCCATCACGCCCACCCATGGGCTTGGTTCCTCTGCCCCACACTCTGTTTGCTGTCCCCCTGGGGCTGAGGCTCTGCCCTACGTATGTGGAGCTCTGGCTGGCCACGTGTCCACAAGATCAGATGTGGGGCTCAATCCTCCCCATCTCACATTCCCTGCCCAGAGATTTCCCCTCCTGCAGACAATGGCACATCACAGGCTGCCCAGATGAGGACTGAATGGCCTCTGGCACCCCCAGAAGGATGGTGCTGGTTGGTCTTGTCTCCCTTTCCTTCCCTCCACCACTTCCAACAAAGATCCCAGTTCTGTCTCATGGTGAGACAAAAAGAAATTTTCATTGCATTCTTGTTTCTTGGCCAACTCTAGCCTTTGTTATCCACCAAACATGCCATGGAGCCTGGCACTGCACCAACTTGCAAATGAAGTCACTGGAAAGTGCAGGAATGAGGGGGCAGGACCTGAGGGTCCCATGTGAGGGGCAGGTTGGCTTTGGTGCCTAAAGCAATCCAAGAAGATTTCTGCCACACTTTGAAGATGTGTGGGGCCTAAAGCCATGAGTCCTGCCAAGGTTGCCATGGGGGAGGGAGGAGGATGGGGACACTTAGAACCATAGAAATCCCAAGTTGGAAGGGACCCACAGGGACGGCTGGACCACCACACACGGATGATGGAAGGTAGCATCACCCTGCTGCGGCTATTTCTGGCTGAAAGTGTGGGGGAGCAGAGACAGGAGGCGTGCCATGAAATGTCTGTCCTGCCATGCCATGTGGGACAGGACTCTCCTCCTCCAAAGCTTCTGGAAAAGTACAGCCTCAGAGAGTTTAGGTGTGCCCCAGGGCCGCCGGTCTGAGCGATGGATCCCATGACTGGCCACGAACATCAGAAATTTCCAGCTGTGTGTACCGGGGTTGGGGCCGGAGGTGCCCTGTGCAGCGGGCACACCCCACTGAGCCTGAGACATGCTCATGCGTCAGCTGTGCTCTCCTCCAGAGCCTCAGGGTAAAGGTCTGCTGGGGCGGAGGTGGCAGAGCTCCATTGGCCTCCAAAGCAGGGGTAGCCTGGAGGGATGAAGATCCTGGGGGGGATGAGTTGGGTGGGGGTCCGTCCTGGCCATCCCATCACAAAGCTTTTGGTGATGTCCCTCCACTTCCAGCAGATCCCACTGGAAAGGCTTTTCTCACACGCAGACCCATAGAATGGAGGTTCCAACTGCTAAGAATGGAGAAGACCTCTGAGATCCCCACCTCACCCCACCGCTCCCCTCCCCACTGTGCCCCCTCAGTGCTGCATCTCCGAGGTTCTGAACCCCCCCAGGGACAGTGACCCCACCACTCCCCAGGCAGCGTTTCCCCATGCCTGACCACTCATTCCTACGTCAGAGTGGTGGCAGACCCCATGGGACCCCCAGGCCATCCACAGCGTGGGTGCTCCTCTAGTTTTTGCCTTCAGGACTTTGAGCAAGCAAGTCCAGACCTGAGCCTGTTTTCGGGCACAGGGTGGGTCCTGCAGGAGGATCTCATTGCTCCAGGCCTTTCTGAAAGGAGCCAGGTTTCAGAGCGCGCTTTGTGGGCACAGCACGGTGAGTGGCTGCTGGATCTTCACCAGCTGCTGCAAGTCCCGGCGTTCCTCTCTCAAAATTCCCATTGCATCCAGCAGGCGCAAGCCCTCACTCTGCCTGGCAGCAGGCTCCTGCTGGTGCCTTTCTGGGGTTGGGGTCAAAGGTACTGGGATCTAATGGGATGGACAGAAGGTGGTCCCCACTCAGCCTGTTTCCTCCCCAGCAAGGTGGTGGCACCCAACAGCCGGACCCCCTTCCAACCCCAGAGCTGTGAGGGAGAGGCAGTCCCACCGTGGTGTCCTGGGATGTGCCTCAGCTCTGGGGTCCCTCATCGACCAGGGGAGGAGATGTGCTTCTGGAGGGGCTGTCCGTAGGCTGCAGCCCCATTTCTTGTGCACAAACCACGGCCCTGCAGAGTCCCCAAGGCTGGGAGCCCTTTCCAAACCATCCTCACATCTCTGCAGCTGCCTCAGCCCAAGGGTCGCTTTGTGCCCTATGCCTTTACCTTCAGGCACTGAGACCTGTCCCTCTCTCACATCCTCCCTTCCCAGCAGTGACGGTGGCAGGCGGTGGCAGGCAGCCAGCCCCACCTGCCTGACAGGTAGAGCAGGGTGGGGGCAGGCTGCTGGCACCCGCTGAGCTGTGCCCTGCCCTGTGCTGCCAGGCGCTGCTCACCGCCCTGGGCACGGGGAGCTGAGCACCCCCCCATGTCACCCCAGGGGCTGCATTCACTGCCCTGTGGGGAAGCTCAGAGGAAGCAGGGTGCAGGCGTTACCCCGATCCGTGCACACAGCTGTGCATGCAGCTACAGGTGCCCACACACATCTAAGGCTGCACGCGCAGTGCGTCGTGCTGCTGAATGACAAACACAGAAGCTCAGCAGATGTATGCAGCCTTACTTCACGGGGGTACGTGCAGTGTGTTGCATGCACGTGGCTGCATGCACAGAGCGAGCTGCAAACATGCGCAGGCTGCAAGCATGCACACGCTGCACAGCCTGACCCCCAGCACGTGCATGTGTGGGTTCTGCAGGACACGGGGCCTCAGACAGCAGGGTGATGGAGCTCACTTAGATGCAGGCAGTGAGCAGCTTTACCACGGGGCACACAGGCAGGCTGGGCTTCAAAGCAAATGGCTGCAGTTGGGCAGTGGGGACGGCCGAGGGTGCAGCAAAACAAGACATGCTGTGCAGCACCTTGCTGACATGCAGCAGGGATGGGGGGGCAACTGCTCACCCTGGAACTATAGCAGCTCTTTGGGAGTCCAAGAATAGATGCTACAGCTTGATCCTCCGTCCTCAAATACCCATTGTAACCCAAGGGAAGAGGCACCCAGCACCAACAGCTCGGTGGGTAAGGGGACAGGGAAGGGGCTGCTTCTCTGTGTCCCCAGGACTGCCCCACGCCATCCCTGGGGTGACGCTGAGCTCATTTTGCTGTGGTTCCCCTCCCCGCTGCATGCCAGGTGCTTTGTCACAAGGCAGGAGGAGTGGGAACAGGTTATTCAAGGTCTGCATGGCCCAGGGCGAGGGCTGCTGAGCTGGGGGGGTCAGGGCACAGAGCAGGGCAGGGGGTGCCCAGGCAGGATGTGACCCCTAATGGCAGCCCAAGGGAGGTGGGGGCTCAGCAGCCCAGGGCCTCCCAGCATTACAGCCATGGGGGGCAGATGGGGGGAGCAGGAAGCCACCCCCACCCACGAGGTGTGGCTGGGAGGCTGAGCAATCTGCGGGGTGTAATTAGCATCACAGGTGGATTGGGGTCAGGAGGGGTCACAGCGAGGTCAGATCTGGGGACAGATCTGGGGGGAACAACAGAGCGCCCCTCGCTGGGGCCCTGCAGCACAAAAACAGCCCAGCAGAGTGGGAAAGGGCCTGGCTGGATCCCTCACCATCATCCCCCTGGCCTGGGAACCTGCTGGTGGGTTCCAGTGAACCAAAAAGGAAAAATAGAAGGGAAATAGGAGGGGGCATCCCAGTCACCAAAGCATCCTCCATATTCGGGTTGGATATTTGGACAAATTTATTCTCTGAAAGCGCGGTGATGCATTGGCACAGGCTGCCCAGGGATGGGGGCTCGCTGTGCTCAGAACAATGGGGACGTGGCACTGAGGGATGTGTCAGTGGGCACCGTGGAGTGGGGCTGGGCATGACTTGTTGATCTGTTGGTTTATGAGCTGTGTCCGTTGGGCTGGTGGCTCAGGTATGGGAGAGAGACTTGGACCTGACCCTGGAAACCCTTGGAAATCCTGGGATTCCCTTGGAGGGTGTCAGGGTGGGAAAGTTGGTGCCACGTGGTCTCTGCAGTGAAGATTTGGCCTCCCACCTGCACCCAGAGCATCAGCAGAGAGCCCAGGGAGTAGGAAGTGCTCTGGGAGGTGAGGATGCTCTGGGGTCTGCTGCTGCTGCTGCCCTGACACGAGCCAAGGGTTTGCTTCCCTTGGCCACATCCCCAGCGAAGCTGCTGGGGCCAGCAGGGTCTCCTGCTCCAGGGGCTGCAGGGACCCCTAGGTCCCCTTCTTGCAGACAGGTCAATCATTGTCTTAGGGCTGCACCTGGTCCTTGCTTCAGCCTGAGAAACTTGCAGCATCCTGCCTTAACAGTTGGAAACTTTCTTTTCAAGCTGAAATATGTGAAATAAGTCTACTTCTATGACCTTTGTCCATCAATGAAAGATCTCTCTTTGCTCTCCCATGAGCCTTGTGAGTCCAGGGCTGCACCTGGCACCTTCCCCACAACACCTCAGGAAGAGCTGTCCCACACAAACAGCTCTCAGGGCTCCTAACTCCTAACTCCTAACCAGAGCCAAGCACAGAGAGCTGGGGATTGCAGCAAATGCGCCCTGCAAGCACCCCAACCCCACTGCACGCACAGCCTGGCTGCACGGCTGCGAGTCCTGCAGGGTGGAGGGACCCTGCAGCCACCCCACTGCTGTGCAATTGGAGCAGTGTGTGTGTCTGTGTGTCTGTGTGTGTCTGCATGTCTGTCTGTATGTCTGTGTGTCTGTGTGTGTGCACACGTGTTCCTGTGGGCCGGTCCCGGAGCGCAGAGCTGAGCGACGACGTCACGTCAGCCCGGGGAGCGGCGCCGCCCAGACATTCATTTTGCAACAGCCACGGGGTCATGAACTGCATAAATGCAGGTGTGGGTTCTGGCAGCCGCCTGCATCCAGGTCACCCCAGGAGAGGCCCCAGCGGGGCGGGACGGGGAGCTGGGCGCCCGCCTGCCGCTGTGGGGGTCTGTGGGGCTGGGGGCGCAGGCTCTGGTTCTGCTGGTGGCACAGCGCTGAGCCTGGAAGCCCTGCATCCTTGTGCAGTGACAAAAGACATCTGGGTAATGCCCTCAACAATCAAAGAACCATGGAATGGTTGGGTTGGAAGGGACCCTAAAGATCACAGACCCTATAGAAGGGTCCTCAAAGCTCCCCCCGCTCCACCCCTGCCGTGGGCTGGGTGCCCCCACTAGCTCAGGCTTCCCAGGGCCCATCCATGGCCTTGAGCACCTGCAGGGCTGGGGCACCCTCAGCTCTGGGCAGCAGTGCCACAGCCTCACCACCTCCGTGTAAATAATTTTCCCATAACATCAAACCTAAACTTCCCTTCTTTCAGTTTTAAAGCATCCCTCCTTGTCCTATCACAATCTGACAGTGTAAAAAGTCATATGCTTCATTTTTCAAGTGCTCATGTAGCTTTGTCCCTTCCACACAAACTATTCTACTCCATCCCATCCCATCCCATCCCATCCCATCCCATCCCATCCCATCCCATCCCATCCCATCCCATCCCATCCTACTCTGTTCTGTTCTGTTCTGTTCCTTCTGCCCTGCCTTTAGGAGCACAGCAGCATGGATAGTGGCAATGGGTCTGGCAGCAGTTGCAAAACCCCATCTCCTTCCCCTGCCAAGCCCTGCAGCTGAAGCCACCACACGTGCCAATGTGTTTGCAGCTTTGTCCCCAGCTCAGTGCCACTGACTCACGGTGTGACCTTGGGTTGGCCACCTCCTCACTGTGCCATTGAACTCCCCAAGCAGAGCGCTCAGCTGCAGCAGTGAAATTTCCCCACTGACCCCAAGACCTGCTGTGCCTTCGCACCCAGGAACGGAGGGCTCTGCCCCGCTGCATCTCATGCCCTGAGGAGCAGCCCATGGCCAACGTGCAGGAGGAGCCTGGCTGCAGACAGTGGCCCCTTTGTAGCACTGGCAGCAGGAGTGCCGGGCTCCTGGTGTTTATTTATTTATAGAGGTGAATGCTGACAACTTGTTTGAGAGCAAGGCGTGCACCTCGGGGCCCAGCGTGCCCTTGACCCAACCTTTAAAACCCAAACTATTGCAATTGGATCTGGTGTTAAATTCTGTAGCTTTACAGACACAAATTCTGTAGCTTTAAGATTATTTTATAAAAGAGCCTCTGCAGTATTACTTCCGTGTATTTTCTGGTTGTGTAATGGTACAGGGTCTGCCCATGCCAGAACTTAAGATGGGTTGGCCTGATGGCGCCGTGCCACTTTCTTGAACTGAAAGAGGGGAGATTTAGATCAGATGTTGGAATTCTTTACCCAGAGGGTGGTGAGGAGCTGGCGCTGCTACACACAGAAGCTGTGGGGGTCCCATCTCTGGAGATGCCCAAGGCTATGGGTCATCCTCTAGGAAAAGGTTGGATCTGTTGGATCTTTTGCTGGCAGAGCTCTGTTCACCCTCCAGTTTGGCTTAAACCAGTTCACAACTGACTGATGAACATAGCAGCCACCCCATTCCTGCTGAGCGCAGACAGCCTGCCAGCACCAACCAGTCCAACTTTATTGCCTCCAAGGTGCCCCGCACTGAGACCGGAGTGCGTTGGCTTTGTTGCCAGCAGGCTTTGATCTGCCATTATCTTTACGTGGATCCTTACGGACTTGGAGAAATCAGTTTAAAGACCGTTACAGCCCCAGGGTGCGCCCACCCTCCCAGCACCCACCCTGCCACGGCACAGTGCAACTGCCATGCAGAAATTCTGTGTCACCATCATCACAGTGATGTGGGGATGATGGCATCTGCAGGCGAAGCTGCCGAGCCTCCCTGCTCCCCCAGCAGCCCCGTTGTTCCATCCCTCCCCACCCTGCAGCCTCCTGGCTCAAACTGGCTCCACGTTTTTATTGCAAAGCCCGCGCCGGGGGGAGCACAGGGAGCTCCCTGCCAGCTGCTCGTCTGTCCCCACGCTCTGTTTGCTCAGCACTGGGTGCCATGAGAAGGCAAACACGGCCGTGCTGGGAGGGGCAGAAATGAGGGCAAACAGGGGCCGGTGCAGCCCCACAGTGAGTGACGAGAGGAGTACTGAGGGGTCCCAGGGCCCCAACAGGCCCAGGATGAGTGAGCTCAGATCTGAGCGTGGCACGCGTGGACCCCAGGGGGTGGGGATGTGAGACGAAGCATCCTGTGCTGGTGTCACGTCTGCAATTGGAGGGACTGGGAGCGAGGACCCCCAGCTCCTCAAGCCCTCAGGTCCCTTTAGCTGCCCTTGGTGGAGACAAGGGAAGAGAGGGGCTGCAGCATCACTCCAGGGCTGCCTGGGGACAGACAGGCCACGCTCCAGCACAGGGGTCACACATCCCCACCTTCTGGGACATGCAGCCCTCCGTCGGGGCTGCCCTGCTCTCCCTCAGGACCTGGCGTCCCGCCCACCGCAGGAACCTCAGAACCGCTGTAAGCCACCTCCTCGTGTTTAATTAGCTCCACAACTCGCCGGGCAGCTGAGCCGCTTTCAATACGACCTCCCGCGGCCGGCATCCTGATTCTCCTCCTGCCGGCACCTCGATTGCCCTGCCGAGACCGCACCGCCCTCGCCCCACATGCGCTGCAGGCCGCGCTTTCTGCGCTTCGGGAACCCTTTCGCGAGGGTCTCCGCCCCTCCTCCCCCCGGCCCTCCCCACGCTCCCAGCCGTGCCAGGAGCCGCGCCGCGGCGGTGGGGTTGCATCACAGCGCTGGCATTTGCGGGGCCGCCTCTGCCAGCTTCGCGCAGACCGAGGAATACGGCGCTGCCGGGCTGATAGCCGCCCGCACGAGGCGTGTCTGCAGATAGGGACGGCCGGGGCCGAAGTCCGGGAGATAAGCGGTGGGGGAAGCGGCCGCCAGGAGGGATTGCAGCTTCTGCAGAGGGCACGGCGCTGGGGAGCGAGCCCCGCTGCGGGGACGTGGGGACATCCCTGCAGGACGCCCTTCCCCAACAACGGCCCTTTGTCCGCAGCCATCCCGGCGCGCAGCCCGCGGCCCCGGCGACTCCCACGGGCGAAATGGGAGCAGTCGGGAGGTGCCTTTATGACAGGTGTCTCTGGAGGGCTGGCAGTCAGAACCGGGGGGGCCCTTTGATCTCGGCCTTTGAAAGCCTAGAGCAGTGCTGACAGAGCTGCCCTGTGTTTCCAGGCTGGGCGGATGATCATTTCCATGCAGGAACAATGAGTTCTTTATGCTGCTGTGCGCCATAAAGGGATGGCACACGGGGAGCCCGTAGCAGGGTCAGCTCCATCCCTGCGTGGTGATGGATGGAGGGAGCTGGGGGACAGGGAGGGGTGAGCCTGAGCCTCACCATCACGGCAAGCTCACCACGTGCCTAGTGGCAAATAGGAGGCTTTTAGGGGCAGGCAGACAAATTTCCCCTCTGTGGAGCTCTGAGGTGGCCTCACCCAGCAGTCCCACCTGCGTCACCCCAAGCCTCAGTGCTCAGCTACGTTTCCTTTTGGTGCCTCTTCCAGCTCCACAGCCTCTCCCAGTTGAGAGCGCACCTCCATCCCTTCTCGCTTGCCCCACAGATGCCAGCCCATCGTTCCCACACACTGTGCCAGAGCCATATATCTCATGTGCCAGAGGCACTGAACACCAGGAGCAATGGTCACCGTCTCTAACAGCTCAAGCCCAACAATGTCACACCCCAACGGTGTCACACCCCAACGGTGTCACACCCCAACAGTGTCACACCCCAATGGTGTCATTCATCAACTGCCTCTAGCCATGGGGCCCAGGCTGGCAGCGGGACAGGGCGTGCAGAACACAGCTCCCATGGCAGCAGCTGCTATGGAGACCACGGCCGTGGCAATGGCCCTAAAGATGAAGCAGACAGAGCCAGCAGTGTCCCAGTGGGACATTTCTGGGCATGTTTGCTGCCCTCCCTTTGTGCTGGAAGTCACCTTGTTTTGCAAAGCAAATCCAACTGCGGGGCAGTGGAGCAGGGCATGGGCTCATTTGCCAGGGAAATGCCCCTGGAGCAGAGCACACACTGGAACCAGCTGGCAGCACAACCCTCCCGAAGCCAGCAGGGAGGTCTGGGTGCACCCAGCTCCACACCAGCCCTCATGTTGCTCCCTTCTTCCTCCATCCTCCTGCAGATCAATCTCTAGGCAACCCGGGCAGCACCAAGGCGCGTCTCTCCCCTGCCGAGCTGGTGTGCTTGAGCTGGCACATAGCTCACATACCTGCAGGCAGGCATCACCAGCAGAACTAACCCTTTCTTGCTCTCCTGCAGCAGTGCCTGCCTGTCCCCAGCCTCGCACTGAAGCCTCCTGACCCATTCCCAAGATCCCCAGGATCCTGGCAGCTCTGGCCCAGCTGGCACTGATACGGGCAAGGAGCCAAGAGCACGCAGTGCCAAAATCTGTGCTTTGCCACCAATGTGTTTCATCCTTCCTGTCTGAGATCTGCTCTGCTCCATCAGCAACTCAGAGGGCAACTCACACTGCGCAAACCCCACTGCCCATCTGCTGCTCACTCCTTCACTTTGCACTACTCTGCATGCCATTTGGTCCGGTGCTTCTCTCAGATGTTTGCAGCCTTTCCTGGTGCTGAGTGCTCTCTGCAGGGATGGATGCAGAGATGGATCAGTGTACAGGAGCTACAGATCCTGCTCCTTCTGCATGGGCTCTGCGTGCAAGGAGCCCATGAGCTCTCCTCCCCCTTCCATCTTACCCGGTCATGCTTCCCTCACCCTCAGAGCGCCTCCATGGTCCCTGGGCTCAGTCAGAGCTTTTGGAGCAGAGGCAGAGGACAGCCCGAGCAATGCCATCAGCACTGCAGCTGGTGTGGGTGCTGAGGGCTGCACTCATCACACAAACAGTGCTGTTTTGAAGCTTCAACAAATGATACAGAGAAACAAAAAGGGCAATCCAAAGCTGAGGCATGGCATGAGGAGACGCAGTTGCCTTTGGGGGGTGCTAAGGATGAGCTTTAGGTACAGGAGCACGCTGTGCTGCAGGCTCTTTGGTAGGGTTGAAGTCTCTGCTACTTGGGGGGGGGGGGGGGGGGGGGGATAGGAGATTTTTTGCTGTTTCCTGCAGAGGTAAATCTGCCCAGGAGGCAGTGCTGACCAAGGCTTGTGCTGGGCTCCTGTTGGCACTGCAATCCAAGAGGCTCTGCCAGGTGGTGGCTGCTCCAGCCTGGGCACAGCTCCATGCCACTGGCAGCCTCTGGCTGGCTGTTATTTCACAGGTGACTCATGGTTAGTGCCCAGGTGGTGAGGCTGGCACTGCTCCTGAGGGCAGACTGAGGCTTGAGCTGGAGATGCAACCGGTGTCAGAGTTTTGCCCCATATCTGGTGCTGGGGGCATGGCATGGAGCATGGGCAGAGAAGGCCAGGCTGGATGCTCAGCACACCTAGAACACGGTCTGGCACCTTTTCTGTTTCCATTTCTCCAGATGTTGTTGCGGTTCCTGTATTGCCAGATTCTGAAGAGGGAAGAGTTAAAGGAAACCACAGCCTGGTGCTGAGAGCAGATTGAGATCTTGTGGCTGCTGCAGGAAGCCTGCTCCCAGGTATCTTCCAGCAGAGAGCATGCAGCCTGCAGCAGGTTCCTAAGCTGTCAGGAGCCGTGTTCCATCCCGGGCAGCATGGCTCACGGTTATCACAGCTGCTCGCTGTCTGAAGGCAGCCTTGAACTGGGGAAGGTGATGGGTGAAAGCAGCCGGGGTGACACAGCAGTGTGTGCATGGCACGGCCACATGCTGTGCAGCATGCTAGGCATCCCCCCACAAGCAAACCCATATGGTGGAGGGGAACACAATTTTGGGGCTTATGGGACTGTGCCAAGTACCGAGAGCTGACCCCGCTCTCACCTCCATGGCTCTGAGCTTGTGGATGCAGGGGATGTCCTTGCTGTGTCCACCCTCTGAGCTGAGGGACCACATCAGTGCCACTGCACAGAGCAGGAGGCACCTGGCCAAGCAGGGATGGTGAACGGAGCACGGAGCACGCGGCGGTGACTCAGCTGTGACCTGGCTGCACCAACCCCAGCCTTTCGCAATGTGTTTACCGGGATGCAGGCAGCCTGTGCTGTGCATGAACAGCAGCCTCAGCCCTAAACCTGCTCGCCAGGCTCCCCACCCCACACTGCTCTGCTCCTGTAAGCGATGCTCATGCTGAGGCCAGGCAGCATGCTCCTAGCACAGCCAGAACTATCCTAAACACAGCCCTGGGGAGGTGGTGGCACACGGGAAGTGGTGCTGTATCACTGCAGGGAGGATGGCAGAAATTCCCCTGCTTTCCTGATGCCCTTTTGCTGCCCCAGCCACCCCCACCTCCTGCAGGTCCTGTGTATGTATCCCAGGTGGACAGGGCACAGAAAACCATGGGCAAGTCCCTTCTGACAGAAGATTTTGGAGCAAAAGGCAAAGTTTTGAAAATTTTCCCTGGAGCAAAGCCAAGGGCAACAGATCTGAGTCATATTCTGTTTTGTTTCTACATCTTGTGGAGTCTGAGATGGGAAATGCTGGTCAGAGGCAGAAAGCTCCAACATTTCACCATGAGCTGAAATGGGCAATGCCTGGCGGTGCCCCAGTTCTGGAGTGGGTGAATGTCAATTTGTGGTCACAGCACTGCAAGAATGAGCAAGAATCGGCCATCAGCGTTCCTGCAGCCCCTGAGCCCAAGGCCAGCCATGGGCAGGAGCACCTGGGGACCCCAGGAAAGAGGTCTGAGAGCCGTCAGGCAATTTTAGCATGGCCACATTCATCCTTTCTGCAGTGGGCACCGCAGGGCACTGCAGAGTGATGCCACTGTTTGCAAGAGTGCTGCTTGTGTGTGACCATGAGGACTCTGCTCAGGTGCCCATTTTCCAGCAGGTAACCTTAAATCTCAGCTCCTGGTTGAGCAAACTGCGTGCCCACATCCTGCCGGGCTCCCTGCTGGCAGCTTTCCATCGCACCACTCGTGTCAGCTCCCAGTGCCAGCGACCTGTGTCACTGCATCGTCCCTGGGATATTTACTGCTGCCCCGTGCGGTTACCAGGCACGGCTCAGGCTGGCAGCAGCTCACACTGCAGGCACAGCCTGGCATTCACAGCCTGGCGGAGCTGCAGCAAAGGCTCGGTGGGTGGCTGCACAGTGCTGCTGCTGGAGACGTGCACAGCGCATGGTGCTGTGCCAGGGCTGGGCGCTGCTGCTGGCACACACTCAGGCTGCAGGGCACGACTGCCTGCACTGCCACAGCGGTGCCCGCGCCCTCACCCCAGCACCGCGGCGTGGGGCAGGGCCTGCGATGAAAGAAAAACGTCTGCACCCACCCCGTGCCAAGAATATCTGCCCGTGGGGCGTGTGCTGCCATGGGCACGGCTGCTCCCACCGCTGCAGTTTCCCTGAGCTGCAGCCCCATAGGCGGCTCAGCTCTCTCCCCTGGCGGTGCGGTGCCCGGGGCTGCCCTGCAGTGGGGCTGGGCGGGTTTGGGCTGTTGTAGGGCATAACGTTTGCACCCACATCCATAGTCAGCCGTGCCGGTGGCACAGGGCAGATCCTCGGCTGTTTTCCCACTCGTGTGCCTTTCCCCGACTGCAGCCTCGGATGGCAGGCAGGGACGGGTGACAACGTGACGGTGCGACAATGTGACGGTGTGACGGGTGACATGGGCGGCTGCTGCTGCCCCGCCCTGCAGCACTGGATGTACGTATATGGGTGGGTGACCGGCCGCCCAGGTCAGAGCATCTCCTGCTCCCCAGTCCCGAATGGAAGTTTGGGCCGAGGGACGGAGCAGGCAGAAGGAAACAACCGGTTGCTGTGACGACCAGCAGCGCGATGAATGGAAGCGGCGCCGTCTGCCTGCAGCGCACGGCCGGTGGCACAGTGGGGTCTGCCCAGCTCTGGGCAGGGGGGCACCGGGGGGCACCGGGGGGCAATGGTCGCTCAGCCCCCGGCGCACCGCCCCCCCCCCATCTCAGCAGTTCCCACACCATTTTCTTCTCCTGCGATAGGCGCCGTGCGCCGAGCCGTGTCGGCAGCGCAGCCAATCAGAGCACAGCTGGCGCTCCCGCAGGTGCGGCGGGGAGGAGCTGTGATTGGCTGCTTGGGTCCCTGCCGAGGGGATCTTGCCGGCAGCCGCGCTCTGATTGACTGCTTCAGTCCCACCTGAGGGGACCTGGGCTCCGATTGGCTGCTTTGGTCGCTCCTGGAAGCTCATTGGTGAGAACTTGGGTTCGGTTTCTGGTGGTCACGGTGCGCCCTCGGGGCGGTGCCGTGCGTCTCACGGACCCGGAGCCGCGTGCGGTGGTGCTGGACGGCGTCCGGAGCTGTGGGCGCTCGGTTCTGGGCTCAGGCTGTGCTCTTGGGCTGCGGTTGGTCCGCGGACACCTGACTGAGAGGTTTGCTGTTTGATGAGGGAGCATTTGTGTTGCTGCTGGAGGTCAGTGCTGCTGCAGCGCCCCGTTGAAGCCATTTCTACCCCATACAGGCAAAAAGGGCATCCCCTCCTGCAGCTTTCCCACAGCGCCTGAGCCGTTCTCACCACGCTCTGCTGGCAGAAGTGCCTTTGTGCCATCTGGCAGCACTGCCAGCAGCTCAGCTGTGTGGCACAGGCTCAAGCACTCACCCATGGCTGTGTATCTGCCATCCAGCAGTGAATGCTGGCATCACGCGGACAGCCCCAGGTGCTCCTACATTCTGCGGGACCTCCGTGCCCACAGCCAGGAGCCTGCAGGAGCCCAGGTGTGTGGAGCAGGCTGGGCTCTGCCCTGTGCTTCCCATCCCTTCACTCAGCAGCTCAAGAGGTGCTTTGCCACACGTTCTGTGCATGAGGATCTGCTATTCAGTCCCTGGTTTCTCTCTTTCCTCGCTGCCTTTGCTGTCTGCTGGCCACCCCAGGTTTGCTCCCGCTGACGTGCTTTCGTTGCTACAAGACCCGTCAGGGAGAGAGCCTGACTTCTCCAGGAGGCGATGACCCAAGTCCTGGCAGACGTGGGACGGCTCTCAGCCAGGCTGTTAGACCCTGAGCGAGGTGTGAGCAGCAGAACGGTGTCACAAAGTTATTCCCCACCCTGAGTCACGAGTGCAGGGAGGGAACACGGCCACGCTATCAGCTCCACGCTGCAATTACAGCCACATCACTGCCCATGAGCTCACGTCAGCTGCTGAGCTGCCACGCCTGGCAGATACCGGGATGGGGCTGTGGCACATGGTGACTCAGAGCCACTGGCTTCAGTGTGGGGCTGAAGGCACTGACCTGGATCTCAGGGAGAACACCTTGCGCTGTGCTGCTTTATTGCAGCATGGAGAAACCCCACTCTGTGTGGGCTGCTGGATGGTGGCCATGCAGGTCAGTGCTGAGCAGATTCTCTGTGCCCATCCCGGGTCACTGTAGAACTGCGGCAGGATGATGCCCACCCCGCTGGCATGGTGCTCAGCTCCCTGTGTTGGGCACAGCGGCCGATCCTGCGTGGCACAGCACAGATGGTGGCTTTTCTCCTGGGCCTCCTGGGTGAGATCTCCCCCAGTTTTGGCAACAGCGATGAGAACGTGAGCAGCTCCAAGGGACACCCGCAGCACTTCGGGTCTTGATGTGACCCTGGGAGGACGGAGGGCTTCTTGGGCACAGGGTCTCCGGCCCCAGCCCTCATTTGCATGCGTGCCAAGCAGGGAATTTCCCCCATTTTTCCATCAGCAAGAAGCCGAACTTTCTGCAGGATGACCTTTGTCCCCACCCAGGGTGGGGCGACAGCAGCTGCGAAGTGTCACCGCAGGGTTCTGCTCCCCGCCGGCAGGACAAACCCTGCTGCAGGGGGCTCTGCAGGGCTGCGGGCAGCTGGAGTGGGATCTGCACTCACCCTGCACTGCATAGCGGGCCCCTGGAAGGACAGGGACCCAGGCAGAGGCCCCAAGGGAATTGACCCTGCGGCAGGGGGGAATGCGCAGTGGTGGCATTGGTGGCACCATCTCTGCAGTGGCAGAGGCTGTCGGCGAGGATGGCTGATGTGTGTGCAGAAGGAGCAGCACCGGGTCAGGCTGTCAGCAGCCACTGAAGGTTTGAAGGGAAGTGGGGGCATCAGCTCAGGAGATCAAGGCTGGGTTTGGGATGGGGGTCTCTGGGTGGCACATTTGCAGCATGGGAACCTGTGGCAGCTGCTGCATGGCCATATCACCCATTAAGCCATGTCCTCTGGGTGCACCAGAGCTCCGGGTGCAGCCCCCCATCCCTCTGTGCCCCATAGGGTGTGTGCTGCCAGAACCTTGCCAAGTCCAAAGCACTCAGACAGCAAGTTGTGGTGTTCCCAATAAGAAGAGATCAAATAATCACTGAACCATAAAATAATTTCACAGAATCACGTAGGTTGGAGATGTTCTTCATGATCACCAGTTCTGACCATCACTGTGACTTACTGTGTCCCATCACCAAAGTCCCTCTGCAGCCCCACTGGTTTTGGGCTGCAGGAGTGGCTGAAAACAGCTCAGGCACTGAAACACCATTAGATTAGGAAACAAGGGTGACAAAACCCCTGCAGCACAGTGCCCTCACCAGGGATGTCCCCAAGGGGATGCTGCAGTCATCTCTCACATCACAGCTCTGTGCTGCTCCAAACCCCCCTCACAGCGTCGCACCAGGCACCATATTGGCCAAAAAAAAGAAAGCAGAGGGTTTGAAGGCGGCCTGTTTCCTATGAGGAACTCAGTGGTTTTGCTCCCAGTTGCATTCACGAGTCCTCGAGTGTTCCACGGGAATTTGTGAGCCAAGTGCCAACAGGGTTCAGACAAAAGGGCTGAGCTCGGCGCCTCTCCAAACAGCCTGCGCCGCTTCCAGGACATCACTCGTTTTATTGTGCTGGCAAATATTGCCTTTGCCCTAAGCTGAACTCGCCTTGGGCTTTCAGATCCTTGCCTGAACACCCAGCTGCAAACAGAAGGGCTGATGGAAATGGCTGCAAGGCTCGGGGAGGCCCCGCACCCAACATCCCGCAGCCGCTCAGGGCCATCGCTCCCCGCCGTGCCGAACAGAGCCGAGCCTTCAGGCCGCGCTTTAAGGCCACGGCTCTGCCTGCTTGCTGCGTCCTTTCCCTGCCCTCTCCCCACTTTCCAAAGAAGCGGGCAGGGCGCTGGGCAAACAGGTGTGGCTGAGCCCCTGCTCTGCTCCCAGGGAGCTGCAGGCAGGGCTGTGTGCTGCAAACAACGGGCTGCTCTCCTGGTATCGGGCAGGGCCCCAAAAGGCTCATCGACAGAAAGTCAGACCATAATGATGCCGTGTAAGCTGCAACACCACTGGGACCCATCCAGGCAGCCCCTATTGTGGTGATAGGGATGTAACAGGTAGGAGGTGAAGCGGTGCTGAGCAGCTTCATCTCTCCCTTGGGCTGCAACAAAGGCCTCTCGTTGCAAAGCGGCAGCTTTCAGAAGCCCCAGAAGGTGGGCAGGACCTTTGGTGTGCTGCTCAGAAACTCTTCTCTCTTTTGCTCCATTTCTGACAGCTCCAGGCCCATTGTGGTATTGTCCCTATGGGCCCGAGGGGGACGTGTCAGATGGGATGTGATGTGTGTGCAGAGGGTTGGATGGGATATCAGGAAAAGGGGATTTGGGCAGAAACCTGTCCTGGCTGACAGCTGGGAGCTCCGACTGATGCGGCGCTCTGAGGAGATGCTCACAGAGCCCGGCGCACTCATCTCCAGAGAGACAGCCTCAGCCCGGCTGCGAATGTGGGCCGAGAGCAAAAATGCGCCGTTCCCAAAGAGCCTCCGGGCCCCGCGGTTCGGGGCCGCCGCGGGCTGGGCGCTGCTGAGCCCAGGGAGGGCCGCGGTTCCCCGGGCAGCAGAGCCGGAGGTCGCTGCCGTGCCGCGGTGTCACCTTGCCCCAGTGAACTCCGCTGCTGTCTGCAGGCGGTTCCACGCCGCACCCGCTGTTGTGCAATGAAATGAAACTAAAAATAGCCCCGCTCCCTGCAAACAGCGCCGGGCTGGGGCGGCAGCGGCCGAGGGCTCCATCCAGAGAGCGGCTGCGGGCACTGCGAACGCTCCGTCCTCCTCCTCCTCCTGCAGGGAGCGCCGCCCGTCTCTGCGCTGTGGGTCGCCGGGGGGGAGGAGGAGGAGGAGTCACCCATCCTTCGGTTATCCAGCGTAATCCGAACGCCGGCAGCGCTCGGCTGCCCAAGGGCCGTGCCCCGTGCCTCTGGGCGCTGCAAAGCAGCTCTGGTTTCCCTCTCTTAGAGATCACCTTTTTGGGGTTTGGTCTCCACTAACGAGAACGTGCAACTAATTTTAGATCTGCTTGGCTGTTCCCCTGGCTGCTGGTGTCCTTGGAACAGAGCACCTGGAGCACTCAGCAGCCTCACCTGCTGCTCAGTCGCTGCTGAGCTCCAGCTGAGCCATTCCCCTTTTTATAGGTTGGCCAGAAATCTGTGCGGCCACTGCTCCCAGGACAGCCCTCAGGCATTCTCACTGTGCTCCTGCAGACCCCAGCAGGAGCTGGAGTGCTGCTTCACCTTCAGAAGTATCCAGGCATGAGAATCCTCCACTTCTCTCTGCCTCTTGCAGCCCGTTCGTTGCCCAGAGTCTTCCTCAGAGCCCATCGACTCACAGAGATGGCACAGACCGAACCTCCGAGCTGGAAGGCAGAAATAGGTCAGCTCTCCCCAGAAGCTTTTGGAGCAGATCCGACAGCTGCTTCCCCATGTGACAGCGGGGATACCTGTGCGAGGAAGGAGGAAGGAGGAAGGAGGAGTGCTCCCACCGCTGGCACAGGGCAGGAGTTGGGATGGATGTGAGTTACAGGTTACAAACCGAGGGGGAGAACCTGTGGCTTAGAAACCTCGTGAAGTAAAGTGATGAGTGAATGGATTCACATGTTAGGTTAGCCAGGACCAAAGGAATTCAGCTTTTGTTTGTTGGCTCTGTTTGTTTTCTAAGGAGTGCGTAGGATAAAGTTTAATTTACATAACACACTGTTCTGTGACAGCAGAGGTGATGGGAATGGGGAGAGGTGAAGGCAGGAGGTCAGGGATCCTCAGTCCTCCTCAGACCACTGCTGGGGGGCAGCACTGCAGCCGGTCCCAGGTGCCAAACCATGGGCATCTCGGTCTGGGTTCAGAGAATCGTGTCATACCATCATAGAGCCACGGAGCTGTGGAGTCATGGAGCTGTAAAGCCAGAATCATAGACTCACAGAGCGGTTGGGCTGGAAGGTCCCTTAAAGATCACAGAACTGCAGAACCACAGATGGAATACTTGGGTTGGAAGGGCCCTGGAAGATCCCAACCCTTGCCTTGTTCTGGTTGCCCCCCACCAGCTCAGGCTGCCCAGGGCCCCATGGGGAGATGCTGGGGGTCTCTGGAGTGCAGTGGAGGATGCGCAGCCCGGGCTGTGGCTATCAGCTTTTGGCAGCGTCCCGGCAGCGGTGGGTGACCAGCAGAGGGCCCGGCTCTGCCGCTCCTTTATCCCGCCCGGAGCGCCCCGCAGAGCCCACAGCAGCGGCCGCAGCCGGACCGAGCGGAGCTCCTCCGGCCCCTCCTCGTTCCCCGCAGCCCCGGGGCTGCTCCGTCAGACGCTTCCCGCAGAGGGTGCGGAGGACATCATGCCTTCGCCCCCATCGCTCGTCCTCCTGCTGCTGGCACTGCCGGGGGCCGCGGCGATGCCGGGCGCAGTCGGGCGGCACGCAGAAGGTGGCGTGCGCCCAAACCAGGGCGCAGGTGGAGGCGGGATGCTGCCGGTGGCTGCACAGGATAACGCAGAGCTGAAGGCGCGGCCGCGTCGGGGCACGGTGGAGGACTCCAAGTCGGTGCAGCAGTACGTGCCGGGGGTGCGGGTGGAGTTCCCACGGCCCATCAACGCCGCCAGCCTGCACCCCACCAGGGCCATGGTGCCGTCCAGCACCGACCCCTCTGAGCAGCAGCGGGGGGTCCCCACGGACGGGGGGGCTGAGCCCGCCGCCAACCTGACCACGGTGTCCGACAAGAGGCTGCAAATCCAGAACCCGCTGTACCCGGTGACGGAGAACTCGTACAGCGCCTACGCCGTCATGTTCCTGTCCCTCATCGTCTTCGCAGTGGGCATCATTGGGAACCTGTCGGTGATGTGCATCGTGTGGCACAACTACTACATGAAGAGCGCCTGGAACTCCATCCTGGCCAGCCTGGCTTTCTGGGACTTCCTCATCCTCTTCTTCTGCCTGCCTGTGGTCATCTTCAACGAGATCACCAAGAAGAGGCTGCTGGGGGACATCTCGTGCCGCATCGTGCCCTTCATGGAGGTAAGGAGCTGCTCTGCCCCCTTCTTTTGGGGGTTCCATCGCTGCCCAGGGCCTGGCACTGTGTGCCGAGACCTCACCGTGGGGGAACATTCCCCATGTTGACTGCTGAGCAGAGCTGGGGCAGGGATGGGGTTGGGAACCTGAGATCTCTGCTCATTCCTTATGGGTGAAAAAAACGACCCCAAGATATAGAATCATGGGATAGAGTCATTCAGGTTGGAAAAAACCTTTAAGATCAAGTCCGACCAGGAACCTAACGCTACCAAGTCCACGTTAAGTCCCCAAATCACCCCAAATCTTCTGGAGGTGCGCTCTGCACAGTCCTGGGGGCGGCCAGGCTATTAGTGCAGGTATTAGTGCAGGAGGCCCCAGGAGCAATTGTTCGTGGCCTGGATGCACACACCTGCGCAGGGCATCCAGAGATGCACTTTGGGTACAGGTCTGGGTGATTCCAGGCCCAGCCCTACGTGTGCCCTGACCGCAGCCAGCACCTGCAGGTTGCAGCCCGGCACAACGAGATGATGGGCTGCCAGCATCCCAACAATGCCTCTGTTGCTCAGTGAAGCAGAAGTTGCTCATTCCTGGAGGTCTCCCATCCCAGACTTATTAAGTGAGGGCTTTGTTGCATTCCTGCCCTCCACCTCAAGCATCCCATGGCACGACGAGGCAGCAGGAGTACTCAGATAGGGGCAGGAATACGGATGGGCATTTGCCAAGGCAGGTTCAGTGCTGGGTGAGAATGGAAAGGGAAGGGGAATGCCCCCAAAGCAGAGCCCTTCATGGGGAGGTGCTGCTGTGACCTGAATCTGGGCGGTCCAGTTTGCTGCACCTGTGAGGGTGGCACCTCCAGGATCAGTGAGCCAGCAGCACTGGACTGCCTCAGGATCCACCAAAGAGGGATGCTGAGATCTTGCTGAGGGGGATGCTGAAGGATGGGCACAGCACAGCTCTGGGGATGTGTGTCCCAGCACAGTCCCCAAGGACCAGGAGAGGAGAGCCTGGGGGCAGCCTTAGGGTAAAGGAGAGGCGGTGGTACAGCTGGTGCTGAGCAGAAGTGCTGGGACACGAGCAGCACTGCTGGGCGGTGGGGCTGGGTATGGGATGGCAATGGCAATGCTGTGCTGAGGGCCATGGTGCTGTCAGGGGAGACGCACAGAAACTGAGTGGTGATGCTGGGTGTTTGGCATGAGCTGCTGTGCCCTGCAGCACTAATGAGGCCAACTCAGAGCCACTGCAAAGGGCACAGCGGGGATGCCAGAGCTGTTCTGGGTCGGAGGTGCCAGGTCTGTTTCTTGCAAAACCCACTGGCAGGTTGCTGCATGCTGCACACACATCACAAGGTTTCCCAAGCGCTGGGAATGTCCTTCGGCACAGGGGGATGTTTGGTGGCTTCGTGAGGCCAGGAACAGCCACAGGGCTTTGGGGCAGCAGCATGTGACTGCTGTGCTCCTGGCCAGGGGCTGCGGGGTTGAATGCTGATTGTGACCCTCGGCGCCTGGGCAGCCCTCCCTTTGCCTCCTTTGGCCTCTTCCCTTTGGCAAACAGGGGTGTTTCTCCTCAATGCAGTGGAAATTGCCCCGAGCTGGTCTGTGACAACGGTGTCCTCAGCTCTATTGGGCTGCCTGGGAAGCAGGCAGCAGATCTGCAGAACAGGGCAGGGACGAGCCAGCCTGGGCAGCCAGGGCCATGGGAAGGCTTTGATGGGAGCAGAGGTCCGTGCTTTTCCTCTCCAAAAACATCCAGAATAGAAGAAGAGCCTGAGAGACAATCCTGCTGTTCCCACCCTGGCTGGATGGACAGACTGGCATCCATCAAAGCTTTGTGCAGAACAGAGAGCAGTGCAGGGACACGTGGGTCAAGGGACGCTTATCCGGCGCCCCTCCAGGAGTCACAGGAAGGTGGCTCCACACCTGGGACGCGACCTCTGCCAAACCTTGGAGGAAGGCTCTGGGGCTGTTGGGTAGCTGGGAGTTTCCAGTGCCATCGCCAAGTCAACCCCTCCGAGGCCCCCACTGAAGTCCCACCTGTTCTGCTTCCTCTTCACCAGGTCTCATCCCTGGGAGTCACCACCTTCAGCCTCTGCGCCCTGGGCATCGACAGGTTCCACGCGGCCACCAGCCCGCAGGCCAGCGCCCGGCCCATCGAGCAGTGCCAGTCCATCATTGCCAAGCTGGCTGTCATCTGGGTGGGCTCCATGACGCTGTCGGTGCCCGAGGTCCTGCTCTGGCAGCTGGCCCAGGACACGTCGCCCGTGTCTGGCGTGGTGACCGAGTTTTGCACCATGAAGCCTTCGTCCAACCTGCCCGAGTCCGTCTACTCGCTGGTGCTCACCTACCAGAACGCCCGGATGTGGTGGTACTTCGGCTGCTACTTCTGCCTGCCCCTCCTCTTCACTGTGAGCTGCCAGCTGGTGACCCGCAGGATCCGCGGCACCGAGCAGAAGGCCGAGTGCCGTGGGACCAAACACAGCCAGTGTGAGAGCCACCTCAACTGCACCATCATCGGGCTGACCGTCATCTACGGGCTCTGCACCACCCCTGAGAACGTCTGCAACATCGTGGTGGCCTACATGTCCCCCGACATGTCCAAGCAGACCTTGGACCTGCTCAACCTCATCAACCAGTTCTTTCTGTTCTTCAAGTGCTCGGTGACGCCCGTCCTGCTCCTGTGCCTCTGCAGACCCCTGGGCCAGGCCTTCATGGATTGCTGCTGCTGCTGCTGCGAGGGCTGCGGTCCCGATGCCGCCTCCAGTGAGGGCAGCGCCGATAGCAAGCTCAAGACAGAGATGTCCTCCTCCATCTTCTTTGACAAGCCCCGGGAGTCCCCTCCGCCCCTCCTGGCTCTCGGCACGCCGTGCTAAGTGCCAACCAGGAGCCGTAGAGAGCATTTCACCACCTCCTCCCAAGACCAAACGTTGTTTCTGCCATTAGTGCCCCGTGCCCGGACGTGGAGCAAGCAGGAGAGTCAGCTCAGGGGCTGCACCATGGGCTTCAAACCCCGTGTTGGGCAAGGGGTGTCCCGTCCCCGTGGCTACAAGTGGCCTTCTTGCCTCTGCCCAAAGGACATCAGCTCCCTCTGTGCCTGGCCAGGCTGGGAGGTTGCTGCTCTGCTGATGGAGTTGTGCAGGAAAGGTCCCATCTGCTATCAAGGAGGGTTTGCAGAGGACTTAGCAAACACAAACTGCCCTCGTCCTGTCCCGTCCCCTCCTGCCAGCCCCCTCCACAGTAGGAGAAGGTCCCAGCGACCAGATCCCAGCAGTGCCCTGTAAGAGCTCAATAAACCAGTAAACTAGAGCACGTTGTGCATGTAGACATGCAGAGCAATGGGGGGTCAGAGCACGGTGGGCTGTGTGACCCCACGCTCTTCCCTTAGACCTGGGGGCTCTGGGTGGGCACGGGCAGCTCAGTGGGGTGAGGACACACGGGGGTCAGGAAAGCGGCGTTGGGCCAGGCAGTGGCTGAGGGTAATGGCGTGCTGCTGAGAGCCAGGGCAGCCTCTGCTGAGCTCCTCCAAGCACTCAGTGCTTTGTGGGGTTGGGTTGGTCCCAGCAAAGCTCAGCACTGGGCAGCAGTGCCCTACAGCCTGCAAAGCACTGTGCAGAACCAAGATCCCACATCCCATCCAAAGAGCCCCACGCAGCGCTCCCGGCTCCTCGTCCACTTTGCCCATTAGGGGCACAAAACCCACCCGAGGTGCCGATCTCAAACCAGCACACGTTCCAAACCCAGCATCCACGTCTCACCAGGGCTTACCAAGGCAGGCTGCTGGGAGCAGCGAGGGCAGGCTGGCCGTGCCGGGCCCCCCCGTGCTGCCCCCAGAGCCGAGCTGTGAAAGCTCCTTGTGTGTGTGGCTGGCAGCCGCCCCAGCGCAGGATGCCGGGCAGAGGGAGACGGTTGCTACGGGCGGGTGAATGCGAGGGGCTCACTGTGGGCTTTGTGCAGCAGCACCCACCGAGCTTTGCTTTCTCAGCCCTGTTGCCAGGGAAACAAAAGCCCCAGTTTTCTTCCCAGTAGCACAAAACTGAGTTTTTCCTTTCCCTCTGCCAGCCCTCCCCGCGTTGTGCTGACGCTGCTGGGGCTGTGGGGGTTTGGGAGCTCCTCACGGCAAAGGGCGTGCATTGGGGCACAGATGCCCGGCAGGGTCCCGGTTAGGGCACGGCTCCCCAGGGCTGGGCCCCCTGCATAGGCAGCAGCGAGGCGGGAGGAAGGGCGAGGTGGCCGCTCTCAGGCGCTCACTCAGTGCCGCTCCGTCCTGAGCCCCGGCCAGGGACGAACAAAGGCCGGCTTGTTGCTGCGGCTGTGTGGGGAGGAAGGAGCCAGGCTGGGGGCAGGGAGGGGGGGCTGTGCAGCCCATGCAGGCGATGCGTGGTGCCTGTTGCACCCCAGTCTCACTCAGACCCCGCGCTCAGGCAGGCAGGCAGGGTGCCGTAAGCACCGCTCACAGCCCACAGGGAAGAACTGCTAGAGGCAGGAGGGCAGAGATCAGACACCCCAGCACAGCTGCTCCAAATCCAGCACTGCTGTCCCAGGATAGGCCCAGAACACAGTGTGGGCGAGAGGAGAATCCAGCAGCGATGGCCACAGCTGGAGGGCTTGGAGCCCATCTCCATGAGTAAACAAACAATGCATTGGGAGCCATCGGATCGGTTCCAGCAGGTCCTGAGTGTCACCATGGGGACTGCAATCCAGACAGAGGCACCAGGTACTGCAGGGTGAGCAGGGACAGGGGGCTGGGCAGCGCTCCCATGGCACAGGGATAGATAGCCCTGAGGTGGGGGGGAGAGGGGGGAACAGTGGCAGAGAGGAAGCAATGACTGCAACCACACCCACCAACGCAAAATTGTTAATTTATTATTATTAGGAGGCAAAAAAATTGTACAGTTACAAGAATCATTTCCCAACAGAGGTCAAATTTGCGCCAAAATATCTCTTAAAAAAAAAAAATGGGGCGGAGAGGGATGACAACACTTTACAATCCATTAAATTAAAAAAAAAAAAGAAAAAAAGAAACCTCTCTTTGTGCAATTCTGCAAAAATGAGAACAGAAGGGAACCCCCGGCCTCACCACCCCCAGGAGCCACGCAGGAGCTGAAAGCCCCCATCGCCCGCCATCCCCACAACCCCACTGGGGCTGGGGACAGGGCCAGTGCCTTCCCACTACGTCAGACCTGGCCCCATCCTCCCTGCTGCTGCCAGCATGCCCCCCTTACCCAGAAATATCCCACCCTCACCAGCCCCAAGCAACCCCAAGGCTGCACCAGCACAGACCCAGTAACTCAGCACAAAGGGACAAAGACACCCTGGCTCTTGGAGGCCTCCTCTCCTCTCCCCTCCCCACATGCAGGCAAGGAGCCAGCCGTGCCACCCAGCACCCCGAGGCTGGGCAGCAAAGCCAGGGCCAGGGTACAACTGGGCACCCCTGGGGCACCCAGGCGTACGGGGCTGAGGTGGCCAGGGCAGCGAGGAGAGGCGGGGGCAGCTGAGGGCGATGTGTGCAGGCTGGTGGCAGTGGGTTGTGACCAATCCCCATCTCCATGCTGGGGTGAAGAGCTTTGGGATGGGGGGGAGATGGCATTGCCCCCACAAACCCTGCTGTGGGGACTGAAGCCTGGGGAAGGACAGCACAGATGTGCCCCCCGCAGCCCCAGGGTGCTGCAGCTCCTCCTGGGGGACTTGCCTGCAGCCCTATCCGGCCCCATCCTGGGGGCTGCTGTCTGCCACGCACCTCATCCTCCTCCCAGTGCTGAATTCGGGCAGCCCACAGCCTTCCTACAGCTCACAGGGCCCAGTTTAGTAACAGCGCTAGTGCTTAAATTAAAAAATTAAAATATATATACATATATATATACTGTATACACAGACAACAACAGAACAGTGCCAAAGTGGGAAGAAGAGACAGAGAGAGGAAAGGAGGGCAGAGTCGGACATTTTCTTTACAATAAAAACAAGGGCTCCACCTCAATGCGAGTGGAGTCTGGGGTCCCCTAAAAATACCCATCTAGAGAGAAAGAGCTGGAGGGACAGAGCAGGAGAAGGAAAGGGTATGGGCTTGTACAATGGCATCTTCCCGATCTGAGCTGCAGTCCAAGGGATCTCAGCTTCTCCTGGACTTCGAGTGCTGAATAAGCCACTGTAGGGTGATGTCTGCAAAGGCAAGGGGTGTTTACAGCCTCTCCCTTCAGCTATCTCCCCCTCCTGCACTGGGGGAGCAACCTGGGTGCACTACAGCAAGCCCTGGTCCCCACCCACCAGCATCCTGAGCCACTGGCACTCACCAATGTTGTCCTTTTCTTTGCAAGAGATAGAGTAGCAACAAATCTCTCGGTCCTGGATGGCAGAGAGGTTCCTGCAGGAGAGGAAGAGCTCTGGCTGAGTGCTGCAGACTCTGCAGGCTACACTCTCTGCAGCAATGGGTGATGCCTCAAGTCCCTTTGGACTCAGGCTCTGAGAAGGGGGTGCCCCTGTAAGGGCAAAGTCCCCAGGATCTTGGGGACTCCAAGAAAGGCCGAGTGAAGGCACTGTTGCGTTGCTCCTGCTGTCTGACAGCCAGGCTGGCACAGGGGCTGCATGACAGGCAGGAGCAACCTGGCCTCCAGGAGATCCTGGCCAAGAAATCTCACAGCTTTGCTCAGAGCATCGTACAATTCAGTTACACAGCACAGCTGGCAGATCGCAGAATGGCCAGGGTTGGAAGGGACCTCAAGGATCACGAATCTCCAACCCCCTGCCACACGCAGGGCCACCAACCTCCGCATTTAATGCCAGACCAGGGCTGCCCAGGGCCCCATCCAGCCCGGCCCTGAAATGAGATGGGGCACGAAAGACTTTGGGAACTGCACAGGGTGCACAAAGGATGAGGGCAATCTCTGAGCAGTGCGGAGATGCCCCGGGCCGAGCTCCTGGCACGGTGACACCCTGAGCCACCGCAGAGCGCTGAGCACGGCCTGCCGGGCCCCCGCGCCCCCCAGCGGCACAGAGCCCAGCTGCCGCCCCGGCTCCTGCAGCCCGCGGGCTGTGCTGCTCAGGCAGCTCCTGTCCCAGCCCTGGCCCCCCAGCACTTACATCTTCTCAATGAGCTCCTTCTCATCCAAGGCACCAGGCAGATCTCGCTTGTTCCCCAGGACTAGGACCTGTAGAAGGGGAGAGGGGACGTGTGAAGCTCCTGGGCACCAGAGTGTGAAGGGAACGGAGCCTGGCACCCTGCACCAAGACCAGTTTGGGATGTGAGAAGTCCAGGCTACTTCACCAGAGGACAAAGAAAATCCCTTCAGCGGGCAATGAGAAGGCAGAGCACCTCCATTAACGGTGTTCATTGGCTTGTACCCAGCATCTCCTGCATACTTTCCTGTCCCACTGAGAAGCTGCCCAATCTATCCCCTCTGAAGGACACCGGTTTCCCTTGGGGCATGTAGGACACTCCTCCAGGAGCCATTTATCTTTGAGCAAAAAATCCAAGTGAAGCTGGATGGGCTAAAATTGACATGATCAGGATACAAACACCCTGCAGAGCCTTGCTCCCTGCAGGCAGCCAGCCCAAAAAAAGCAGTGGCTGTTTGCAGTACCCACTGATCTCTTACTTCAAGGCTTTTCACATCCACAAAGAAATCCTAGGACTAAGCAAAGAAAATAAACCCCAGGCAGGACTTCCTCATCGCTCCTGAGCGAACCACACGACTGTCATCTGACAAGGACAGCACTGAGGCAGCTGTAAATCAGGGCCTCTGCAGCAGCACAGCAATACAGCGTCCCCAATTTACATGTGGAGTAGCCTTGTTCTTAAAAAAGAGCACTCTGAAGCGCTGCAAATGCAGTGCCTTATGTCAGAAGCTTAATTTAGGTGGCCACGAATGCTTGGGATGTGGTGCAAGGTCCTAGATCAGCTCCTTTCCAAGGATGCCAATTCCGGAGGCTCCGTCAGCATCCTCCCCTGGCACATGCAGCTGCCAACTGCGAGTCCCACTGCTGACAGCTCATCTCCTGCAAACATCACAGCCGAGCAGCTGTGCTACTGGGTGATGAAACCTGAAGGTCTCCCCTCACAAAAAGGTGCAAATTCATGCAGGGGGACAGTCTCACACATAAGGGATTCTCTTGGTCTCTTCTAAGCCTCCCTCCTAGGGCTGGAAGTGCTGTTCAGCCCAGCCCTGGGATAGAAAGCATCACTTCCCCAGTTTCAGCAGGAGTGCAGTGGGATGGTGTGTGTGCAGTGGATGAGTGGATAGGACACCCTTATCCTACCCAGGCAGCAGCTCACCGGGATGCCCTGGAGCTGCGGCTTGTCGAGCAGGTTATGAAGTTCATTCTTCGAGGCCTCAATCTTCTCCTGGTCAGCAGCATCCACCATGTACCTGAAAGGGAAGGAAACCTGAGCACAGGCATGTGGCAAGCAGAGAGAACTGGTCAGCTGGTGAAGACCAAAAAAATCTGATTTTCTAACTGGGTTTGAACAACTCCAACCTCAGCTTGCAGGTAAATATTTGTTCTTAGGAGTCTGCTTTCCATGAACGTCTTTGCCAGACTTGTCTCCATCTTGGACTCTCTGGGAGTGAACTTCCTGCAATATTTGCAAGTAGGGGACATGCAAGGACACTCACAGACTGCTGACAGTCAGCAGCAAGCGCTGCACAGACTCCTCTAAGCACAAGGTTCACTCAGCAGCACAAACATGGACCCGGGAATACACTGCTGGCCATTAGCCCTCACATTATCCTCTTGAAAAGGGCCAAGACCCCTCTGACCTTTGCTCAGTCCCTCTTATGGCTGAGCAGCACAAAGCAACCAAGGGAGCAGGGAAAGGCAAGATCCAAGGCGTACAGCTGGGCTGAGGAATGCTGAGTGGAAGGGAAGGCTCCACAGGGCTGCGATTCTGGAGACACTCGAGGTGCATTTGCTGCCCTGTGCTCAAAGCCCATGAGGCACTGAGACTGCGATGCCCTGCCCAGTGGTGGAGCTGCTCAGCCTTGCTCAGTACCCTCAGGTAGGGTGAGAAGGATGAAGGGACGGCCCCACGGCTGGCCAAGCTGTATGTTGTCACTGCCGCTGATGGATACTCACACGATGGCACTCACTCCACGGCAGTACCGCTCCCACATGCTGCGAAAGCGCGGCTGGCCGCCGATGTCCCAGAGCTGTGACAGGAAGAAGAGCCATTAGCACAACCCCCCATCACAGGCTACCCTCCCAGCACGCACCAAATGCAGCCCCGTCTCCTCCTCTGTGCCCACCAGCGCCTGATCTCAAACCCAAGGATGAGGCTCCAGACTCGATAAAGCAAGCAGCTGGAGAGCATTAGTCCTGGGTCAGTGCCTCCCGTGACTTAGAGAGGCTCTGACAAGCCTCTGCTCACACAGAGAGCTGCCCTGGCCAGAGCCCGGGGCCTCTTCCCCATGCCCACCATCCCAGGAGCCTGGAGGAACTGATGCATTTGCCAGTTAAAAGCAGTAGGCCTGCTCTCAGAAACACTGAAGCATTTCCAGCTGAGCTGCAGAAGGAGATGACCAGCCCACAGTTACCTCCTAGTACAGACTGGGGACCTGGAAGACCCAGGGGGACAGGAACCTCTTCTCCCTTCACCCTCAAGGCAGAGAACACACCTAAAAGCTGTGCCCTTTCTCCCCAACCCTCCCACTCTCAGCAAGGTGACCATGTCTACAAATCCTGACCAGCAAGCTCCAGCTTTACAGCCTGGCCTGGCTCTTACTGCAAAGATCCAGATCTCTTCCATCCCTACTCACAATCTCCTCTGGAAGGTACTGTGCAAACCTAAAGGGCAGATCTTCCTAATAGCAATCCTTAGGAACAAGCAGCTGGCACCGCTGGGATCCTTCAGCCTCCAACGGGAGAGCCCACAGGTCAGCCCTCACCCCAACTTTCCCCCCAGTTGGGAAGATATCTTCTGCACCTCACCTTTATGGTAACGTTCCCTTTGGTGATCTTCCTCATATTGAAGCCCACCGTTGGGATCATGTCTTCATTGAACTGGCCTGACTGCAAGGACAAGCCAAACAGCATTAGGAGGCTCAGAAACCCAACCAGCCTGCCCCAGGGAGTGCAGCAGCATCGCAGGGGCTGAGGGTCTGGCCAGAAACAAACCCAAATCCCCTGCGGGGGCCTCATCTCCCACCCCCCCATCCCCACGAGCCGCCCCTTGGCTGCTGAAGCCTTATCCACACACAGGCAGCAGAGCTCAGCCACGCGCTGGGCTGAAGCATGAAATTGCTGCAGATTCACAGCAGCCCACTGCCACCACAAAACTGGGTTACTGCCGTCAGAGCGGTGAGCAGAAGCCCTCCCTGTGCTGCGGGGAGATCCGCCTCGCCTGCTGGAGGGCTGGGACAGTGCTGGGCCTTCACAGCCCACCTCCGCCTGGATCTGACACTGCTGAGATAATGACGCTCCTCTCCAATCAGCTCCAGCCCCCAGGCCCTCCAAGGTGACTTCAGGACAACAATGAAAACCCATTCATAAAACCCATTTAAAGCCGGGATGAAATCCTGCAGCCCCAGACCTGAAACCACACAAAGAGAAGGCAATTGATGCCATTTTCTGATAAGCAGAATTTAGCCAGTCCTCAGGATTTTCCAAACCTCTTCCAGCAGTTCTGCAATACGCGCCGCTTCCGTTTTTCATTTCCCTTTTGCATTCTGACAGCAAAGAGCAGCAGCCAAGAGGTCTCTGAGCCAAAGTGCACTCAGAAAGCACCCTGGGGACCAGCGGCAGGGAAGAAGGGTGGAGAGCAGGGCTGCAGAACCGCTCCAGCACTCCAACCCACTCCCCCATCCAATAAGCCCAGGCCGGGCACGTGACACCCCCAGGGCGCCATCAGAATCCCACACAGCCACGCTGCTTTGGTGTCCCATGAGAAGACAAGCGATGCTTCTGCCCAGCCCCACCAACTCCCCGCTGGGTTCCTGGCTCCCGTGGGGATGAGCAGAGCCTCCAGCCCAGTCCCAGCCCTGTCCTCTGCAGCGCACAGCCACGCCAGCACCTGCCAGGCCAGGCATCGTCCCTCGCTTGAGGACGCCAGTGGGCTGTCACCCCTTCTCAGCACAGCGCTGCCCCAGACACGGCCTGCTCTGGGTAAAGCACACCTGCCGCTCACAGCCCGCCATCCTGAGCTGCCCCCTTCCTTAGGAGCTCAGTAACCCAGGCTTTCTGCATGGTAGGAACCCCAACCAGGATGCAGGGACATCCAGCACTGCGGTCCTCAGCTCCAGGGCCCGGGGGACACATGTGTGGGCTGCCCCAGTTGCTCCAAGAGCCCACGCAATGTCAGCATGGCCCACGCTGCCCTGACCCACAGCCATCAGCTGCGATGGTGCTCCATGGGACAGACTCATCCTACTGCCTGCAATGCAGCTAAAACTTTTTCTTTTTTTTTTTTTAATAAATACTGTATATAAAGAACATGGCAACACTGAAGCTCACACAGTTTCTTTCAGGAAAATGAGGTTACTCAGATAAAAGAAAAAAAATCTTTGTGTTGTTTTTGCTTCTTCAGCATCGCACAACAGTCCCAAATGTGCCAGACCCCACTGCCCAGCTGCTGCCTTCTCCCAGGGCACAACCAGGAGATGCTACAAGAGCCAGGCAGAGAAACAAAGCTCCACTGAGCTCCTCAAAGCTGCAGCCATCCCTGAGGCTCTGAGACGGTTTGGACCGCAGATTTCCAAGCTGAGCTGCTCGAGTCCCACGCTGCCCTTTTATCTTCACACCCATTTGCACCCACTGATGTTTACATTCTCACTAAGGCTTCCTTTTAAGTTTGTGCTCTTTCATTCAAAAAAAAAAAATAATAATTACAACACAGCTCTTTGCTGCACCTAGAGCTTAGGTTATGCTGTGGGGGAACTCGAGGACAAGGAACATCAGCCAGGTGACACACCAGCAGATCCCTTTGCCTTTGGCTGACCGTGGCCACCTGCAACAAAGCCCTCCCCTGGCACAGCAGCAGCAGGGCTGCAGCTCTGCAGGCAGCCAGCCCATCTTCCAAGCACCTGACTTCCATTTCTGTAGCCAGGTGAAGAACAGCAGCGAAAAATACTGGAAGATGCAAAGCCTCCATGAGCCCCAGCGCTAGCACAAATCTTCAGACTGCAGAATGTCATCTGGACCCACAGATTTCTTGGAGAATCTCTGCATCAGTGCTGAAATCAGATGCTTTTCAGAGTTCAGTTGTTTTTTCTTTCACCCAGAAGCCTGAATCACAGCCACTTCTCCTTCTAACGCTTCTGTTCCGACACCTTAAAGACAGATGAGATGCTTCAAATGCTCCTCACGCAGATCCTGTTGGGTTGGGATTTTTTGGCATCTTGGTTTTTTTCCAGTTGTCTCTGGCAAGTTCACATTTGCAGGACGTTACCTCAAAGATCTCTGTTTGTTTTCGGCGTGTGTCTGCCAAAGAAAATCTGAACTGTCCAAATAACTTCACAGACAGGAGGCCCACCTGCAGAGCCTGAGCACCTTGCCCAATAACCAGAGCCAAAGTGACTGCAAGGTGCTGCACACCCCATCACCAGCTGCTTAACACCAGCAGAACACGCAGCCAGCTTTAGCCCAAGCACTGGAACCTCCCTCAAGAGCTGCCGGAATAACCAGACGTCCCAGTTCCCTACACCAGCCACAGTGGCTAAGTGGGATGAGCCTTTGAGCCTTGCGCTGGAGTCCTGTATGCTGCAAAACTGTCACATGTGAGCCATTCACGTGTAGAACTGGAAACCCCAGAAGCCATCAGGCATGGCTGGGGAGGAGGGACACACGGGGACAGGGCTTTTGGAAAAGCAAGAAGGTGGGGGGCTTCCCCACTATTTCCAGGCACACACAGACAAAACAGCTCAGCAGGTTTGGAGTAAAGCTCCACTTCAAGAGGGAAGAAATTATTTTCTGCTGGATTTTTCTTAATTCAGCCTCTGTTGCTACTAACAGAGAGGCAGCAGCAGGACCAGCCCACACATGGCACTGCTGTGTCCCACCCCGACATGAGACTGCAAAGCAGAGCAATGAATGGCAGCGACAACGTGGGCCCTGGAAGGACTTACAGACAGAGCAGGCACGGAGCTCCCTGTCAGCCACTGCTCACCGAGGGGGGTGGGAGCACCAGGCTGTGTGCTGAGCGCATGCAGCAGCTGCCAGCAATGAGCTTGGGAACACCCAGAGCTGCATCTCAGGGCTCAGCGCAAGGAGGTGCAGCACCGTGACATCGGTTCTGTGGGAAGGCTGGTTTCCATTCCTGCCATGCCCAACCAACGGAAACCCACCCACAGAGAACAGCTGCAGTGCACTGAAGCTTCCAAATTATCTGCAAAACCACCTTTGACAGCGCAGCAGCTTCTGAGCGAGCAGAAATAACTCGCTTTGCTTCAGAGCCGAGGAGCAAGGATGGCGCGTGCAACGGGGCCACAGCCGGGAACTGGGACAGACAGACAGACAGACCCCAGTGAAGCTCTGAGATTCCCGAGAGCCCAGCCCCAAACCTTCGGGACGCACCGCGGGCGGCTCCCATCGCACCGCACCGCGTCTGGAGACGGCGGGGAGAACCCAAAAACGGCCCGAACGCGGGGGGCAGAAGGGGCTTTGCGGGGCGGCCCTGCGAGCACAGCCGGCGGGATTCGGGCTGCGGGGCCGCGCGGCGCGGGATGACAGGCGGGGCGGGGCGGGACGAACCCAGCGGGGGACGCGGCGGCCGGGCTGCAGCCCCAGCCGGGCGCGGAGCCGCGCCTCGGGAGCGGATCTCATCGCGGCCCCACGGAGAGCGAAATCCGCGCCGCCGTCACGGACGGAAGCGCGAGACAAACGGGCCTCACGGGGCCGAACCCCGGCGGCAGCGGGCGGAGCGACGGCCGGGCCTCGGACCGGACCGTGACGGAGCGGCGGCCCCGGGGCGGAACCGAGGGCGGCGCCGGGGCTCCCGCAGAGAGCGCGCCGGGCCGGGGCCGCCCGGGTGCGGGGGGGAGGCCCGGCCCCGACGGCCGCAGGGTGCGGGGCGATGCGGGGCGCGGACTCACCGCGATGACGTTGACGAACGTGGTCTTGCCCGAGTACTGCAGCCCCACCAGGGTCAGCTCCATCTCCTCCTTCCAGAACAGCGCCCGGAACCAGTCCAGCAGCTTGTTGAAAAGGGCCAGCATGCTGCCGCGCCGAGCCCCGCCGGGCCGAACCGTGCGCAGCCGGGCGGAGGCGAGCCGAGCCCTAGCAGAGCCGGGCCGAAGCGGGTGGAACCGGGCCGGGCCGCGCCGAACCCCGCCGCACCGCCGGGCCGCGCAGCGCCGCCGCCCCGGTATTGTCCGCGCGCCTCCTGCCGCACCGCGCCGCGCCGCGCCGGGTGGGGCCCGCGCCGCTCGCCGCCGCTCGCAGCGCCCCCTGCCGGCCGGGAGGACGCGAGGCGCGGCCTGCACGGCGCGGCCCGGGCTCGGTGACGCGGTGGGGCGACGCCGCGCCCGGCAGCTGCACCGCGTGTCAGCGCGCCCCCTGCTGGGAGGGGCACGATGGGGAACTTGGAGGCCGGCCGGGGGTGGAGCGGGACTCGGAACGTCCTCGTGTTTGTGATCCCGGGGCTCTGCTCCGCGTCACAGCGCCTCTCCTCGTGCAGGAAGCTGCAACCCGCGGCACGACTCTCAGGGCGCCCTTATGGAAGGTCATCTCACAGCCTGCTGGGAGCAGCGATCGGAAGGGGCTGAAAGGGGACGGAGTCCATAGCGGGGTCTGTGCGATGGGCGAGGGGAGGTGGCTTCAGACGAAAAGAGCAGGATTTCGATTGGTCACAGAGAGGCGGCGCTGCCCCGTCCCCGCAGCCCCCCGAGGGCAGGGCAGGGCTGTGAGCGCTGCTGGGGCCGGGGGTGTCCCCGTGCTCGGCAGGGAGTGGGAGCAGAGGGCCTCTGAGGGCCCCTTCCGACTCAAACCGTTCTGTGACTCCATGATGTCGCAAACACCGACAGCTGGCAGGGCTGCTCCGTGCTCCCGGCGCTGCGGACAGCAGGCAGAGCCCCCATCTCGGCTGCACAGCGCCCGCTGCCCAGGCGGCTGCTCGCGCTCCCACGGGACGAAGCTGCAGCTCCCTGCGCTGCAGGGCTGCCCGAGAAATGGGCACACGGAAAATAAAAGCTGAGCTGTCATTGGATCTGCCGTGGGTGTCTCGGAGCCTGCGATTCAGGGTGGGAAGTGGTTTCCATCATGTGCTGTGAGTCGCTGGGAAGCTGCCTTGTTTTTCAGAGACAGAAACCATTTTGTTTTCAGAGCTGCTGCAGGCTGCTGAAGATCCCCACGCTTTCGAAGGGGGGCCCTAAAGAAGCAGCAATCTCACTGCTTTGTGTCATTGCTCTCATGTAGCGTCTCCTCATACCGGTGAAAAATGCAGTGTCTCCCAGTTCTTGTGTGCAATTTCTGCCTGAAGATGTTTGGTAACAGATTTCAGCCCAGAGAATGTCCCTGCACCAGTTTGGGGCTTCCCACCCGAAGCGCCCGCAGCGCTGATGCTCAGATTGCCTCCTGATAGCACGCGTTGTTCTGCAGTCCCTGCCAGAGGAACTCCAGCAATGCAGCATTCAGACAAAACGCAGCAGAGGGGGACCTGGCGAGGCCATCCCCACACCAGGGCAATGAGCAAATGAGCAAAAAAGACCCTTTTCTTGCACTGGCCAGCCATAATGTGGGGTCATGGATGGTAATGGGTGGCTTATTCTCCATGTTCCCCATCCCACTCTTTAGCTGCGTAACCAAAGAGCAGCAGCGATAGATACCACTCCCACAGCCCTCTGTGTCCCCAGTGCTCCCAGCCACCAGGTCAACCTGTCCCTCTGGTGCTGAGAAATGATGCTGGTGCACCTCATCCTCTATGGGTGCCACCACTGCAGGACCTGCTGGGGAGACCGCAGGGCCTCTGTGAGCTCCCTGAGCTCCCTCAGAGTGTCAGTGTGCCTCAGCATTTTTCTCCTGGGCCATGGCCGTGGACTGCTTGGAGTCCACATGGATGCTGATGGGAAACTTGTTTGCCCAAGCTCAGGGGATTGATATCAGCCCAGGACACAGGGGAACATGACATCCTTTCAGTGTGGGATTTTGGAGTGATTCCTTTCCTTTGCATGCTGGGCACATCACAGTTTCCCAGGACATACCCTGATACAGCCAGAACAGACAGAACACCTGACTTTGCCCCTGACATTGCAGGAGCCATGGGATGGTGTTTTGCAATAACACAGCAATAGCTCAGCATGGCCCTGAGGAGTGCTTGGGGAATAAATACAGGGAGGATTGAGAGATACCCAGATGATAGTGCTGTGGTAATGGCTGATAAGTGCCTTGGACAGATTGAGTGGGTAGAAATTGAGATTGAAAGACAGGAAAACTGCTGAACCGATTGTGATCAGCATCACAGAGCTCATCTGGCAAAACTCCCAGCCCCGATAGGAAATCTGAGAGGGGTGACAACTTCCCCCCAGCCACGGGGTCTCTGCCTGTCTTGGGAGAACTTCTGTGCAGCTCCTGCCCTGGCAGCTCTCCTCTTGATACGCATCTGGGAGCACGAGACAAGTTGCACGTCCTGCTGGGAGCGCGAGGAAAGGCCTTGGCTGGTCTGCTCTGCTGCGTTAGCTCATGGCCACTGCTCCATTCCCTGAAAATGTAGGAACCGCAAGGAGAGGATGCAGATATTGGGGGGCACACAGAGAGGTTCCCTCTCTTCCAGGGCTGCTGACAAGACAGGAGAGCTGCAGAATTAAAGATGAAACTTTTCTATTTACACAGTGAAAAAGAAACAAAACGGGCGTATTATTTTGCTCTGATTCCAACAAAAAAACCCCACAACCCAAGAACGCAAACACCCCCCTCGTGTAATGAGGCTGGGTTACAATTCGGAGCATAGTGCTTGCAAAAGTGCAGACACACTTAGGAGTATCCCCTACTTTAAGGCAGGTGGGAAGGCAATGGCAGAAGGCAGAGAGGAAAGCAGGCCATGTAACGAAGGCAACCAGCAGTGCAGCTTTGGACTAAGTGCTCCAGGCGTGTCTTTAGCAAGAAGAGCATCGAAGTGTGTGCAAGGGAGTGAGCCCTGCGTGTCCCAACTTCTGCCCGCAGATGATGTGCAGCTGGAGGAGAAGCTCTGTTTATTTCTAGCAGGCAGATCGCTCAGCATCAGTCCCTGTGTGCAGCTTGTTCTGCACGGTGCGTCCTGCCGCATGCCTTGTGAAACCCCAGACCCTGCTTGTGGGGCCACAATCCCGATGGCTCTGCTCAGCCTGTGGGAGGCTCAGGCTCATGGCCGGTGCAGCAGGAGCAGATTCAGCAGAGTTGTCCCCAGGTTTGGCACTGGGGGGGTTCAGAGCGAGGCAGCGATGGTGGAGCCCGGTGCTAACGGCCCCCTGCTTCTGGCAGCTGGGAAGCATACAGGGCTAGTGTGTGATGGAGAAACTGGTACTGCTCACTGGTCTGGATCATCCCGCCTCTGCAAGGGAAATGCTGACACCAAAACCCCAGCCCTGCTCCCACGGCACAGACATTCCTGTGCCCCCACCCCATCTACATGCACCAGAGCTCCTCCAAGAGTGTCTGGGCACGTTTTGTAGGTCAGCGGCTGAGCTGGAAGGAGCGCACCAGCTGATGGCTTTGGGGCTGCTCTCCTTCATGTCTTCAGGTTCCCAGAGCTAAAAAGCCCTGACAGCAAAACCAACCCCAAACCAAGCACTGGACAATCCTTTGCTGTCCCCACATCTCCATCTTTCAGAAACCCTTCCATTTTCCACCACAAATCACCTCCACGCCTCCTTGGGATGTTCATCCCTGCACCTCCCTCACCCCTCCTGCATCCAGCAGCATCCTCCAGGGACTCCTTCCCGAGCACCAACCTGTCAATGCGCAGGCGGCACACGATTCCCAGGATGTCCACATCTCCCTTGTCTTTCAGCTGCTGGCACCCAATCCTGGTAGCAATGAAGCAGCCCGTCCGACCGATGCCTGCGCTGCAGATGGACACAGCTGTGCTGAGCGCCCACAGTGCCTGGACCTCAGGCTGTCTGAGCTGGGTGTGCTCCTCGGCTGCTTTGCTACCCTGATCCATCCCTGTCGGGATGCAGTGGTCCCAGTCCCAGCTTTCTCAGGCTGGCCCCATTCTGCCACCACAAGTGGTCCTTGCTATCATGCCCAGCCCACCTGGAACCACTCTGGAAGCACAAAACCAGTCTGTGCCCCTGTCCTCTGCTGGAGGACACCTGCTAGGGCGTCCTAGAGAATGGCTTGTGGGTGTGAGCCCAAGCTGAGGGGCAGGGCTGAGGGCTGAGCACTTACCTGCAGTGCACAACGATGGGCCCTGGGCTGGCTGCAGCCTGCAGAATCTCCTCCATTTTGGACACCAAGTGCAGCAGGGGCTTGGCTGACTCAGGTGTCTGCTGGTCTGGCCAGGAAGGGAAGAGGATGTGTTTGACGTGGCGGCATTCACCTTCCAGCTTTTCCAGCACAGAAGAAAGAGAAGTAAGGATCAGGTGGGGTCAGATTGAGATGTTCCCATCTTGTGCCCATCTCATCTGCTCTCCTCCTGACTCATTGAGCCTCTGCCAGAGAGCAAGGAGCCAGGGCCACTTTTGGGTGTCCAAGTGATCTGCCGAGGAGAGTTCCAGTCATGCCCAGGATCCCTCCTCAATCTCCATGCTGACAGCCCTCTGTCCCCACCCAAGGCTCATCCTGCAAACCTCACAGGGCAGACAGAGCTCTGCAGATCCCTCCTCCTACAGAGCCCGTGCATTTTAGAACCCCGCCAGGTGCTGAGCCCCCTGCTGACCCCTGGATGGGGCTTGGACCCACCTGGATGGAGAGACTGCGGACCACGTACTCCGCACACTCGCTAATGCCCTGCACACGGATGGTGAAGGGGCCGTAGGTGCCCTCCTTCTCAGGCCAGTAGTGGACACATTTCTGCAGGAAGAATGCAGTGTTTGTGCTTTGGGCATCCACTGGGGTCTAAGCTGCCCTTTGGTCATTGCTTTTGGGAGATTTGGAAGAGTGAGGAAGGGGGATGTGGGCTGATAGAAAGGGAAGGTAAGGAAGGATGGATCCCAGTTCCAACACCTGCTCCCCCTCAACACTTTGCCCACACCCTGCCATGTGGTTTTCAGCCCCTGGGGGTTTTCCCTCCCAACCCTCCAGGTCAGGGTGCTGTGGAGCAGGGACAGCGGTACCTCCTTGCGCTCCTGGAGCTTGGTTATCATGACGATGATGGGTGCTTCCTCCTGCCACACCATCTCCCAGAAATCAGTCACGGTGTTCAGCATGGGCCCCTGGGTGGCAATGTACTCCCGGGGACGTCCTGCATAGCCCTGCTGAGCACACGGCCCTTCAGGGACAGCGGGCACCTGGTCTGCACCTCAGCCCCCTGTGCTACCTGTCCTCTGCAGCAGAGAGCCTGACCTACACTGCCTATTTCCTCCCAAACTTGTCCTTGAAATCCTTTGACAGACCCAGACAGGAGTCCTCTCCATCCTCCTAGCCCAGCAAACCAGGAGCAAGCCCATGGAGGAAGGCCTGCACACTCCATCCAAGCATCCCCAGGTTATTGCTGTGATGGCAACAACGGTCACCTTGAGTCTGGAGATAACTGTCTGGGGACCCCATCGGATGCTGGAGACAAGCCACAGTCACCCCTTTTTCCTTTTGGGCAATTAAAACAAACCCTTTGAGGGGAGAGGCAGTTCCTGGATGTGTCGATACCAGGCTGGGATGCCCAGTTGGCACAGCTTGCTTCCTGCACTTAACAACAGACCAGTGCATGGAGATGGAGAAGCGTCTGGGAGGGAGCGTGTCCAAATGCTCTGCTCACCCAAAAATCTCACTGTAAAATGTAAACCAGCTTATCCCACAGCCGTATCCCACAGCCTATGTGACAGCCCATTCCCTCATGTGGGCAGAACCCCAGAGCTGCGGCACCCCCAGCCCTGCAGCACCAGGAGATGTGGACACCGAGTGCCCCAGGCAGGCCGTGCTCACCGTGATGTAGTTGGCATTGATGTAGCCGTCTTCCTCCTGGCTCCCTGCTCTCCTGAGGCACACCCGGCTCTCGGGGTCTGCAAGATGCAGTGAGAGGCACCCTGGCACTGTCCTTCAGATCTGTGCTCACCCGCCCAGCTCCATGCCACTGCCCAGCACCAACCCCCCACAGCCTTCCCACAGCACATGAAGATGACCCGAACGATTCCTCAGCCTTTACACCCCCCGCTTTGGATGCTTAAAGCTGCACGGCACAGGGAGCGGCCCAGGCCGGGCTGCAATGCGCTGCATGCCCCAAGAAGCTCCCCACAAACCGCCCCATTGCTGGGCTCACACCTCTGCAAGGCGGCTGCCAGCAGCAGAACCAGCACAGCAGGGACACCGTGATGCACCGGGGACACCCACAGCACACACATCTCCCCGCACGTGGGGGAACGTGAGACAGAGGGATGCAGCAGCACGTACTGGGGAGGATGGTTTTGTATCTGTCCTTGGAGGCACGGCCAGGGATCTCCAGTTCCTCCGGACTGACGAAGTTGGGAGGGATTTTCTGCAGCAGGGGAGAACAACTTTGAGGAACCCCTCTTGGTGCTGCTTGCGTCCCCTCATCAGGCACAGATGGCCCCACAGGCAGTGAGATGCTGACCCAGCATCACCAGAGCTGGCATGAGCTCCATCCACACCCCAGTGGGGTGGGACAGCTCACAGATGGGAGCGGAGCTTGGCACAGGAAGGCTTCCCACAGACACAGGGGAGAGCAAGGAGCGGGCAAACAGGAGATGCGCAGTGCCCCTCCACCTGCACGCCCACCCTCATACCGAGAACTCCTCCTGCAGCTGTGCCAGGCTCTGGGCATGCTGCTGAAGCTCCTCCGTCCTCAGCACATGGCTGGATGTCCTCAGGAACTGCAGCGTGACGTCCCGTGGGGTGCATACGGGCTGGATGGGCTCCACGCTGCCCAGCGAGCTCATGTCCAGCACCAGCGACACGTTGGAGCCCCTCCTGCAAAGGAGGCAAAGGGTCCCCGGTGACCCCCGACAATTCGTGGCCCAGCAGAGCACAGTTGGGCACAGTTTGGCGGACTGCGCTTTAGGGCTGGGCAGTGCAAAGCCTGGGCTGTGGGCATTGCCCAGCCTGGCCACGCTCACCTCTCTTGGAGCCGCACGTGCTTCTTCACAGAGGGACTGGGCTTGTCTGCCTTGTCCATGGCTTTGGTGGCCACCCGGGCTGTCAGGCTGCTGTTATGAGCTCTGTGGCACACTGAGCAGGATTGGACCATGCTGCGGCAGCCACAAAGCGCTCGTCCTGAAGCACGAGGAATGGGAGTGGGGGGGCCTCAGCTCCCGAGGGAAGGAGTTGCCATCAGAGGAGAAGCAGCTGGAAAACACAGGGCAGATGAGAGAGACACAAGGAGGCTGATGAACCCCTTGCTGGACCAGGATGAGAACATCCCTAAGCAGAGGAGGTGTTTCGGGTCCTCATTGCCGTGGCATCAGGGCTCCAGCATCCACAGGTGGCATGGAGAGAGCGCCTGTAGCACCCACCAGGAGGAAGGATCTGGGGCTTGGATGGGGTGGGATGGAAGCTCGTGAGCTTAACGTGGAGGGCAGCAGCCCCCAGGGATGAGGAGCAGAGGAGGATGCTGTGCAGCTCATGGCCAGTTCCTGTTGTTTGGACATACTGGGGTGGGGGGAACGGCCCTGGGACAGCTTCCTCCATCCCACAAGTATCAGCAACTGTCAAGAGGAAACTGCTCTATCTGAATGGTTGAGCAAGAGGTGATGGGGTGATCTGGATGGAGGAGGCTGCCAAGGCTCCACCACCAGCAGCCCCGAGCAGCCCCTGGCAGGGAGATGTGGGTGATGCTGGTTCTTCTTTGGGCAGACGTCCCCATGGCGCGGGCAGCAGCTCAGGGTGGCAAAGCTCCTTCTCCTCCCCAGCTTCCTCTGCGAGGAGAGATGGACCTAGTGGGATGGGGATGCTGCAGGGCCAGAGCTCTCAACAGGCACAGAGCAGGGTACCGAATGGCCCAGAGGCTCAGGGACATCCCTGCAGAGAACTGGGCACAGACAAAGCCGGGGCTGGAGCAGGGAGGGTCACAGTATGGCCATGGCCGTGCAGGGTGGGAACACAGCAGGGCATGAGATGAAGCACTCAGGGTCAATCCTGCCTAATCCCACAATTGTCCTCAGCGCCCAGGCACCGCTCATAGTCGGGAGCGGCGGGCTGGGAGCCCAGCATCACCCAGGAAACACTTGGGAGAGGCCCCAGCCGAGCTGAAGGCGCACAGAGGACCCTGGGATGAGCTTCTGCTCCCGGCATCTGCCCCAGGAGCATCCCACATCCCCACATCCCGCCTCCCTGCCAGCATCCCTGCGGGGGCACCTGCACTGCCTGCAGCGAGCACATGTGCCGAGGCCTGCCGCTGCTGCGGGGCTGTCCTCTCCAAAGGGACCCTCGCGGCCGTGCCCGCAGCCCGGGGGTGCCTTACCTGCCGCCCTGAGGTGTGGGCTCCGTCCGTCCCGGCACGGGGCCGCGGGCGCTGTGCACGTCGGTCTGAACCCGGGGCTTTGAAAGTGTTCAGGAAGCTGCTTATCAAAGGAGCTGTTGCCTCTGCCGCTTCCTCTCCCTCCTTCTCCCCCACCCTGCCTGCCGCCCACACGCATACCGGCCACATCGCCGCAGCTCGGCTCTGCCGGCAGCCCGCGGCCCCGCTCCCCACCAAAGCCCCCTCATGTGGGCACGGCGCTGCTGCCCCCCGATCCCGGCGCTCCTCCGCGGGCATCGCCGCTCGGGGTCCTCCGTGCCCATCTGCGGCCCAACGTGGAGAGACGGGAGGGAGCTGCACGGTGGGTTTCAGTGTGTCCTCATGGCACGCGGTGACCCCCCGGCCCACGGGGAGCCGCGACCCGGCCCCGATCATTGCCGCCTCGCCGCATCCCCCATCCCACACCGCACCCACCCAAAGGGAGCGAAATGCCGCTTTGTTCCCATATCAACGTGCTCAGCAGCCACGCGGGTGCCATCGCACCCCTGTCTGCGGGTCAGGGAACGTCTGGGGGGCGTTTTACTGAGGCAGCAGCGCAGGTACCGCAGGGGCTGCCCTTGGGGCGCTGCACATCCTGCCTGCGATGCCCGTCGATGCTCACTGCCTCCCACCGTGTCCCTGTTGCTCTTCCTGTTTGTCGCTGCCCCGGCTCCGTGCACAGACACCGCGCGCCCCGCTTCCTTCCTCTCCTGCCCCCACCCTGCAGCATCCCCTGCTGCTCCCCCTGCTCTGGGACGCAGTGGCCCCAATGCCACTCCGCAGCCAGGGGGTTGGAGCTGCCCAGTCCCATTGCTTGGTGCAGCACACAAGGACCACCACCATCTGTGTCTCATGAGCAGGTGATGAGATCCCAGCAGCCTCTGCAGGTGTGGCGACAGACTGAGGAACTGACCCAGCCTTATGCAGAGTGAAAGAACTCAGCTGGAGAGGCCTAAGGGCAGCCCAGCGTGGACAAGGAACAGCTCTGCCCTTTCCTCCTGCCCTCCATCCTCCCATGTCAGAGCATGGGGCAGCCACCAGTTCTACAGGAAGGAGCTGCTGGGGCTGGGTGACCTGCAGGAGGGGTGGGTGGGATGGAGGATGGAGGATGCAGTGGGCCCCATGGGGTCACAGCTGTGCCTTGTCCCATCCTTCCTCCCTGCCTCACACAGGAACCCTGCTGCATGCCCATCTCCGGACTCACTCCTGCCCTATTCCTGGAGCTTGCCATCCTCACTGCATGCCCAGTACACAGCAGTGAGCAATGTGGGTAACACTTCACACCGTTCTGACATTCTCCTTCACTGACATTCTCCTTCCTTTGCTCTGGTGCAAAACCACAGCACTCACCAAGGGTTCTTGAGATCCTGCTGTCACACAGCAAACACAGATTAAGGCCAGGGGTGTAAAGGGGTGTTTGCTTCCAGGAGCTGGGGATGAAGCCTAGAGCTGTGATGAGGAATGGTGATGGGGACTACTGATAAAAGAACAGACCCAGAGGAAAGGGATGAAGCTGCTACCACATCACCACCTCTGGTGAGGTTCCCAGTGTGCCAGGATGAGTTCGGGTCAGGGTTCGGGTCAGGGTCCTCTCTGGATAGCTGTACAAATGCATTAGGGTCATGAGTTGGGATTTAGGGACTTAGAGATCTGTGGCAGTGCCATAGGGGTCTTCAGAGGGCTGTGTGATAGTGGTTTTATTTTCAGCATCCCTAACAGAAAGTGCCCTACAGATCTGCTGCTGGGGGGATATGTAGCTTCATCCCTGGGTTGTTCATTTGCGTTTTACAGCTCCACTTCCATGGGGTCACTTTGCACCCTGAGCATCCTCTGCCCACACACAGCAGCTCCCAGCTCCAGGTGGGAGTTCTTCTCCCTCAAACACTCTCTTTTCCCTTCTCTGCCCCCCAAACCTGAGCACAAATCCTTCCCCCAGCCCCCAACCCCTCTCTGAGCAGCACCGTGCCCCCAAAGTCACCACCGTGGGTCACTGTGCAGTCACTGCTCCAGCACCCAAAGTTCTGATGGTGCCCCACAGCCGCGCTCCCCCGGGGTCACCCACCGCAGCACGCTCTGCTCTCACCAGGCCTCCACCATCTTTGGGTCTGGTGCTCACGCGGGGCTCCTGCTGACACAGTTTGGAGCTCAGGATGTCCTGCAGGCTTTTGGAAATGTTCCCATCTCCTTTCTGCCAAAACGTCCCTCATGAGTACGAAGGTGAAGCGGCCGCCTCAGCATCCAGCAGCCTCCGTTGGCAGGGCTGCTCAGCTCCCAGCAGGTGCGCAGAGCGCTGTGCCATCACCCCGAGCATCCCGCAGAGCCAGCGCAGGAGGTGCGAGCAGCCCGGGCGCGGCGCGGCATCGGGGGGCTCAGCGTCGCAGGGACAGCAGCCGGCAGCTCAGCCGAGCGCCCTGCAGATCGCTTTTCCCGGAGCAGCTTCCTCTGCGTGAGCGATTCCCAAGGACGGCCCCAGGCTCTCGGAGCCGTACAGGCGGCCCCGCTGCACGCACGGAGCTCCCGGTGCCGCTCCGCTCCCAGCCCGGACCCCCACACGTCCCCTGCGCGGTGCTGTTGCTGGACGGAGGGCTGGGAGCGGTGTGTGACCTTCCCACCGCTTGCAGGGACGCAGCCTGCCGGTGCGGGCTTTGCTCCTGCCGCTGCCCGGCTCTGTCTGGAAGTGCTGTTTAATTTTTTTAAGGTATCTGCAGCTGAACTTGCCAACCCGGCACTACTGCTTCTCTCCTCAAGGAGAAGCAAGAGGACGGCTTTCTGCATGGATTTCTTCTTCGCTGTTTGTTTTTCCTTCCTAACAGAACTACTTTTTGTTTCCTAGATCTCTTGCAAACAAGCCGAGCTGCCCTCCGATTTGCCAAGGAGAGCAGAGATGAAGCAGTGACCATCAGCCCCGTGTGCGTGGGGCTGGCAGCGACACAGCCGGAGCCGGCGGGGGTGACAGGGCTGCGTGGGCACAGGGCAGCCCCTGGAGAGGCGTTCTCCTGCTGTGGGGTTGCTTTATTCCCAGCTGTGGTGTTGGGATATGGGCACCTGCAGCCCTCGGGGCACAGAGCACGGTGACCCCTTGGCGGGTGCAGAGCCTGTTATCAATAACAGGAAACGAAGTTGTCAGGAGGGGCAGAAGGGAGAGAGAGACCCACAGAGAAAGGAAGCGGTTAGAAGCAGCCACTTCCATTTTTGCTGCACCCACGCTCTGCTGGGCTGGGGGTGCAGTGCTGGCTTTCTACAGATCTGTCTGGCCTGGGGTCGGCAGCGAGCTGCTCACAAGGAGCACACAGAGCCCCTCCAGCCCCACGGTAACAGCAGGAGAGAAAAAAGCAAAGCAGGGGCAGTTAAAAATAGCCAACGTCCGGTGGTGAGAGATGCAGCGAGCCAAGCAGATGCTGACTTTGGCAGCCCATGGGGGTTCAGCTTCTGAACCTGGATGAAAAACAGCGTGTGTGACTCTGAGGGCACCATTGAGCCCCGCGGGTCAGAGCTGTGGAACCAGCGTGGCTCAGAGCAGAGGGGATTTGCCTGCAGCAGATGGGCCTGAGGGGCTGCCCAGCAAACCAGTGCCATCGGGTGCAGGTGACCCCAGAGCACGGCTCCTCCAGCTCTCAGCTGCTGACGTGTCCTTCCCTCCGCGCACATGGTTGCACAACTCGCCCCAGTGCCTCTTCCTCTTTTCTTGGGCAAGCTGAGCAGCTGGGTCCCAATGGATCTTTGAATTAAGGCCACGTTTTCCAGATCTTTGCACTCTGTTCTCCTGCTCTCTTTTAACATGTCAGAGTATGAGTAGGCCAGCATTGGTGAGGCTGCACTTGGAGTGCTGGGACCCCCAGAACTTGGGTGCATAGGAAAGGGCCCAGTGGAAGGCCACCAAGGTGGTCAACGGACTGGAACATCTCTGCTGTGAGGAGAGGCTGAGAGAGCTGGGGCCGCTCCACCTGGAGCAGAGGAGGCTCAGGATCCCATCCATGGCCATAAACTCCTGTAGGAGGGGCAGAGAGGCAGAGCCCAGCAGCAGGGCAGGGGGCACTGGGCACTAATGGGAGCCCAGGAGGGTCCCTGTGTCCATCAGGAGCACTGCTGCGCTGTGCAGGTGATGGAGCACTGCGCAGGGACCAGACAGGCTGTGGGGCTCCCTCCTCAGAGATCTTCAAACCCACCTGGACGTGGGGCTGCGCACCAGCTCTGGGAGTCCGTGCTGGACTGGGCTCTGAGCACCTAATGGAGGTGTAGGTGTGCCTGTCGATTGCAGGGAGTTGGACAAGATGGGCTTTAAAGGCTCCTTCCAGCTGAAACAATTCTGATTCTGTGATCCTGTCCTGTTGGGCACACCGTACAGGCAAACCCCGCATGCAGACAGTGGGACAAATGGCACGTGCAAAGGAGACAAATCCCCAAAGTTCAAGTCCTCGGTCCGACGCTTCGGCCCTGGGTGGCAGCACCCAGCCTGGCTGTCACCCTAAAACACATCGATCTGCCCCCAGAGGAGCTCCCTGCACTGCTGTGCCCTGCGGGGCTCGCAGAGGATGGGCTGATGCAGCCAGAGGGCAGCAATGCTGCGGATGCATGGGCTGCAGCTCCTCCAGCACGCAGCCCAGGCACGCCTGCATCTGATGTTTGTGGGTCCCCTCCCATGTGGGGTGTTCTGTGGTTCTGTCATTCTGTGGTTCCATGTTCGTATGATTCTGTGATTCTCCCGTTCTGTGATTTGGTGTTTCTGTGATCCTGTCATTCTATGATTGTATGATTCTGTGATTCGAACGTTCTATGATTCTGAGATTTCATGATTCTGTGTCTTTGGGCTGCCCCAGCACGGACCACATCTTGCTGCTTCTGGACCTGCAGGTGCTCCCAGGAGACTCCAGCTGAAGAAGGGGCAGAAATGGGCACAGACATCTGCCCAGCTCTCCATCCCAACCGCAGCCAGTTTTCTGATGCTGTCAGGGCCGTGGATGCAGGGCAGACCGTGAGGGGTCTCCTGTTGCAGTGACAGCCGCCCCACGTGTCGGTGTCCCCTCTGCCCATCCCCTCTCCAAAGCTTGAGCTGTCCCCTTGCATGGACACTCACAGCCTGGCTTTCAGCACAGACTCTCTGCCAACAGCCTTATTTTTTCATAATGCTCAGCAGCAGAGGGGGAAGAGGATGTTTGTCAGCCAAACAAATATCTGTGCCTGTCCCTGGGGGGGGCAGAGGAAGAAGCAGCAGGGATGGAGGGGCTGCACAGGGGGTTGGGGGGCAGTGAGATGTAGGGGTCATGGGGGGGCAATGCTGCCGTGCAGGTGACCTTACATGCATGCACCACTGCTCAGAGCCCAACACAGCTCTGCCTCACCTGCTGACCTTGCAGTCTTATAGGTCCAACGTTGGGGTTGTCCAGGGTGGCACCATGCTCATGATTAAACATGCTTTAATCCCAGAGAGAAGAGCACAATGCAGTCTGCTGCTACAGGTCTCTGCCGCAGCTCTCGCTGATCCTGAAGCTCTTTCTGTGTCAGTCACACAGCAGCTTGGCTCCCCAGTGAGGGCATGCTGTGGGGCTGAGCTCTGCGTGGACAAGTCCTCTGCCCCAGTGGAGCTGGAGGAGCTGCTTAGAAAACAGGAAACCATCTGACCAGGAAAAAGCAGCAAGACGCTCCCTTACTCCGCAGTGTTTGTTGTTTTAGGCTCTCCCAGCCAAGCAGACCAGCTGATCACCCTGACTCTTGGAGCAGCCCTGGACCCAGGCCGCAACACCCATGGGACAGGCAGGGCAGCGTGGCTTCGTGGCCCAGATGCCAAACCCCCTGCTCATGTGAGCCACCCCATCACCGACATCCAGGCCGCTGCCCTCCCTCCCCTCCAGCAGCGCAGCAGCTCTGTGTGCGCCATGCACAGAGGTAAACTGAGGCAGGGCAGCTGTGTCAGCTCAGCAGTGAGAATAGCTCTTGCCAGAGCTTTGTACAGGGCGCAGCTTTCCATCATGGCATCTGGAATATCTCCAAGTCCCATGGACCCTCCTTGCCCTACACCTGTCTTAGACTCATAGAATGGTTGAGTCGAAGGGACCTTTAACGGTCATCACGTCCAACTCCCTGCGATGAACTGAGACACCCACAGCTTCCGATGGTTGATCAGACCCAGGGTCACCTCCATGGACACGTCCCTGGGCCACCAAATCAGAGCTCCGCGTTGCTCTGCAGGGCCCCATGGATGGGGATGCTCAACTCCCATCAGCCTGAGTTGAGCAGCGCAGACTGAGGGAACAGGGACTACACAGGGCTCCGGGAGGAGGCAGCCAGCAGGCGATGGTGGTTCTGCATCCCTCTGCCAACACTTCACCCCTGCTCCAGAATTGCAGCACCCACAGGGGTAAGGCAGAGCTGCCAGAAAACCCTTCAGCAATTGCCAGCACCGTGTCCAAGAAATGACCCAAAAAGAGGCATCTGGGGAGGAGAGATCAGAGTGCCTCTGCCCATGGGGTGGTGCTGCGTTGGATGGGGCGAGGTGGGGGGCAGTGCAGTGCGGCGGTGGTGCTGCCACTGCTGCCAGAGAGAGGAGGGAAAGCAGCCAGGGAACAAGATGGGACATTGCCCTGCCTTCGTCCTGAGCTGCTCCTGCCTGTGGGCATGGAGGATGGGGAGGGCTCTTGTTTACTTCTGCAAGAAGAAAAAATAAAAGAGAGGCCTTTCTCCCCAAACCAAACCCTTTTGTGTGCAAATACAGCCGTCCTTCAGGTTTGTTCATACACAGGAAACTTGGAACCAAAGGCTGGGGCTGGTTTCATTTTGAGGTGAGCTTTTCAGTTCATGGTGGTGTTTGGAAGCCAAGCTGCTTTCCAAATTTGGAGTCTGTGTTTTTTGCAAGCTGCAGCAGCGTCCAAGGCTCCCTCACATCCCTGCCATGCGGGTGGGCTGCTCTGGATAGAGCTGGTGCTGCTGGTCCTCTCCTTTTTCTCTGCAGAGATCTTGACAAGCTGGGGAAGAAACTCACTGCTGGAAGAAACTCACTGCTCCTGCGTGGGGCTGAGCCAGGTGGACTTGCCGGTGAAGAGCCCTGAGATACGAACTGCAGGTGGTGCATTCAGCTGTGGCCACAGGGACAGCATCCTTGTGTTCAGGGCTCTCACATCTCCTCCTGCTGCAGCCATTGAGCTTACAGAGGGGTCTGTGGAGTTGCTCCTGCATGGCTTTCCTCCAAACCACTGCCAGGAGCCCAGAGCCCATGGTGAGGATGTGGCATTGCCCTTTGGTGAGCTCTGGGACATCCCTAGCCAACATTCTGACCCTCCTCCTTCCACATCTCCTCGAAGCAGGGCAATGAGCCAGTGAGGGGCTCTCTGGGCTCTGATGGCACTCAGGGCAGCGAACTGAAGCTCATCACAGCCCACATCGTCTCCAGGGATGGAGCATGTTTGGATGCCTGTGCTGGCTCTGTTCTGGCCTTAGAGCCCTCCCTGCTCCTCTGCAATGGCAACGCAATGGGATGCTCTCTGTCTCCAAAGGCCCCATCACAGCGTCCCCCCACCACCCGTGGTGCTCATGGTGCAGGGGGCTGTGAGCCATGCCCAGCCCCCCTACCTGCAGCCCTGCCCTCTGCGGTGCAGACCCCTGAGCTGTGGGTCTGCCATAGAAAATCCCCACCACACCGATCCCATTCCCGTGGCATCCCGCGGCCGCGGGGCGAGCACAGGCAGCCCTTCCCATGGACCAGCCCAGACTTGAGCGTCAGAGCTGCGCACACGCGGGAGCAAACAGCAAAGTGAGTGGGAGCGCGCCAAGGCAGCGCCGCGCGGGGACGGGACGAGGAGCACAGCAGGGACATCCACCAACACAGGTACCGGGGCCACTCCTCTCCCGTCCCCTTTCCCAGATGAAGCCGGGATGCGTGCGGTGGGAATGGAGCGAGAATGCTCCCACACTGAATGGCACGGCGTGGGCAAACTCTTGCGCTGGGGTAGGCTGCAGCGGATGGGGCAGCTCCTGCATGTGTGCCACTGATGTTACATGAGGGGAATGTGCGCCTTGAGTTCCCTGCCTGTGAAGCACAGGGCTCTGGGAGCTGCTCACAGCATTGCCAGAAGTGCATTCCTGGATCCGTGGGTGCAGGGGTCCTGGCAGCACAGGGTGCCTTCAGCGTCAGCCTGTGCACCGTGCACTGCCCTCCAGCACTGCGTCCCAGGGTGGGAGCAGAGCCCCGTGGGGTTACTGGTGATGGTTCGAGGGGTTTTAGAGGTGCTGATGCAAGCTGCTCCGAGCCCTCCTTGTGCGGTATCTCTTGCCTCAGCCAGGGGAAGGGGACTGAGTCTGATCAGCCTCAGCAGAGTCACCCACACCCCAGGAGGGCAAAGCAGGTCTGCCCGGCTCTGCCGGCTTGCTGGGCGTGCTCTGAGTCACCCACAGCCCTGCTCTTCCCAGCCAGCTTGATGCTCGCAGGCATCCCAGCTGCTGCTGCCAGGTCGTTTCTGTCACCGGCAGCAGCCAAGGGGTGCAGAGCATCGCCTTCTGTGGGACTTGCTTCCATCCCCCTCAGCTTCCTGGTGTCCTCATGCCTGGCTCTGAGCAGAGCTCTGCCCTGCATGTCCCCTCCACAAAATGGGAAGAGTTCCAATGCTAGAAGGTGTGGGGCAGGAGGCAGAGCTCAGCATGGAAATCACCAAACACCTGCGAGGGGTTGGAGTGAGAGCATCATGGTGCTGCACAGCTCAGGGTCCCGGCCCTTCAGCGTGTGAACCTCACAGAGAGAGAGATCCCAGCAGCACCTGCATCCCCTGCAGGGATGCACCCTGCTCCCCTTGTTCCTCCCTTGCAGCACTAGGCAGTGCTCAGTGCTTGGAGTTGGCAGTGGGAAGAAATCATGGCCTGGGGCAGCCCCCAGTGCTCACAGGCATGAGGAGAGACTGTGACTGGAGGGACTGGGAGCTGAGGGATGCTGCTGGGGGCTGGAGGCAGGACAGGAGTCCCAAAGCTGCTCCCAGTCTGGTTGCCGTGGCACCGGTGTCTGTACCATGGGGTGATGCAGAGTGCAGGCTGGCTGCAAGGCGTTCTGTCCTGCCCAGGGAGAGACAGCATTGCTCTCAGTGCCCACAGCACTGCAGAGTTCTGTGATAGCTTTGCTTGTGGTGCAGGGCCAGGCCACAGCTGTGTCTGCTGTACTGTGACCTCTCCAGGTGACAGGCTGTGTCCCTTGGAGTGGTGTGGCAGCACCCCTGCCCACATGCTGTCCCCTAGCAATGACCCTCCCATGCCCAGAACTGGGGACTTTGTCACCTTGCAGACCCTGTGACACCAGGAATAGTCTGGTGCATCAGACTCATGCCTCGCTGCACACCTTCCCTCATCCTCCCTCCTCCTGCAGCTTACCATCAGGTTTCCTTGCTCCCCCAGGCACAGGGATCATGCAGGGACGAGCCCTGTGCCACCAGCACCGTTCCCAGAGCGCAAAGGGCACAGAATGCAAAGGGCTCCGGCATTCCAGCACTGGCTGCCTGCTGGGCGTCCCCCTCCCCCTGCGCCTCGCGGCAGCCTTTGCTGCTTCACGGAAAATGTGATGACTCGGCAGCCCCCGAGTTTCCAGGCCCGCTTCCAGCCGCTGGGTGGAGAAACCTTCTGCAGTTGTTTTTGGGTCTGGAACAGCTAAAGGCTTCGCCGTCGGGGGGGACCGCACGGGGGCTCTGGCATCCCCAGCTGACGGCGTCTCCCTCTGCGTCCCCGCTGCGGTGGCACAGTGGCATGGGGCGACCACACAGAAGGCAGGGCTGGCACATAATGAGCAGCTTATCCACCGGCATGGGAGGCTGCCGAGCCCCGCGGCGCCGGGAATAGGGCCTGGGTTTGGCTCCCGGCGGCGCTCTGGGCTGGTTTGCACCACAGGCACAGCCTTAGGAAGAAGTTGGTGGGGGTGGCAGGGATGCGTCCCCAAGGCCAGCAGGGTGCTGGCTCTGCTCACCCAGGGCATGGAGGGTGCCGGCAGGCAGGAAGGGGCTTCACCCCAGCAATGGCAGCATAGAGGAGCAGCCCTCAAGTCTGTGCAAGGGGTGTGTGAAACGAGGATGGAGAGGCTGGATGGGCAGAGAGTACAGGCAGGTCCAGCCGAGCGCCCAGGGCGAGCTCAGAGCTGGCAGTTCCTTGGACTTCTAGGGACAGGGGTTGTTTTCTGGCTGGCCCAGAGCTCTCTGGTGTGCTTGGAAGCTAAACGAGCCCCACCTTGAGTCTGCAGACCAGGAAAATCTCCCGTCTGTGCCATTGCTGGTGACACTGCCTCCTGTCACCTGCACTGTGGGATGCAAGATCTCTTCCCAGGGTCCTCCATCCCCCCCTCTCTGGATCAGAGCTCCCATCCGGCTGAGCTCTCCATCTAAACCCCCTTCACCAGCTGCCTGCTCCTCCACTTCATCCCTGCCCTCCCTGCAGCCCCTGCCTCCCTCCAGGGTCACCCTGAGGAAGCAGCCCTGTGTCCCCAGCCGTAATGTGGAGTCACTCCTCTGTGAGGCCCAGTGTCAGGGTGTGTGGGAAGACAGAATCAGCCAAAGCCTCTTTGCAAATGCATCTGGTCCAGCTATAGCCTCCAGGCTCCCGCCCTGGGCCCCCGGGTAATCCTGGCCATGCCTGGCTGCAGTGGGGAGCTCCAACCTCCTCCCAGCTGGCTGCAGCCGCCCAGCGCTGGAAAGAGGCCTTGCAAACAGCCCCCTGCCCACTGTCAGCGCCACACTTCCATCTGCCCCAGTTTGTGGATGCGGATTCCCACAGCCTGCAAGTGGCTGGGAAATACAACGGCAGCACATGTGGGCATCTGCCCTGCCCTCAGCTACTGTCAGATGCAGGAGTGCTGACCAGCTCCTGGTCACTGCTAGTTTCAGCAGCAGGATGGTATCCCCAGCTGTGCTGACCAGTGTCAGCAGTGTGACTTGATGGGTCATATCCATTTCCCATGGTGCTGATGTACCTCCGTCCCAAATGTCTACTGGGGGTCCCTAAGAGCTTTTGTCCACTTGAACAGATGCACCACTTGCATTTTTAGCCTCTCCTGAGCTGTCGATATTAAGCTCGTCCATGCTAAAGCAAGAGGATTCTTGGCACCCTTTCCATCCTCCATGTAAGGAGAAAGGGACCCCCTTTGTCATTTTCCTGGGCAGCCCCAATGGCTCTCAGCAGTGCGGGACCTCTGGGAACATCTACCTGCTCTGCTCCCAGCTACTGACAGCTTTCCCACATCTTTGCCCAAGCAGTGGGGAAGGGTCTTGCTCTCACAGGCTCCACCTGACAAAACTCCAACTCTCTGGGGAGGGAGTCTTCTGTCCTGGGGCCAGCTAGGGGACATGTCCCATGGGGTCACATCCTGACAGCTCGGGCAGCTGACAGCAAAAGGCACAGCCTGAATAGCTGCTGTCGGTGACCACGCTGGCTACTGGGACAGACTCCCACGGCCACACAGGCTGCGCTGCCTTCCGGGATGGCTGCACTGCTGAGATTCTTCCAGCACTGTCCCAGATCTCCAGCGCTGATATGGAGCCAATGGCATCTCTGCTCTGAATCAGAGCTGGCACGCAGCCGCGCGTTGCACAGACAGCCCCACATGGCACAAAGCACAGCCGTGCACACGGCCGGGGCACAGCGCTGCCAAGGGCAGATCCGACAGCCGCGAGCACGCGAGGCGCAGCTCGGACCTTCAGACAGGCCGAGTGTGCTGCAGGCATCTTCACGCCCATGCGATGCAGCACACAAAGCTCTCAGTGTGTGCAACCCCCAGATCTGATCTCCGTGCATCACATGGAGCCACATGTTCCCCGCGCAGCACAACCAAAGCTTCCCTCCTCCATCTGCACCCTGCACAGAAATCCGTGCACACGCGGCTGAAGGCTGCACAGAGCGCACGGCCCCACGCAGCCACGCGTGTGCCAACACCCCCAGCACCGGGGCTGCGCTCCCTCCCCTCGCTGGGGGCCGGTTCGGGCACTCCCTCCCAGCTCGGAGCCGCCATCCGTGCCGTCCTGTCTCCTCCCCTCTCCGCACAAATCCCACAGCTCTGCAGCACTCCTTCTGATGGCCAACCCGTGCTGCAGCCGCGCGGAGCCCCCCCCGGCAGTCCCCAAGCGAGCCGCTCCCTGCCCGCAGCGCACGGGGACAGCTGCAGCGCCACCGCAGAGGGACGCGGAGCCACGGGAACAATAGCAAATGCGCGCAGCGAGGGGCGCACGGCCGCGTTGGACTTCTCCCAGCCCAGGGACAGCTGGCACGGCTGACGGGCAGCGCGCTGGCATGCATCGCTCGTCCCCACTGATGTCACCCCGTCGCTTGGGGAGCGTGCGGGGATGCGTGCTGCGCTGGGATACGGGGCTGCGTGGGGACAGGCGCTGCTGAGGAGCCCCCACCCCAACGTGTCACCCCTCTGATCCGCAGCCCCCCTCCCCATGAGGCCACCGCTTCTGCCGCTGCTCGTCCTGTGGGTGCCGCGGCTCCTGGGGACCCTGGCGGAGGTAAGCCCCCATCCCTCGGACCCCCCCATCTGTCCGTGTCTGGCTCGGAGCGTGCTGGCGATGGGGGCTCGCATAGTCCTACCCCGCTGAGGAATGACGGCATCGTTCTGGGCTGCCTCTCCAGCCGTGCAGCTGCACCGAATTAGCGGCGTTAGCAATTACGAGCTGCCGCTTTGCTCCGCTCACCCCCCCCTCGCTGTTGCCATCGTCTCCCGGTGTTTCTGCTGCCGTTGCTGCCAGGCTCCCTCCGGGGGTCCCGAGCCCCTCCGCTCCCCTCTGTGTACACAGTCCCCAAAACCACCGCACTTGGGTTGAGAGGAAGCCAGAAATGAATCATCCCGCAGAGCAAAGGGGAAAATAACTAATGATTACTTCTCTTGTTGCGGGACAGGGAGTAGGCAGAGGTTTCCTTTAATGTGGGGGAACTGTCCCCAACCTAAAGCAGGACACACCCTGCTCGCCAGCAGGCTGTGGGGGGATGGGTGTCCTGCCGGCAGCACCCTACAGTCCTCATGTCCTCACTCTGCAGCCAGGCTGAGCTCTGGGGTACCTCCGACCCCGCACTGTTATGGGGACGGGGCAGTGAGATTGCTTGCCCAGAGCTCCCTCCCTGCTCAAATCCTCCCCCTGTGCCCTGGCCGTGCTGGTGGGATGCCCTCGCCCTGTGAGCACAGCTCCGTGTGGGTCAGCGGGCCCAGGAGCTGCGCTAAGGGTTGGGGCAGCTCCCATGTCCTGCCTGCTCAGTCTGTCCCCTGCCTTGGCCAGGGGTGCTGGTGCTCTCCCAGGCCATGACAGTCCTCAGGAGTTGCAGCCCCCCGCACCCCCAGCTCTGAGCACCTCACCTTGTCCACATCTCAGCCGATGTTCTCTGTCCCATAGGGAGAGGGCTGCAATGGGACAACGCGGGCAGGGCTGGAGGCACGGGATGCACCTGGTGACAGAGGTGAGACCTGCAGCTGCTGGGTGATCTGCAGCAGCAGTGGGCTGTGGGGGTACCTGGATGTGGATGCGGTCGGCAGAGTTTGTCTGTGGGGTGTGAGCGGTGCTGTGACCTTGTGGGCTGCAGATGTGCCCTGCTGGTTTGGGGAGCTGGGACATTTGTGAAGCAGCCCATTGCTAAGTGAGGGATGAAGGCAATTCAGGCGTTGGAAACCTGAGACAAGCAAATAAACATGGGTGGAGATCTCATACCTCAGTGATGTGAGAGAGATCCCACAGTGAAAAACCACTGCTGCATGAACTCTGTGCAGGGTGCAGCCCCTCTGGCTGTCCTCAAGAGGAGCTCAGCCATGCTCTCAGCTCCGCAGGCTGCTGGCACCCCGGCGTGCTGCCCAGTTTTCCCAACTACTGCCTCTAAATGACAGCATTGCATGAAGTGGAAATTGCACGTTGTTCTGAGAGTTCTGTGCCTCTCCGGCTTTGTAGGGAGGGCACGCGCTGCACCTGAGCAGTCCCAAAGGTGCCCCTATCCCCAGGGCTCACCCCACACTCCTCTTTGCTGTGTAAAGGCAGCCCCAGGCGGCTCTCTGGGGCAATAGCTGTGCTTGATTAAAGCTTTCTTGCCCTGCCAGGCCCCAGGTAAACCTGTTCCAACATGTTGCACATTGCAAATTTCAAGCGCTAATGATTACACAAGTGTCTTATTAGCACTAGAGCTGCTTAGAAGCTGCAGCGCTGGGGATGGCAGCAGAGATGGAGCATGGAGGGGTCCCACTGCAGCTTGGCACTGGTGCCCAGGCTCAGCGCTGAGCAGCTCCAAGGGCAGGGATCTGATGGCAGCTTTGGCCACTGACCCACCCATTAGACAAAGCCCCATGTGCCACTTCCTCGTCACCCCACACTGCAGACGCGGGGATATGTAGGCAAAGCAGGTGATGGCCTGAAGCCTTTGGCGTCTTTATGCAGTGCAGCAGATGCTCAGGGGCACCTCTTTCACATCCATGATGTTTTCAATTCCTTCTTGCTCCTGCAGGGCTGATCCTGAATGTCAGTGCAAGTGACCAGGGCCGGTCAGGTTCGCTCCTGCTCTCCTGGGATGAGCCAGAGGGGGGTGCTGAGGGCTTTTTGCTCACCCTCTCCCCACTGGGGTCGGGCACACTGCTGCAGAATGGATCTGTGGGACCCAACGTCACCAACTTCTGGTTCCACGGGCTGACCCCTGGCACATACTATGAGATTGAGGTGACAGCCACGCTGCGCTGCATGGACACTGCCAGGCAGACAGTCACAGCACAGACAAGTAAGGGCTTCCCCTGGGACTGCAGGTCTGAGAGCTGCTCCGTGATTTTGGGACATCTCTGCCAGTCGCTGTCAGACCCAGCCTTGCTCCCTGCACCCCCCCCCCCGCCAGTTCATGCGAGGGTTGGGGAAGGAGCAGAGCTGGGGAGCCAGCATCCTTCTGGAAGGCAAAGTGGTGCAGGTGAAGGCAGAAAAACTGGGACAGGAGAGCAGAACTGGAGGGAAGGGCATGGCCAGGAGAAGGGATGGGGTCGGATAGCCGTGGTGTCCCGGGCCAAGCTTCCCTGCCCTGTTCAGTCACTGTGCAGAATGACACAAAGGGACAGAGCGGGGATGGGGCAGCTCACACTGCCGGTGGGAGGGCGGGGGGCTGGCAGGGAGCGGACGGGGCTGTGCGCAGTGGATTGGGCCCATCTGGAGGGACCTCACCCACGGGAAGCCCCATCCCACCCCTCCTGAGCCACACGACAACCTGCCGGCCCCATCGCGCTGTACCTCATGTAGGTCCTTCACCCGTCCGCAACCTGAGCCTGAGCAGCGGTGGCAGCCCGGCCTCACTGCAGGCCTCCTGGGCAGCCGGCAGCGGGCAGCGGGACGGTTACCAGCTCAGCCTGTACCACAGCGACTCACAGACGCTGGTGAGAAATGCGTCCGTCCCACCCAACGCCACCACCTTCCTGTTTGATGGGTTGGCTGCTGGCAGTGAGTACGCCCTGAAGGTCAGCACGCTGGCTGGGGCCGGGCAGGCGAGCACCAGCACCCACCAGTGGACAGGTAGGGATGGATGGGTGCGCGTGTCCCGGGGGGAAGGCTGGGCGGGGTGAAGGGTTTGGGGAGGAAGGGTTGAAACATGCGGGCTGGTGGAGAAGGGGACGAGGACCTCAGTTCAGAATTGGCAGTTTGTGGAGGATGGGGAAGAGCTGGGAGCTCATTGTAGAGTCGTGGAATCACTAAGGCTGGGAAGGACCGGTAAGGTCACCGAGTCCAACTGCTGACCCGTCACCACCATGCTGTGAGCTGAGGGATGTGGAAAGGACCACCACCCATGGTGTGTCACCCATGGGGACAGCCCTACACACCTGTCCTGCCCTTGGGGCCCCAGTGCCCGGTGGGGCTTCTCTGCTCTGTAGCAGAGGAGGGCAGCCTTAGCAAAGAGCCTCAATTGATGGGAGCTGCACAAATGTTGCATTCCACAGCCTGGAAAAATATGGAGGGACCTCACAAGGCCCTCAGCTCACCTGGGCAGGGACATGGGGAATCTGCAGCCCCTGTGACAGTGCCAGGGGCAGAGAAGGAGACCCTGGGGAGGGAGGAGGGTGATGGCAGCCCCCAGCATGGCTGTGCACTTCCCAATCTCACTGTTTCCCCCCAGCACCCTCCATCCCCACCCAGCTGAGGCTCAGCCCCAGCTCCAGCACCAGCCTCTCAGCCACCTGGGTGGGCGCAGGGGGGGCTGCCTGGCTGCACCTCGTGCTCCGCAACCTCCACACCCAGACGGTGACCAAGACCCTGTCAGCCAAGAGAGGCCTCACCAGCTACAGCTTCCAGCATCTCCAGCCTGGCACCCAGTACTGGCTGGGGCTGAGCGCCGTGGCCGGGCCTTACACCGTGGAGGGGCCCAATGCCACAGCATGGACATGTGAGTAATGGAATGGGGGCTGGGGGCACCTCAGTTGCCGTGACTTTCTCTGATCCAGCCTCTGAGTGTGAATGTGAATGTGCCAGCACCTGGGTGCAGAGGGTAGAAAGCCACACCAGGACCCAGCTCTGGGGAGCCACGATGGTAGATGAGGGGACAGGCAGCCTGTGGTCCCCGTTGGTTGCTGTCAGAATAGTATTGTAGAACCATAGCAGCTTAGGTTGGAAGGGACCATTCCCTGCCATCACAGTGGCTGTAGTGCTGGGAGCAGCTCTAGCCTCAGACTTGCTCTCTCAGACCAGGAAACCACGAGGAAAATGCAGAGCGCAGTCCAAGTCGCGGACAAGAGCAATGCTCTCCAGCCCTTCCTTGCTCTGCCTGCCAGTCCGGGCAGCTGCAGCCTGCTGACTGTGCAGCTCGGATTTTGGAACAGCTCCACACCCCCAGCTGCTTTGGTTCTGTTGTGGAGCCTGACTCAGTCCCTGCAGTTGTCTGACTGACCCGACTGCACAGCGCCCAGAGCCAGACACACAGCCCAGCCAGGAGCTCCGTCCAGGCTGGATCCTGGGAATATCAGCGAGGTCGTAACAGGACACCCGTGGAGATGAGGGGCCCCGTAGGAATTTCCCAGCAGGGCTGAGTAGGAATGGTTGTGCTGGGGACTGGAAACAGCACGCTCCAAAAGGATGCTGAAGGCTGGATGCGGATAAGGCAGCAGGAGTGAGGCTGGGGGTGTGTGAGGCAACTGTGGGGTCTCACACGGCTGTCTGTCCCCTCTGACCAAGCAGGTATTGCTGCTGTACCCAGCAGCCCTGAGTTACAGCACACAGCAGGCCTTGGGCTGGGAGTCTACGCACCCCATCACCCTGACCCCCTCCTGTTCCCCTCCAGACCCCCTGAGCCCCACCAACGTGACGCTGAGCGGTGCGGAGGAGCAGAACTCCCTGCAGGCTCACTGGAGCACCCCAGCTGGACAGAGGGACTTCTACCTGGTGACACTGCGGGAGGAGGAGGTCGGTGCTCCCACCAGGAACATCTCCGTCGGGGGAGACAACGGCCACGTCACCTTCCATGGGCTGAGCCCCGGCACGCAGTACTCTGTGCAGGTGACGGCGGTGGCTGGGCCTTACCGAGCTTCTGCCCGCAGCGCGGCAGCCTGGACACGTAAGCAGAAAGCTGAAGCGTGTCTTGTTGGGCTGTTCGGGTGCCTTGCAGAGAGGCTGAGCTCCTGCAGATATGTCTGTGGGAGCAGAGATGGGGCTGTGTGATACAGCTGCACCTGGCCCTAGAAGCAGCTAAAGTCTGCTGCACTGCTCTTCCTCACGAGAAGGGACTCGAAGATCCGTGGCAAAGCTGTGCCAGGTTGTGGCAGGCACCAGCCAAGCCTGAAAGCTATGTGCTCACCTCTCTCTACTCCCAGCAGCTGCTCTGGGGGCGTGTATCTCCACCAGCCCCTTTAAAGCAGCATCTTCCTTGTACCTGGCCTCTCCTGGGTGACTTGGAGCCATGGCCAGTGCCCAGGCAGATGCCCCAGAGCTGCCGCTCCTGGAAGAAGGACTAGAGCCCGGAACAGTGAGCGGGGCACTCACCCAGTCCTGAGGCTGAGAGCAGCAGTCTCCCTGCAGCCCCGCCTGCCTGTATTTGATGGGAGAAGTGCTGCCTGATGACATGAATCTGTCCTTGTGCATGACCCTGCCATTGTCCCTTGCAGAGCCGCTCCCACCGTCTGCTTTGAGCCTCTCCAGCCACGGCAGCCCCTCCAGCCTACGAGCCAGCTGGGAAGAGGCCATGGGAGAGGGCTACATGTTGGCCCTCAGTCCCACAGAGAACCCCGTGAAGAACAGCTCTCTGCTCAGAGGTGCCACAAACGTCACCTATGAGGGCCTTCGCCCTGGGACCCTCTACACCTTTGAGGTCAGCACCGTGGCTGGTCCCTACACCTCCACACCCCGGCGCATCACCAACTGGACATGTGAGTCCCTCCGCCCTTGCTGCAGCCAGCCCTGGGGGTCCCACTGCATCCTGCCTGTTTCCCACATGTTGTGCCTCAGGGCATGGCATAGCAGAGATTGTTTGCAGCCTCACCCAGTAAAAGGGCAAAAGGCTCAGGAAGAAGGCAGAGGTGTTGCTGGATGTGTCTGACCCTCATCTGTGCCCCCGCCACCCAGCACGAGGGTCAGCAGAGCCCAGTGCCCTTCTCCCCCCTTTGGCTCCATTTTGGTGGCACTGCTTGGGCTGGATATGCCCTGAAACAGCTTTCCTCACCAAACACCTTCTCCTGTCTGGGCTCTGTGCTGGACCAGTCTCTGGGCCAAGCTGGTCTGTAGATGTCAGCGGGGATGGCACGCTGACCCACCCTGGTGTGGGCGTTCCAGGAAAGGGGCTCCATCTCAGCATGTTTGGGGCTGCACCTTTGCAGGTGACCCCGGCTCAGTGGCTCTACACCTTTTCTCGTAGATCCTTTGCCCCTGGAGCAGCTGACGCTCAGCAATCAGGGCTGCAGCACTTCTCTGCAAGCAGCCTGGAGAGCAGCGCCCGCGGGCAGCACTGGCTACACAGGCACCCTGTGGGAGAGCAGATCTCAGGAGCGGGTCAGAAACGTGTCTGTGGGGAACAACTGGACGAATGTCACCTTTGAGGACCTGGTCCCTGGGCGACAGTACACACTGGAGATGGCTGCTATGGCTGGGCCTTACAGATCCAGCGTGCGGTCAGCCACAGACTGGACATGTGAGTGTGCAATGCCTGCCCCAACACTATTGCAGATGGCAGCCACAGCCTGGACAGAGAGGGCAGGGAGTGGAGCAGGTATGGGGGGATGGACAGACAGACAAAGGAAGAGCAGGACAGTCAGAGCCACTTCCAGCCGTGTTGGAAGCAAAAGAGTCCTCAGTGCAGAATGGAATGTGTTACTAATGGGTACCCAGCACACCAAGTGGGGTCCTGCTCCTATGTTGCAGAGCAGACATTCGTGCTGTGTGGGGTTTAATTTCCCAGTGCTGATGACCTGACTGGGGGCAAGCAGCTGAGGGTGCCCATGATGAGTACACAGCAGTGTAGGACCCTCTTTGCAGCCAGCTGCCCTGCACCCACCTCCCCTTGATGCTGTTGGGCTGCAACTCATCCTCCCGTGCCGCATCCCCACCACAGCCCCCACCCCACTGCCTCCCCTCACTTCTTGCACCCCCCAGACCCGCTGGCTCCATCCGGCGTCACCCTGACCAACACCCGGCGCCCGCTGGGACTCTCAGCCTTCTGGGACAAGGCTGCAGGCGACGTGGACCAGTTCCACCTCCAGCTCTACAGCAAGAGCCATCCAGCTCAGAGGAACATCTCCGTGGGGCCAAACATCCACAACTTCACCTTCCTGGGGCTGTCCCCTGGCGTGCAGTACTTTCTGAAGGTGTCCGTCCTCGCTGGCCCCTACCGATCCTCGTCGCACTTTGCCACCGAGTGGACATGTGAGTGAGGGCTGGCACTGCCTGCAGTGACACTGATGTGCCTGGGCCATTCTGTGGAGCGAGAGCTGCACTCTGCATGCTGATGGGAATGGGAACCATGAGTTCGGTGCTGTATGATGCCTTCTGGGCCCTCCAAGAGCAGCCCTATTGAGCTGCCTAGGGCATGCATTGTCTCCAGGCTGGTCACAGACCAGCAGAGAGGGATGCAGGATGTGCACAGAGTGCCGTTGGACTTGCTGCTGCTGGGTCACCTGTTCTTAGGTGGCTCTGCTTAGACCAGGTGACCTCCAGAGGTCCCTTCTCACCTCAGCCATTTGGTGATGCTGTGTGAGCAGTTCTGGGGAGCTGAGGGCTCTGTTCTGTGCCCACCTGCACACTGTGCGCAGTGGTCACCACTTCTCCCTCAGTGCGATGCAGAGGTGTGGGCTGGCTCCTGTCCTCTCCAGCTGCTTTTCCTTGCCATCTCACAGATCTCTGTGCTGTGTTTTCTCCTAGATCCGCTGTCTCTGGCTAACGTGAGCGTGCAGCCTGGCCGGAGACCACAGGAGCTGCACGTGAGCTGGGTGGAGTCAGGTGGTGGCCGAGAGCATTTGGTGCAGCTCTCGGTGGCAGAGTCCCTGTCCATCATCAGGAATGTGTCTGTGCCCCGTGGTGTCACCCACCTGGACCTGGAGGGGCTGGTGCCGGGCTCCCGGTACCGAGTGGAGATCATTTCTCAGGCTGGGCCTCATCGTATCTCCTCTCAGACTGCCATCGGCTACACAGGTAGGAAGGCAGCCCCTCCGCCCATGTCCCACGTCAGGCTCGCAGTCCTGCGGCTCCCAGCTCCATTCCCAAGCTGGAATCAGCCCTGGGTGTCCCAGTCCTGCCCCTGTAACTCTATTTCTCTCTCACAGTCCCGCTACCTCCACTCTCCCTGTCCGCCAGCCCTGTGGGCGCTGCCTGGGCTCTGGCTGTGCACTGGGAGACCCCTCCAGGGCAGAGGGACGGATACCTGCTCAGCGTGCTGGAGGAAAGCTCCTCCTCACCAGCAAGGAACCTGGAACTGGGGAAGGACAGCACCAACATCACCCTGACACAGCTGACACCGGGAGCGTGCTATCTTGTTGGGATCTGGGCAGTAGCCGGAGCCTTCCGCTCCCTCCCCAGGAACACCACTGGCTGCACAGGTGAGATCACAGCACCCTCAGGTGGCTCAGAGCTGCAAGGAGCTCCTTATGGGATGGGGATCTATGTCTGCCACCCAGACCAAAGGGCACCTGGATGTTCTTCTGATGCGCTGCCTCCTGCAGCCTTCCTGCACCAAGTGCAGCAAGGAGAAAACTCCACAGAGTTGGTGGCGTGTTCAGGACTGGATTGTTTTTCTCTCTGACTCGTGTGTCTGTCCTTCCTTGCAGTTCCTGCTGCTCCAACAAACCTGAGCCTGACCAACCCAGGCAGCTCCTCCGAGCTCCACGCGCGGTGGAACAAACCCCTCGGCAGGAGGGACCACTACCGTGTTGTTCTGCACAGCCTCACCCAGAGCAGAGATCGGGTGCAGACCGTGAGCCAGGATGCCCAGAACATCAGCTGGACTCACCTGGAGGCAGGCAGCAGGTTTGCTGTGCAGGTCATTGCTGTCAAAGGCTCTTTGGAAGCCTCTTCTGCCAACGTCACCCAATGGACATGTGAGTCTGAGGGGCTGTGTTGAGCCTCAGATCCCCCCCGCGTGAGCCCCACAGAGTGCTCACCATCACCTTCCCCATTCCAAATCGTCTCTGTTGTGCTATCTCCCCTGCCACATCCAGCTGCAGGCCCTGGGAATATTGTGCCTGGACCACATGCACTAAGCCCCCGTGCCTCCCTCCAGGAGGAATTCTGGTGGCCATCTCGTCCCATCCTGGCACGCAGAAGCTGACTCTCTCCCTCTTGCTTTCCAGATCCCTTGGCCCCTGCCAACCTCACCCTGGGCAGCCCCTCAGCCTCAGCACTGCGGGCATCCTGGGCAGCCATGGCACGAGGAGCAGAGAGTTACGTGGCAGAGCTGTATGACGCAGCCTCCGGCCGCCGTGTTGGACACGCGGTGCTGGCTGGGGGTGCCAGGAGTCACATCTTCCATGGCCTGAACCCCGGCACTCGCTACAGCGTGGCAGTGAGAGCTGCAGCTGGGCCCTACCATGCCAGCACCCCCAACCTCACCCACTGCACACGTGAGTACAGTGCTCTTCTTGCAGTTGTGTCCTCCACCATTCCCAGTTTGATTCAGAGGCCATTCTGCCTTCCTCTCCCATCCACATTATTATATTGCCTGGATACAAGAAGAAATTTCTTCTCAGAAAGAGCAGCCAGGCACTGGTGCAGCAGCCCAGGGAGGGGGGGGTCACCGTCCCTGGAGGCGTTCAGAGCTGTGGAGATGCGGCACTGAGGGATGTGGTCAGTGGGCACGGTGGGCGGGTTGGGGTCGGACTGGTGATCTTGGAAGAGTTTTCCAACCTTAAGGATTCTATGATTGTATGGTCTCCCCTCCGTCAGCCCAGGTTTGGCTCCTGCCAGTGACTCCTGTCTCCCTCCCAGGCCCGCTGCCCCCGACTGCCGTGCGCCTGCTGAGCACCGGGCACCCCGACAGGCTGAGCGCATCCTGGGGGGTTGCAGCCGGGGGGCACGATGGCTACATGCTGACCCTGTACCACACCTTGCTGGGCACCACGGCAGCCACAGCCTCAGCTGGGAGGGACACCCACAACATCACCTTCACGGGGCTGGCCCCAGGGTACGAGTACTCCCTGGAGGTCAGTGCCACGGCTGGACCATACCAGACAGCAGCACCCAACGTCAGCGGTTGGACACGTGAGTGCCCAGGGAAATTTCCCCTGCAGAGGGGTGGGAGGTTTGCACCACCTGGAGAGTTTACGGGGGCCCTGGTGCCTTTGGAGGTGTGGATGGGTGCAACATGCGGTGGTTGGTGCACAGGCACACTGCTGAACTCATGGGCATGTGGATGTTCTGCTCTGTAGGACTGCATAAGTATGTGCTGATGACATGCAGGGTTCCCCAGCTGTGCCCACATGGCGATATCCCACTGCCCAAGCAGCCCCATCTCCCTGCACCTCCAAGGATTTGTACACACTTGCTGAACTCCTCTTGCAGATAGAATCCATGTTTCCATAAGCTCTGCAAATTGGTGCAGTAGAAGAGGCTGATCCCTCTTCCTCCTAGGAGAACAAATCTTTGCTCTGGAGGTGGACCAATCAGCCCCTCTGCTCACCCAGAAAGGTTTTATGGCTGGGCAGGGTTTTGGTTTAGTCCTATGCCAATTCTGTTGGAGGATCAGTACACACAGCTGTGGCAGACGCTTGGAGGTGGGCACAGAGAGCAGGGTGAGAGTAGGAGCTGGAGGGAACGAGGGCCACAGGTGGGAAGGGGATGGAAACGAAGAGAGCTGGCAGTGTTGCAGAGTGGCACTGCACATCCCAGCCCTCAGGGAGCGCTGTCCTGCTGTGCGGTGTCCTACTAAGCACCTTCTGCCTGATGTCTGGTCCCTAACATCAGGTCTTGTACCCCCCAGCCCCGCTGCCCCCGACTGCCGTGCGCCTGCTGAGCACCGGGCACCCCGACAGGCTGAGCGCATCCTGGGGGGCTGCAGCCGGGGGGCACGATGGCTACATGCTGACCCTGTACCACGCCTTGCTGGGCACCACGGCAGCCACGGCCTCAGCTGGGAGGGACACCCACAACATCACCTTCACGGGGCTGGCCCCAGGAAGCAAGTACTCCCTGGAGGTGGCCTCCATAGCTGGGTCCTACCGGACACCTGCGGGGAACGTCAGCAACTGGACATGTGAGTAGCTGGCTTTGGAGTTTGTGCCTTGGCTGAGTGCAGGTCACAGCAAAGGATGTGGCCCCACTGATGCCTGTGGCAGCCTCTGAGCCCAAAGCCCAGGGCTCAGCAATGCTGTGGTGCTGAGCATAATGAAGTGCCCCATCTCACGCAGTGCATCCCGTCCGATGGCACTGCTGGGATGCCTGAGCCACGTCCTCAGACTTGCATTGACACACGATGCTCATCTTTGTCTCTGCAGATCCCCTGCCGCCCCGTAACGTGTACATGACAAACCAAGGGTACCCCAACAGGCTGAGTGCGTCCTGGAGAGCCGAACCGCAGGGACACGACGGTTACAGGCTGCTCCTGTACCACTCGGGGTCGGGTGTGTTGGCAGCCAGCACATCTGTTGGGAAAGGCATCAACAAGTTCACCTTTTCTGGCCTGGAGCCGGGACACAAATACCTACTGGAGGTGATGTCTGTGGCAGGGCCCTATGCAGCCTCCGCAGGGAACATCAGCGACTGGACGAGTGAGCAGTGGGGGCTGCAGGGCTGCATGAAGCTCAGAGTGCTGGGGTGGGGGGAAGGGGGCAGGGATGGGGTTGGGAATGTTGCCTGGAAGCTGCAGCAGAGGGATCGTGCTTTGGGGGTCATGGAGGAGGGCAGGCAATACATTGCCCTTGGGTACCCCTCCACCCCCAGTGCCTTGCTCCCAGGCACTCAGAAAATTCCTGGCATGGGAAATATGGGGAAGTTGGCTTTTTCTTTTTTTTTTTTTGTAATTTTCAGGAATGTGGAAATGGCAGATAAGCACAATAAGTCTTTTCATGTGCTTATCCCCACAGTCCCTGCGCTTTGCTTGGGGGATCCAGAGGTCTCTGCTCCCACGCTCAGCCAGCCCTGCAGGGTACTGGGAGTCATGTGCAGAGCCCTTCAGGCAGGTCGTTAACGAAACTTGCTAATTGGCAGGAGGAAGCCATCTGCTCATGTTCATCATCTGCATGTCCTCCCATTGCCATTTAAAGGCCGTTTCTCATAGTGGCAGCCAGCAATGTTATCACTGAGCACACGAAGCTTCCCTGCATATTACCCATCTTCTGCTTACATCTCCGCAGAGCACAAGAGTGCCTGCTGTCCCAGTCACCGCCCCGCTGTGGTTTCCCTTGCAGCCCCTTCAGTTCCCCAAAATGTCTCTGCGGTGGCAGAGGGGAACAGCACAGTGCTCATCTCCTGGGGCAGCACCCCTGGGCAGCAGGACGACTGCCAGCTGTGGCTGCGGGACCCCCGCAACGGCTCAGTGCCACGGCGGCACGCACTCACCAAGGGGCAATTCCAGCACCTCCTGCACGGGCTGACCCCAGGCAGGAACTACTCCGTGTCCCTGAGCTGCGTGGCCGGGCCCTATTGGAGCAGCACCAAGCCCTTGGCGGTGGCTATGGGTGGGTATGCACAGACTGGGGTCGGGGGTGTGAAACACAGGGTGGGGTGGATCACCCTTTGCGTTCAGCAGTGGGGTGCAGGTTTTCTTGGTGGGCGATAAGGAGACCCCATCAGTAGGGTGAGCCCACCTCTCACATCCCTGGGTGTCTCATTCAAAGATCCAAATCCTGTGGAGGATGTGCAATGCCTACCAGAGTCGAGGAGCCTTTTTGTGAACTGGAGCGGCTCTCCTGGAGACGTGGAGGCTTACGAGGTGGTGACAGAGGGGCTCTCGGACAGCCTCCCCACCCCCAAGCATTCTGTGAGCGTTCTGGTGAGCCAGGCCAGCCTGGAGAGGCTGCAGCCAAACTCCTCCTACCGAATCGCTGTGAGCACTGTGGGCATCAATGCCATGAGGAGCCCGGCTGTCACTCTGCTCTGCAACACAACAGCAGAGGGTGAGTCCCCTTCTTCCCCGCGCACCCTGCAGAAGACAGCCAGCATTGCTGATTAGACCCAGGGACTGTCTGTGAGCTCAGTGCAGTCCTGGCAGCGCTCTGGGCAGTGATGCTGGGAGCAGCGCTGTGGGAGCAGGGATGTGCTGACAGGCTGCGCTTGCTGGTTCCGCTTGCAGCTCTTCCCCCGCCCCTGCGAGCAGAAGTCTTCCAGGTAGAGGCCAGCTCCACCGTCATCATTTCATCTGACCTGTTCAGCGAGGAGAACGGCCAAATCGAGTACTATGGAGTCGTTGCTACCACTAATGACTCACGTAAGTGTTCTGAATTGCAGCGGCTCCCCAAAGGGATGTGGGTCCCCACACATCACCTTGCGCATCGCCCTGCAGTGCTGAGGCCCACCCAGGACGTCATGTCCAGCACATGGTACGACCATTACTACGGGACGGAGGACTCCTACCTGGCTGTGCTCATCCCCAACCCCTTCCACCCGAGCTCCACCCAATCCACTGAAACCTGGCGAGTGCCCGTGGGGACAGAGGAGTGCGGCCGGACCCGGGCGATGTGCAATGGGAAGCTGAAAGCCAACGAGCAGTACAGGTGAGAGATGTCAGCCTCTGCCCCCAGGGGCTGCAGGAGGGTCCCGGTGAGGTGGCTGCACGCCCACCCTGCTCTCGTAGCAGACCCCAGGGCTCGCTGTGCCATGTGGGCAGGAGGAGGGAATGTTTGGGTCGGTGGGTAAGGGGAGCAGGAGTGAAAGGGGAAGTTGTGAACAAAGCATCATTTCTTCAGTGCTTTGTTAATAGGAGCCAAATCCCCAAGCATCCCTCTGACAAAGGGGACCTCCAGAGTCTAGAGGACTGCGGCTCTCCATTCTGAAGGAACTAACAGCAAGGATGGCTGTCATGAGAGCTCTCGGAGCTCAAGAGAACCATTCCTTTGGAAATCCCACCCGCAGGGCAGGATCGTGGAGGCTGGCAGTGCTTCACTGCTCTCCTGAGGCGCTGTGCTGTCATGCCCAGCAGTACAGCTGCACTGCGATGCACTGCCATCCCATGGTCATCAGACACACTGGGGTGTTGCACCCCCAACAGGAGAGCATCCAGCTGATCCAGGAGCTCTGACGCTGGCTGCCCATGCAGCCCAGCTGTTCCTCATTGCTAACTCTTGCTGCTTAAATCTTGCAGCCTCGAATCCGGATTTCTGCTCCAGTTCTGCTGTGAGTCAGGGATTTGCCTTACAGCGCACTGCCTTACAGTGCCAAACACAGCAGGACGCCCCTCTGCCCTCCCGGTATTGTCCCAGGCTCCAGCCAGAACACTCTCAGTGCTCCCAGCGCTCCCCTGCAGTCTATCATTAGCTTTCTGTGAGGAGGCATTTAAGGCACGGTGTCATTATTCAGCCGTGGTTGAATAGCACGCACTTAGAATAGTTTGGTTGTGCAGGGCCTTTTGCACCTCATCACAGCTAGCTTTCATTCTGGCTGCCCTGAAGAACAGATATCCTCAATCAACTATTGTTTTCCTAGTTAATCGTTAGCAGCAGGGTGCAAATCAGATGTCCCCGGCTGCTCATTCCTCCGACAGCCAATGCTTGTTTCCTGTCTCTGAGCTATTTATCAACAAACCCTTATGTCATTCCGTGGCTCCATTTGCTCCCAGCATTGGGTTTGGGGTGCTGCCAGAGGGTGCTCACCCTGCATCCCACAAACTCAGCTGCTAAAATCCAGAGGTGCATTTAGAAATGCTGCGTTGTGTGTAGGACGCCTACCTGAGAAGGAAGCTGGCTCTGCAGGGAGCTGGGAGGGCTCCCCTGTTGGAGGAGGAAGGAGGGCAGGTCTCCACGGGAACGGGGTGCCCCGACATCTCTTTGGGCACAGGGGAGGGTCTGTGTGGAGCTCAGCCCCCTCTGCCGGGGTGCCCAGTTCTGCTGGCTCGTGGTGCATGGGCACTGTGCTCTGCTCTGCCGTAGGTTCAGCATCGCTGCCTTCACCAAGTACGACCCTGTCACCCCTGCAGTGTCATTCACCACGTTCTCGGGTAAGATGGGGATGTTATCTCCCAGCTGCTCTCTCATCTTCCCTACCTGGCTACGCAGGTTAGAGATTAATAGCAGTTAGCTAATAGCAAGCCAGAGGGAGCTCATGGGCTGTAGTAAACGTCATAAATGGAGAAAACCAAGTCACATACTGGCTCCTACTTCTGTCCCTTCTTTCTGATTCCAGCTGCTGGAGGTAGCATGGACACAGCTCCGCTCCCAGTGCCAATAATAGCTGGAATCATCGTGGGATTTCTCCTGACATTGGCTGCTATTTTTGCTTTGGTCTACTGGAAGCAGCTCAGAGCGAGGAGGTGAGGATGGGCCATCTCTTACCCAATGGGTCTCAGCTGAAAATCTCAAGCAAGACTCAACCAGGTTGTGGGGAAGAGCAAGGGCATAAAAGGAGCTTTTGGCCAACCAGGGCACCCCCTGGGTCTGGTCCTGTGTGAAGCCACTAGTTGAGCTCAGTGATCCTTATGGGTCCCTTCCGATAAGATTTTCTATGACTGCAAAAGCACCATGCAAAGGGCAGCTGCCCGTGGTTAATTCAGAGAACTGGGCCATGTGCCTGATGCCCGTGGTGCTCCGTGGGCCAACAAAACACAGCACACTGACAGCATCAGTAACAGCTCCCCCGTTCTGCTTCCAGGACACAGAAGAGCAGCCTGCCCCAGGAAATGGTGACCTACAGCTTGAGGTTGGTGCTGCTCGTTGGGCTCTTCCCTCTCTGCCTGCCTCCGTTGCCCTGTAGCTCAGCACTGGGCTCTGCTGCCCTCACCTCCCAACATCTGAGGCAACTTTTCTTCCGGACTTCATTTCATGCAGAAATGTCCACCGGCCGATCCCCATACAGAACTTCAAGCAGTACTATGAGATGAAGACAGCAAGTGGTAGCCATGCTTTTTTCCAGGAGTTTGAGGTGAGATGGGACTCCTGCAAAAGATGGGACTTAATTTCCCCCTAAATAGCTCATTCCAATCCATCCTGGGTCAAAGGAAGTTGCCATGGCCCAGTTGCTGGGCAGCCACCTGTGGCTCAAATCGGTACCAGTGGCAATGCTGGGTGAATGGTGGAGCAGTTCCCTGTGCAGGGGTGAGCCCTGCCCGGCTCGTGAAGCACCAGCCAGCCATTGGCGGTGGGCTGGCAGCTCCACGATGCTTGTGCATGGCTTCTCCCTTGTCCCACAGGAGCTGAAGGAGGTTGGGAAGGAGCAGCTGAAGGTGGGGGCTGAGCTCCCAGCCAACGTCTCCAAGAACAGATACCCACACGTGCTGCCCTGTAAGTGCTCCTTGCTCCCACCAGCACCCTCCTGGGCTGTGAGGTGGGCTCACCAGGCAGCCTGGCTCCTCTCCTGGGAGGAGTGATGTGTGCACACCTTCAGTTTCACACACCTGATCTCTTTCAGACGACCACTCTCGGGTCAGGTTGAGCCAACTGGGGGACGACCTGCACTCAGACTACATCAACGCCAACTTTGTGCCTGTGAGTGCCAGCCCACCTTCCCCACATAGCAACATGGCCAAAGGACCCCAGGATGGAGGCTGTGAGGGCTGTGGGCAGGAGCTGCTGCTGGGACCACAGCTGGCAGTGGCGAGGTGTTGGGGTGCCTTTTAGCAGAGGTTGATGGCGAGTGCTGTGAACGCAGAGGAGTGAGCGTGAGACCAGCAGGGCTTTCTTCCTTCTTCTTCAGCTCTGTCCTCTTTCCATCCTCTCTCAGCTTGCTGCCCTGTCTCTGTCTGCTCTTTCTCCTTCTGCTCTGTGCAGCTGCATTTGAACACCCCGGAGCTGTGCCCGCATCCCACACCCCGGAGCTGTTCCCAGGTAACAGCGGGGCACACGGGAACCCACAGGGCATTTGTGTGCCTGAGGGACAGCGCGGCGGAGGCTGGGACCCTGCATGCTCATCTCACCTCCAGCAATGAGCAAGGAGCTGGAGAGGGACCCGGAGCTGTCTTTCCCTGGTTAGGCCGAATGAGGAACCGCTTGGGGGGAAGTGGGCGGCCATTCCTTATTCCAAAAATGTAGAGCACGTGCTGAGCAGCACTCGCTTCCTGTGAAATCGGCTTCTTGCAAAGTCAGTTGCCCAGGAAACTCTGCCCACATGGGCTGAGGACAAAGGGTACTTCTCCATCCGTAGGGCAGAGCGGGCCTGGCTGTCCCAGGGCAGGACCCACCTGCCTCAACCCCTTGCCAACTGCTCCTCTCTGGCTCTTGTTCAGGGCTATACATCCCCGCAGGAGTTCATTGTCACCCAAGGGCCCCTGAAGAAAACCATCGAGGACTTCTGGAGGCTGGTGTGGGAGCAGAACGTCTGCAACATCATCATGCTGACGGTGTGCATGGAGAACGGGCGGGTACGTCTGCGTGCTGGATGTGGACCCCCCAGCCCAGCCTCACCCTGAGCGTGAGCTGGGTTTGTGCACGCTGCCCAGGGAGGTGTGAGGTCATCCTGGGTGAGGCAGCCCCACCGTGACCCTGTCCTGCCTGTGTCCCAGGTTCTCTGTGATCACTACTGGCCGTCTGAAGCTGCCCCCATCTCCTACGGGCAGCTCCGGGTTCACCTGCTGTCTCAGAGCAGTGCTGAGGAGTGGACCATGCGTGAGTTCAAGCTGTGGCATGTAAGTAAGGATCCAGGGACCCATCAAGAGCTGTGAGTTTGCATGGCATGCAGTGATTTTTCTCCTTGGTGGTGGTGCAGTCTCCCCTGCCTGCAGCAGGGTTCAAAGATGACCCAGTCCCCAGAGGAGTCATTCATCTCATAGTCATGGAATGGTTTGAGTTGGAAGGGACCTTTGAAGGCCACCTGGTCCCACTCTCTGCCATGTACACCACAGCTCCAGCAGTGCTCAGAGCCCCTGCCCTGACCTTGGAGGTCTGCAGGGATGGGTTACCACCACCTCTCTGGACAACCCGCTCCAATTCTTGCTGCCTCAAACTTAGTAGCGCAGACACATCCAACACGTATCACCCCTCTTACTCATCCTTTCTCCTTTCTGTTGCTTTGCTGTGTCCCTGCTATGGGACGTGCCCTGCTGCTTCGGGGATGCAGTAGTGTGACAGGTGGGGTGGATGTGGCCCTGCCTGCAGTCGGGTGTCCCAGGGTCCCTGTGTGCTCCTGGAGCTACAGGGTGCACGCACATCCATGCACGCTGATAACCAATGTACCCCCTGGCAGGAGGGCCTCCGGGCAGAACGGCACGTGTCCCACCTGCACTACACTGCATGGCCTGACCACGGGATCCCAGAGTCCACAACATCCATTCTGGCCTTCAGGGAACTGGTGCGGGAGCACATCCAGAGCTCCAAGGATGCTGGGCCGACCCTGGTGCACTGCAGGCAAGGCGCTGCTCAGCGGGACAACGGGTGGCAGAGGGTGCAGGGAGGAAAACAACATCTGAGGGCACTGAGGGTCTGTGGAGTCTCCTTCCTTGGGAACTGGGGATTGCATGTCCCCAGCATGACATCCAGTCCCAGGGGATGGGGAACTGCGGATGCTCAGCCTTCAGTCGCGCTGGGGCCGGTGTCCCATGGCACGGCATGGGGGGAACGTGTCCAGGAGGGGATCTCCTCAGCCGCAGGGTCAGGCAGTGTTCCAGCTGTGCTCTCTGTGCCCTCAGTGCTGGGGTGGGCCGCAGCGGCACCTTCATTGCTCTGGACCGGCTGCTGCAGCAGATGAAGCAGGAGAAGGTGGTGGACATGTTTGGTGTGGTCTACACCCTGAGGATGAACCGCTACCAGATGATCCAGACGTTGGTAAGATTTCTGCTCCCTCTTCCGCAGCCCCACTGGGACGAAAGCCTGCAGGGCTGGCAGACAGATGCCCAAGAGCACGTAGCAACAGGACCAGGACCTTTGCAGGCAGTTCTTGCCCACACCAGGTCACTGGTCTGTGGTGTCCCTTCCAACTGATGAGCCCTCTGCCCCAGGTTGGGTCAAGGAGTCAGTACTGCCCTTCATGACAACCCAGGGGAGGGATGCGGGAGATCTGAGATTGGGCTAACCAAGGCTGTGGGGTATGAGTGTGGGGGGCATGAATATCAGGCACACCCTGCCCCCTAGCAGTGCCATACCCCCCTTCTCGCTATCTGCATGGTGCAGGATTGCTCTACATTGCTGTCTGCCTTTGCCTTCCAGTCCCAGTATATTTTCCTGCACAGCTGCATCCTGGACAAGATCTTGGAGGAACCACTCCTGGGTTTATCAGGGACAGAGACGTAAGAGCCTGCTGTGTTTCTCCTGCCCTCTCTCCACTCTGCCCCACGGCCCTGCAGACAGCGAGCTGGGATCCCAGGACAGGACAGGAGGTGACAGGGTGACCCAGCAGCTGTCCCACCCACTGCTTTAAGAAGGGTCAGCCTGGGGCTGGTTGTTCCCTGCAGCACAGGGAGCCCAATCCAGAACAGTCCTCCCCTCCTCAGTGTCATTTTTCTGGGCAATGCCAACACCAAATTTCTGCAGAGCTCTCCTGGGGCAGGCGTGGATATCAGCTGGGATTTCCCAGCCTGTGGGACGCACCAGGGATGGGGTCCAGGGACTCACGGCAGCTGGGCTTTTGGATGTCCCTTCTTAAAGAGGCCCAGAGGAGGGAGCAGGACAGGCTTTGCCCACGTACCTTATCATCTGAGTGTGCTTCTGGAGGTCGCACACCTATCTATGTGGCCAAATTCTCCTTCCTTCAAAATGGGATGCCCTTGCCCATGCTGCGTCTTGGGAATGAGTTAGGATGAGGGTCAGGGCTGCGGAGCTGGGCTGGGGAGCTGCACGAGCCTGGCCATGCTCTGCCCACAGCCCTGCTCAGCTCCTGCAGACACAGCCTGGATGCTTCTGCATTTGTTCACCCTCACCACCAGCCTCCCTCCGCAGGTCCTGCCCCATCCCACTGAAAAGCTTTGCACAGCACTACTGCCAGAACTCAGCCAAGTCCAACGTGGGCTTCCTGAGGGAATACGAGGTGAGAGCTGCCCCAGGCAGCAGGGAGCGCTGCCGGTCCCTCCTGCTCCCCTGGGCCAGTTCTGCTCACGCTTTCACCTCTGTCTTTCACTCTGGCAGACCCTCCTGGAGGTTGCTAAGGAAGAAACCAGCTCTGCTACACCATCATTGGGCACCCAGCAAACACGGCCCTCATCCAGCATCCTGCCATGTAAGTGCTGTGACATCTCACATCCCCTTCCCACCATGCTGGGCCAGAGCCAAACGTGCTTGGAAACATGGGAGTGAGTCCAGCAGGTGGCTCTGGGGTGGCTGGGGACTGAGAGTGTGTGCTGCATGGCACTCAGGTGGGTGGGTTTGTTCAGCTTTGCGAAGGCAAAGGGGAGCTCTTACGACTGCTGGGAGGGTGCTGAGAAGAGGCAGTCTTCTCAGGTGTGCGCCATGGAAGGACAAGAGGCAACAGGGACACTTTGGAAGATGTAGGATATTCCAAATCAATATAAGGGGAAAAACATCCCATGACGGTGGCCCCAGCTCACTCTGTCTCCCACCTATTTTGCAGATGATCGCTCCAGAGTGAAGTTTTCCCTGCTGGACCAAGGCCCTTTCTCAGGTCTGCAGGTGTGGCGCGTCCCGGTGAGTCGGCCCCCCCGCAGCAATGCCCACCCCCCCCAGGTTCCTGCGCTGCCCTCACCAGAGGGTGACGTTCTCATTCCCCACCCAGGGCTGCAGCTCCAGCAGAGACTATCTGGCTGTGCAGGGGCCTGACAAGCTGACCACGGAGGACTTCTGGACGCTGGTGTGGGAGCAGGACATTCACACCATCCTGACGCTGCTGCCGTGGCAGGAGATGGGGGAGGTAAGGCACTGTGCCTGCTGCTCCTTGGTGGAGCTATTAGTGACTGCTGTGATGTCCGCCATCGACACGAACCAGACCTGCTGCTGTGCACAGGTCCCACATGACGTGTGCTGGCCGCTGGAAGGAGACTCTCTCTGCACAAAGCTGCTGACCATCCAGTGCGGCACGGAGAAGCCTGCCTCGGGCTGGAGGTGTATCCAGCTGAAAGTGAAGCACGTACGTCTCTGTGGAGCTGTTTTGGGGTGCTGGAGGGGCACGGGCTGAGAGGTGCGTGGAGATATGGCTGAGCTGTATCCAAACTCAGCCATCAGCTCTGTGTCTCCCCAGGAGAAGAAAGGAAAGGAGAGGCAGGTGCAGCAGTTCCTGTACAGGCTGTGGAGCAACAAGGAGCAGCCAAATGTCGAGAGCTTGGTGGAGCTCCTCGGTGCCGTCAGGCGGTGCGTGCCCAGCAGGAAGAGAGCCAGCCCTCTCCTTCTGCACTGCAGGTACATGGGGTCATAGAGTCATAGGATCATAGAACAGTTGGGTTGGAAGGGCCCTAAAGACCTTCCAGTTCCACCAGTAAGGCTCTGCCCCACCAATGGCCTGAGGAGTTTCAGATGTGTGGAGAGTATCATAGAATCATTAAGGTTGGAAAAAACTTCTGAGGTCATTAAATCCAACTGTCACCTCACGCCACCATGCTCTCTCATAGCATCATTGAGTCAAAAGGTTGGAAGAGACCTCTGAGATCATTTGTCCCTTTCCTACCATGCCCACTGACCATGTCCCCAGGTGCCACACATCTCCCTGTTGCTCGGTGGGGCAGATTGGCTGTGCCTCCAGCTTTCTTTGATGGCTCTTGTGGGCTCTCATACCTCTGGTCAGTGCAGTGCTCATAGACCCAGCACAGCCTGGCCTGGCGTCAGTGACCCCTCCCCCCGTCCTTTGCAGTGGTGGTGAGAACCAGATGGGGACACTGATCGCCCTGGATTGCCTGCTGCACCAGCTGAAAACAGAGAGGACTGTGGATGTCTATGGGGTGACCCTCCAGCTGATGAGAAGCTGCTGCCTCATGACCCCCACGCTGGTAGGCGGGCAGGAGGGGACACTGGTGTGTGCTTCTGATGGGCGCTGCTACCTCAGATGCCTTCTGGCAGCGCTTCCATTTGCTGTGCTGATGCAGCATCCCTGTAACCCCTCCCTGCAGACAGGAGAACTGGGGCAGATCTGGGGCTTCCCAGCTGCAGAGCTGCCTGCAAAAACCGCCTCTGCTGCTCCACACCAGAGCTCCACAGAGAGCACTGTATTCCAGCAGTGCTCTCGCTGAACAGGACACAGCGTGCCCAGAAATGCATAAAGCTGCTGTGGGTGCAGCTCTGCTGCCTCCCCACCTTGCTGCAGGTGCTGGCCAGCAAAGGGGGATCAGGGCTGGAACCCCAACCCCATGCTTTGTGACTGCCAGCATCCTCCATCAGTGGGATGCTGCCTTCCTCCCTGGTGGGGTCACGTGGGTTTGGCTGAACAACCACACGGGGGTGAGGATGAACTTTTGAGTCGTTGCTATGGGTAACCACTGGATATTGAAGCACACATCCCCAGGGCTGTGCTCCAGGTTGTCACTGCAGATGACCCAATCAGAACAGGCTCATAGAAAAAGTGCAGCCACTGTGGGCTCTGTGGCTTCCCCGGTCATGCAGCAGGGCTGAGCCCACTGCTGCCAGGGTGGGAGAGGCTCCTCATGCGTTGCAGCTCAGCCAGCACATCATCAAGCTGCTCAGGGGCCCCTCTGTTGGGTCTACAACCCACAACCCTCTTCCTGGCTCCCATGGCGCTGCGACCCACAGCAGCTGCCCTGCCCCTGGGCTCTGTGAGCGGAGCTCAGCCCTTTGCCTTCCTCACAGCTTGCCTTTCCCAGAGCCCTGCCAGGAGTTGGTCCTCCCCCTGCCCTTCTCTGAGGGCTTTTGGAACGCAGAAGCGTTCTGGAGCAGTTTGTGCAGAACATCATAGCAGAAGGAAATGAGGGTGGCCTAGTGAGCTCTGTGCCTGATGCTTCCTTTCTGGATAGTTGTGGTGGTACAGAGCAGTCATGGACCACTTGGGACAGTGAATCCTACTTTACCATTACCCTGCTGGTTAATTGCATAATAGTAAGGCAAATTGCTGGAGCCCTGACCTCAGAACCCTCTTTCTCTTCCTTAGGACCAGTACGTGTTCCTGTACACCTGCATCCGGGACATCATCACTCAGAAGCAGCCCTGAGGCCCCTTGGTGCTTCCCGGCAGCATCCTGCCCTCTGAGTGGGAGCACTGAGTGGCTCCTGGCACAGCACGAGCCCTGCAGCAAGAGGGAGACCCAACCTGGCGCTGTCACCCCACTGTCAGCATGGGACGCCCGGGCAGCCTCAGGCAGCGCTCCTCTGCCTTGCTGGGGGTGGGAGGTGGGATGTTCCCCCTCTGCTCACCTTCTGAGCTCACTGGTGCCCGGGATGCTGACCTGGCTGTAGCGCTGGGTGGCCCCAGGGTGGAGAGTGCTGAGCTCTGCAGCACAGAGCGTGGTCTGGGCTGATGGATCAGCGTTGGGTACAGCCAATAAACAGCCCTGGGAAAGAGCACGCTTCTAACTCCTCTTACTGTGTTGCATCAGGAGCTTCCTACAGCTCTCATGGGTCTCCTTGCACAGGGACACGCTGTAAGGCAGAGCTGATGCACGGCCTGCTGTGCGTTACTGCCGAGCTGCCGGCTGTAGGGAAGCAAGGGAAACCCACGGTGGGAGAGGCTGCTGTCTGCAGGGCTTCCTGATGTCCAGGAGCAAGCAATCCCATCTGGCAGCACAAAGAGATCGCAGTGGAGCCGGCAGCCAAGGTGAACCTGCAGGCAGCTGCAGCTGCAGCACAGCTTGGAGAGACCAGAAGGACTTGGAGGGGACGAGCACGTGGCAGGGAATTGTCCTGCAAGCTGGTCAGCAGGTTTCACTCAGCGAGTTCAGTGCGACTGCGTCTCCGTGCTTCACATCCCAGCTGCAGGGAGGCCGAGGCGGTGGCGATGCTGAATTTACGACCTCCCACCCACTGCTGAAGCTGCAGCTGTTTCCAGAGGGTGTCGTGGGAGCTGTGGTTGGGATGAATAATTTTCCAGCCCTGCAGCTCAGAGCCACGAAACCCAGAGTGGGAGAAAGAGACAACAAAACAGTAACACAGAACAAAGCCTCCAGCACGGGCCGCCCAGCAAGCTGTGCCCCGTGCCGCGTCCTTCAGCATCCAACCCCCACCTCCTCCTTCAGCCCCCTGCAGAGGCCAGAACCCCAGAGACAAGCAGGATCCCTTCTGTTTGGGCCCCTCCTGCTCCCATAGCAGGGGCACACCGCGTTAGCACTGCTGTGCAGGAGGAGGGCAGGACTCCCAAGCACACATCTGCAGGCACGGGGCCATGGTGACTGCTGTGCACCACAGCTCCTGGATCCCACAGCTCCTCTGTTTGCTGGTGCTGATGATACGTGACCCTCCAAGGTACAGAGCCCAGCAGCTGCAGCGTCTTCCCCCAGCACCATCATGGGACACTGCTGAGCACCCCCACGATACTCTGGGCTGGCTGCCCCAGCTGGATGCATGCTGTGGGGTTCCCCAGGCCTCGCTCCCCCTCCACCTGAGCCTTATCAGCACAGGCATTGCAGCTCATGGATCTCCAGCATTCTCTCTCATCAGCCACTGCACCACTCTCATCCTGGAAGCACCAGGGCTGGATGGGACGGTCTGAACTGGAGGGGGAACTCCTTCTGGGATAGTCAGATGGGACCAATGCTGAGACTCGCTTCTGCCCTGTTCTTATGCATGCTGAGCTTGCCATGGCTTCAGGCCCCTGACCCTGGGGCTCCCTGCTTGCTTGCAAGGGCTTGCATTTACCACCCAGCCCTGGCACTGCCTATTTTCCTGCAGCATCCCTGGCACTATGGCCCTCTTGTCCCAGTATGCAGCCCAGCAGGGGCTCAGTTGTGACAGTAGTGATGAGCAGCCAAAATCTGATGGGCTGCAGCATGGATTAAGGACTGACAGCCAAGCCGGGATGGTGCCAAGCCCCTGAAATAGCAGGAAACAAACAGAGGGCACAGTTTGCCTACAGGGCAGAAGGCACGCTCTTGATTTGCTGAGAACAGCAGCAAGCAGCCCACAGCCCAATAGCCCAGTAACCCTCACCTTTGTCACAGCCTGGGACTGTCCCCAGTTCTGGCAGCACCCTGAGAGGAGTGATGTGGGAGGACTGGGGTGCTTTGGGGGCTGCCGAAGTGATGCACAGAGGCAGGGATGGGATGCACAGACGCAGCTCACCTCGCTGCTCAGCTGCGCTCATCCCATCTTCCCAACCCACTGCTGCCACTAGAGGACAACACAGAGATTGTGTGCCGTGCAGGAGCGCACCCCCTCACGTTCATGGCAGTGAGCTGGACGTGGAGCTCCGGCGCCTGTAACCGGGGCACCTGACAGCACAGAGCAGTTGCAGTTAGAAGCGGCTGAGAAGTGGGACTTCCACCCCAGAGGGATGTACTCAGGTCGGCCATGGACGCACCGAAGCTCTCAGGTCCAATGAGGTGCAGGCTTTGTTTCTGCCCAGTGCCCTTCAGGTCCTGCACGGCTCTCTGCCACGGTCTGTGCATTAGCTCCAAACCTGAGCTCCACTGGGAGCAGAACTTTTTGGAGGAAATCCCCACAGACCTCTGTGGATGAGGGATCACACCCCAGCTCCACTGGAGTTTTTAAGTCCCCCGCTTTGCTGCTTGACCCCATATAACTCTCCCACCTCTGTTAACCTGAGAGAATGGGGACATCAGTTAGGAAAGACTTTTATAGCTGGAAGCAAAAGCACCCTGTCAGGATGTGCAGCCATGACATGCAGCTCCCAACACGTGCAGCAGCAATGTGAACCTTCCTCAGCACGGCCGCAGCCAGAGGGGCGACTTCGTGGGTCACAGCCACCCGAAGGGGGTCCCTCCTTCCTCTGCCTGTGCCTCATCCCCTCGAGGGGAGGCAGGGGGAAGCTCCTCTTGGAGCAGCGTGGCTGCAGCTCACAGCCCGCTTCGATGAGCGTCTCCAACGTCACAGCCACCGCAGCCCTGCAGGGCGCTCTCAGCCCCGCGGCAGCGACTGCCCCATACCTGCAGCTCCCCCAGCCCTGCTCCGTGGATGGGGATGGTGAGAGGAGCAGGGCAGGACCCAGCAGCTCGAGCTCAGCCCGGCTGCACCCGGACCTCCCAGCTGCCGGCGCAGACACAGAGCGTTATCCGGGGCTGTGTTTCAGCGTCCCGAGGTCCGAAGCGCTTGCAGTGCAGGTTGGGTGCTGCTGCCTCCTCGTTGGTGCTTCAGCTCTGCCTTCTCCTGCACTGCTCTCTCACAAAAATCTCTGTTACAGACCAAGCACTGCTCCCGGAGTCAAGAACACGGCTTTATTTGTCGAGGTTTCTTTCTTTCTTTCTTTCTTTCTTTTTCCTTTTTCGTTCCCCTTTCTTCCCTTTGAATGAAATTCCTGCCAGCTCTGAGAGAGAGAGAGGGAAAGAGCAGAAGGTTTGACTCCTCCCACCGGAGCGCCTCACGCCCCTGCCCAGCCCTTGAAACCCAATAACCAAAATCATCCAACAATGCCTTCCCTTCCCCGGCTGCATCCCCACCGCTCTCCCCATTGCCGCAGGTCGGGCGCGCGGTGACGGAGCGCCCCGGGGCGTCCCGTCGGTGCAGCTCTCAGGGTGGGGGTGGATCCCCGTCGGCTCCCCGCTGCTTGCAGCGAGCTGAGGATGGAGCGCTTCACCTTCTGGAGCGTTTTGCTGGCGTGCTGCGCCCACATCCGAGCGGCGGAGCCGGGCGCTGCGCCCTCGTGCCCGGCGCAGTGTCACTGCGAGCAGGACGGCATCGTGCTGTCGGTGGATTGCTCCGAGCTGGGGCTGCCCGAGGTGCCCTCCGCCCTGAGCCCGCTGACCGCCTACCTGTAAGTACAGCCCTCGCTGCTACTTTTTTTTTTCCCCTTTGCGCCGCTTTCTCGGACCCTCCGGCTCGGAGCTTTGCGCCAGGTTTCACACAAATTGGAAACAAAAACGAAACGGCCGAAAATAAAGAAAGGCAGCAGTTCCTCCAGGAGCTGCCAAGCAGAGGCAGACCCCCCGCACCCCTTCCTTCCCTCCACCCCCGCGCCCCTCCGCTGTTTGCACCACGAAGTTCTGCACGCGTTGCTCCGGGGCTGCTTTGCTGGGCGGACCCGAACCGTCTGAGAGCACAACGGAGCGTTGGTGCCGCGCAATGACTGCCAGCTACTCCAGGACCCCTCCTGTCAAACACTTCCACAGGTGTGAGAACTCACAGCTTTTGGGGTTGAGTTGTGCTGGCCATCAGCTGTGCCCAAATTGCCTCTTTGAAATCAATCCTGAAGTCCTACAGGTGTTTTAGGTGCTCACTTTTTTTTTTTTTTTTTTTTTTTTTTTTTTTTTTTTTTTAATTCTTTTTCTGGAAGGATTTAAAGGTTCCCAATGCTCTCTGTGTCTCCCATCCCCTCTGGTATGAATTGAATACCCCAAAGGGTTCCGCTCCCACTGGGATTGGGGGAGCCTCAAAGCTGGGCTCAGCAGCGCTGTCTCATGGTGTCCTGTGGGCTGGGAAGGATCCCACATTTTGACCGGGGGATGGGACACAGCGCTGAGTACTGGTGCACCCTGAGAGGATGCTTGGTGCCTCTATCAGCAGAGTGCAGCACAGCAGGTCGGGAAGGACCTTGCTTTCCCCAGCCAGTTTGCTGCTGCTGGAAGCTGCTGTGTGTGAGGAAGGACAGGTGGCCAGGTGTGGCATCCCGGTGTTCCGGGTCCTCCTCCGAGTTCACGAGGGGCTCTGCAAGACACGGCTGGGCCGTTGGGGCCCGGCGAGAGCTCCCGTAGACCCGAGGGCATCGCTTTTTGTACCGTGCAGATGGGCAGCTGGGAAGAAATCAGGGCAGGAAAGGATGAGTTTTGCTATAGATCGCGTGAAGGGAGAGCTGTGCGGGGCAAGCAGAGCGGACAGCGCAGCACCTTTCACACGAGGTTCCCCCCGCTCTGGGAGCCGCGGGCAGCCGCTGCCTCCATCCCCGTTACCCGGGTTGAGGGGCTGAGGGGACGCGGAGCCTCCGCCGCCGATCGGCGCTCCCGGTGCGCAGAGGGCGGGGAATCCGCGCACAGACGGCGCCGCTGACAGCGGATCGACCGCCGTGCGGGGCCGGGCGCTGCCCCGCATCTCCGCGCCGCACCGGAGAGCCGAGAGCCTGCAAAGGCACCGGAGAGCCGAGGGATGCGGTCGCAGCGCCGCAGCTCCGCCTCCCGCTGCCAGAGGAGGGCCGTCCTGGGGCCGACGGGGCTGGACGGCGGCGAGGTGAGGGCGCGGGGGATGGGAGCTGCCTGCGAGGACATCCCGGCCCCCTCCGCTCCTGTGCACGGTACCAGCCCTGGGGAGGGCAATGCGGGGTGAAAACAGACCTCCGCTGGTTGAAGCTGCCCGCGGACGGCGCTGCTGCTGCTGCCTCACCCGTTTCGAGCGTCTCTAATACCTCCTAAGGACCCGACCCCGTTACAGCGCTGACCGCTCTCGCGGATCTTTCATCCCCATCTAAGGGCTCTCGGGGCCCTTCTCGCTTTGCAGAGACATTTGGAGCAGCTGTGAGGGGTCTGCAGGCAGGGCGATGGAGCGGGGCAGCGAGGGCGCGGCAGAGCGTTCAGCCCCAGAGCTGCATCAGGGGCTGATGGGGGGGGATGGAACACGTTGTTTCCCTGGGAGGGAAATGCTTGGTGTGACGGACCAGAGTTGATGGAATAGAAAAAATATTGAGAGATTATTTCAGTGCTTTCACTTCTCTCACATTCTCCTTTTGAAGTTTCCATTTCCATATTTTCACCTGCTCGTTTACCTGCCAACGTTTAATGTTCACGTTGTGGGACTGCAGAATCATCGCGGCAAAACATCCTGGCCTTTTTAAAGCACGTTCTGTTGATTTTGGTGGTGGTGGTCAGTACTGATTCGTTGGCTCTTTGTGGTGGGTTGGGAGGAAAGGAACAGCTGAAGACTGAATTTCCAACCAGGTGGAAACCTGCAGGTCCTTGGAGGCTCTCCCTGTCTCTTCTTCTCATCTCCCAGCCCCTCTCTCACAAGCTCTGCTCCTTTTCTCCTCTCAGTACCATCAGCTAGAACAGTTTGGGTCCAGCGGTGCTCACAGCGGCCCCATTCGGGGCTCTGCTGTGTCTCTCTGGGCCCCGTGCAGCTCGGTGAGCCCCCAGCCGGCCGTAGCGCTGCAGATCATCACCAGGCCCTTCCCCAGTTTTCAGTCCCCAGGTGCAGAGCCGTTCCCTGCGGGGCTTCCTGGGCGCGGGGTGTCAGCAGTGTCCCCTTTTCGGCTCTGCAGGAGCGGGAGCAGTCAGCCCTGCGCAGCTGGCAGGAATTGCCGGCTGGGTTGCAGGGGATGAGGAGCGCGCTGATGCAGGCAGCACGGAGCGAACGTGTACGAGCGCACGGCTAACAGAGCGCAGCAGGAGCTGCCGTCCGTCCTCCCTGCGCTCTGGGCTTCAGCATCGCGGTCTCTGCTCGCTCCCGAAGCCCGTGGAGTCGTCCCACCCCCAATCCCGCTCCTCCCTGCCCGCCCCCCGGGCTAAGCAATACGCCACAGCCTCCCCTCTCTCCCTCCCTTCCGTGAAGAATAAGCTCATAAATCTGCCCGGGGCAACGAAAACACTGAGCTCATGGCCCTTAGATCTGCGCAGGAGGAGCTCTCGCTGGCGATTAAAGGAGTTTAGGGTTTGCTTTGAAATGCGCTTTGATTCTGGCAGAGGCTCCGGTGCCAAAAGGCAGCGATGGAGCTGCGAATGCCTCTCCCCCTCTGCACCTGCCTGGGTCAGGGAGCAGCGGGAGGGTGGAGGAGGGAGAGGGAAGCACGGCGCTTCCCTGGGGGCTGCGCGGGGCTGTGGGACCCCCGGCACTTCCCCGCCGCCCTGCTGAGGGACCCCCTTCCTTTCTTTGTGAGCTGCCTCGGGACCCACAGCGGAGACCCTGGGGAGACAGAACAGTTTCCAGCGCTCGGCATCCCCGTGAGGCACCAATTAGTAACGCTGCCCCTCATTCAGATGGAACGCGATGCCCGGGCAGCGCAGCGCTCAGCGGGCTGCGCATCACCCGCCGGGCGTGGAGAGGAACATCTCTGCCGAGTCGGGGGGGCGAGGCGCGGGCTGCCTTCCCCGGGCTGTTACCGGTGTAGCGGTGGCTCTGGGTGTCGTTGCAGCCCATACGGGACAGCTTCCAGAGATTTCTCCATTCCGGGCACTTCCCAACCTGAGCACAGCGAGTTTTCGTAACTGCATGCACGAAACCTGCAGGAAAGGCACTGGGGCTTTCAGGCAGAAACTCAGCTCCTATTTCTCACAGAGAACACGAGAAGGAATTCCGGTAACGGGGAACCCCCTCTGCTGCTTTGCTTTAACCCGTTCCCCGCCGCTCCCCCTCGGCTCCGGGCAGGTCGGCGCTACGGGCGCAGAAGCAGCGCTTCAGCCCAGGGGAGGAGGAGCAGCAGAGGCTCTGAGCAGCGCTGGGCGCTTCCTCCGTGCCCGCCGGCCGTAGGAGCTGCCGGGAGTCCCACGGAGCGGTCCGGACGGGGCTGTCACCTCCCCGAGCCGCGCAGAGGACGGGAAACCCCTTTGGGGTCGGCTGTGGGGCGTTGGTGCAAACGGATCCGCAGCCACATCCCAACCGGGAGCTCGGGTAGGAGGCTGGGGGAAGCCTTCGGGGTGCCGCTGTGCCGCGGTCGCACTCAGGTGAGCTCCATGAACGGCTCCCTGAACGCAGCAGCCCGGCCTGAGCTCCTGCAGCCCCTCTTTAAGGTCACCTGTTTGCTATAGGAAGCTGCCTTGCTTTGAGCGCCCTGAACGCACAGGTGTAAATAGCAGCCATTTCACCTCTTTGACTAAACAACAAAACAAAAAAACAAAGGAGGAGGAAAGGTTAGCTTTCATTAAACAAATGGATTTTTTTTCATGTTTCCCATGCAATTAAGACCAAACCAAACCAAAACAAATCATACTTGTTTTGGGTATCCCTGAGATGTTTTGCTTTGAACCCAAAAGGAGAATTTCGGGGTTACTTGAAAATCTCTCAGCCCTTATAAGAGCTTTCACTGAGAACAACGCCGTCTCCGCTCCTTTCTTCTCTTCAGTGGAGCAGAAATTCACCATGTGGGCTCCTGGCCTGGATGTCACCCAGTGCCAATGGCCTCCCAGTGCCATTCCTGCCTGCCTGCTTCCCACTGCACACGCGCTGCCTCACAGCAGCACCCACCCCATAGCGGCACCCCACAACGTCCCGTGGCTGCAATGACTTCCCAGGGAGATCAGACAGCGCCAGGAAAGGGGAGGAAGGAATCCACGAAGGCTCCTTTTGGCTTCAGAGCTCTCCTGCCTCTCCCCAGCTCCTGCCAAGACACCTTCGAAACACCTCTGAGACGTGTTGGGCACTGTGACTGGGCTGGAGGGGAAATCCACGCTCCCTTTGAAGTCTGGATACTTGAGGAGTCTTGGAATTATAGGGCTGTAATGTACAGGAATGTGTGGGGCTGTAATTGTGACTTAGATCCTTGGATGAAAGGTGCTACATACGTGCAGAAGGTATTATTATTATCGCTGTTATTATTGCTATTATTATTACTGCTATTATTATTATAGGGCTGTGATATGTGGATTGGAGATGAAAGTAGCACCAAAAGATCCTGAAAGATGGGAAGTGTCTTAAGGAAGTTTCAGTCTGGGTGAGGGAGTGGGGCAGGTTGGCTCCAAGCACCGACAGCAGTGGGGCTGTCATGGAAGGAGGGCTGCATGCAGACCCCCTCCCCAAAGCTCAGTTGCTCTGCAGGCTGTCTGCAGGAGGAGTTGTTCCAGAGAAACTGCTGTGGGAAAAATAAATGAGTAAATAAATAAAAGACATCGGACATTTTCACTGCTCCTTCTGATTGCTGCCATCCCCAAATAAGGCTGTGGGTACAAAGTGGTGGCTCTCAGGAGGGCTTGGGGATGGGGCATGGGGGAGGGAGCTGGAGCAGAGCCCCAGTGGTGCTGAGCAGCAGAGCTGGGTGCTCTTTGGTCCCCCCACATCCAGCAGCAGAGCCAGGACCATGCCCAGGCTTAGTGTTACAGCTGTGCCTGATGGCGGTGGATGGATGGATCCAAAGACCTATCCTGGGACCACGCTGCACTCCCAGCAGACTTCACCTGCAGAGCAAATGGAGATCACTGGGATTTGGGTACAGCCATGCAGTGCTGCCAAGCAAAACTTGCCACCAGATAGCAGATACCAGTTTGTTGGCAGCCCAACCACAACGGCTTCCTGAGAATGTTTGTGTTCTGGCTTTGTTGCTCCACGTGCCTTGTAAAATCTGATGCACGGGAACAGGGCATGGACCCAAACCAGAGCAGCCATGGAGCCTGGAGAGCCACTGCAGTTTGACCACTGCGCAGCTCCCAGTGCCCGGCAGGAGGGCTCAGCCCCCAGCCCTGCCCCGCTCCCTCCCAGCAGCACCTCTGTGTGCTCTGAGTTCCACAGGCAGCGCCCACCGCTGTCCCTCAGAAAGGGCCGTTTCCTGCAGACGTGTCCCATATGGGCTCTCAGCTGGTGTCATCTTGGGATATTGCTGGCTTTCAGTTGTTGCTCACGCTGCTGCAACTTGTCTGGACAGGACAGGTGAAGTGCATGAGCAGAGGGAGTGCCACTGAGTCACCTGCAGGGCATCTGGCTTCCAGATGTGCCCCAAACACTTCAGCGCCTTTCGCCCAGGAGATGGGGCCGCAGGTGTTGGGGTCACTGCATCTGCACCCGAAAGGGGAGGGAGCGGAGCTGGAGCGCGAGCTGCAGGCAAAGGTTTCCATGTTCTGCAGCTGTGGGAGCCGGAGCAGACGTGGCTGCCGGGGGTCCCTTCTTCACACAGAGCAGCGTCAGGGCCAGAGCTGTGCGGGTCGGTGCGAGGAGGGATGGAGCGGCTCTCTGCTGCCCTCCCAGCAGGAAGGGGCGCTGGGGCAGCGCTGGAGCTGAGTGCAGGCAGCACGGAGCACGCAGGCTCCGGTCCAGCGTATGGCAGCCAGAGATGGGAGGTTTGCATAAGCTCTGCCTATGATTTCCCAGGCTGGGAGAGCATCAGGATTGCCCAAAGATGTTGGCTGTAGCCAGGCTAAACCCCCCACTGTGTAAAAACTCCTTGTAATTAATGAACCTTCTTCCCATTAAGTGTCACAATGGAACAATTCATTATTACTGATGTGTGCAGACTGTGCATTCCTTTGGCTCTGCTGCCTCCTACAAAAATGTGGAGACAGATCTGTTTAGAGATGAGTCTGTCTCATCTGCTCTGCCTCTGGTATTTGCTCATTCCAGGTACTGTTCTCCAACTCTTTGACCTGTACCAGCTTCTTAACCCTCCACACCTCAGCTTCCAGCTGATGCAGACAAGCAGTTTTGCACTGGAGAGCATCAGTCAAAAAAATACAAATAGAGGGGGGAGGATTTGAAACGCTGCTGGAGTGTGACAGCACTGCTCAGAGCGCAGCCACCACCAGCAGAGATGCCACGGCTTCCAAACTTCCATGAAGTACAAACATTCAAACTCGTTTCTGCTGTCAAAATTTCTGCTTTTACTCCGAAATTCCCAGCAACAACAACATTGTCTGTGAGTTTCTTTCTCTACCTGGAGGGCACCGTGTGTGGGGCAGAGGAAGGTCACTCATTACAGCCAAAGGAGGTGACCCAATGCAGACAGCCTGACGCCCTCAGGACGTTCTGCACCCATCCTGCACGGTGCTGGGCCTTGGCTTTTGCAGTCTGCTGAGGGAGGTGCAAGCCCTGGAAGTCAAAGCTGTGGTGGGCAGCCCAACACAGAGGCTGGAGGCCTATCGGCCAGGGCGCTTTGGCAGCTGCTGGGTGGGGTGGATCTGCTCCAGCACTTTGTGTTCCTGTCTCATTCCTCATCTCATCCTGAATTATCTTGGAGACACTGAGTCAGTGCTGTGACCATTAACTGTGGGCATTAACTGTGTCAGGGCTGCCCATGTGAGTGCTCATGGTGCACCCACATGCAGGAGTTCCTGGCTCCCACGATGGAGGTGATGGCTGAGGCTTGGCCAGCAGTGGCTGCTCGTGTGGCAGCTTCCTCATTTCCAGCCAATTCAAGTGCTTCGAGTCTGTCACTCTTTGTAAGAAGGTGGGCAAGGAGAAAACACTGCAGCAACCCATCTGACACACTCAGAGCACGCGTTACATCCCTACTGTTGTGGCTTAGTAGGGTTTAAGCTTCTCCACTAAAGCAACCACTGAGAACAGAACAAAAGGAAGCAGAGTGTTTTTCCGGAAAGAAACAAGATCCCTGCCACAGGAAAGGCAGCTCAGTGCTCTTGAGGAGCTGTTTGCTGAGAGCAGGAAGCTTTCAGGGTGGCAATGTGAGCGTCCCATTATTTACCATCCAGCTGCAGTGCTGCTGCAGATGGGCTCCCCGGGATTGGGATGCTCCTTACAGAAGCCATGCCTAATAAAATGAGAGACAGAGAGAAGGCTGTAGGCAGCTCTAATTAGCCCAAAGGATGCCTGCAGTTCTGGGGCTGTCTCTGGCAATGTGGGGGATTGGAATAAGAGGATCTTTAAGGTCCTTTCCAACCCAAGCCATTCTATGAGTCTATGCTTCTATCTGCCATCATGTGTCCTAGGCTCCTTTTTGGCATTTGCTGGAATGAGGGAGGAGGAGGAGGTCTCCAGGAGTTCTGCAGTGAGGATTGCTCCCAAAGCAATGAAGTGCTGCCTGTGAACCTCCTCAGAATGCACTGATTTTTGGACTTCACGCTCCGGAGGATCACTGAATAGACCAGAAGGTGGGGAGTGGTTTTTCAAAAGTCTCTTCGTGGGGATTCACGAAAGAGTGGAAGAGCTCAAAGCAGCAAAGGTGTGATTTATTTGGTTGATCTGAGCAGAAATTGTGAAAGCCCCTTCACCCTCCCCAAAAACCACAACGGTTCAGTTTTTCAGAGTGGAGTTTGTAGGTGTTTTGTCTAGACTGCCTCTCCTTTGATGGAGCTGGAGACTCCTGACAATGAAAATCTGGCTGGGCTTTAAAGACTTCCTTTGATTTTTCCAGATGGGACTGTAATCCCAGTGCTCAGCCTGGCCCAGTCTGCTGCTTTGTAATTTAATGGAACAGAGAGTGAAAGCATTGATAGACCTCAACTCGTGGGCACAGAGAGCTGCACAGAGAAGTGAAAGGAACAGTGGGAACTTCAGAAGCAGGGTAATGGTCCCCAGCCATCCAGATAGCACAAGCCTAACCTCACCTCACAGCTTCTCTTCTTCATTTGCCCACTCCTTAAAGCCAGTAGGAGGAGGAGGGAGGCTGAGCTGACAGCAGGAGGATCAGCCCCTCTTCGTGGCACCGAGAAGGGAGCCCACGCCTGGCCCAGATGCAGACGTGCACTGGAGGCATCCAAACGGTGGTGAGCTTCAAACGTCCCCTTCAGTAATTCCAGGAATGGGGAGAAGTTTGGTGAAGTCTTTAATTAATTGGTGATAAAAGTTAATGAAGCTAATAAAACGCTGAAACCTACTAACTGTCTTTGGCGTGGCCAAGTCTGTGATTTCTGAGTTCATTTCCATTGCCTCTGGGGAGGTGAAGCCCAGGGATTCGGTGGAGAGCCGTCAGGATTTCACCTCTCTAATTTGGCACCTTGTGACGGCTCTGATGGCTGGGTTGGTTCACGTCCCCTGAAAAAAGCAGTGCTGTTGTCCTGGATTATTGTGATAAAAGGGATCTAACAAATCTCTACAGAAACCCAGAATTCCTTTTTCTATTTCTGCAAGCCAACTGCATCAGCTGGGCCAAAAGTCACACGGTGTCTGCCTCTGGTCCAAGAGTCCCCTTTCGTTTCATCCTTTGGGGACGCTCTCCCCAAATTACAAGACTTCTGAGGGACAGCTTTGTAATACCTGAGCTGCCATCTAATTTCCAAGATCAAGGGCAACGGGTGCATTTCCTGCAGCTGGCTCAGCTGGAACCGGTGGGGTTAAAAAGCAGGATCAGAGGTCTGGATTGCCTTCTGCACCAAAATACGTGGTCTCTAAGGTTCAAGCCCCAGAGCCCGGAAAAGAGGCAGCAAATGAGAGAGAAAGCAGATCTATGAAATGGGAGAATTGGCCCTCAGCACTGCTTCTGAGTCCTTTCTCTCCTTGGTTGGTCGGGCAGGTCCTGCCTTTCTGCCCCGGCCGGTTCCAAGCGCCTTTGACTTGGAGCTTAGGGAAATGCTCCTTCTGCCACCCCCTCCCCTGCTGTTCTTTCTGCTGGTGCTCGTGGAGCAGTTCCCATGATGGAAAACCCTTCTGTGCAGCATTTGGCTTCACTGGGGGCTTTAAGCCCATGGTGGGCGCAGGGTGCTCTCGCCATGTGGGAACGGCTGTGAAATGGCTGCAAAACCAATGGCCCCACCAACACCTCCCCCACTTCCCTTACCTTGCCAAAGCAACAATAACCTCGCATGAGCTTTATTCCACATTTCCTGCTTCCTCCCATTCGGTCCATCCCGAGCCAGAGACCCTCTGACGGATGTCTGTGCTGCATGGTTTCCATGCAGTGCTGCATTTGGGGTCGTGGTGCTCAACAACAGAGCAGCTGTGAAGTCAGGAGCTGCTGGTACCGCTGTGCTGTGAGATGCAGGCTGCCCCGAGGGGCCTGCAGGGAAGCTGGCCCCAAAGCACGCTGTTCTGCCATCACATTCTCAGACAGCTCTGAGCGCCGCGGGCTGACGCCTGCCCATGGGAGAGGGAGAGAGGAGTTTCTCTTTCAGGGCTTTGTTAATGGAAAAATGCATTTTTCTCCCCAAATTGAACACTTCCTTCAGAACATCGCGCTCTGTGCCAGGACGTCTCAAATTTCCGCTGGAAAAGCTGAGCTGTGACGCGTTGAATGGCGTCTTCCAACCCTCAACCAAAGCTCCTGGCTGAGACAGAACCCTGTTGGACTCACAGCAACCGAACCCCACAGCAGGAGGCACCTGCAGCTCTGACGGCCCTGAGACGGGGCTCCTCGTGGGACCCAGAGTGACTGCGATGTGACAAGGATGCTAACGCTGGAAGTGAGTTCTCTATGCAGAAAACAAATGCTGAATCTCAAGCTTTGCCTTTGTTCTGAAAGACACACCATGAGAATTTCGCAGAGCCTCAGTAGCCTCTCACTGGTTCCCTGTATTCTCCTTAGTGGCCTTTCTAGGTGGAGATGGACAAATTGGAAAGCCAGAAAAAAAAGTAATCCCAGGAGGAATTATTGCAGCTGCTCTCACAAGCTGAAAATGGGGGACTTTGTTCTGGGTTGAAGACAATGTTTTGTCTGAAAGGATTTCAAGCAATTCAGTATGTTTGAGAGCGTCAGCCTGGATGAAGGATGATGTTGTCCAAAGGATATTGTGAAAACAGAACGATGTTCTGAGCTTTGCAGCCTTTGCCTCCACAGATCACTGGGAAAAATGGGTGCCAATTTGCTGAGTTTTGCTCTGCTGTCCCATCAGTGTATCTTGCAAAGCAAAACCTTTCCCCCACCAGAAGCCCATCGGGTCGTTCTGTTTTGTGCTGGTGATTGCCGCAGCACAGCAGGAGGCAGTGACTGCCCAGCACAGCGAATGGCACTGAGTTTATTTCCCTGTGGTGGGATGGAGGACAGCACTTACTGCAGGTTTTCTGCTCCTTAAGACTCGTCTTTATGGCTCTTTGCACGGAGGCAGCAGTGCCAGGCGGACCTTTCATTTTGTTCCTCCTTAGGCCGTTCTTGTCTTTGTGACCCAACAGCAACAGCAGCCGCCTCTGGTGGCAGGTGATGCTGGGAGGTGCTGGGCTGAGGGCAGCGGCGTTTCTGCAGGGCCCCATGTGGGTGAGAAGGGACAGAGCTCTGCGGTGAATGCTGGAAGCTCAATAGAAAAAGTGGGAAAAGCCGTGACATTTTTGTCTAGTGAGTACAGAGCAGAAAAACAAAATCCTGCCTTTGCAGCAGGGAGCTGCGGGCTGCGAGCTCTCCAGAAGATGCTCCTCTCCAACCATGGCAGCCAGCTGCATGGAGCAGCGCTGGTGGGAGGGGGGTTGGGACTTGAGGGGGGATGCTGAGGTGTGACACCATCAGCACAGCGAGAGCAGGAGGTGTGGGCTCACGGCAGGAGGTGCTGCGGGCAGGAGCTGCAGGGAGGCGCGGGACGAAGCGCAGGAGGACGAGCTGCGCCATGCTGCTGCAGCATCCTCCTGTGTGCAGAGCTGGGCTCGCTGCTTTCTTCTCCCTGCTGTCAGGAGATTTACAGCTTGTGGTAGGGAAGACAGCAAAATTAATGGCGCAGACTCCTTTGAAGACTCAGACTGAACGGAAGGATGGTCTGGCATGGATGGGAGCTGCTCTGCCGCAGCCAAGCCCTCAGCCTTCCTGCAGACCCAGCCCGGACAGCAGCTGAAACCCTGCAGAACCGAGGGCTGCTGCTTTTGGAGAAAAGGCATTTTCTGCTGAAAGCAAAGCTCTGGCAGCTCTGGCCAAGGGCCAGAAAACGTGCGGTCAGAGTTCAGAAGCTTTTCTGCTGACCTCTGTTGGAGGTGACTGGGCAGCAGTGTGCCCTCACCTTTTGCTGCCTGGATGGTTTGGGTTCAGCAGCAAGGGCTCCACAAACCCAGTCCCGCTTGTTTCCAAAGGGTCTCATGGGCCAAGTTAAGGGAGGGACCAGCGGGTCATCCCACAGATAGACGGCAGCATGCTTGGAATCAGGGATCACAACACTTCCAAGCTTCCCCCACCGACAGCAGTTCTTCCCAGCCCAGTGGCCTTCGCAGGACTTGTAGGCAGATACATCACAGCAGATGCAGCAGGGCATGGACACTGGGCTCCTCGTGCAGCGGCTCTGAGTCCCTTCTGACTGTTGCTGTGCTGGTAGGGAAGGCAGTGGAGCTTTCTCTTACGGCTCTTCATTTAGCAGAGGAAATGCACAGAGAGCAAATTCAGAGCCCCACCACCAAGGACAGCACTGCATGCATTGATGTTGGTCCTTAGGAGCATTCTGGCATTGAGAAATGCTACAGCATGGCAGAAGGAGAGCAGGATGGTGAGGAGGGAAGAGGGAGATGCATCAGATGTCAAGACTGGCTGAGAGAGCTCCCTTTAATTTGGGGGTACCGTGGCAGCAGCCCTGGATGTTGACTTCACAGAATCATAGAATCACTTAAGTTGGAGGGACCATTAAAGGCCATGAGATCCCTCTCCCTGCAATGAACAGAGAGCCACAGCTCCTCCCCTGACCCTGGCTGTCCCCAGGACTTCCGAAGTCCCACCCTCACAGACACTGAGGTTGTCTCCATGAAGTCATCAGTGTCCCGGGTCACTGTTGGAAAGACCAGCTGGTGTTGATGTCAGGGCACAGGTGGCAGCACGGGTGGCTGATGGCAGTGCCAGACCTTCGCACTTCTTAGAGCTTTTAGCAAAACAGTTCTTGGACTCACACCATGCAGTGAAGCTCTCTCATTTGAAAAAGGGATTTCCTGAGCTTCTTAAGGCTCAAAATTCAGAAAGCAAACAAAAGAAACCCAATATTCTTCATTGTTAACCCTTCTGCCCAAGCAAGTAGGCAATATCCAGAGTCATGACAGGCTGGTTTTGTTAAGATGAAAAGTAAATTATAGGAGTTGGGTGTATTCTTGATGTAATCTCATTTATTTACCAAGAACACAGGCTGGGGCCTGTTCCCCTGAGCACTGGCAGAACAAACAGCCACCAACTTGGCTCAGAAATCCCACACCTGCTCCTTGGTGCCCAGGAAGCCCAGCTCTGTCACCCAGCAGCAACCAAGACTGAGGGTCATCACCCGCAGCTGGACTCCAGGACTCAATATCACAGCCCTCGTAGCCACACAGCTTTTGATCTGAGCTTCCTCTGGAGGAGTGACAGCAATAATCAGGATGATGGTTTTCAAATCTGTTTGCTAAGGTTGGTCCTCCCGAGACCCACTTAGTGCTCTGTGCCCTTTCCATGAGCATCCCGTGGCATGTGGGACATGCTCCATTTCAACAGCATGGATATCGCCTGTAAGCAGGGAGCAGAGTGGGCACAAGACTTCAGCTCTCCAACAGAGGCAAAGTTTCAGAAGCTGAAGGCAGTTCCCACTGAGCCCATGTCACCCTGCTGTCCTCAGGGCACAGCACTGGTTTCCATGCAAGAAGCTCAGAGGTCTACATTTTGGATTGCCTAATTCTGTGGCCAAATCCCCATCTCCAGCCCAGGCTTCTCTTCACATTTCAAGCACTGAGAAGCGAAGAGCAATGCCAGATGGGGACACAGGAACCCAACTCTGTGCTGCTCTCTGCTGGGGCACTGGCAAATGAAGAGGTTGTGGTCACACTCAGCTTCGTCTCACACACCCCATGCATCAAAGGAAGCTCGACTCAGCCCAGCTGACCACCAGAGCAGGGTGGGGACCTCTCAGAGCTCATGCAGGACCATCGGCCTTTGGTTTGTGGCAGCTCAAGATAGTGAGGGAGTGAAGAACATCTGCACAGCACCTGTGGAGTCTGCTAACACGACCGAGGTCTCCATCAGCCCATCAGCCATCATTCCCCACAATAGTCTGGGTTAGCACATCGCTCTGTGGCCTTGATTCCCTTCCCAGTGTTCCATGTGCTGGTGGCCCATGGGAGTCATGCCATGCTCTAAGGCACAGCATAGAAAAGGGCTTTGTCTTTCTCTGTGTCTCGGTCTGTTGGGGCAATGGAAGACTGATGCTCCAAAGCTGAGTCCAAAACTCGGGGGGCAAATGACAAAACCACCGATTTTCTCCAGAAATGTTTTGCACGTTTGAACTGCGCAAGACGAAAAAAAAGATCAGGCTAGAGTTCAATGGGAGCCCTGAATGAGGTTGGGCTCCTGGGGAAGGATCCGTGTCTCACTGCTATGAGGAAATGCCACCTTCCACCTCACGGGCTGGGAAAGGACCTGGAGCACTGCAGGCTGTGGCTCTGAAGATGGTTTATGCAGGATCAGGCTGCCAGCAACCATCCTGATCATGGGAAGGTGCCTGCCCATACCTCAAGGAGCACAGCCACATCCCAGGGGGGAGGTTGGCAAAACCCAAAGAGTTCCCTGGATTACCCACACAAACACCCCAACCTCTGTGTCAAAGGTCAGCTCATCTCAAACCAGGCAGAGCAGTCTGAACCACAGGAGTCAGCAGGCACAGCATCCCCACCTCTGAGAACCTCCATGCCGAGAGCCCCAGCCCTGCCAGCATCACGCTGAGCTGGACCCAGCCTGAGCAACACCTGCACGAGGCAGGCAGGGCTGGATGCCTCCCGAAGCCAGACACCCATCGTCGGAGCTGCCTCTTGGAGATCTCCTCCCCACCCAGCTCTCCCTGGCCCTTTCCCTGCTTTATTCTTCCCTCTTTTAGTACATCCTGTGTTTCCCAAGCCCACTGATTGTTCTCCCTTTTGTGCTGGGGCAGACAGCAGGGCTCCCTAGACAATAGACAGGCTTCACCAGTGACTGGGAAGGAGAGGTGGAAGATTTACAGCCATGAGGTAATGGGCTGGAGGAATTCAAACTTTCTTTGCTTTAGGAACTGCCTCCCTCGGCTGCTTTGTCAGCAAAGTGGAGACAGGGAGGGTCCCGATCTCCATTCAGAGAGCTGGGACAGACCTGAATCCTCGGGCTGCCACTGATTTCTGCCTCTGGGCGCAGCCTGCCCCGCCTGCTTTGACACTGCTTTTGCCAGGTTTCTCAACCTTGCCGAGTTGGTGACCCCCCTCTCCTTAATTCAGAGCACAAAAATGCCCCAGCCCTTTTCCATTTACCCCAACCGTAAGAACCAAAACGTCTCCCGATGCCTTTGATGGTGCATCAGAACACGGGCAGGCAGCGCTGTGCCCCAGATAACACACAGCGTGTGGGGGCATGGCGAGGCCAGCAGGAAGCTGCTGGTGCAGAAGGTGAGCTCTTGTGGGCTGTGTGGGGGCGAGAAGGCATCCACTGACAGCCAGCAGAAACGCTTTTGCAACTTGCAGCTGCCCGCATGGTTTCAGCAGTCCCTCCTTGGTGTGGGTGCAGCAGGCACAGACCGGGAAACGCGGCCTTTTGCCACCAAGGGCCATTTTTGGGGTGACCCATAACATAATTTCAGGCTGCCACGTTGTTTAATAGCTCGACTGCTCCAGGCAGGTGCTGCATCTGCAGCGAACGATGGCTGTGAGCTAATATGTGTGCTGTGTCTGTATGACTCCATCACGTCCTCTGCGAGGGCTCCAGGCTGCTGAGTCCTGCAGCCTTCAGACACTGTAAGTGTGCTGGTTAGAAAACTGAGAAGAAAGGCCAAGTTTACCCATTTTGGGTCCCCTCAGCACACCCTGCATTGCCGACAGGCTGTCAGCTGGACACCACCTGGCAGACTGCATGCAGCACACTGTGTTCCACGGACAGCACTCCTCCCCCAGCCCAGGGGAGGTCAGGATGAAGGATGCTCTGGGGCCACAACCTTTGTGCCCCATAGAGGGCCAGCCCAGTTCCTTCATGTTTGCGAAGGTATTGTGAGCATTTTCCGAGCAGCCTGGGGGCTCCGTACTGGGCACTGTTATCCTTCCAGCTTGGCAGCAGTGTCTCACCTCCAGCCTGCTTTCTGCACACCTGGTCTGCAGGGTTGGCTGTCCTGCTCATAGATAACATCTGAAAATGAGCATTCATGGACCTGCCTGGGAGTTTCTCCGGCTCCATCACAGCTGCCTGCAGGGGAGCTGCAGGAGCAGAGTGCTGGAGGTGCCCACATGGGCTCAGCACAAAGCTGAGCGATCACAAGGGTTGAGTGGTTTCCCCTTCCTTAACCCAGACCAGCAATCAGAGCACCTCCAGTGAGAGCCTGCAGCGATGCTCTGGGTGTTGCTCTGTTGACCTTTGGGGAGGCCGTGTTGGTAATGGCCACACGTTGCTCCCACAAGGGCAGAGCTTGGCGAGGCCGTGGCATCTGCGTCATCCTTTGCCAAGGCTTGTCAAGACTTGATGTGGCTGCACAGAACTCCCGTGGCCTAAGCATCTGGGAAGTCTGTGAGATCACAGCTGCTGTGGGTGGTTTCCCCATTTCTGGGGCTGCCCAGGCTGGGAGCAGCACCTGCACTTTGCCAGTGGCCCATAAGAGTGAGAATAGATGGAGCTTTCTTCTCGAGATGAATGTTATCTCCTGATTTTCTGCCTGTAGCCTCATGTCTATCCCTGTATCCTCTATCCTGGACACCCCGATAGATAACCCTGGTGAATACCCTTGTTGTGCTCACCTCAGCCATGGTCCGTGTGTCCCAAAAGCTCTGTTGGCTGGCAGGGAAGGCAGCAGGCAGAGCTCCTGTCCCAGGGCTGTGCCACAGATTCTGTCATCCCTTTGGATAAAGGTGGGTGCTGTCCTGTGACATCCCACCTCTGCATGTCACATCACTTGGGTGCTTTCCTGCCCTGTATCAGCAGGAACATCGGTGTTGCTCAGTTTTTGTGAAGCCCTAGGAACAGATTTTAAATAATAAGCACAACTTAAAATATCATTATCTACGCTTCTCAATGATCTCACATTTTTTTTCCCCTGCTTTTCCTGCCTTCCTCCCCAAGCATGAGGTCAGACAGAGCAAGTCCCACCCCAGAGCCCATCTCAATTGCTTGAGAGGTGATATTTCCCTTCTCACTCTGCCCGAGTCCAACCTCCTACACGGAATTGAGAAGGAACATTTGCAGGACCAAATATTTACGATTTCCTTTACTCAAAATCTCACGAGGAATGGAAAACACTCCATGGTGGGGAGCACCAGCAGGGTCAGATCCTGTCAGGCTGCGGTGCTTCCCTCCATCAGCCCACGTTCTCAGGTCACCACGTTAGAGAGACTGGCTGTTTGTGACCAAGGCCAGCACTGCATCTCCAGCAGCCCTCACTCCATCCACATCCCTGGAAATGGAGCAGGGCAGAGCTGTGAGCTTTTTCTAGCGGCGGTAGTTAACAGTTGGCCAGGGCTTAAAGCAGGATGGTTTAAATTATTTTTGGGACAGGTTGAATACAATAGAAAACCCAACATCCATAAAAGCACCTGCCAAGCCTAACTCTAAATATAAATCATCCGCAGTGCCAGACCATCCGAAGCCAGTCCTGCTCCACTTGAATTATTGCTTTCCGTTGCTGCGTGAGCGCATCGCTCGCATCCAGCCTCGTCACAGCGCGTTCTGCTTCTCTGACTCGCCTCACAGAGCACAGCTCCTCTCACATGGGCGAGCTGACAAAACCTGGTCAGTCTCACTTCTCAGCTGGTGTCACTTTATGACATTTTCTACTTTCTGAGGCCACCGCTCTCCAGAAGTTCTATTTGTGGATGGCATTATATTGGCTGGAAGTTTGACCTGGATGCGGTGACCTGGGAATGCTTTCTGGGGGCAGTACCAACTTGCCAGCACTGATGCAGGTGGCCTTTGGGCTGAGCCTGGTCTATCATCTGCTAATGAGGGGAACAACCTCCATGTGCTTCGTTTCTACTGTGGGCAGCTCTCTTCTGGGGGTAGGACAGGCAATGAGGTAATTAGCAGCATCCTAGCATTGCCATGCACGGGCAAATGAACCCCAAGGACATAACAAGGCACGTGAACCTGTGATAAAGTGCAGAGGGTTATAAATAACCTTCAGCAACTCCTTTCTATTTGTCTCTTGTGTGTCCCCTGTGTGTGGGGGGATCAGACTCTACTGATTGGTGTGCTGTAATCTGATGAGAACCACCTGAGAGGGCTCCCCATCAGCTCAGAGTCAAACCCAGCTGCCTCCCTTTGCTAGACCAAAGATCTGCAAAGACCTTGGGTTGGATGCTGTTCCCTGAGCAGTGGCTGTCTGAGATCCATGGCGATTCCCGGTGTGGTGGCTGGAAGTCCAGGTGAGTGTGAGGAGGCCTCAGGTCATCTGCAGCTGTGGGTTGGTAGAGGCAGGGTCTGGGGGGGCTGCAGTTCAGTGCTGACCCTAAGCTGATATCTGGCCTTGTTTTCCTGGCTGATTCCAGCTCGCTTGCTGTTGCTGTAGGTCAGGGTGAGCTCGCAGTGGCACTGGTGTGAGCAGGGCAGTGATGCTGCAGGAGTTCAGCCTCGCGCTACAGCACGAGCCAGAAGGGAGCGTTCAGAACAGCCCACCTTCTTGTGCCTGCTGGCCAGCGTTGCGACACAGCTGGCACCACAGCAGTGTCAGAGACACCACAACTGAGGCTTCCGCCCATTTCAGGCATGGGAACACATCCTTGGCTCTTTGGGTTGTTTGTGACGCTGAATTGTCTTTGCTGGTTGGCCATGCTGGCTGGGAATGTGTAGGAAGTGCCATTTTAACAGGCTTCTGTAGCACAAAGTGTTCCAAACCAAACATGGCAATGGCCAAAGTGTGAACATTCTTGGGGACCGTTTTCCAATGAGTGCTGCCTCCTGAGGCCACTCCTGCCAGCTCCCAGGCTGACGCAGCTCCTGCCCGCTGAGCTGCAGGTCGGAGGCCATAGGGAGGCTGAGCTCATCAGTGCTGCACATCTGCAGGCTGAGACTGGTGGTTCTCAGCACACGTGTGCTGCACAGACATCCCTGCTGCTTCCTAAAGGTGCTTGCATATATCTGCACTGTGTGCTTGTAGCCCAACTGACTGCTCTGAGGCTGGAAAGGGGAGTGGGAGTCTTAAAGAAGCACTTGGAGCAAAATGAGGTGTGAGGGGTTTTGTGTGAGTGCTGAGTCTGAAAAAGAGTTTTGGTTCAGTGAACCACTGTGGCAGATATGATGGGGGGAATCCAGGGTTGGCTGTGACGTGGTGCAGGGCTGCATGCAGCCAAGGCACAGATGTGGCAGCTCTGCAGCCTTTTGCCAGCAGAAATAAATCCCACCTGAGACCTGGGGGATCTGCATGCTTTGTCTGCATGGAGCTTTCTGACTCCATGGGAGAAGCTCTCCCTCTCCATGAGGTCAGGGATCTGGGCAGAAAGCCCTCAGCCTGCAGCTGGCACCTTAACTCCCACCTTAACCTTAACCTTAACCTTGAGCTCATTTTCCTCTGACCTGAGATCTTTCTTCACCTCGTGGGTAATAGAAATCTGTGATCTCTGGAGCTGTCAGTCTGCTCCAAGGAACAGGAGGCACGAAGACCCCGGCATCACACCAACACCTGTCCTCTTATTTCTGAGGCCCCTGTGCTTTTCCAGGAACTTTAGGGAGCCGCTCCAGAAGTGCCAAATCAGGCAGAATCCTCCATTCCCAATTAATTGGGTTCCTGATGGTGAGAGAACAGCGTGTGCAGCTGCAGTGCTGTCATCAGTGTTTGGAAAGCTGAGAGGTGACGAGCAAGGAGAGGAAGTTCATGTAAATGCAGACCTGTTCCCTCTGCCAGCTCTTGCATGTGGTCCCCCCTGGTACCCAAGTCCCTCCTTGTGAGCAGCAGGAGTGCTGGTGGTGTACGGGGAAACGAAATCTTTCATTACCTCCAGCAAAAGCTGTTCTCCATCACAGCCCGTTTTCCAGGCAGTGTGCAGCTGTGGTTGAAATTTTTTTTGAATGAAAACATATTGTAAAAGTGAAAGGTTGTGTTTCAGTTTGGGTTTTGTTTTGCTTCTGATTTATTTTTTTTTTTCCACGTTCAACCTTAGGTTAATGCATGCAGATAATGTATGTAATTAAATACTGTGTTCTCATGGCTTGGCATTTAGTGAATGAAATGTTTTGACGTCGGCTTAAAGCATTCCAACCGGAGTTTCTGAGGCTTCCAACTGAAAATATACATCAGAATCTTTCTCCTGTAAAATCTCCCTGACTTCTGAATGAGTTTTTCCAGTTTGTGTCAGACGAACCCCCCAGGTTCAGCAGTGCATCTCCTCCAGTGCTGTGGTCTGTGTGTACACCTTGTGTTCGGGTTTGGGGGTGGTATTCTGCCCTGCTGCTGTCACCCCCGAGGTGCAGCTCTCGGGATGGGCAGCCTGGTGCTGCGCTCTTTGGGTGCTGCTGTGCCCTGGTTGCTCCCCTGATTTGGTCCCCTGTTCAGAGCTCTGTTGCTGATAGGGTGGCAGGTTGTGTGACCATGATGTCTGCCAGGTCTGTTCTCTGATTTCTTGCCAGACAGGAACTAACAGGAGTAACTGCGGGCTGCCAGCTCCTCTCAGAGTGAAATAAAGCAGCATGTTTTTGTGCGTGTCTCTGGTCGATTGCAGGCTATCAGTTTCCTCTCTGCCAGCCCTGGGCTCTGCCATCCCCTTTGTGCAGGTCTGGAAGTAAATGGAGCAGGGCTGGGGGGAGCAGCTGGCAGTGGGGGAGGAGTGCCCCAGATGTTGGGGGTTTTGAGTGGGCAGAGGTGAAGTGTGGGCACGGCAGTGTCCAGGAAGGCTTTATTTCATCCCTCCTGCCCAGGGCAGGGGTTGGATGAGGCAATCTTCAGGGGTCCTTTCCAGCCCAAGCGTTCTATGACTGTCAGCCTTCCCTTAGGCTCCCAGCTGCACTCCTCCAGGACTCGTGGGGCCAACGCACCTGGAATGCACTTGGTGCAGTCTTAAGAAGGATGTGGATGGCAGGGGCTGCTGTGCCCGGAGATGCAGGAAGGAGGCTGTCTGCAGGGTGCGGATAGCAGCGCTGAGCTGCGCCCGAAGGACGTGCTCTGAAAAACACCTTAAGCTCCCATGGCTGAAATAGGAGAAAAGCCTCTAGGAACACATTTGGCAACATCCACGTTTTGTCTCCTTGAGGAGCAGTCAGCATTCATCCACTGCCCTGGCTCGTCAGGTGGCTCCAAAGGGTTATTTCTGATTGCCTGCCCACAGAGACAGAGCTGTGCCACCTCCTCTGCTCAGCCCATTTCTGCTTCCAAGCACGGAGGCTGCAGAGCACCGAGCAGAGCTGGGGCAGCAGTGGGATGAGTTGGGAGAGGATTAATGAGGGCAGCATGAGCGCGATGCTCGCCATGGGCAGCTGGGACGCACTGCATGGATCAGACTGCTGACAGGGCAGGGATGGGCTGAATCTCACCCTGCCAGGCTGCTCTTGGTGGAACCCTTATGACTGAAACGCTGTGGAGATCTCAGGTAGGGCCCGCATGGGGGGGTGATCTGAGATGTCTGATCTGTTTTCAAACTGCAGAGGTGGGAGTTGAAACACATTCTGCTTCTGCCTATTGCAGTGATAGGGGATTGAAGCGGGGCTGGTGCCTCCAGATATGGTGCAATGCAAATGAGCTCTTGCTGCTTTGATCTCTTTATCTTCCCTTTCTCTTCTTCTCCACCAAGAATACCTTTAGCATGGTTTTCAACCTGCAGGCTTTTAGCAAAAAAATTCAGCTGGCTCGATGGCTTCCAGTCCCATTCATTCTGCAGCCTCAGCTTTACCCAAAGCAGCGCAGGCATTTTGTGGTGGCCTCGGAGATCTCAAGATACTGAGGAAAGGAGATAACAAGAACCTTTATGAATCACTCTTGTACAATCTGAAGAATTTATAAAAACCATCATTTATTGCCTTTGGGCTCCTTTATTAAAGGTGGTTTATTTGTGCATTTTTTTTTCACTGGATGCTAAAGAGAGTGGCCAGAAGATTGGTGCAGATATCGCTCATCTCCAGGAGATTTCTGCAAGACAGGAGCGCTCCGTGCCTTGCAAGAGCAGGTCCAGCGATAGATGCTTCAGGGATAAGCATGGGAATTTTGGTCTGGTTTTACAGCTCCCACAGAAATCAGACTGCAGGACCAAAACTGGGAGGCTTTAATGTGTTTCTGTGTAATCAATTAATCAAGAGAATACCAGCTTGTTGGCTTCTCCCCACAGCCATCTTAAACGCTTCTGCTCAGATGCCTGGGTGAAAGGAATCTCTGTTTGATGGTCGGGGAACTCGAGTTCCAACACTGAGGGGACCTGGGGTTGAGTCCGTGCTGGGAAACATCCCACCGAAATCCTGAGCTTCCTGAAAAAGGGAAAGGTATGGATAGGGTGGATTGATTTTTAGGGCTTGAGGAGATGGTCGCTATTTGAGATTCTTAACAGCTTCCAGAAGGCTCAAACCTGAGGATTGCAGTCATCGCGTTCTTTGGTGTCGCTTTGCTCCCTTACAGAAGTGGATCAAAGTCTGTTTCCCTGAATACTGGGAGTGCTGCCCCGTGGTTTGGGCAGTGTCCTCCCGGCATCCCACCTGCCTCCGTGATTGTGCCTCAGGTGAACTGCTTTGCTCTTTAAATCTCGTTATCATTCCTGAACTAAAAGGCTGCAGTGCCCATCTCGTGGCTCCTGCAGAGGCCATGGTGAGCAGTTACTGGAGAACCCGGCGCGTGCTGTGTGTCACGTCATTCTCTTTGGTAAAGATCAGCTCATCAGTGAATGCTCAAAGGTTGCTCATGAAAGAAGGTGACATCAAAGCAAATAATTTAAGGAACCCCTGGAGGGCCAGAGGAGTTGTAAGGTCTGAGGCTGAATCACATGGGCTCAGTTTCCATGAACTGTGTCTCAGTTTTCCTGCAGGTACAAGTTAGAAATGCGTCTGATAAATGTTTAGGATGAGCTGGGGAAGGAGCGGGGGACGGTTTTAAATCACACTAATTACAGCCATGATGGCTTTGGTTCAGCGCCATTGGGAAGCACAGGTAACCTGAGCGCCTGGTGCTGGAGGCCTTCAAAGACGTCGCCCTGTGGGTGGGTGAAGGTGATGCAGAGCCACATTTTGGTTCTGGGAGCTCGTGTTGCTTCTCTGACAGCGTTTCATGCTGCTGCCACATAACGTGGTTGCACTGCAGGAGTCCTGCTTTGATCTTGTAGCTTGTGGAGAGGGCAAAGAGGAGGTGGTTGGGGAAAGAGGAGCAGGAGAGCTCTGGGATGGGATGGTAAGGGCATGTCCCACTGCACCAGAGCAGCGTGGCCTCCTGGACCCAAAGGCAAGCAGCTGGGCAGGCTGCTGAACCCAATATTTGTTTGACTTCAGTAGATGCTGAAGATTTAAACGAGAGAGCTATTTTGGAAAGACAAAATCACTGGAGGACCAGAGAAGCTGCAGGAGAGCCTGTGATCCATGGATCCCAAAACTCTGCGTGGATGTGCCTGAAAAAGTAATCCCGAGAAGGGTTCGGATGCAATGGCATCCTTTCAAAATGAGCTGAACGTGGCTGACTGGAGCAGCCATCCCCCAACAGCTGCACAGATGGATGGCCCTTTCCACCCAGACAGAAGCACTGCCGTGCTTACGTGTGCTGGGTTGTGTGTAACGCAAGAAACGTTACTAAGAGGAGAAGCACGAGCTTGGGAAAACAAGCAACAAGTCAACAACATCCTGATATGAGCAATAAGGCAAACACTCCAACAACGCTTCGGGCAGGAATGCTGTGCCTTCACACGAGGGTGGGTGACCTGTGGAGAAAAATGTGTTGAGATTGAGTCCTGCAGAAGAACTGTGATGAACAAACAGCATCCAAACCCCTGCAGCAGCAGGATTTATTTATTTGTAAAAAATGAGCCTAAATCTTCCCTGTGCCTTGAAAATCCGTCCTCTTCTTCTTTCTGCCCTAAGAGGTGATGGGGGAGGGCCCCTTCTCTTTGGCCTGAACACAGGTGGGAGCCCTGGGGAGGCAAGGCAAGGGGAGCAGAGTGATGGGTAGGGTAATTTCTCCTCTGATGTCTGGATGACTGCTTGAGGAAGCAGCATGCTTTCCTCCTCCTGAGGTTATGTGCGTATTGACCGAGGTGGAGGAGAGAAGGAGTCAGAATAGGTGCTTTTATATGAGATTGGAGAAGTGCCTTCTGCAGGGAGCAAGCAGTGCTGCCCGCATTGCCGGCAGAAGGCAGCTTGAGGAGCAGGCTGCAGAATTTCCAGGAGATGTTGAATGTTTCAGGTCTGTGTTTTGTTTCATAGCCTTTCATTTCGTGTTTTTTTGTTGGCTTTTTTTTTTTTTTTTTTTGGTTTTATTATTTTTGCATTGTTTCACAACGTGTCAAAACATCAGGCTGATTCATTACAGTGTAAACACGATGCACTTTGATGCAGGGAAAAAAGATGTTTTAATGGGTGCTAAGTAGCAACTGCCCTTAGGGATTTAAAAATAAAAATAGCAGCAGCACAAACTAATATTTTAACCCTTGTGTTACACCACGGGATCATCCAAACACGGAGCATGGAGTGGCAGACAGAACAATGCGAACAGGAATATGGTGTGCTGCTCTCCATCCCTTTGCAGCCCAGGCTGCACCGAGCTGTTAGCTCTGAGATGGGCTGTGCAGGGTTTTCCCTCACTGAAGTGCTTTCTGTCTCAGTGGAGAAGCAGAGCACACGGAGTTATGTGTGCACACTGCAATGGGACTCACCTGAGAATGTCTTCTTCCCCACAGGGATCTGAGCATGAACAACATCAGCCAGCTGCAGCCCAGCGCCTTCGGCCGCCTGCAATTCCTGGAGGAGCTGTGAGTACCCAGTAGGGGGGTGCTGTGCTGGGGGCTGTGTGCTTCTGAGATGGGCTGGGCTCTGATGGGCGCTGTGTGCTGCACAGGGGTTCATTGCTGCTGCAGGGTTGGGGCAGGATGCACCTTCAGGCCACGCTGCGTGTGCCAAACGCCAGAGTTTAAGAATCAGCCCATCATGCAAAAGTGAGCCCAGAGCAGAGCCAGAAAACGGGGAGCTTCGTTCACCATCTGCACGCAGCTCCTCTGCAGCCAAAGCCACGAGAACTGCTGGGCGCCCGGCAGCGGTGGGGCTGCAGCCCCGCAGATCAGAGCAGGGACGGCCGTCCTGCAGCGCAGCGCTGTGCTCAGGCACGGCTCCGTCCCGGTCTGCAGGGATCAGCACGAGGCTGTGTGTCAGCAGAGGAGTGGCCACACTTCTGAAAGTGTAAAATTAACCACCAGCATGAGCAACCACAGCGTCCCTTGGGGGCCCAGCAGTCAGAGCCTGGAAGGGGGCAGAAGGCTGAGGCTGGCCTTGTATGGTTGTGTTCCACTTGACCATGAGAAATCCCTCCGGGTACTGTTCTCATGCTTTTGCTCCTTTCTATGCAATGCCTTCTGCTGAAAAATGCAGTTTTTTCAAAACACCATTATTCCATAGCAAGAAACACTGATATTATTGTTGTATTTGAGGTACGTGATGTAAACTTGTGGTGCATGTAGCACTTAAAACAGTGTCTAAATGGAGCACTTTGACTGTACTGAATCCCCTCTCACAGCCAACGCTGCAGATGACAGGTATTTCTGAAAAGGGCAGGTTTCTAAAGGTTGGATTCCTTACCAGTAACGTCGGTGTGATGCTGAGGCATTCGTGTATCGCAGAGGGGCAGTAAGCGATGCCATCCCATGCTCTGCCACCTGTGCTTGTGTTCATGAAGCAGTGACCCCCAAATCGTCAGTGCTGTGAAATGAACAGCAGCTTCTGTGAGCAGAAGGCTTTCCCTGTGCTCACCGGTGCTGATTTGTGGCTGCACGTTTGCAGGTGGACTTGGAACAGTCGATGTTGACCAAAAAGCCCAGAGGAGATTCCGACCCCCACTGTTCCCATAACAGCCCCGATCTCACAGTGATCAAATTGCAATACTTTTATTTTCAAATGGTCTCCAAACCCATCTTCTTCATCTCTGTCTCTTGCATTAATTATGCTTGCAGGGACTCCCAACCTCCCCATTTCTGAGCTGGGCAGGACTCCTTTTTTTCGCCCTCCTGTAGCTCTGCTCTCGTGCTGCCCTCAGGAGATGCGTTTTCCAAGGTCTTGCCTCCATCTTGCTGCCATTCTCTTCCCATTTTGTCAAGCACCCAAAGCACTCACAGGTCCTCACACACAGGCCGTGCTCTCTCGTACACAATTAATGGCTGTCTTGCTGCAAGCAGTCGTGTCCTGATGACACGTCGTGCACAAACAGAACGGTCTAAACCAGCAATGAATAAATATTCATAGACACCAATGGAGCCAGCTTCCCACAGCCAAAAATAATTATGAATGACACAAATCAGGAGGGAAAATTAAACAGGAAAATTTGAAAAATAACTGGAAGTTGTTAAAGAACATTTCACTGGAGTTTCCAAACGCCACAACTGCTCATTGGGAAGGTAGAGGTGTTTTGAGTAGGAAAAAATCACCGCCATAAGGAGAAATGGAAACTGTGGCGTTTTGGATCTGCACACATCCAAGTTCACACTTCAATCATATGGTAAAACACAGAAGTCATAGTTATGGACATCAAGCGATGGATTTGAAATCAATGAAGTGAGGAAAGATTGTCGTATAATAGGAAGAACTGAAAGTGACCCTTCCAACAACAGCACCTGGGCAGCAGCTGTGTGTGTGTTGTTCATAGGGATGTCAGGGCCAGCACTGCAGCTTAGCTGGCTTCTCCCTTCAGCTTTCACTTTCCTGTAATCCTCAGAGGCATCTCGAAGTCTCTTTGCCATTCCTGGCCTTGAACACATACAGCATCACATCGTCCTGGGAGCGATGGTGGAGCAGAACGAAATTCCAGCCTCAGCCTCCTGTTAGACCGTGCTGACTGGGGTCTGATACGCGATGGCACCCAAAGGAGGGAATGGGGAAGGGAGTGAGGGTGAGGTGTGGGGAGCAGCTGAGCCAGGAGCTGCACTCGATGCTCCTCATGGTCCTTCCTGGCTCAGGATGTCGTTTGGCTCAGGCCATGTTGGGGCAGTCAGTGCTGCAGGTGAGGGGCAGAAGGCGACGCGCTGGGAAGGAAAGCTGCCCAGAGGAGCAGATGGGCTGCGTGCTCCCATTGCTGTAGAGGACAAACGCTCTGATAAGCGTCCACCACATCCACCTCCACCTCAGCAGGGACAGAGCAGAGGCCCATAGGGATGCATGGGCCCTTCCCTGCAATCCTCCCCTCTGCAGCAGGTCTCTGGAGGCAGAGAGGTGCTTCGATGTGGGCCTCACACAGACAGGAGCTGCCCTGAGTTTTCTACATCTCCTTTTTTTTTCTTCTTTTTTTTCCCCCCTTTTCTTTCTTTCTGGCAGCGGGAAGGACGTTTAAAGTTGCTAATAAATTCCAGTTAATGAAGCCTGAAAAGCCAGAGCTGCGTGCCAAGAGAAACAAGAGCAATCAGTAGAGAAGGAATAGAAAGAGGATCTTGAAAGCCGGCCTGGGAATAACAACATGTTGAAATGTGTTCACCGGCAAGGGCTTTGTTACCATGCTTTGAATCCAAACACGAGAGCTCGGTGCCAAGAGGAGAAACTGCAGCCAAAGGCAGGTGTTCATTGCCATTCACCTCCTGCTGCGGGGCACAGCGGCAAGATCAGACCCCTTCCCAGCCACTGGCTCTTTCACCTGCCTCTTCTTGGGCCCCGAGGGCCGAGGGACTCAGCATCCAGGGGAGTGCCACGCCGTGCATTGATCCAGGAGCAGCGCTGTGCTGTGTGCTGATCCGGGGGCAGCAGGAGCTGTGCTCTCCCCTTCCAGGCAGCACGGAGCACCGCAGGTCCTCTGAACGTTCTCGCCAAGATGCTGCCAGGCTCCTGTGCCTGCAGCAGCAGGATGCTGTGACTGAGCCCTGTTCTGGGCTCCTCTGCGGCTCATTGGAGACAAGGCACCCAGCCCTGGTGCATCCAGGACTTCATGTTCTCCTGGTTGACACTGCTCCGTGGCAGAGCACAGCACTGACCATCAGTGCGGCGGGTGAGCAGCAGCATGGAGAGGATTAAAGGCTCATTCCTCCTATGAAGCATTCCCAAAGTCACTGCTGTGCAATCCGCGTGGTGTGGAGGCAGATGCTGGCGAAGATGCAGGTGAAGACAGGAGATTAGGACTTCCAAGGGGTTCTCCATGGTAACATTGAAAAATGTTACTGAGGAGGCCCAAGTCCAGTTCAAAATGTGGAGCACTGAAATTTCTGTTCTTTTTCTCCTCCGTTTGTGCTGGGGACAGAATTCAGCATTTGAAAAATCCTTGTGAGGGAGAATCTCTGCCCCTCGTGCTCCTTAAGTGGTCCTTAAACAACTGCCAGAGGGGATCCCAAGTGGGGCACAGAGATTGGAGTCAAAATTCTAAACTAAAGGTTTGAAGGGAGTAAATCCCCTCCGAAAACCTTGACGTAAGGGGACAAAATGAAGGTAGTCTGTGTCCTGTATTGGGTTGTTCCATAAGGAGCCGTCTTACTAAATCTTCCTTGGCAAATGAATCCAAACTAGCTTGCATACGAACATTCGTGTGGGTTGAAAACTGGCTGCAGGACCATAAACAAAAGAAACGAATGCCATCAATCTATCGAGTTGGAACAGGCATTTGGTGGGGGCACGGGGAGCTGGGTTAGAAACAGGCCTGAGTCTCCTCCTCAGGGATGGAGTAAAGCAGTAAGACCATGTTGGAGACACCTCCAGGTGATACCGCAGCAGGACCAGCTGCAGATTCCTGTGTGGGAAGGGAGAGTCCAAGCCTGACTCTTTCCTCAAATGTACCATGTTTTCACTTGCATGACTTAATTGGCTTAATTCCTGCCTTGCACCAGCATGAGAACAAACTCGAGCATAGCATGGAGCCCTTGGTCCCCCATGCACCTGGCAGATGCCACGATCTTGACACGACGACACCGTTTAGACAGGAGTGCAGAGAGTTTATCTGGGAAGAGATTCTGCCTTGACAATATTAGAGCTTGAGAAATGAACCCGAGCAGGAGATCAAAGAGGAAGGCTGACAGGAACGGTAATGATCTGGCAAGGGGAAAATTCCACTGGGATATGGACATGTGTGTGCATCCTGTCCTGCCAATGGGCAACGTTCCTGCCTCCTAATGTGAACGATAAGGGCATCATCATGTTGTCTGAGCGCGTGACATGAGCCATCATGCCCAACAAACAGCCTTTGGGCGTGCCATGAAGTTGTAGCATGACCAAGAAGCCCGAGATGCAGGAGGGGGTGGGAGCCTGTGGTAACTGAACTACAGCAACCGTGAAGAGGTAAACCATGAGTTTGTTCCAACTTGGAGTGTATTGGGAATGCAGATCAAAGCCTGGAGGAATGTTCCCAGAAATCACTGGAGGGGGGAAAGGAGGGGAACAGAATCTAAAATCCACCAAACACGCAAGCTTTCCAAAGACAGCCAGCCAACTCTGGCTCCCGCTCACCTTCCACTTGCCCCTTCTCTCCCTCTTCCATCAGTCATTTTAAATGCAGTTTTCCCTTCCTGCCAATCCATCTCACTTTAAAAGCTCCGGGACAGAAGGACATGCAGATGAATCAGGACTGCCTATCCTGGGCAGGCTTGGAGCTGTGCTGTGGGTCAGACATCCGTGGCCACAACAGCAGCCCCCCTTCCCCTGTGCCTGGGGCACAAAGGAGTGCTGCCTCTTGATTCTTTCTTGCGGAGTTTTTTGCTTTGGGCCTCAGAAGCAAATGAAGAGCTGTCTCAAGGGAAGTCACACTGGCAGCATCACTTTGAATGTTATTGTTCCCTTTTAAATAGGAAGGAAATGATCATTTCAGTGAATTTCCTATTGAATTTTGCCTGGAGATGTGTTCAGTGGGTGCCTCCCTGCCAGGCTGGGAGATTTGTGGGCAGTCAGAGAGTGAGAGGGATGGAAGGAACCAAGCAGCAGGGAGACTGCCAGGTGACAGCGAACTGCTGGACAGGATGCCCCAAAAGACCCGAAACACATTCCTGGCCTACGTTCAGAGGAATGGCACAGCTCCCTTGCCTGGGACACCTGGGTGCCTGGTGTTGGGAAGAAGGCAAAAGTAGAGGAGAGAAGATCTGGAAGCTGGAGGTGAGCTGGGAAACGGCACAGTCCCCATGGGCAGAGCCAAGGACAGGCAGCAGCAGCAGGGACACAGCTGCCTTTCCTGAAGCTGGGAATGCTCTGCCCTCCCCCCCCCCCCCCCCCCCAGTTCTGTTTTATTGCGGTACTGAGATGCTGCAAGCTGACCTAGCACGTGTCCCTGCCACCCCGCTCCAAGCCAAGAGTCACAAGCTCCCGTCCTGCCAGTCCTGGAGGTCCCAGCTCCATTTAGGGATCCAGCAAGCAGGAGCGAGTCCTGCAACCACCTGACCGTACGCAGGGACATCAATGCGAGGGCGCAGAGCAGCCAGAAACAAGTGAGGAGGCGCACGCTGACCCCGGAGTGCTGCAGCAGGGCAGACAGGAGCTCCAAGGACAGACAGACCGCGGAGCGGAGCTGGGACGGCCGGCTGCAGCGGCTGAGGATCCGTGCGGGATCCTCCCTCCTCCCGGACAGCCCTCCCTCCCGTGTGGAAATCAGCAATCAAAGAAGCAATTACCCCAAATCGCAGCCCCCAAGTGACAAATAGCCCAGCCTGCCAGGCAGCTTGCATGCTGCAAGGAGGCAGGTTACGACCTGCTCACACACATTAAAGGGACGACCCTGCGCTGTTTATGCTGTCAGAGGCCCTAATTACGGCAGTAATTTTCTCTGGATTCCCGAAGGGAGAGACGGGGAAGGAGGGAGCCTGGGCACCCAGCGAGCTGCTCTGCCACGGGGAGCCTGCAAAGGCTCAGAGCCTCTGCATGACCTCTGCAGTCCTCACTGCAACGTGCTCTGCTTCCAGCCCGGATTATGCTGCTCATCCCCTGCACTTGTCTTCTTCACAGCCAAAACATCTGAAAGGAAATAGGCTTTGTCAATGTTGCATGAATAATACAGCTTGTTTCCTCGTATCTGTGCCAGCCTCCTGGGTCTGCTTTGGAGTTTCTGAGAGGCTGAAGGTTCTCCTGATCACAAATGATGTTCACTGTCTCATGTGGGGGTGCAATATTCCAGTTCAAATCAGGTGCACAGCAGCAAGTTCCTTACCGTGTGTCTGTGGGAAGCCCAACCTCGACACCTGTCTGAGCACAGGAGGATCAGAAAGTAAAGCACAAACACCAGAATAATTTGGGATTAAGAATCAGGTCACTGAGCCAGTTTCACACCTGAACTCTGTCCCCGCTCTCTGTGCCGTCAGCCTGGGGGTCCTACTCTCATTTGTGAGGCTGCTTTGTGCTCTCTCTGCCCCTCCTGCCCCTTCACATCAGTCTCTTCCCCAGGCCACGCTGCCCCTATCCTTGCTTTCATTCAGAGCCCCTTTTCCTTTTCCGTCCTGGTTTTGGGAACAGGCAATACGGAGGGGTCACACACCAGGTGTGCAGCACAGCTTGCAGGTGTTGCTGCGTTCTCCCCAGCAGGGCTGCAGCAAGAGGCATCAGCTGTGAAGTGTCTGCAGACAAGGGGCTGTCATTACAAGGATGCTGATGCATTACTGGCTCTTCTTTTCACTGCAGACGCCTCTCTGGAAACCAGATCTCCAGTATCCCAGGGGAAGCTTTCTCTGGCCTCTACAGCCTGAAGATTCTGTAAGTAATTCATTCCCCTCTGCACAGCCACCACCATCCCTGCCCCCCAGCACCCTGTGCCAGGCACTGGCCATGCACTGAGGCTTGCAGAATGCAACTTAGCAGGCGTTGCAGCGCCAGTTGCTGAGCACACAGAGGCTGACACGTCCCTGGGTGACGGAGGAGCTGCACCCACCCAAGGACCTCCACACATCCCCAGCCCTGCTTCCTCACTTCTGCTATGAGCACCCCAATGGTGCAGCCCTCCACGCCACATGGAAATGCACTGCAGGAGAACCTGCAGAAGTTCCTCTTTGGGTAAAACTCCCCAAATCCCCTGAGGTAATGTCCCCCAGATGTGGTGTCTCGGGGTGATGTGGACACACAGTTGGGTCCTGGAGCACCGCAGCCATCAGGGCTGTGCCTGAGATCTGCCAACCCCAGGAAATGCACATCATAGCGACCACCCCACCTCTGCCTGTCCGCTGGGGAAGGGCTGGGGCTGCTCCCTCAGGAAGCTCCGAGGGATGAAGGCCACCAGCAAGTTCTTCCCCAGGGAATGGTTCCACAGCCCAGGGCAGTCTCACTGCTCACAGTCACACTTTTTGCATCCTTCAGGTCTGTGCAGGGCACTCAGCTGGGAGTCCCTCTTCCTCTCTTTCAGGAACCATCTTAAAAATCTCCTGCAATAAACATTTCATCCCCAAAGGGATGTTTTGAACTCAGCCGCAACGTGAAATTGTTGTAGCCGGTCCAGTTTATACAGAGTGAACAGGTACAGACCTGCTCCGGGATTAGAGAGCATAGGGCTGTTTACTGTGTCTTCTGAAGATGTAAAGTATGAATCCTGCCCTAAATCTCAGGGCTTAGAGATTTATCCATCCCCTGCATTAGGCAACAAATCAAAGGAACTGAGGAAAAACCGCAGCTCTCCCACCCAATTTCAACAAGAGGAACTTTCTACTTCAGGAACTCAGGAGCTTTTAAAGCCGCTTTTGATCAATTTCTATTTGTGTCAGGCCTGGGGAACTACTGATGCAGAACGTAAGAGCACAGCTCCTGCAGGTTGCAGTCATGAGAGCAATGCGCTGCCTCTGTGTGATGCCTGCGTGCACTCAGGGACAGCTCTGAGAGTGGCCGCAGTGCAAGGAGAGGGCAGAAGGGCTGGAGATGGAGCTGAGCCCAAGACTTCTGCTTCTGGCAGCCTGCCGTGCCCTCAGCCAGGCTGTGCTCCTGGCACTGAGCGGCCACTGGGCTGCCATACCAGCCCCTCTGGCTGCAGGGCTGCCCCTGTATGCCTCCCCACTTCCCATGGAGGTCTGCAGAGGACTAACCCAGCTCCAAGACAAGGAAGGGTTGATGCTCACAGAGAGTGTCTCACTGAGAGCAGTTCTTGCTTCCAAAAAGAAAGGCACTGCCAGCCCTTCAATTTCCAAAGCCTCGAGTCTTTCCTGCCCAGGTTTGCAGGGGATGTCAGGCTGCCGTGTGCTCCTGCCCTAATTGCTGTCTGTAAGCCCACAGGAGCGTGGTCACTGGTGCATGTAGTTATGAGTTCACTCCAGCCAGAGTCCCTGCTGCCTCCAGATACACCATTCACCTCCATATTTTCGTCACTGTGATGGTGATCTGGGGGTGTAACCAGGTGCTGGAGGTCTGTAAGTTGGTGCGCCTGCACAGCACACAGAAGTGTGCTCTGAACTGGTTGCACTGAGCCTCAGAGCATCAGACAGCCCAGCTGCACCCATGTCCTGCAGAGCTGCACTGGGCAGGGCAAGGTGGCCCGAGCTGCTTCCTCACTGCTCCCCGTCCAGATCACGTCCTTGCTCCCTTGGGACCAGTAGAACCACTCCTGCAGTCATGTGCTTTTCTCTTCACTTTAATCTCCAACAACAAACCACACATCTTGAAGGAGGTATCTGAGGAGGGAATCTGAAAAGCCCATGAGGCAGGAGAGATCAGAGAAACGCTGGGATATGAGGTATTAAAAGTGAGGAGCAGAGAGGAACGTCCTGTCTCCTCACTTTCAAAAGGGCCGAGGCATCAGGCTGCTTCCATGGAAACCAAAGGAGAAGTGGACGTGGGGAGGAGTCACCTGTCAGGCTGTTCCCCTGGAGGTTCCAGGCTCCATCCGACAGCCAGCAAAGGCTCTGGGATGCGCTGCAGGGATAGCTGACTGCACAAAGCTGGGGGTGGGCAGCCGAAAACGGGGCTGGGTGAGAAGCCAGAGACCCACGGCAAGATGAACTAAAGGGAAAACGAGGCAACTGAGGTCACCTGCCCTCAAAGAAAAGTGGATGAGGATGGAAGTGGTCCTTTAAGGACAAACAGCGCTGCAATGAGGAAGGAAACACTTCTCCATACCTGAACGGCAGGACTAGCAGGCTTTGGAGCGGATGGCAGCGGGGGAATTGAGGACAGATCAGCTCCATGGATGTGCGCGCTGCCACGGGTGGCAGGCGGTGCAAAGCAGCACACCCTGCTGCAGCCTCAGCTGTTCAGCTGGGTCACTGGGCTCAGAGCTACGGCCTGAGGGGACGGGGGTGACCCCAGAGAGACAGGGATGGTAATTGATTTTAGTGCGGTGGGGCCTTAGAGCTCGTTGCAGTCATGTGCGTGCCCAGAAGTCAACTCTGGGGCTGTTAAGGGGCCTGGTGCTTTCCCGTCTTTCCAGAGAATTAACTTCTGTTTAAAAATGGATGGGAAACACCCTGGGAATTCCTTCCCAAACCTGCCCATGCAGATGGTCCTCTCCCTGCCCTCAGAGTGAATCCCAGAGCTTCTGGAAGCAGGACCAGCTTGTTGGCTTTGCCTCCTCCGGCTGCTCCAGTGCACAGAAACCACCTGGAAAGTGGCCATAAAGATAGGCCTGTGCAGAAACCATACGGGGCACAGCCAGGGGAGCAGGTGTGGAAGAGAGCAAGTGAAAAGGCAGGCATTTTGCTATCAAAAAACCACCATGACACAGAGGAATGTGCCCAAGATCTTCATGTACTGAGCCCTAGGCCTGCCCCGAGCCAAAGCAAGATGAGATGTGTCCTCTTTGGCTCCCTTAGCTGAGCGCAGGCTGGCAGCTGGTGGGAATGCCTGTTTGTAAAAGGTCTTTGTGAATGCACCTCTCCCAGGGCTCTGCTCTGCAGCACGGCCAACCCTGACCCTCGCCATGAAGCCCAGGATCCTTGCTTCGGGGCCAGCATCATTAGAAATCAGCTCCATTGGCTGCTTCTGTCCTTTGCCAAGCTACTTCTCTCCAAAACTGTCTCCTCACTCTGTGCTCCCCCATCCTTGGAGCTTTCCAGGGCAGCAGAATGGAAACTGTCCCATCCTTCCAGACCTCCTCGTGAGCCACCCAGACCCTCATCTCCAAGCTGAGCTCCATCAGCCGTGAAGCGCAGGTCCTGATTGTCCATGCAGCTGATCTTGTGCTGCCATGGCTTCACACCGCATCCCACCCTCAGTCTGCTGCACAGAGGGGGTTGCCAGGCTTCTTGTTTTCCTGGCTGAACACGCCGTAGCAACGGCAGCACTCACAAGCCAAGGAGGGATCCCACACCAAACTTCACAGGGAAAAATTCCAAGCACAACCCGAGCCTGCCTCACCCCGAAACGTGGAGGGCAGAATGCCTGCGTGCATCCTCTTGGCTGCAGCGCTGGCACCCCCGCAGCCAGCCAGCCGGGGATGGCCCACACCATTGCTCCATTCCTCAGCAAGCCTCAACCAGCCCACAGCAGCACGCAGACCCAGCACTGCCCACAGCAGGCCCACACAGACGCTGCTGTGAGCACGGCGCAGCACTGCCTGCATGGACGCGCTGACCCCGTGCTCCCACCCCACACCGCCCTGCAGCCACCGCCAGGGCTGCTCTCCATCAGCTCGTAGGCTGGAGTGAGCATGGCATGAGTGGCCTCGCTCTGCTGTGCACCTCTCCTGGCTGGTTGGACCCTTCCCCATGGGACGCACTGGTCACGTCCCACACTGAGCCGCAGTCTCAGCCTCAGGTGGTGCAGAGCAGGCACCGGCTGGCTTGGTTTGTGAACACACATCAAAAACGTCACCAAAAGGCCCCCAGGAGGGGGGTTTGCAGGTGGCTTGGAATGCTTGAGGAATCCCCGGATAGGCCCTGCCTCTCTGACAACCCCGAGTTTGAGCAGAACAGACCATGGGAATGGTGTCGCATCCAAGGGAGATGCTCCCATAGGGAGGGAAGAGGAATGTGCAGAGGTTGGAATGCCTTTAAGCCTGACACACGAGCAGCAGGCACAGCTGCCTTAAGCGGGACCAGCCCTTTGACTGTGCTGGCTGAATCACTTTGGCCTCCTGTATGGGAACTGCTGAGTCACGGCCTGAACCTCTGATTGATCACCTGAGGTGAGCCATGAGTCAGCCAGAGGAGCACAGGTGAAGGCAATTCACCTGTGCTGCCAGAAGGGGTGGAGCCAGGCTCCACCCCTCCTGGACCTATTTAAGAGCTGGCTACCAGAGGGGAAGGATCTCTTCTGGAGATCCTCCTCTTTGATATCTTCTAGTGAGCTCAACCCAAGGGTAAGCTCTTCTACTTATTCTCTTTTGTGATCCCTGTTTGCTGTGCCTCACTCTTTTGATTATATTGCAATTATAATATCTTGGTTATACAGCTTTGCCTTACTCTTTTGAGTATATTGCAATTATAACATCTTGGTTATACACTTGGCGAGCCAGGCAGGCTGATTATACTGAAATTAACATGTCTTTCCTGTGGAACTTCTATAAATGGGTCAAGGGGGAGAACAATACTCCCCTAGAGAAAATGATTCCAGGGCAGATCCCAGGATTTGAGGGATCGCCCTATTACGAGTTAGCTGCCATCATTGAAAAATGGGGTCCCTTACGTGTTATGGGCAATCTCTCCCCATATCGCATGGCAGACTATTTTCAAGGACTTGGCAAGGACATTCTCATCACCAAAGAAAGACAATTGGCTGCCTCCATGGTGGCATGGCCACTATTAACCGCTTTAAATCATGCGGACTCAAGAAATAATACTTTAGAAACCGAAAATCAACTTTTGAAAGATCGCATTGAAAAGTTAGAGCACGAACTTGGCGTTTTAACGGGGAAGAAGCCAATTCTACATCTTCCTGTAAGCCAAATTCGTAATATTTCAATAAATGATGACCAGGCTCCTGAATCAACAGACTTCGTTGATCAGGACAACAAGAAATCCAAATCAGACCTTGAATGTCCAATTCAAACTGATCCGTTGGAGGTCCGTCCTGTGATAACCCAAAAAACAAAAAAAGTACAGGACAGACCGGCAGGGGTGCCACCTGATCAATGGCCCCCTGCCCACACTCATTTACATGTGACAGCTCGGCCATACACAGCAACAGAATTAATGGATTTAGTACAACGGTTTCGGCAGAAGCCCAGAGAAAGTGTGCCGGCTTGGTTATTGAGACTGTGGGATTCTGGGGCAGAAAGTGTCGTGGTGAATGGCCCAGAAATATCTAAGTTGGCCACCATGACTGTCCATCCTGCTCTTAGGCAAAGGTTATACGTGGGCAATCAATATCGTGATGAAAACCATTCCATATTAGAATGGTTAATGGCGGCCTGCCGTATGGTATGGCCGAATAAATCAGACATACCGTTACATACAGGTATGTGGTCCTCCATGGAGGACCTTCAGAACTATATCCGTGAACTGGGTGTAAGAGAGGCCATCTATGAAGATACATTTGATGGCCCTGATATGGTTAAATTTTCAGCAGGGATGAGAGATTTAATTCTACAACAAGCTCCCTCCCATCTGTACGGTACCTTAGTTTCAATATTAAATCCCCTTGTAGCATCAGAAGCCGTAGTCCAGCAGGTTGCCCAGTTAGTTGCCGATTTGGGAGAAACAGAACGCCTGCGGACTAGGCGCAATATTCGGTTTTTGGAGGAAGCAGAGGTCCTGCCGGTAAATAAAACCAGAATGCCGGCTACTCGAGCTCCTCGATCGGGACCCATAAGGGTATCCCGAAAACAAATGTTTAATGATTTAATTCGGGCTGGGGTCCAATTTGCTAAGATCGACCGCCAACCCAATCACGTCCTTCTCCAGCTCTGGAGACAACTAAAGGACAATCAAAAATTCCAGAGCTACCCTAAGAAATCAAGGGTAAGAGCTATAGAAAGGGTTCCAACAACAACATGGAACCTAGAAGATTTTATTGTTCCAAACAGGAAAAAGAAGCCACCTCAGGTGTCTCGGGCCACAATGCCTGAGCCATCAGAAGCAAAAGAACTGGCCCTAGCACAATTCATGCACTGACAAGGGGTGTTAGTCCCCGTAGGGCCTCCAGACGGGACCGGAGGCCCTATGTAGAATTAACGATTTATTGGTCCCGAAAAAATATTCAGAGAGTGATGGCACTAGTAGATACTGGAGCAGAAACATCAATTATCTATGGAGATCCGGAAAAATTTCATGGTGACAGAGTGATGATTGGTGGTTTTGGGGGACAGACTATTCCTGTCACCCAAACATGGTTAAAATTGGGGGTTGGGCGTCTCCCACCCCGGGAGTACAAGGTGTCTATTGCCCCAGTCCAAGAATACATCCTGGGCATAGACATTCTATGGGGTCTGGCTCTCCAAACAACTGTGGGAGAGTTCAGACTTCGACAAAGATGTATCAGTATCCGGGCGGTGCAGGCAATATTAAGAGGCCATGCGAAACATGAGCCTGTTTGCCTGCCGAAGCCGCGCCGGATTACTAACGTTAGACAGTATAGACTCCCGGGTGGGCAAGATGAAATATCGAGAACGGTGCAGGAATTAGAAAAAGTGGGCATTATAAGACCTGCACACAGCCCGTATAACTCCCCCATATGGCCGGTGCGAAAGTCGGATGGCACATGGAGGATGACAGTAGATTACAGAGAATTAAATAAGGTCACGCCGCCTATTCATGCGGCCGTACCCAATATTGCTTCCCTAATGGACACATTGAGTAGGGAGATAAAAACCTACCATTGTGTCCTAGATCTAGCAAATGCATTCTTCAGTATCCCAATTGCTGAGGAATCGCAAGATCAGTTTGCGTTTACGTGGGGAGGCAGGCAGTGGACCTTTCAGGTCCTGCCACAGGGGTACGTGCATTCACCAACGTATTGTCACAATCTAGTGGCGCGTGACCTGGCTGACTGGAGAAAACCTGATGATGTTAACCTATATCATTATATTGATGATCTCCTGTTGACATCCGACTCACTGGAGGTAGTAGGACAGGCAGCTGATTCATTAACTGCCTATTTGCAACAAAGGGGATGGGCTATAAATCCCCAAAAGGTGCAAGGTCCAGGCCTGTCCGTAAAATTCCTGGGGGTGGTTTGGTCAGGAAAGACCAAAGTGCTACCCAGTGCTGTTATAGATAAGGTTCAGGCATTCCCAGTCCCTACAACATCAAAGCAGCTGCAAGAGTTTCTAGGTATATTGGGTTATTGGCGTTCCTTTATACCTCACCTAGCGCAGCTGCTAAGGCCACTATACAGACTCACAAAAAAGGGGCAGCTATGGGACTGGGGGAAAACCGAACAGGATGCTTTCCAACAAGCAAAACTGGCAGTTAAACAAGCTCAGGCATTGGGTATATTCGATCCTACCCTCCCAGCCGAATTGGACGTTCATGTTACTCAAGACGGCTTCGGTTGGGGCCTGTGGCAGCGCCAGAGTTCTGTTCGGACCCCCATTGGTTTCTGGTCTCAGGTTTGGCACGGAGCAGAAGAAAGATACAGTATGATTGAAAAACAGTTATTGGCTGCCTATTCGGCATTACAGGCAGTAGAGCCAATAACTCAGACAGCTGCAGTTATAGTTAAGACCACTCTGCCAATTCAGGGGTGGGTGAAGGATCTGACCCACCTTCCTAAGACAGGGGTGGCCCAAGCACAAACAGTGGCACGATGGGTCGCCTATCTCAGCCAAAGGAGCAGTCTGTCTTCATCCCCCTTGAAAGAAGAACTTCAGAAGATCCTAGGCCCAGTTACGTATCACAGTGATGCACCAAAAGAAATACTGGTCGCTCCACCAGAGAAGAGTCCCGTTCAGGAGGGAAAATATCCTATCCCTGAAGATGCCTGGTACACAGATGGGTCCAGCAAGGGCAACCCGAGCAAGTGGAGAGCAATAGCATACCATCCTTCCACCGAGACAATCTGGTTCGATGAGGGGGATGGCCAGAGCAGCCAATGGGCAGAACTGCGAGCCGTGTGGATGGTTATAACCAAGGAACCCGGTGATGGTATCCTGAACATCTGCACAGATAGTTGGGCTGTGTACCGGGGGCTCACTCTCTGGATTGCACAGTGGGCCACCCAGGAATGGACTATCCACGCCCGACCGATCTGGGGCAAAGACATGTGGTTAGATATATGGAATACGGTCAAACACAGGACTGTACGTGTCTACCATGTTTCTGGTCATCAGCCCCTACAGTCACCGGGAAACGATGAAGCCGACACATTGGCCCGAGTTCGATGGATTGAGAATTCACCATCTGAGAACATCGCCCGCTGGCTACATCAGAAGCTACGGCATGCTGGACAAAAGACAATGTGGGCAGCTGCTAAAGCATGGGGACTGCCCATACAACTATCTGATATCGTCCAGGCATGCCAGGATTGCGACGCTTGCTCCAAGATGAGACCGAGATCGTTGCCCGAAACAACAGCCCATCTTGCTAGGGGACACAATCCTCTCCAGCGATGGCAGGTCGATTACATCGGGCCCCTTCCTCGTTCCGAAGGGGCAAGATATGCCCTGACCTGTGTCGACACTGCAAGTGGGCTACTGCAGGCCTATCCAGTACCGAAAGCAAACCAGGCATATACCATCAAGGCACTCACTAAACTGATGTCTGCCTACGGGACACCTCAAGTCATCGAGAGCGACCAAGGGACTCATTTTACTGGTGCAACGATACAGCGCTGGGCAGAAGAAAATAACATCGAATGGCGATTCCACCTGCCATATAATCCAACAGGGGCAGGCCTCATCGAACGTTATAATGGTATTCTTAAGGCTGCCCTGAAGACAGACTCCCAGTCCTTGCAGGGGTGGACAAAAAGACTGTATGAAACCCTGCGGGACCTGAATGAAAGACCTCGAGATGGCAGACCCAGTGCCCTGAGAATGTTGCAGACGACATGGGCCACCCCGCTTAGGATCCAAATTACGGGCACTGATCATCAGGTAAGACCCCAAATTGGTAATGAAAATAATCTTCTGCTCCCTGCCCCTGAAAACTTAGAGCCAGGTACCCATAAAATAAAATGGCCCTGGAAGGTGCAGGTAGGACCCAAGTGGTGTGGCCTACTTGCACCTTGGGGGAGACTATTGGAGGTGGGAGGCTCAGTAGTCCCTCCAGTAATAGGTACATGGCCTACTGATATTATGGTCAACACTCCGATCTTTATTGCTAAAGGGACCCCCATCATGTCCCTATGGCAGATCAGGACACCTCCTTTGGTGCCTGATATCGTTATGCAGCCGCAGATATCCGGCAAAAAGGTGTGGTACAGGCGGCCAGGACGTGCCCCAGTACAAGCGGAAGTGTTGACCCAAGACAGAAATACGGCCTGTATCTTGCCCTGGAGAGCAGACCTTCCCCTCCTGGTACCTGTAAAACATCTGTATTACTCCCCGTGAGTCTGTGAGCCTTCAGGACCACCGGAAGGAACAAAATGCCATCAAGCGTTCCAGTGTTGCTGTCAGATCACGTACAACACCCGGTGATGGTCTACATGGGACTGATGGAACATAGAATGGACTTGCACCTCAGGACTTCATACCTCCAGGCACATCATCGAGCACTGGCCCATAGAAGAATATGGACATCCACTAATCATCACTTGTCTTGAACTGTACCAACATACGTCGCGATAAAATTGTATAAGCGTCGCGATATACCGGATCTCTGTATTAGGGAAAGCTTACCCTTTTGTTAACCTGATCATTGGTTCACGCCGTGAAGGGGTGGAGTGTATGGGAACTGCTGAGTCACGGCCTGAACCTCTGATTGATCACCTGAGGTGAGCCATGAGTCAGCCAGAGGAGCACAGGTGAAGGCAATTCACCTGTGCTGCCAGAAGGGGTGGAGCCAGGCTCCACCCCTCCTGGACCTATTTAAGAGCTGGCTACCAGAGGGGAAGGATCTCTTCTGGAGATCCTCCTCTTTGATATCTTCTAGTGAGCTCAACCCAAGGGTAAGCTCTTCTACTTATTCTCTTTTGTGATCCCTGTTTGCTGTGCCTCACTCTTTTGATTATATTGCAATTATAATATCTTGGTTATACAGCTTTGCCTTACTCTTTTGAGTATATTGCAATTATAACATCTTGGTTATACACCTCCCAAGATGGGGACACTGGATCATGCACAGACCTGTACCTCTGAGGGCTGTGAGTCTGCTGAGACCGTCTTGTGCAAGGATCCTGGGGTGACGGGGCCATTTTCCTGGTCTCTTCCAGTAAACAATCTTTCAATTTCTGAGATCAAAACATGACCCCCTGAAGCGCTGTGATTTGTGCTGACCCCAGTCAGAGTGACCTCACCTCCTCTTGTAGGTGTGCAGCCGTCCTCCCCTCAGCAGCAGTGCTCAACGTCAGCTCAGGGTGCCCCCCCAGACCCTGAGATGTCCTTCCTTTGACAGAGAACCGTTTATCACTCTGTGTTTGACGCCCCTGCTGCCTTTCTGTGAGAAGCTGGAAGCCCTGGCACAGCTCTGAACTGCAGTGCTGCACACACAGGGTGACGGTCACAGAAAGCCCCTCTGAGTGCACCTCAGCCCCTTCACTGGTGACACGAGTGTGCTGCAAAGGTCCTTCACCTCACATCCCTGCAGCGTATCTCTCATTGCAGCACCAGAACCCCCCCGGGACCCCAAACCCAGGGCTGACCTGTTCTGCTGCCTAAGAGCCCCGGGTGACCAGCACACTGCTTGCCAACCCCCCAGCTTTCTGCCCGGGGTCCGGGACAGCTTCAGAAATAAGCAGCAACATCTTCCATTTGGTCAGAAAAACTTTTGTATTCTTCACAGACTTTTTCCTTTTTTTCTAATTATAGGATGCTGCAGAACAATCAGCTGAGCCGCATCCCTGCAGAGGCACTGAGAGATCTTCCAAACCTCCAATCTCTGTAAGTCATTAAGAATCAATGCTGCAAGCTGTGCAGTCCCTTGGGGGCAGGACTTCCCAGCACTTGAGTCATTAGTTCCTTTGTCAAGGATGTTCTGTCCCTTCTTCCTTTTCTTTTCCAATTAAAGCAAAGATTACTGTCACTTAGCATTGAAGGGAGGGTGGTTTTCATGGAAGGAACACTGTTGTGGTAAAGGATGTTGAAATTACAGCTCCCCATGTGTGCATAGTGACGAAAAGGCCACCAGAGCCAATGCACTTTTCAAGGAATGCTGGAAAATGTCCACCCGGGAGGGTTCTGTCCTCATCACTGCAGACCACAGCGGTGCAGGGACCTGATGGGCACACGGAGGAGGAGCAGCTGTCAGCACGGGAGTCCTACCCACACAAAAGGCCGTTGTGTCGGAGTAGGAAACGCCTTAAAACACTTCTAGTGATTCAGGCACGAAGCCGAAGCTGTGGCGATGCTCTTCATTTAAAGCAACTGTACCTACAGCAGCTCTGTGCTGCTGCACTCAACCAAAAATCACACATCACCAAAAGAAGTTTTCCTGAGCAGGGGACAGGTGGAAGTGCAAACAGCAGTGCAAAAAATGACAGCGGTTTGCACTTTCTCCGTTTCCTGAGGACATCTGAGCAGGGCGCAGGACCCACAGCTGGCTGCTGGCAGCCCAGTGGGGCTGGGAGGCACAGCGCTGCCCTGGGGGGGACGTTCCTGAAGGTCGGCGTGTGTCACTGAGGTTTGTTCCTCCTCTGGGCCACGCAGTGCTGCCAGCATGACCTGCTGGTGTCCATCCAGTGCTGCTCCCCCAGGGGAAGGCGCTGCCCTCGGGGCTGCAGTTCTTCTTCTGGTTCATACTTGAAGCAGAGAAGCTTTTCCTTCTCGCTCCGTTCTAACAGGGCAGCACTGCACTGGGATGAAGGATTCCCAGCGTGAAAAGCAGCGTGTCTCAGTGTGGACAGTCTCTGTGTCTGTAGGCAGGTACAGAGCTGAGGTGCTTTGCTTGGATGTCACCGTGCTGCCATGACTTCTCTGCCTAACCTCAGGCCAAGAACCTCCAGTAGAGGTCTGTGTTACAGAGATCTTTTCTATTATTATTTTATTATTTTTCTAATATCTGAGTCATTTTCCACGCGTTTATGAGACTCCCGTGTATTCGTTGCCAAAATATGAGCCAGCCTGGAACACCCATGAGACGCCACAGTGCGGTTTCTGAGCAGCACTGGTTGTGCTGCCTGAGACCCAGTGTGCTCCTATTGCCCAGAGCCTGTTTGTCTCCATTCCGAAGGGAAGTGGCCTCGTGCTGCACCATGACAGATCCTGAGGTATCGGACCTGCGTGGCACATCATGGGATAGTAACCATCTGCACTGCAAGTTGGAGACTCAGCTGGGCAGAATGGGCAGCAGAACAGGGAGGTGAAAATGGGAGCCAGCAGGTGGGGTGGAACAGGCAGCTCTGCTGGACAGAAATGGACAGAAATGGACAGAAATGGACAGAAATGGACTGAAATGGACTGAAATGGACTGAAATGGACTGTGTGCTGGTTGTTTGCTTGCTCTTTCAGACATTTGCATTTGATGTCCAGGTTGGTCATTCTGGAATTGAGGTGGGATCTGAAGGGAAAGCACCTTACAGACACAAGAAATGGAGTTCTGAACACTCATCTCTTTTCTCAGGAGTCAAACCAATGGGAGCTGAGAACAACAGCTCTGAGCTTAGCTCTGTTTGTGGGACTACCCAGGAAATTCAAGGGGTCCTGCTGTGATCCCCTGCAGGAGGGCAGTGCAGTAACAAACACCCGAGTGTGCTGAGCCGTGCGTCAGCTCATTAACGGCTTACCCACAGGAGATGGGCACTGGTCTGCTCCTGTGCCAGGCAAAGGGAGTCCAAGGTGTTTCAAAGTAAGCAGGTGCTATGAATTATAATGACCAGGCTTGCAGAGGTAGAGGAAGGAAAGAGAAAAGAAACCTGGTGGATTAAGAGATCAAGACAAACTCTTCATTCTTCTGTTCCAAACACTCATGGAAAGCAATGGGAAGAACTGGCTCTTTCTGGAGCTCAGCACTGTGCAGAGGGCTCAGCGTGTGCCTGGTTCACCCAGGCAGGGGTTGGCATTGGGCGCCCCTCAGCCAGGGGCAGGACTGCGTGGACACAGAGCACCCAGTCGGGATCCTCCCTGCTGGATAAAGGCGTCCACCCTCTGATCTCCTGACCCATAGGAGCTCGTTTCTCCTCCTGCAGAGAGCAGGCTGATGGAGGCCCTGAGCAGCCTGGGCATAGAGACACAGCTGGCAAGGGACACTGGCACATCCAGCCTGCGGTGGGACATCAGCAGGGTGAGGGGTTCGTCTGAGCTCAGCTCCTTGTATCCAAGCAACTCCCTTTGGTCAAGGGAGAGAAATAGGTGCTTTGGGAGGAAACTCAGAAGAACCTTTCCAGCTGAACTGTTCCATTCCATTCCACTCCATTCTAAATGGCACCTCTAACTAAAGTAATATGGGTCCTCCAACCTAGTCTTGCCATCCTGGGATCTTTAGCAGGAATGTTATGAAGTCTAAAGGAAGTTCAGCAGACTGCTTCATCCCCTGTCCCTCGAGGCAGGTAATTGTTGTTACATATATACAGCTAGAGATTAAAATGCAAAGAATGACTTATAGCAATTTGCAAACATGTGGACTTTGATGTAGACAAAGCAGGAAAGCTTCCCACCTGATCGGTTTCTCACAAGCATATAAATTCTTATGACAGAAGGAAGGAAAAAAGGCTTTGGAATCGCCACAGCCCGAAGAGCTCAGTCAATTCATTCCTCATTCCACATCTTTGATCTGGCTGAGATTTAGCAGTTTGCTGTTAACAGCAATAATCTCTATAAATCACAGGCGATGCAGTAAGGCTTAAGGAAGGTGTTGTTTCCATTGAGAGATGGGAGGATAAAAGCTATAGGAAGAAGCAGACCTCTGCAGGTCAGCCGTGCTGGAACGTGGCATTGTGGTGGTCAGTGGGGGTCAGGTAGCTGGGAAGCTTCACAGGAACTGATGGCTTTGTGCTGGTGCTGAGGCAGCGCTGGGTCCTTCCCTTGTGGTGGATGGCTGCTGCCAGGGAGGAAATCAGTTCTTCTGAGTCATCCTCTATGGCTTCACTACCAACCATTCAGGTAAGCCTCTGCTGTGCCACATCTCCCTCAGGCAGACCAGGTGGGTTCACTCCTCTGACTTTAGCCATCTTGATATTACTCATCTCAGGCAGTCAGCAGTGGGAAACGATCAGCATCTCCAGGGCGTGAATCATCCTGCTATCTCAGAGCCCTGTCTGGGGGATGGACGGCCCTCCGGAGCGGCTGGTTCTCCCTAGTGGCTATGGAGAGACACTCTAACTGGTTTCAACTTCTACATGAACAACAGATGGGTTTTTCCTACCCCTGCAAAGCAAAGAATAGTAATCCAAAAAAGGCTCCTCTCTCACCCTGCACACACACACCCCATCAGAGCACGAGTACCAAACCGGAGCTGAGCATCTCATCTCCCTCAGCTCTGCACAGAACCCACCACATTCTTATGTGGCCCCCAGAGAAAGCTCACAGAGGATGTTGTCTTGCCCAAAAGCAAGCCCTGATCCTTGGGATAGGTGAGCAAATCTTTCTTTCTTCACGTAGATTGTGGCCATTGCTTCTTTGGCTAATTTAAGAACTCATTATCTGCTGTTGTCTTTCCCTATACATAGAGGTGCTTCAGGAGAACTGGAGACAGAAAGCCAAATAAGAGATGAACAGCACATTCAAATTAGGCACATGTATGTAACATTGGGGCCTCCCTATAGGACACAGTGCTGCTGTAGGCTGCTGTCAACTTCTGCTCTCTGCCTCTTTCATAACATGGTGGATTTCAAGGAGCAGCTCCATCAGCGAGGCACAGGAGCTCTCTGGTGAGCACCAAATATGCAGGACCTCCTCTGCTTGGTCTCTGGCTGTTTCTGTCCCTTCTGTGTTTCACTATGGGCTCAGGAGGTGATGCCAGGCTCCCAGGAGATGGCAGATCAGGGATCAGCACGGCAGCTGCCCGCCTGTCAGCAATTTCCAGAGTTGCACAGGGATTTTGGCAGTCCTTCTTGCACGGTTCTGACCTGAGGGGTTTTGGAGGTGTCTGCAGCTGGAGATAACAAAGCCCTCTTGTCTGTACCAAAGGCACTTTGTGTGGAGTCCAGGTATTGCTCTGATTTCATTTCCTGAGCATCCCTCATGGAGGGCTTCCCAGAGGTGCATGTCCCATTAAGCCAGGAGTGGAGACTCGCTGCGTTTCAAACAGAGCCCTGCAGACTTTTCCACCAGGTCCTGTTGCCTAGCCAAGGGGCTGGGAACGTGTTTGCAGCTCAAACCTTCATTTGTTGCCTGGGATGGTAATCACAAGAGTTCTTAGTTGGAAACGGAGGTAGGAAACTCTTGCAAGTTTTTCTGGAGGGCTGTGAGCTCTCCTGTGGCAGGGGCACAGGGCCTGGTTTTGGAGCAGGGCTGCAGCGCGGTGCCCCTGTACTGAATAACACGAAAAGTTAAAATCATAGAATGGCTTAAGTTGGAAGGGACCTTGAAGGTCATCAGATTCCAACTCTCAGCCATGGGCAGGGCTGTCAGCCCCCAGGGCCCCGTCCAACCTGGTCCTGACTACCTCCAGAGAGGGGCACCGCCGCTCCGGCAGCAGTGCCAGCGCAGCGCTCTGTGTGCAGTGCTTCATGACCACCAGGGTGCAAATGGCAGCACGGATTGAAGCTTCCTTCCAAGCTAGCAGTGCAGTCCCTGGCTTCTCTTCTCCCCTCCCTTTCGGTACCTACTGACAGGAGGAGCCCTTGCTGTTGCGGTGGCTCGGGGACCCTCTGTGTGCCCAGCTCTGTGCCTGGCAGGAGGGGCCGCGTGCATGGAGCTGGCCTGGGGAGATCCGGGAGTCCTTGTAAGCTGCTCTGTGCAGCTCTGGGGCCATCCTTCCTCGCGAGGCCCTCAGTTCTGAGCACGATGAGCTCCCAGGAGCTCGGAAGCCAGGCGCTGACTCAGTGCATCCGGGAGCTTTGCCTGAGAGAGGAGCAGAGGTGTTGGCCATCCTCATTATGAGTTATCAGGGAAGCTGAGCTGCAGTGACATCATCTCCTCCTTATATTACTACAAGGAATTCAGATGCTATTATGGGATAGGAGGTAACTCAATTGAGCCTTTCAAGATAAACTCAGACAGGAAGAGAGACATGATTGCCCGAAGGCACCAATTAGACGTTTCTGGTGAGATCAGCTCTGTTCTGCACACACGTGCACACTGGGGTAGGCAGAGAGCAGGAGGAAGGGGTGATCTCTGGGCAGAATCCTCACTCTTTTGGAGGTCACAGCTCTCTCTTCCTTTCTTTGTGTCGCTGCTGAGAGATTGGGAAGGTGCAGAGAATCTCCTGTGTTTGGATGAGAACAGCCCAGCACCACTCAGAGCTGCCCATGAATTTTGGTGGCAAGATTTCTCCTACTTTATCAAGGGAAATAATGGCCAAATATATTTCAGAAATGCTGGGGAGGATGGATAGGCACCTGAAGCCACAGTGTCCTGTTGTGATGCTGTAGGAGAGTGTTGCAGGGTCTACGCTCTGTAGCTTTAAAATAGATAAAGGAGCAAAATCTGGGCACTTTAGGTGTTTTTGTTTTGTCCAGGCGGCGCCTTGAGGTCACATCACTGCCCATAGCCACCAGTAGCAGACTCAGTCCTGAAGCCAGAAGTGGAGGCTTAGAGCTGCTGGTGATTTTCATATGGCATCGTTCTCGAGTGCCCCACTTGAAGTCAGCTCCTTCCTGCACCAAGCGGGGCACAGCTGTGCAGCACATTGACTGCTGGTTCAGGTTGTGAAGTCACTGGGAAATGTTGTCCACGCAGACATTTGGGGACCGTGGCGTCTCATCCCCTCTGCAGACCTACAGCACTGCTTGGAGCACACATCGCACCAAGTCCCAGCAGCTCCGCCAAGCTTCTGTTAGCAACAAATGAGTTAATGCTGCAAGGAAACCGACTGAGTGATTTGGTGAAATAAAGAGGAAAAAATCTCCGTGGAAGGTGAGGAGCCAGCCCCAGCCTGCGCCGTCCCATTTACCTGCTAATCGGCCTAATTATCTTAGGTATAAATCATAACAGCAAACACTTACAGAGCCAGAGTCACACACCGAAGAAAGGAGAGAACTGTTGGGTTGGTTTTTGTTTAGTATAATTGGTATAATTACTAACAACTCCTTGCCAAGAACTTTAGCTTTTCTCCTTCCAGAAGAGAGTGGAGATCTGTCTGAAAGCCATAGCAATTAGCAATCCCCACATGCACAGCTTTTATTAGAAAGAATGCACCTCTATTCCAGAAAGAGCCAGCAACTCCCCGGGGAGGAATTAAACAATGCAGAGGTCTTTTGGTAGCAGGAACGTGGCCATGGCTCGCTCTTTGCTCCCTGCTCCCTCACTGGCACTGTGAAGGCACATCAGAAATCCGCTGCCCATCAGGACAGAGGTGGAATGAATGCCTTTAGACGGACCCTTCCCTGCTCTTTGTTTTCCTCTGGCTCCACGCAGGGCTGGGCTGTGGTCCCAGCAGGCTGTGATATCTGGAGGGATGTCCAGCTCATTGGTGCTCCCCTTCAGTCTGGCTGTGGCACCCTGGAGGAGATTGGGGCAACAATTACGTGGCTGGAGCCAACCAAGGAGGCAGGCAGCATCTCCCAGGGACAGCAGCCAGCTCAGCATCCATGCTCTGGCCAGAGTGGTGGAGGTGAAGAGGGAGAAGATGCGGGGCTCCTTCTGGCCTTCAGAAGGGTCCTCCCAGCAATAAAAGGCACGGAGCAGAGCCTGGCTGCAGCACGCTCCATGCAGGAGCATTACAGAGCCATTGGGTGAAGCTCATTCATCACCCCTCTGTTACCATGGGGATCCACCTCCATACCTCTGAGCACCTCAAAAAAATCCTCCAAGGACCCATCCTGCTCCACTGGCACTGCAGTGAGACCTACAGGACCATGCATGTGAGGGAGCCTTTACTGAGCGCATGCTGAGCAGCTGTGAGGAAACCTGGCCTCGTTAACAGCTCCTCTAATCATTAACAGCTCCTCTAACACCTGGGGCGCCATCACCGGGGCCAAATTCCCCTGGATTCACACAGGAGCTCATGGCCAAAGCAGGGCAGAGAGCTCAGAAAGTGCTGGGGCAGCCCTGAATCCATGAACCCATCCTGGACACCAGAACCCATTTCGGACCCATCTTGAGCCCATCTGAAACCATCCTGGGCCACCACGAACGCATCTCAGACCAACATAAACTGATCTTGGATCCTCTTAAACTGTTATGAACCCATCTTGGACCTCACGCCAAGGTATCGAGAGCCCTTGGCTCTCTTTCAGCGTTTCCATTTCTGAAAGCTTAATTTGGTTTTGAAATATTATAACTCTTCTCAGCAGATATTTTCATTGTCTGCTCTTTAATTAATTAAACTTGAAAGAGAGCATTCACTTTAAAACAATTTTCAGTAAACATATAGGGATTAAGTAAGCAGTACTTTTTAATTTCTGAGAAACAAATGGTGGTGCCAACAACTAACAGAATTCTTATGCTGGGGAAGGAATGGAAAAATTAAGCAAAGATTAACATTTCCCACACGAGTTTTAATTTTGGTCGAAAAGTTCTTGTTTGTCCCAAAACATGTTGATGAAAACTCTCAAACAGGCTCTTTAATCTCACCCTGAGCTGCTGCAGGGTTTCCTTTCCTTCTCTTTGTTCTTTGAATTTGTGGGAAGATGAGTGGGGCTGAACTGGGTGCCACGGGGTAAACTGAGGCAGGCTGTGCACCGCGCTCTTCCTCTTTGAGGTGAAAGCATCCGCTCTCATGTTGGTGTTCTGAGCACAAAGGCAAACCTGCAGCAGCCACACTGAGCTCTGCGGGTGACATCTTCTCATCTACGGCTTCCCCTCCAAACCAAGAGAGCTGGGGGAAAAGCCTGCCCTAGGAAACAGAATGAGCTGCTCATGGGCCTTCAGCTGGGGCTGTAGGAAGCGAGTTCCAAATTGTTCAGTTTTTGGCAAAAATGTTACTTCCAGTAGCCAGAAAGATGAGCTTCTGAGCCGCGTTCTTGCTATGGATGCCACGGATCCGAGGGCTGTGCGAGGCAGCGCTGCTCCCTGCCTTCCCTCACGCTGTGATGAGGGGCGCAGCGCCTCTCAATTCGGAGACCCTTCAGGTGATCTGCAGGAACACGAGGGGCTCCGTCAGCCAGGGCGAAATCTGAGTTTTCTCCCCGTTGCTGAAATCGGTTCCTGGTCGTCCGTCCAAATCTGAAATGTTTTCCTCTTACATTTTGATTTCGAAATCTGCAGATAACGCATTTTATCCACCTCACTGCTGTTGAAATAAGAGATCTTTATGCGAGATGATTCCCAAACCTATTTCTTCAACTTTTTTTTTTTTCCCATACTGAGCTGAATGTCTTTTGGCTTCTCTCTTCGTTTTTGGAACAAAAACAAGTCTTAAAAATTACAGATTCTAACCAAATTAAAGCTCTGCTTTTCAACTGCCTTAAGGATTCCATGATTTAAAAAAAAAGGGGGGGGGCAATTGGTGAATCGAGGAGAGAGAAAGGCCTGGGCTGGTGCAACGTGCAGCTCTCGGGTTGATTCCCGTGCTGTGACACGCGGTCTGATTCGCGCCCGGTGTTTCCTGCCCCCGTTCTGCTCGGGTCTCGCACAGGGCGCTGCTCGCTGCAGGCGCCTCTCCAGGCAAAGCATTTTCCTCTCGAATGGGGCTCTTCCCACTCCGCTTGGTTTGCTGTGCGCCCCCCGGTTGTGCGCAGGGCGGCGCTCTGCGGGGTCAGGAGGACCCACGGTAAGTCTGGCCCTGGGGCGCGTGGCTGCGATGCTCCGTTGTAGGTTGGAGCGCTGCTGTGCCGCCTGCTGCGCCTGTGTGCACGGGAGCGGCCCATCCGTGTTGCTTCCGACCACCAGCAGCGCCTCACGGCCGTCAGGAGGGGCAGCCAGGAGCCCGGAGTGCAGGCAGGGCCCCGCGCCGACCCCGCTGCTCTTCCCACCCGATCCCCCTGCCGTCCGTCCGTCCCGCCTCGGCACAAAGCTCCCTTTGCGTAACGCTGCGGTGCTTCCAGCGGTGCCGGCTCCATCTCTCACTCCTCCCTGCCCTGTTTGTTTCCCACCCAGACGCCTGGATGCCAACCTCATCTCCGTGGTGCCCGAGGGGAGCTTTGAGGGGCTGCAGTCCCTGCGGCACCTCTGGCTGGACGACAACGCGCTGACGGAGATCCCGGTCCGAGCTCTGAACCGCCTCCCAGCACTGCAGGCCATGACGCTGGCGCTCAACCAGATCTGGCACATCCCCGATTTCGCCTTCCAGAACCTCAGCAGCCTCGTGGTGCTGTAAGCTTTCTCCATTTGTTCTCCCTCCCATCGATGACAAGGTGTTGTGGCCGTGCAGCGCTCCTCTTGCTGTGAGATTGGCTCACGACAACCTCACAGCCCGTTGATACCAAATGCCACTTCAACCTTTTTTTTTTAACACCATTTCCAAAGTGGGGCAGCCGAAAAGCTCCCCGTCACCTTCCAAAAAAAACATGGTTTGCCTTAAAGAAGATCAGTGTCTGGAAACAAAAAGCAGATCTTGTTCTGCTGGGGAAAAAAAAAATAAATCAAAGAGCGAAATGCCTCTGATTTCTATGAAAACTTTGAGCAAATCTGATTCTGAACGACTGGGCTGAGCTCAACACCTTGTCCACACCTCACACGGGGCTGGGCCGCGCTCCTGCTGTCTGTGCTGGGCTCCATCCCAGCCCTGCAGTGCTCACTGCTGCTGCTTGCATGGCAAAGAGCGAGCGGCAGCGTTTGGGGGTGCGGGGTCCAGGGGGGTCCATCGCCTCCATGGGACACAGCAGACAGAAACCAGTGCTGTTGTGCCATTTATGAGGTGCCTCCCGTCCATCAGCAGGGCCCTGGGAATTATCTCACGCTTAAAGGAAGTTTACATGTTTACATTAGCTAGTCATTAATTTTTGGGTGTTGATTAATAAGCTCAGGTGTGATTGCCAATTAATTTGGAGGTCCTGTATCTACATGAAATGCTGTCAGCTGGGTGATGTGCATGTTTTGATATCGGGGTGTGAAGAAACCTCAGCATGCGGTGCCTGGGGAAAGCGTGGCAACCATGTCACTGTTAGAAGGCAAAGTGTGTGCTGACACATCTGTCACAGACTGAGCCCGGCCGAAGCGCAGCCCAGAGCTTTATTAGCATCAGCTTCGGTTGTTCAGGCAAATCATAAAGGCTTCCTTAAGAGAAATGGCTGGGAGCAACTTGAGCCATGTCAAATAAGTCATTTTTACCCACAACAATGCCCGTCCTACCAGGGCATCCACAACCCACAGTGCAGCCGCTTCACTCAGCATTAATAGCCAGCAGGGAGGGTGAGCTGACATTTGGGTTGTTTCAGTCTCCAAAGCGTGCTGCTCTCGTTCTTGTTTATCCCGCACTCTCAGCAAGAAGCAACTCCTTAATTAAACAGGCAAGCCCAAGAAATAAAAGCCATTGACCGTGAGGTTGTGAGGGAGAGAATAGCGTCCCAGCACAGACAGTAGGGAAGGAGCAGATGTGTGGTCCTGCCGGGCTGTGCGACACGGCGCGGAATTTTTGTGGGCTCACAGAGCGTTTGGCAGATCTGCCCTCATAAATCTGCCCCACGCCGCCATGCAGCCCCCCATTGGCAGCAGTGCAAAGTAACCCCGCGTCCTTCTTGTGCCTCCGTTCATCTGGCGGCGTTTCCCCGCCCCGCTCACCCACCGAGCTGAGCACAGCTCCCAGGCGTTGGCTGAGGGGCGCAGCGGGGTTTGCAGGGAGGTTTTCCCTACTGGGATGCAAACGATGCACACACGTGTTCCTCTGCTGAGGGCTGAGCGCACGGTGATGGCGGAACGGTGTGCTGGGCAGGGCTGGCGTGAGCAATTCGTTACCAAGAACACTGCCTGAGCAGCCGGGCCTCGTTCACGGGACCTTTTCAATTTGCAAAAGCGCCTGTTCTCATGAGGACTGAGTTTGCTGCCTTGGGAAAAGTGAGTTTCCTTCTTCAGCGCTTGAGGGAGAAATGAATGGTGCTCCAATGCTGACAGCGTCACTTCTGATCAAGCTTCATTCTCTGCCCAACAAGTCTAATGCTTGTCCTGCACCACTGGCAATAATCAATGGGAATTTGCACCATTTATGATTTAGATGTCTCTATTCATCCGTAGCTGTGGATGAACAGAGACAAAGGACAGATTTGCCTCAACGGAGTGAGGGATTCATCGTGGCAATAGCTGACCCAGTGGGAAAGCTCACATCGAGTCAGATTCAACCTTGTTCGAAGTCCCACAGTGCGAATGACTGATGGAGCATGTTTGCATTGGTCCTTTTTTTCTTTCTGAAGATGAAAAAATGAAGTCATTAGGAATGAAAGCAATGGAGAATCCACCACTTCTCTTTGTAGTTTGTTCCAGGGTTAATCATCCCTGTGTTAGCAGAAACAGAAAGAAAAAGCTCACGTTTCCCATTCGAATTTTCTTTGGCTTCGACTTCAGATGTCTTATTATTCTTTTCTCTGCTAAATCACAGAACTATTTCAGTACCCATTTTCTGACCAGGAGGGATCCTATACATTCTGCTGCGCTCACTACCCTGAGCTTATTTTTAATAAGCAGAGCAGACTGAGTTTCCTAACTCTCCATCCTGGTTCTTTCCATCCCTTGGATCCCCGTTGCTCTTCTCTGTGCCCATTCCAAATTATCACCATCCATTTCACAGTGTGGGTACCAGAAATACACAGAACCTTCTGGAGCTGCTTTCACCACTGCACTGCCCAGGTGGAGCATCCCTTCCATGCCCTGTTGTTGATGCAGGAATCGCCTTCCTGAAGCACATCAGCTGCTTTTCTTGGAGTGCTTCTCGTCTCACCAACCAAGGGACCAAGCAGGACGAGGCCCTGCGTCCCATCCCGGGGATGATGGCAATCTGGCCTCTGCAGACACAGCAGAGGAGCCGTGGAGATGCTGGAAAACCCAGCTAGTGGATGTGCGACCCAACAGAAAGCAATGACTGCCTTCCTCCTTCCTGAGCAAAGCCACTTCCAGGGGGGGTTGTCCACAACCAGCCCTGTCCTGTGCTGCACATGGAGACGCACGGACCTCAGTGCTTGCTGGCTTTGCTAAGGACAGAGTGAATCCCATCTCCAACAGGAGAGGCTGGGGGGCTGGACTCGATGATCTCTGGAGGTCCCTTCCAACCCCTACAATTCTGTGATTCTGTGAGGTTCACAGACTGCTTGTGTTTGTGCGTCGTGAGATGGTTGTTTACAGCCCAGAACCAAACATCCCTATCTGCCATCACACCAGCTGTAATTTACGGGGCAGAATATAACGCTGTGTGGGCTGAGCTCAAATTGACAAACATTAGAGATGTTGCAATTCCACTTGTTAAAATGTGTTTACCATTGGAGGGAAAAAAAGGGCAGGATGGAAGAAAAGAATGTCTTTTCAAGTGTTTACCTTTCCAGTTTATATTGCATTCAGACTGGCTTGTTTCTATTATTGCCATGTGGTTGGATAATGACTCCAGACTTCAGCTTGGACGACAATTTTTCTTATAACTCCCTTTTTCGATTGCTCTTAATTTTCTCACCAACAAAGCACCCTTCGGATGACTTCCATTACTCTGCCTCCAAACAAAGCCCCTTAGAGCCAAATATGAACACAGCAGGTGATGGCTTTTCTGTTCTCTCTCCTGGCCTGGCGGATAGCAGCACTCAGAACCGAGCTGCTCTCATGCCCCAGCCCAGGCAGTCGGGCTCTTTGTGCCGCCCCAGCGCAGCCCCACGGCTCTCGCTTCTTCCCCAGCGCTCAGCATTTCCTCCCTCCTCACAGCTGAGCTGTGGGTTCCTGTGCTGAGGGTGAGAGGCTCCAGATCCAGAAGCCCCATTTGCCAAGTGCCACATCCAGTGTTCAGAGGGACCCAAACAACTGGCACCGTCCTGCGCTGGAATTGCCAGATGAAGTGAGAACAGCACGATCTGCGGCGAGCTCATAAAGTTTGACAGAGGAAACCATTTGGACCTGAACTTCTTTTCTTGTGACAAAGAGAATTCCTCCTGCAGGATTCAGCCCCAGAGGAGCAAACGCATTTCATCACACTTCTCTCCCTTCCTGTTCCCTTCCTTTGAAATGTTTGCACATCCCCACAGCTCACATCCATCTTGGGCTGCTTTCTGAGCCGCGCTGCCCTCGAGCCTCCCAGCTCCCTCCTGTTTTACCCCAAGAATTTGGCAGTGGGAGCTGTGTGCGCTCAGCCAAACGGTTCCCACTTGAAGCCAGGTGGAGCGAGAGATTTTTCAAGCTGAGACAGATTGAGATCAAGCAGCAAATAATGAAAAAAGCCATTGATTCACCTGCCAGTGTGCAGCCTCCTGCGGGCTCTTGGAAGGAGGTGCTGGACTACGGCTGGTGCAGCTCCGGGTGTGGGAGGGGGACCCCAAGGCAGCAGCAGATGAACCACAGGGGGCTGTGTGTTAAAGGAGAGCCTGAACTGGTGGGGAAGCCGACCCTGATGGGGATCAACAGGAGTGTCCTGCCCTGGAGGATCTCACCTCTGCGGCGGGCGCTTCTGCATGCAGGGAAGGAGCTCCCCAGTGTGCTGGAGGTGGGCTGGCTGAAGCGCAGGCTGGGCAGCAGAGTTGTCTCATGTTTGATGATCCTTAGGGTCTTTTCCAATCTGAGCAATTCTGTGGTTCTGTGATTCTGTAACTTTCATTGCAGTCAGGAGCTGATCCAGGACTGGAAGGATTTTCTTTTTTTTTCTTTCTTTCTTTTTCTTTTTTTTTAAGGAACAATAATAAACTGTGAATAACAGGATTATTTGGAGCTCAGAGCTTTCTTGCTGCTGTTAATTCTCTGAGGAGTCTGAGTATAGCTCTGCTCTTGGTAGCACCCAGTGCCCATGAAGCCACACAGCTTTGGTAGGGTCAGGTCCAACGTTAGCTCTGCAGGGTCATTTGTAGAGTGTTTCTTAAGGGTTCAATTTAAGCATTTTCACCCAAATTTAAGGTCTCAGGAAGCACCTGGACTTCCAGGGAGAGTAGGAGCTGCTCCATGAGCACTACTGCACCCAGCGTATGTCCCATGAGAGGGGGGAGCACCTTACAGCACCCTCACCATCCCTGCACAGCCCACGCTCGGCTTGCAGGCTGGGCCACGGCTCAGGTTGGCAGGAAAAGTTCATCTCTGATCTGCAGTGAACACCTCTGTTCTGTCCGCAGGCACCTCCACAACAACCGCATCCAGCGCCTGGGGGCGAAAGGCTTTGATGGGCTGCACAACCTGGAGACGCTGTGAGTCGCCTTTTCCCCTCTGTTCCTCCCCGGTGTGCTCTGCCCTGCCCCGTGCTGGGGAGCAGCGTGTGGCCGTGGGCCCCTCTGAGCTCCCCCACCTTCCAATAGGGCCTGGGCTGCCTGCAGCGCTGCCCCCAGGAAGGGGTTGATGTCTCTGTCAGCTCCTGCTGCGCGTTTCCTCTTTGCCAAGAACGGGGCAGGACAGACCTGCATTTCTGCCCCTACTGCTGCAGAGGGCTCTGCAGGAGGGTGGGGGCTCTGAGGAAACAAATCTGCCCTCGGTGCAGCGCTGGCTCCGTGTGTCCCCACTCCTCACCACTCACACGCAGTCCCAAAGCCTTCAGAACAGCAGACGCTGCCAAAATGAGGGGTTGGATTCAGCACAGGGCTGGCTGTGTTCGTGGGGATCTGTGCAGCATCTCTCTCTGAGAGGCTCTCGTGTCACCTGGCAGCACCCAGAGCTAAGGCCACGAAACACGCAGCAATGGAGCAGTCTGCACCAGGACAGCCTGACCCTGCAGCCACAGCGCTGATGGCAGCCCACTGCCCCTACCCTGCGGCTCCTGACCCTGCTGAGCAGGGGGGGTTTGCCTTTGGAAATGGGGCTCTGCTCGAGGATTGCTCCACTCCGGCTCTCGTGGCCCCAACCTGGGCTTGTGAGTGCTGACATCCTGCTCCAGCCGCCTGCAGCTGCGAGGCAGGGTTGTGGGTGAGCTCCTCCTGATCCACGGTGCTGATGGAGCGCCTTAGGAAAAGAGAAGGATGGCTCTTACCCCCAAGCTCCGATTCCCAGCCTCGCACTGAGCAGAGCTCTCTGAGGAGCCTCTCGTCCCTCCGTGGGTTCAGCACCCATTCACCCTGCAGCAGAACTGTCTGTGCGTGGTGGCTGCACCAGCAGAGCTGCCAGCGCCGCAGCTCCCGTGCGTGTGGGGACTGCTGCAGCCTCCTGCACGTACCCTTTAATTCAGGTTATGATTACATTCTGTTGACAGCACTTAGCACGTTTTCTTGGCTGGTGCTGGCAGCGCTGTGCTCTCGCTTACCCTGTGGGCGTCACCTCCTGGAAGGCTGCAGGAGGGGAAGAGCTGGTGAAGACAGAAACATCTCCGGGCTTCCTAAAATGAGCGCTTGTGGCCAAGTGCTGATTATAATCCAGGCACAATGGTTGAAGAGCTGTAGAGCTTGAGTGGAAAGAATCGTTTTGGGGGGAGTGCAGAAGAGCCCGCGCAGCTTTAGATGCAGAAACCGAAGGGAAATGTTTCTCTTCATATTCGGCTGGACAGGAAAGTGTCTATTTTAGCAAATTCTGGCAAAGCTCTTGGAGAAGCAGCACCTGGCAGGGCGGTGGGGGAAAGCCCACCATGGACGGACCGTTCTGCCAGCTGCCTGAACTGGGTGACCACGGCCTCTTCACCTTCTGCAGATGACACAGCGTCACAGAATCTATAATCTCCAAGGCTGGAGAAGATCTCCCCATCCCCATCCCTGCCAGCTCCCCCTTCGCCATGCAAACCACTTGGAAGGAGCAAATCTTCATTCATTTAAAAAGCTTTTGATTTTTTTTTTTTTTAATAGCTCTAATAAATTAAAACCATCTCCCAGGAGGGCCGGATCCCAAACCTCTGCTGCGGGCGGTCAATCTGCCCAACCTTGCCTCACACGAAAAGCCCCGACCACAGCTTTCACAGCACACTGCCCCATTATCTGGGTAATTAGCCGAGGCTGTAAACGGAGAGCAGAGCTGGAGCCGCCTCTGAGAGCTGCGTTTTCTGTGGAAGGAGAAAAGCGAGCACTGATACAACACACACCTGAGGAGCTGAAGGCAGAAGGAAGGAAATGGGAAATATCTCCACCACAGTTCGTATGAGGGCTGTTTAACCCTTTTAGGGCAAAAGTGTTGTTCTGGAAAACACTCTGCCTTGCTCTTCTGATGGGATTTGGCTTTGCCAACATGTCCCCCCCCCCTGCGGATGCTCTGCTGGCTGCCTGAGGAGGCAGGGGATGGAGAAATGGGTTTTGGGAATAGGAACCACAGCTCAGAGCTGGGTGGTTCTGCCTCTGGTCCGAGAACAGGGCTGCAAAGTGCATCACCTGCTTCAGTCATCGCATGGAAGGTGACTTTTCCACCCGGGCAAAGTCCAGAAGCACTCAGTGCTGCCTGGGAGGCCCCTGTGGGCTGCCTGCTCCCAGCCTGCTGCTCCTCTCCTGAGCACAGGAGCCCACGGTGCCTCAGTGCTGAGCTCAGGCTCTGAACCCACACCTTCCCACAGGGCTCTGAGCTTCACCTGGTTGTGTCCCTGTGCAGACACACAACGTTTGGGGAGATTATGAGGAAAAAAACAAGCAGTGAGCAAAGCCAGCCCAGGTCACTGCGTTTCGCCAGCTTATGGCTGTGCTGTAAGGCTCATCCCCTTCTGGACCCCCCGGGACAGTGACCCGTCCCCTCGTCGTGCAGCCCGTGCCAATGCATCACCGCAGAGAAGAAATCGCCCCCAGTACCCAGAGCTCTGCTCCCCGCCCCCTTCCTCTCTTCCAACACCAAAGTGCCGCGGGGGGCGCAGGTTTGTGCCCGGGGGGGGAGGCTGGGGGTCCCCCTGTCCTTCCTGCCGGTCAGCAGCACCCCGCTGTACCCGGCGGTTCTCCCCGCCCCACCGCTCCCCCCGCGTGGCAAAGCGCGGCCGCTCTCCTCCTCCCCCTCCCCGACCCTTCAGCCTCGCCGTTATCGTTTGTGTCCCACCGCCCCGCTTTCCCCCGCTCGGCGCTGCGCTCCTTTGTCTCTCTTCAATGGTTCGTGCGTGGCAGCGCTGCGCTCCCGGGACCCCCCAGGAGATCCTGCTCTCAAAGCCTTGTTTCGACCTTGTTAAATAAATCACACGGAATTGAAAACACATTTAATTCAGTACCTTCCTCGGTTAGAGAGCAGACAGCAACGCTGCTTGGAAGAGACGCATTCCGGGCACTGCTGCGTTTTTTAATGGAGAACAGAGCTCCAGGACGGCAGCTGCAGACATGCAATGTGGACGGACAGACGGGTCCCCCCGCGCTCTGTGAGCCCCACGGATGTGCAGCACGGTGTGAGAGGTTCGGTGCGTCCGGGCCGGGCTGTCAGCACGCAGCCCTGTTGGAGCTCACTGCTCTTCTGGAAGAAATGGGTACCAGCACCACCCACAGCCCTGCCACCACATCCTGGGTGCTCCTTGTTATCTGCTAAAACGGGCATCTGTGGGCCACGTTTGCTCCCGTGGATGAATCCCAGCATAGGGCAGCTCCCTCCTCTCTGAAGTCTCCATCTGGGTTTGTGCTGCTGTGACACGAGAGAAGCGTGGCACCACTGGCTGCGCCTGGCAGCGTTGCGTTTTGGTCAGCAGCCCGGTTCAGAGCCATGGAGAAACGCAGCGGGTCGGCTGGGCTCAGCACAGCTCCTGAGCCCCAGTGAAATCTCTCCCATTGCAGCAGTGGTGATTTCTGGGGAGCTGGCAGTGCAGGACAGCAGGGGATGCAGCCCCGCTTTGGGACACAAACAGCCAGCGCTGTGCTGCCTCCTGCTCCTAATTGTGTGCATCTTCAGGTTTATTAGCTGCAAATTTGCGGTGTTTTGTGGCTTATGCAAGAATTTATAGTACTGCATAATTGGGGTTTTTTCTTGTCTGTCTTCTTGCGTGGAACCACTAACAGCCCCTAACAGGCAGAAAATTGACCAGAGACTCTTTCCCCTCCTTCTCTCTTTCTGGCCCTGTTGGAGGTATTAATAGTGCTGTGTGCTGTCGGCTCCAAATCAGCCCAGCACTTACAGCCCAGAATAGCTGCGCCTTTGATGTCAATTTGCTTTCATTTCTGCATAGACAAGGCTGGTTAAGATTTTCCTCATGCAGAGCTGCAGGCTCACTACAAATAACAGCAGTGTGAAGTCAGCCTCTGCGCTGTGCTGAGGCTGAGCCCTCTAAGAGGTTTTCATTGTAACGTGGAGCACAGCTGAGGAAAGCAGTTCTTTCCCAGTTGGTTTCTGTAGACTTGTGGGCTGCGTGACTTTGCTTCCAAAGGCCTTCGATGGTGGGCAGAGCTCCCTTCCTTGTGCCATTTGGCGCTTCTTCTCTTCCCACTTGAGGTTTTATGAAGTTCTCCCATTGTTTTGGGGTGAAGATGTCCGTGGGGTGTTGGTGTTCTCCAATCCAGCAATGCTGGCGTTGGGTCTGCTGTCCCAGATGCACCACCCCGCAGCCCTGAGAGCCCCCCGCGCCCCTGTGCTGCCCCGCGGCCACCTCTGCCCGTGGGCCACTGCAGTCATTGGGGACAGTGTCACCTGGCGGCAGGTCGGGCCTTCTGCAGCCATCGTCCCGAAGCTGGATGCTGGGGGAAGGAGCTGATAGTGGGGTTGGTAACAGTGGAGCACCAGGACCAGAGAAACGTTGGGATCAGCAAAGTGTTGGCACCAGCAAAGCATTGCAAAGCAGCTCAGAGAAGGCATGGAGGGGGAGCGGACACTTGAAAGAGTTTCCTGCAGCACATCCATTTTCCGTGTCCTCCCACCCGCAGAGAGAGGCTCACACGTCTGCAGAAGGAACCGAGGGCTGAACTTCCCTAAATGAGCAGAAATATCTGATTCCTGCGGAGCTCCTCACTGCCACCACCGCTGCCCAACGCAATGGCTGGGGACCACTTCTGGGCCACCGCCTGAACCAGGGCCAGGCTGGAGCTCCGGGAAGGAAAAGGAAGAGACGGAGAAGCCGCCCTCAGGTGCTGCCCTGGGTTTGGGGCTCAGGGAGAGCTGCCCCTCTGCTGGGAAGGGCTGAGGGCCAGGGAGCACCGCAGTGCCCATCTCACCCAGCACCCAGGCAGACGGGCTCCCCACGTTTGGCACAGGGCAGTGCTGGAGGCAAGGCTGCACCCAGAGCTGGGGCAGCGCTCAGGGAGGCGGTGATGAGGACAGATGGGTTTATTTCCCGGGAGGGAACCTCGCTACGCCAGAAACCAGGAAGCACCGCAGGAGCAAGCGTGGGCGCATCGCCTCTCCTCCTGGGCACAGCGGCGTTGCTGGCGGCCAGGCTGCAGCAGCGTGACTACACCTGGGTGCACTTCCACTTCCCAACAAGCCCAACGCATGCCAGGAGCCGGCGGTGGCTTTTCTTCCCCAGAGGGATCTGCTGAACACAGCGCTCTTTGTGTGCGCCGAGCGCGGCGGGGGAGGCGCGGGGATGCTGCCAGGCTGGGAGAGGTGTGTGCTCAACTCAGGAAGGACGGGTCCTGTGCGTACTTGCACACACATCGAGGTACAAACAGAATGTTCATCTGCTGATGAAAGAGCAGCCTGCCTGGAAGAGACCCGGCCTGGAAAGGAAGTGCATTTCTAGAGAAAGAATGGGCGCAAATCTTACAGCGCCGAATTACCCCAGTCAATAGCATTGGGTGCAGATCCAACACCTCCTCTGTTCATGAATCACAGGTGATGTGAGTTCTGTCTCTGTTGGGCAATACTTCCCACCTGGCGGCCTTCAGGCACGTCGGGTATCGCTGGAGATTCACCATGGCAGCGCCCAGCAGGCAAAGCCAAAGCAGGGACACAGCGTGACTGCGGTGCAGGGAGGAGGGCAGAGGAGAAGGGGGGGAAGGAGGTCAGAATGGAATTGCTGTGCCTGGGCCCAGGGGGTGAGGATTACAAGGAAATCGGGCAGCAACTCATTGCTGTGTGAATGGGTGGTTATTTCTGTTCTGTAAACCACAATCCAGGTTACGTGGTAATTACTTCAAGGCCCATTAAGTGTAATTATACAGTAATATCCAGGAGCCCGTAATTACCCTCATGTTGCAGAGTATCTCCCTCTTAAAACTCAGTGAGTTTCATGCAGGGAGGAAGCAGTCAGAGTTTTCAGCCCTCGGGGTCTGGGCTGTCCAGAAGGAGCCAGAGGGGCCCATGCTGGCTGGAGCTGCCCTTAGGACTCCTGGCTGCCAAGGGTAATAAACTGCACTTGTCATTATGACCACCTGTATTAAACATATCCTATTGTATTTATTGTACTGCAAATTAAACTTAACCTCCAGAACTGTCCACCCCTCTTCCACATCACTTCCACCTTTGGCTCATGGTTTCAATGTGAGGTTCACATTGCCATCAGCCATCGGAAGAAGACCTGGACCTTCTCAGAGCACATTCCTCATAGGGTCCCCAGCTCGTCCCAGCAGCTGGGAGCTCCAGCACCCCTATGAGAAGCACCAAGGAAGCTGTCCCTGCTCTGCAGGTCTCTGCTCCCCTTTACAATTAAGGAGAGCCCTTCCATGGGCTGAGCTGAAGCTGTTCTCATGTTTCTTGTTCTTCGTAACATCCTTTTGTGGCCTGGAAAGGCAAGATAAATGGCTCCCAGCCCCAGTGCCTGGGGGAGAGACTCTGGGAGAGGGGAATTGGGCGCTGGGGACACAAAGCAGCAGCGTGGCCCAGCTCTGGGCACCAAGAGGCTGGTGGGGAAGGAATGCAGATGGCAGCAGCTGTGGGTTGGACTGGCCCTCCCCCGACAGTGCTCCTCATAGGGAACGTTCCTGCAGCAGGAATGTGGGAGAGCTGGTGTGCAGGCAGTGGCTGGATGGGCACGGTAGGAAAAGCCTTTCTGCCATGCTTAGCGACCAAGTTTCCATCCAAGGCACAGATGCACCCCACCGAGTTCCTCCAGCAACACTGATGACTGCTCTCCTCTCCGTCTTTCAGGGATCTCAATTACAACGAGCTGCTGGAATTCCCAGGGGCCATTCGGACGCTGGGCCGACTGCAGGAGCTGTGAGATTTCCTATTTATTCTTTTTCAGAAGGGTTCTCTGTTGGAAAGTGACCTATCAAACTCTGCCCATGCTTGCACTGGGGAGGGCGCTCAGCTCAAGCCCTTCTTTTCTCTCTTCCCACTACAAACACAGCACTTCATCCCCTCGCAATCACCCGAGTTGACTCCCACAAAGGTAGAAGAGCCAAGATAGGGCAGCTGGCAGGGCTCCTCAGTCCTGAGAAAAGACTTTGTCCACTTGCTGAGCTGATGCTGCAGGCAGCACTGAGCCTTCACCCCCTATTTTATGTGCATCTTCTAACGGCCCTCTGCCTCCAGAAGTGTTGAGGAAAGCAGGCGCCTCCAAGCCCTTCTCATGCGTTAATATCAAGATGTTTCTTTCTCCCAACAGCGGTTTTCATAACAACAACATCAAAGCCATCCCAGAGAACGCATTTGTTGGGAATCCCCTTCTCCAAACAATGTAAGAAAATTAAACGGTGTTTCCTAAATCTTTACATCCCCCGGGAAGAGGCATTTCCTCACATCTTTGGTTGGGATTTCTGACAGTTGTCAGCACGACCGCAATTTGACATTTGTTGTATGGAGGTTAATGGGAGCTGAAATTATCTCCTTCCCAGCTACGCCTCCAGTTCTCTGCCATGGGTTCTCCTTTACCCACAGCTGAACTCTGCTGCAGCCAGCAGGGCTGACGGTGATGAAGGAATGGGAAATGCGAGGCCACGTTGTGTGCGAGGGGATTTCCTAAGCCCTGGGTGACATCTGCCTCATGTTTAGAAATACCCGCAGAGCAGTCAGCTGGGTGAAAACAGCCCCTGCCCCAGTCAAAATGAAGCAGCCTCCCCCCGTCTTCCCCACGGCGTGATGTGGGGAGGGACACAGCACACTCATGTCCTCGCTTCTCTCCGTTGAGTGTGACAGGCAGGAGAGATGCTGTGGGTTTTGTAAGATCAGAGCTGTGGTCACATGCAAGGTGTTGCACCATGGAAGGATCGATGGAGGGCTTTGCCTCTTTGCAGCCTGCCTGGTTCAGCAGAATACTGAAGGATCCTTCTAGAGCAGCAGGATTGGAGACCTCAGTTTAACCAATGTTCAGCCCAGAGAGGCTGCTGGGAGAGCCTGGGAAGCAGGGGTTCCTCACGGGGCAGCCAGCGCCTCTGCTCAGCTTGCAGCTTGCTGCCCAGGGCTCTCACCTGTAACTGTGCCTTCTGCATGCACAGCAAGATCTAACCAGCTGCCCGTTTCCTTTGCAGCCATTTTTATGACAACCCCATCCAGTTTGTTGGACAGTCTGCCTTCCAGTACTTGCCAAAGCTACACACTCTGTAAGTTCCCCAGGCAGGTCCTCAGATACACAGCCAAGGCCTGAGCCTCACGAGCAGGACCCCTCCGTGCCTTCTCCATGTCCTGCTTCCCAGAGGCCTCATGCCAGCAGGAGGCCATGGTCCATTCTTCTGGACTGCCCCAAATAACTCAGCTGAGCAGCCAGAGGTGACAGCGCTTGCTTTGCGTGGTGCTAATCACCCCATGGTGCTCAGGGCCACCACTGCGTGCCGGGCACCACAGCAGCAGCTCCACATCCACCATCAGCAGCCCTGCTGCAGCACAGCACTGGAGATCGGGGCAGAGGTGACCTCAGAACTGCTCCTCACAAGGCACAGCCAGCCTGTCACTGCAGGAGCACACAGGCTGAAAACATCCCTCCTTGGATGCTCGTGCATCCAACAAATGCCCAGGCCTGGGAGGTGTGGCTGGGATGCCCTTCTCACATTCCCAATGGAAATTATTATTGTTTTTAATAACGCAATTTGGGTAGAAATCCTGCCAAGAATGTCAGTGGTTGGAGGAGGTCTGAGCTTGCCAAGCCTCTCTGCACAGCAACACTCATCCCCAGCGCAGTGCATCGGTGCCATGGGAGACGTCTGCCCGCTGCCCAGCAGCAGTGGCACACAGATGGCAGCAGCACCTCTGGGTCTGGGCCTCCCATCGCCACGTTTGGGGTGAGGGGCAGCCTGGGCCCTCAGGCAGCTGCTCCTGACCTGCTCAGTTCTGCCTCTTTCCCTGCAGGTCTCTCAACGGTGCAACGGACATCAGAGAATTCCCAGACCTAAAAGGCACCACCAGCCTAGAAGTTTTGTGAGTGGCAAATCTCTCCCTTTTACCCCACTATTTGTGCTCTGCCCTCTTCAAGGCGGTCCAGGACAACTCTCACAGTGCTGTGCAGCTCTGCTCCTCCTGGGCTCAAACCTCTCTGCTTCGTTTCATCCCTGTGGCTCCTGAAAGCGGCTTTCTTCTCCGTGAGTTGCTCTCTCGGTACTGTTGAGCATGCTCTGATCTTTTGGGGTTGTTTTCTTTTTTTTTTTTTTTTTTTTTGGATTATTTTCTTCTTTTCCTTCTGCATCCGTGAAGGAATGAGCCTTTGGCTGCGGTCTGTTGGGATCAGTGCCTGTCTGCCCACCCCAGGACCAGCGCCGTGCAGTGCAGTGTGATGGGAACCTCTGCTGTGTTTGCCGCATCGGGGCTGGGGGCTGCATGCCCAGGGGAGCAGGCAGCAGCAGGACGCAATGTCTGCAGCCCCATGGGTCTCTGTGGGGCACGGTCTGCGAGCAGTGCTGCAATGGGGGCACAGTGAGTGCCTGCCCAGCCCTGGCTGCACCTTGCTGCCGGGATTGGGGCGCCCCACTGCCCATACATGGGATTCTGAGGCAGTGGTGGCTCTGGAGAGATCACCAGTCTGGGTGGTGGGGAACTGGGACAGCAGGGTGTGCAGCCAGCTGCCCCAACACGGCCGAGGACACCACTGAGTTCAGTACCCAGCAGCGTCCGAGTTTCTTGCATTCACCTTTAGCAGGCCCAGCAGCAGTGCCCATTTCCAAGGCAGTTTTTGGTTCTTTCTGGGTATCTCAGTGTCTCACATATGTTGTCTCTCCTGCCTCTTCCTGGGTTCGGTAGCTGGCCTTGCAGGTAGCAGAGCCCTTGCACTGGTCCCACTGACAGCACCTCTTCCCTCTGCTTTCCCCCCAGGACGCTGACCCACGCAGGCATCCGCCTCCTCCCCAGAGCCGTGTGCCAGCAGCTGCCCAACCTGCGCGTCCTGTGAGTAATGTGCATTTCTCCGTCCTGTCTGCTCTTCAGAAAAGCACCGTCAGAACCCAGGCTTTCCTCTTGCCTGGCTCAGGGAGGGGTCTGGCTGTGGAACACCACCTCATGGTTCTGTACCTGTTGTGAACACACCTCCTCTGCGTGCCCTATCAGCACAGCAAGGCTTGGAGTGATGCTGAGAGGGAGAGCGTGGTTTGTCTTTAACCTGGCACCCACTGCGCCAGCTCAGGAGCAGACCCCTCTGTTCCTGAGGTCCCCAACCTTGTCTGCAGTCAGTGACATCTTCAGAAGTGAGTCATGAGCCAGATTTATACAAGTTTGCAGCCTGAGGGCAAGAAGAAGGTTTGCCTCTCATCAGTCTTTACACACACGAGCTGGAAATGAAAACAAGACTCTTCCAGGAAAGCAACAAGAGTGAACTCTGGATCACAGAAGTTGGAAATGAGAAAAACACAAAAATAAAAGAACAGCATTTGTAACTTAGCAGATCATAGAGTTTTGGCTCCAGCTGTCCCTGCAGGGAAGATCTCTCAGCTTAAGACATCTGAGCCGACTCGATGCCACCAAAATGTCCCCGCTGCCTTTGGGACACTCAGGGCTGCAGCGCCCCATGTGCTGGTCTATGTTTGCAAATTATCAGGCTGTAAACCTTCATGTTGTCAATGCCTGCCCCTCCTTGTGAGCCAGCTTTTATGAGGACAGCCCACCTCGCTCTTTGTTCCTCTTTCCCCATTCATTTACTGACATTAATTGCACTGCTATCAGGGTTGGACACCCGCCTCCAAAGAGAGGCACTCGCCCTTCATTTCTTCTCTCCCTAACGTCCTGTGCTGGTCTCTCCCCCACAGAGAGCTGTCACACAACAAGATTGAAGACCTGCCCAGCTTCCACCGGTGCCAGCGGCTGGAGGAGCTGTGAGTACAGAGCTCAGGGCAGAGGGGTGACGTTGGCGGCAGAGCAGCCCAGCACTGAGCTCCTGGTGCTGGGGGGGCTGAGCACTGCGCTCACTGCTGGGAATGCAGAGGTGTAAATGCGGGATAAGGGCGCCTTCCCCGTGCATTTTTGCCCCCTGAAATAAAAGAAGTTTCCCAGACTCGCATGACTTCCCTGCGCCAGCCTGCTGCGGTGAGGCGTGCAGCTGCCTTCAGCTGTTCCTCAGACCAGTTTCTGCTTTTCCAGGGGTCTCCAGCACAACAGAATCCACGAAATCAGAGCGGACACCTTTGTGCAGCTGACAGCCCTGCGCTCCATGTAAGCTGTGCAGTGGGGACGGCCGCCCCGTGCTGCCGGTCAGGCTGCCCTTCCTTCCCTCCGCTCGCTCTCCGGTTCTGCTCCCATCTCAGTATCCTTCCCTTGCAGAGACCTGAGCTGGAATGACATCCACTTCATTCACCCCGACGCCTTCGTGACGCTGCGCTCGCTCACCAAGCTGTAAGTGGCACTGATGTTCGTTCTGCAGTGGGATGAAGCGCCCCGTGCTGCCTGGCAGGCGGTGCCTGCATGGTGCCGGCAGCAGCAGACCGAATCGCAGTGCTTCCTATTGGTGCCAAAAGTCACACAGAGCTCCCAGCACACACATTAACCCATCACTGCCCCATGGGCAGCAGCCCCCATCCATCAGCTCTGGATCCTGAGCCCAGGCAGCACCCAGCCCCACTGCAGTACTGCATTTCAGGCAGAAGGCATGAGGCGGCCGGCACAGCTCCCGGGTGCACTCCAGCTCTCTGCTTTCCTCCCACAGGGATCTGTCAGACAACCGGCTGGCAGTGCTGCCACTGGGTGGATTGGGCAGCTTGACCCACCTGAAGCTGCAGGGCAACCCTGCACTCTCCGAGCCCTTTGCTGAGGACAGCTTTCCCAAATTAAGGTACTGCCTGCATCCCAGGCCCCATCCGCTCTTTTCCTTCCTGCTCTCTGCGCAGTCTCTACTTGCTTCTATCAGTCAGCCTCCCCCTTTCCTGGTTTATCCCATGCTTTCCAGGCTGACAGATTGAGGATGCTCCATCTGCTGCCATCACATCTCATGTTTTATAGGCTTCCATGGGAAGGCAGCGCTGTGCTCTCAGGGCAAACCCACACACACAGCTGGGAAGTGTGGAGCAGCTCAGGGCTCCTCTGGGGCATTCCTCCACTCACCCCACTCCTGCCTCTTGGTTGGGTTCTGGATCCTGAGCCCAGGCAGCACCCAGCCCCACTGCAGCACTGCATTTCAGGCAGAAACCCCTCAGTGATGGGCACTGAGGGAGCCCATCACTGTGGGGTGATGTGGGCCTGCACTCTGTCCCACGCTGAGTCCCTTTCAGGGAACCAAAGTTGCACTGCAGTGTGACCACTGGATGATGGATTGGCTTCTGATGCATGAAAATTCAGCACAAAGTGTGTAGCAATAGGGAGCCAGAGTCACATTCAAGTTCCCTTTTCCCCCTCTGCAGAGTCCTCGAGGTACCTTACGCCTACCAGTGCTGCGCCTATGGAAGCTGCAGTGGGTTCTTCAGAGCATCCAACCAGTGGGAAGCAGGAGGCGCGAGCCCTGAGGATGAAGATCCCCACAGGAGGGCCCTGGAGCTCTTCCCAGGTCACGCAGACAACCACTGTAAGTAGGCTGAGCGGGACGATGCTCTGCAGCACCGTCATGCTGGCAGTTTGGGTGTCAGCCAGGCTTGCAGGTCGGACGCTGCCAGCGGCCTCGGAGCAGGCAGAGGGATCCTCCTCCAGCTCTGGTGAATGGGCTGTGAGTGATGTCAGTGCGTGGGAGAAAAAGTGCATCAGGCACTTCTAAACCTTCATTCACATTCTAAGAGAAAGATCCAGCGCTCTCGGAGGCACAGACGTGGCTCATTTCACTCTGCTGGCAGCGAGGTGGGACGCGGGCTTGGACACGTTGGGCAGCACAGAGCCTCTGGAAGGATGTTTGCTGTTATCACTGGGACACACAGAGGGCGGACCCTGAGATGGAGACAACGAGCTGAGAGGAGCGTGGACTATGTGGGCACCTCTCATGGGAGGTGGAAAGAGAAGGAAGAGCGCGGGGGACACAAACCCATGCAGGGCTCACAGGTGGAGCTGAACAGCACTTCCTGCTCTGCGGTTGATTTTTTCTGTTCCTCAAGATGCACTTCTGCATCAACCCCACGGATCCTGCTGCACGTGGCCATCAGAGGGGAGCACAAAGCACAGCCCTGTGTGACCCCATTGCGAAGGAACCTCAGAACGACACAAAGAAAAGCGTGAGCTCCTCTCCCTCTTCTGTAACTGCTCGAGAGTGGAAATCGTGTTTCAGGACGCAGCCGGGGGGCTGTGCTTGTTTATAGACTCACATAAACACCGAGGCCATCTGCACCGCCCGGGTCTGTGTCCATTTTGCTGCCATCTGCCCTGCCCCCATGCTGCTCCTGCCCGGTGCTGGGGCTCTTTGATGACCCTGAGGATCCTGTGCCGAAACACCAGTTTACCCAACCCCTCCCGCGGTGCCCAGCCGGCCTCGGTGCCATGGATTCCATGTGAGACTGGAGGGGAACACCGAGTGCTCGCAGGCTGTGCCGGATGAGTCTCTTAGCAGCTCATAAAGGCTCACATTTTTGGATGTTAAAGCCTTGGGTTTGCCTGAAATATCAAACCACAGCACTGCAAATGTGGAGTGAACACGAACATCCTTCCTCCTTTCCGTTCAGTAACACGTGGGCTATTTTTGATGATGAAGCTGTTGAGATATTACTGCTTTACTTAATCTATTTGTGTTTCAGCTCTTCCTTTCTGATGGTCAGCAGTGGGATTTAGCTGTGTTAGATGAATCTTGTAACAGGAGGGAAAAGGTCCCCAAACATTCCTTCCCTGTTAGAAAATGACCTCGTTACAAGAAAGTAACTCCAAAACTTTTGCTGCTTGGGGTATCATAGAATCACAGACCTATGGGATGGCTGGGTTGGAAGAGACCCTGAAGATCACAGAGCCATAAGAATGGTCGGGTTGCCTCCCATCAGCTCATGCTGGGAAGGTCTAAGTGGAGGGCAGGAGGTGGGAGAAGCTTGTGGCCCTGCTGGCCTGTTGGCCCTGCTCATTCTTCTTCAAGCACTGCTTCTCTGTTGCTTTCTTGCAGATGACCTCGAGGCAGATGAGCTCCAGCTGGACCTTGAGGACTCAAAGCTGCACCCCTCTATCCAGTGCACACCCAGCCCCGGTGAGCAGCCAGGGAAAGCCTTCCCTCTGAACATACCTGCACACCTTTGAGCATTGCTGAACTCTCAGGCCCCCCCAACCCTTCCTGCAGCATCTCATGTGGAAACCACATCTGAGATCCTGGCCCAGCCCTCAAGCTGGGCTCTGTGAGAGGGACAGCTGCCTTCTCCCACTTGGAGGGAGCTGCCTTCCAATGGGGAGAGGACAAAGGCGTGGTGTCCCTGTCCTGGTATCAGCAGTATCACCCCTCCATCACCCACCCATCGCCCCATAGTCAGGCTCTGGCACTTGAAGCAGCCGGTGCTGTCTCCTAGCCGCTCCAGACTATTGCATGACAAAACCTTCTCCTTCATCTCCCATGGAAATCCAAATCCTTCCCAAAAGCAACTCTCCCATTTCACTGTCTCCTCTCTCCTTTCTCCTTCGGCAAAGAGCACCCACTACCTGTCCCCTTCTCACCCCTGCACAACTCCCGTCTCTCATTCCCTCCTTTCTCCACCTCAGTCCTCCATCATTCACTCTCCCGATATCCTCCCACGTTCTCTTTGCTCAGGTCTCTCTATCCCCTCCCTGACACTGCAGCTTCCTCCCTCTTTCTCCTTGCCAACTGTCTCCCTCCCTAACACTTCATCCTGTCCTGGCCGTCCCCTCTGCACAGAGGTCGTTCATGCCAACACAATAAAACCCAGCTCAGCCAAAGCTGTGGGTTTAGGGCAGAGCTGGCAGTGCACAGGGATGCAGCATGCTGCGGTCTCTCTTGCATCCCCTCTCCACAACTCTGAGATCCCTGGGGTGTGGGGGGAACAGCAGCACCTGGCAGAGGAGCCCAAATGCCAGGCTGAGCCCAGGAGCACCAATGAGGCTGGAAACCCACAGAAATGTGGGGCATTATGGCCTTGAGCTCCTCTGAAAGAAGTCCCCTTGACTTCAGGATTCAGCATAGGGCAGGGGTGGGACAGGAGAGCAAAAGGACTTTGCTGTGCACAGAGTCACAGGGTGACAATGCTGGGATCTGCCCTGAGGAGCTGGGGCCGCCGCTCTGAGCAGCAGCACCGGAGCAAAGCGCTGGTATGGGGTTTTAACTTTGGGTTTGGGTTTCTTTCAGGCCCCTTCAAGCCTTGTGACCACTTGTTTGAGAGCTGGATCATTCGCCTGGGCGTCTGGGTCATTGTTCTGGTCTCGGTGCTCTGCAACGGGCTGGTGGTCCTGGCTGTCTTCGCCTCTCCCAGCTACCTCTCTCCAGTCAAGTTTGTCATCGGCTCCATAGCCGGAGCCAACACGCTGAGCGGCGTTTCCTGCAGCATGCTGGCTCTCGTTGACGCCCTGACCTACGGCCACTTCGCGCAGTTCGGCGCCAGGTGGGAGAGCGGCACGGGCTGCAGGGTGACCGGCTTCCTGGCCGTGTTCTCCTCCGAAGCCGCCATCTTCCTGCTGACACTGGCTGCAGTGCAGTGCAGCGTTTCGGTCTCCTGCGCGCGGGGCTGCAGGAAGGCACCCTCCCTTGGCAAGGTGAAGGCGGCGGCGCTCGGCTGCCTCTTGCTGTCCTCCGTGGCCGCAGTTCTGCCTCTCTTCTCCATCGGGGAGTACGGAGCATCCCCGCTGTGTCTCCCATACCCCATCCCGGGTGGGAAACCCGCCACCCTGGGCTTCACCGTGGCCTTGGCGATGACGAACGTGCTCTGCTTCCTGATGGTCACAGGCACCTACATCCGACTGTACTGCAGCCTGCTGAAGGGCGAGTGCGGCGCTGTCTGGGACTGCGCCATGGTCAAGCACGTGGCCTGGCTGATCTTCACCAACTGCCTCCTCTACTGCCCGGTGGCCTTCCTCACCTTCTCTTCCACGCTCAACCTCTTCCTCATCACCCCCGAGGTCATCAAATCCGTCCTCCTGGTGGTCCTGCCCCTGCCCGCCTGCCTGAACCCTGTGCTCTACCTGCTCTTCAACCCCCACTGCAGGGATGACCTCCGCCTGCTGCGGCAGAAAGGCCGGGACAGGGGCGGCTGCCCCCAGCCCTGCGGGCTCGACGACGCGGAGAAAAGCTCCTACGACTCCACGCAGGCTCTGGTCAGCTTCTCTGACATCGACCACATATTCGAGACGCCCGATTCCCTGGGAGCGCACCCCATCCTCGACAGCTACCGCTTCCCCTCCGCGACGCTCGTGCCCTGCCAGCAAAGGATGGGCGCCGGGGGGAGGCAGCGGGGCTGCTCCGAGCTCTGCCCCTGCCTCAGTGACAGCGCGGTACTGACGGCTCCAGAGAGCGGGGAGCCGACCGCCCGCAGCCCCCGGGCCGCCTCCTGCCCCCCCCCGCCCTACGTCTCTCACGTATAGAGCTCGGAGCAGCCGTGCCCACAGCGCGGAGAGCCGGTGCCAGCGGGCTGCTCCACCTCCAGCACCAGCGCGACCCGTCTACCCCCGCCCCCCCACATACGCTGCCCGTTGCCAAGGTCCTGGAAGGGCTCTATGGCTGCGGACGCTCCGGGCTGGCCACGGGAGGGGACCGCGTTTCCCTGCTAGGGACTGTGTGGGAGGGACCCCACCGGCTCAGGGAGACCCTCCTCTCATCGGCAGCAAAACCCAGCCCCAAGGACAGCTGAGTACACACAAGGCAGTGCTCTGCAGCAGAGACACGTGGAAGCAGCCAGCTGCAACGACACGGTCACCCATAGGTGATGGTAAACCCGGGTCCCTGCGGGCCTGCAGAGCCCTGGAAGTGGGCTTGTGTGCCCTTTACACCAGCAGCTGCAAAGGCAGAGGAGATGGGTTATGAGCAGTGTACTCGTTGGGGCTGCTAATGTCGGGTGGTTTCTGTGCTGGGAGCCTTGCTGCTGGGCAGTGCCTGCTCCTTCAGCCAGCGCCCCGGGCTGGGAATGCTACTGCTCTTTCAACCCAACAATGGGTTTCTGACCCCCAAAGCAGCCAAATCCAAACACCTCCCCCAAGAAACCCTTGTGCTTTGCCTGTAGTCACCTGGCCAGTGTGCCTGGGGGACATGGGCCTCCCCCCACTCACAGAGCTCTCCACCTTCGCACCTCCTGCCCAGAGCTGCCAGATTCCATGGGGAATGGTGGGGACGGGTCTGGCTCATTCCCTGCCCCCAAATCTCACCCTGTAACAAGCTCTCACTTCAGGAGCACGTGTCCCCCCCATAGAAGAGCCCATGCGGGGGCTGTGCTTGACCCCCCTTTGTGAAGACAGCTCACATAGAAGGGAACAGAAATCAGCTTTGTGGGATGGCAGTGTCACGAGGACACAGGCCGCTGCGAATGGTCCTGAATTCTCTCCCCATGGCTCAGGGATCTCCCAGATCCATTCTCCCACCACCACCACCTGCCACCCGCGGTCAGCTCTGGGCAAAGCTTAAGTCCTGCCGGTGTTACCACAGCTGTATCAGCCATCCATCCCTGTGAGATAATAAAGGAGCCCCGCTGCTGACCAGTGGCTGCTTTCTGACCTCTTGCGTTGTGCCCTCTTGGTTCGCCCTGCGGCTGCCTGCCGCTTCTGCCCTGGGGAAAAGTCTAATTGTGTGTGTTGTTGTGTGTTTTTTGTTTTTTGTTTTCCCTCCTGCACTTCTTTCCAACTAAATCAATCAATTAAAATAACTGAATTGTTTTCTTCTTCCCCCTCCTCCTTTTCTTCACACTTTGGTAGTTTTTGTTATGGGAGGAATTTGAAAGCAAGAGAACATTGTCCTCTTCTGGACGTTTCCAGAAATGGTAGCGAGGCAGGAGGGAGCTCAGCTGCGAGGGAACTCAACCCATCTCTCCCTGCCACCACGCCTCAGCGTCGCCCAACGCCCATTAAGCGTCAAGGGAGAACTGACCCGGTGCTGAGCTTCCGTATATTGGAAGAGGATGTGTTTGTGCGAGCCCCCTTTGGGATTTTACCCGTGCAGATGATCTTACTGAAGATACGGACACAAATATTTGAGCGAACGTTTGTAACTTTGATACCACAGACTTCAACAGCTCGCCTGGCGTTAAGGCAGCAAAACCCACCGCACCGCACCGGAAACGGGGGCGGCCCCAGACGGAAGTGACAGCACCGCCCCGCCCCACTTCCGGCGCGAGGCCGCGGTGGGCGGGGCCGCGCTCACTCTGCGCCTGCGCACAGCTTCGCCGCCGTTCGCTCCAGCGGGCGGAAGCGGGTGTAAGTGAAGCCGCGACGGGCGCCATCTTGGTTACGGGGGTATCCAGGTACCCGTATGTCGGACGCCATCTTTGACGCTGGCAGTAGGGGAAAGGCGACGGCCCGAGCGGCGGCCCCAGCGGAGCGGGGAGATAGAGCGGCGGCCGCGGTCCCTGGGGTTCGGTAAAGTCCCTGCTCGCCGGTAACTATAGCCGCTCGTAGACCGCAGGGGGCGGGGAAAGGCCTCCGCCCGGCCCGGGTTCCCTCCGCTCCGGTGGGGGGAAGCAGGCCGCGTCGCGGCCGGTACCGCCAGGCCCCGAGCCTCCCGCGCGGGCGCCCTTCGCCGCCGGGCGGTGCGGTGCGGCGTTCCTCGGTTCCCCGGGCCGAGCGGCTCCCCCTGGGTTCCTCTCAGCTCAGGCCGGGTTCCTCTCGGCCCCGCGCTGCTCCTCTCCCTGCCCGGCCCCGCGCATCGCCGTTCCCACGGGCTCGGTGCGTCCGGAGAGGCAGAGCGCGTTCGGGAGGGCCGTTGATTAGACTGGAAATCCCGCCTCTGGCCCTGCGGAGTTACGGCGTCGTGCCTTCCTTTAGCAGCAGTGCCTGTGGGGAATGTGCTGCGATTGACAGATCGCCCCTCCGTTCCCCGTAGAGCTTCAGGGCCCGACTAACTCTGGGTGCACTCGGTTGTCATCGTAATTTCTCCTTTAGTTTGCTTAAAACCAAACTTTTGTGTTTGTTTCTTAAAGATTGGGATTAAGAGGTGCCTGTTTGCTCCGGTTTGGTAAAGGGCAGGAGTGATGTGTGAGATGACCTCACAGAAGCACTGCAGAGGTGGGAATGTTCGGCTCCTTAGCAGACCTGTTCTCTGAGCTCTGGGCCTTTCTTGGGAAGTGCAGCTCTGTGTTATTTCATCCTAAAAAAACCAAGATATTCCGAGGATAGTTGGCTTGAAAGCCCATGTCAGAACCACCACTGTGCTGTGTGTGAATTGGACAGGCCTCGGGCTGAGCAGCTGAGGTGGGTTGGTTGCCAGATGGTGGCTGGAAGGTGCGTCAGCACAAAGGTTTGTCTGGGGCAGAGTTCCTCCCCCTCTCCCTTCCCTCTCAAATGGCTGTTTCCAGGGGAAATGGGTTATTTTTTGAGACTTCGTACAGTGTTTCAGTGAGGATGATGAATCATCCTTACTCTCTTAGTAAATTGCTGCCAAAGCCCAGCAGTGATTTCAGAAATAAAAAAGGAATGAGTGTGTTTTCTCCCCTTAGAGAGGCAGCAACTTCATAGTACCCTTCATCTGGAAGAGGTTCCCGGTGGCTGGTCAGGCACTAAGAAGGAAAGGGACAGAGAACCACTCAATGTCAGCGTAGGAAAAAAAGGAGTTATGGACTAAGAGAGAGAGGAACTCATTAAAAATTGGTACTCTCTAAAAATCTGTTGAGGACTGGGATTTGCAGGTCCTGCCTCCACGTGGTGTGTTGTGCCTGGTGTTGCTGCACAAGATGGGGGGCAGGACTTCATTGAACGGGCTGTGTTACAGCTCTCATTGTTACCTGGAAGAAGAGCAAAGACTGCAAGGTGTGAGCCCAGAGCACCTGGAAAAGACAGGGAGTTTTCTTCACGAAAGCAATGCTTTCAGAAGTGCTTTCGCAGAAATTCAGACAAACACTTCTGTTGCCTGACGCTTCTTTTTGCCCCCAGCACAATGGAGTGCTGCCTTTCCTGCCCCTCTCTGTGAGGTTGCTGTGCTGTGAGTCTGCTGCAGGGTGAGTGGAAGCAGAGACTTTGCAAGGGAAATACTTCATGCTGTAGGTAAACAACAACAAAAACAGCTGGGTAAACGTGGTCATCTTCCTCTAACATATTAGTTGAAGCACAGAAAAATCCTCCTCCCTTCATGCTGTTCTCTGCAGGACTGGAAACTGGAAAGCAAGACTGGGGAATAGATGGTGGTGTTTGGTGCTCAGGAAGGCAAGGTGCAAAAGAAACGAGCTGCTTCCTTTGTGCTACCTGTCTTCTTTTGGCAGGGGCTGCTCTGTGTCTGTCTGTCTGTCTGTTTGCGCACCGAGTCCCGGCTGCTGTGACCTCAGTGTAGGAATTCTTTTGTACAGAACAAACTTGAAATCTCTTGATATAAAAACTTGGCTGGTGTTCTGGAGGAGAAAGGCAGTCTCTAAAAAGGTGAAGCAGACTGCTGAGATGTGCTGAGTGCTCCAGAGTTACTCGCTGTGCGCAGGCTCCCAGGGCGCAGCGCTTTGGTCTGTCATGCTGACAGGTGTGTTTGGGGTCACCTGTTATAAAATTGAAGGGCTTGCAGGGAGCACAGGGCTGTGGGATATTTCTAGGTGTGTTTTCTTCCTGCTCCCGAGTCCAGATCCCTTCCAATCGCGAGCAGGAGAACCGAAGGCCGTGAGTGCAGTGCTGAGCTGTGTGTGCCACAGAGCAGAAGCCAGAGTGTTTGTGCCCAGCTCCGTGCTGAGGTTGTTAGGAGCAGATGTGTGTGGGCATCTGTGCCAGATGATCTGGTTGTGAAGGTGCTAAAGGTCAGAAGGGAGCACTGCTGTTGGAGAAGGAATCTTTGCCCTTAACTGCTGTTTTTATTCCCTTTGTCACGCAGTCGAGCCAGCAACTAATGTGAGAACCCGACTTCTCCTCTCTTTATTTTAGATTTGGGAAAATTCCCTGCCAAAAAATATTTCCTGGAAAATTCCCTAGTGTTTGTGTGAGTAAAAGGTTCCAACCTTTCCTTATTGATTGTCGGAAATCCTTTGCACAGAAACGTGCAGCACTTTAACGAAAGAGTTCAGAATCACTTTAATTTGCACTTCGTCTGGCCTGGTTGCAGGTTTTACGGCATTTAATATCTTTAAAACAAGTGAAATGTCAAAGCATTCGATTTCACACCAGAAAAAAGCCAACCCAGCCCAAGCCCTTCTTGAGGCTGAGCAAAACGCGCTGCAGCCGAGCCGGGCGCGGCGAGGGAGCGGCACGTGGCGAACGTGCGGCGCCCTGCGGTGCAGAACCGACCCGCACAAAGCCGGCCGATTGAAGATGCTCCGTACCGTGCAGCCACGCCGTTCGCAAAGCGAGGCTTCCCCGCCTCGCCGCTCTGTTCGCTCCGCCCGCTCGCTGCCTGCAGCCCCGCGCGGCGCCTTGCCTCGCGCCGCCTGCATGCGCCCTGTGCGCTGCCCCCGAGGCGCTTCCCTCCGGCCGCGGTGCGCTCCTCTGCCCGTGCCCGGCTCCCTGCCATCCCTGCCCCCCGCCCCTGCTCTCGCTGCCGCTCCCGCCCGCTGTGTTTGTGTGTCGATGCGCACTGGCATGCTTGTGCTGTACAGGTAATAAAGACGGGGGAAGGTTTTTGTGTTTTCTTAATAGGTGAAGAAATCTTGAAGACCAGAAATTCCAACTTACAGAATTTTAAATTTTAAAAATATAATAGAATTAAAACAAAAATTGCCCGGCTGTGGAAGACGGAGCCTCATTTTTGCAGCCGCTTTGATCACGAGTTCGCCTTTAAGTGCGCTGGGTTTTTTCTTTTTTTTTTTTTTTTTTTCCCTTTTTTCCTTTTTTCTCCTCGAAGAGCTCACTAACCCTGGCTGCCTCCGCTCTGAGAGCATTCCAATGGACTCGCTTCCTCCATTAGTTGTAAGATGTTTAAGAGCACATCCCGTGTTTGACTTGTGGATGAGAGGTTCCCTTGGCAAAGTGAGGAGGAAAATTCTTTCTACCCCTTTATTATTAATTCACGGATTCAGTGTTGGTTCGGCCTACAGGAGAAGTTAACTGGAAGGCTTTGAAGATCGCTGTCTTTGCTGAGGTTGTCCAGGTGGGTGAGCTCGAGGCTCTGCAGCGGTCGGATGGAGTTGCTGGGGGTTACAGAGTGACTGACAGCCGCGGTGGTGAAGGAGGGGCTCAGTTTGGGGGCTGGCAGTTGAGCACTTGAGTCAGGGCGCTGTGACTGCAGTGCTGAGGAGGGCGATGTTCTGAAACAGCTGCTTCTGAGAGACTAACTTGATGAACAGAAGAAAGCTGGAAAGATGTGCATTCCTCATGATTTTCCACTTGTTGGTATTTTGCTTAGGGTTCCTTTTAAAAAGAAGATTTTGCTGATCCAGGCAGTAGAAGACGTTCAGTCCGAGGAAGCACGAGCCAACTCTTAGAGCACAGGGGACTGCAAGAGATCCTTGGGACAGAGCTGCTTCCGAGAGCTCGCCCAGCATGTCGAAGCAAGGAGATGATTGCTATTTCTACTTCTACTCCACCTGTAACAAGGTCTGCTTCTTTTCCTTCATTTTTCTTTCTTTTGGTTCTTAAGAGGACGGAGTGGAGTAGAGGCATGACTGATCTTTGGTGCACTTAGCAGCTGATTGCACTGCGGCCAGCTGTCAGGCTGCACTTTTTCATTTTCCTCTCTTTGTTTCCATTGGGTCACAGGGAGACAGCTGTCCCTTCCGGCACTGCGAAGCTGCTCTGGGCAACGAAACCATCTGCACGCTGTGGAAGGAGGGCCGCTGCTTCAGGAATGTCTGCAGGTTCAGGCACATGGAGATCGATGTGAGTGCTGGCTCCTCAGAATTCGTCACCAAACCCACCTCCCGTTGCTTTAGCTGGGCTGAATGGGCTTTTGCAGATCAGATTCACTTGCTTTGAAATGATGGTTCCTGCTGTCAAGAGGGGGCTGGGAGGAAGTAGAGGGAAGAGAACTCGATGTCTTTGGTATTTCTTAGCAGGAAATCCTTGTAGTAGACACCAACAGCATTCTCTCAACAGATGCTAAAGAGCCCCATTGATCAGAGAGGCGTTGTGCTGGGGGCGTTGTTCAGCCCCTTCTGCACTGCTGGCCTCTCCCATGCAATGCTGGGAGCTCTGAGCCCCGCGCTCACAGCTGTGCACCCTTCAGAGTGGGGTTTGAGTGCTGCTGGGTGACAGCCGGCTCAGTGCCGTGATCTGGAGCTCAGTCTCCCTCTGCAAACCTCAGGTGCCCGTTGCCATCAGCTTTTCTTCCTTTGTATCTTCAGAAGAAGCGCAGTGAGATCCCCTGCTTCTGGGAGAACCAGCCGGGAGGCTGCCAGAAATCCAACTGTGCCTTTCATCACACCAAGGGGCGTTACGTCGATGGGCTCTTCTTACCACCAAGCAAAAGTGAGTTTGTCTTTCCTGACTATGAAGGATCAACTCTGGCTGTTGGGTGTGGTGTTGTGAAGATGCCAGCTGACACTCGTTTGTGAGTGCAGGAGGAAGTGCACTGATGGGGGCACGGCTGAACTGCGTGTGCTTCTGACATTTTGGTTTTTCCTTTCATGCTCAGCTTCTCTCTGCTCCTGTGGCTGTTCCCTTGCAGGTTGTTTTCCTGCATTTAAGCTTTTACTGCTGTTAGGGAGGTGAATCTTGGGGGGGGGGGGGGGGGATGGGGATTCTTTGTTGACAGAGCAGCCAGTGACTGGATGGCAACTGGAGACTCTACTCTTCCTGTGCGGGTTGTCAGCCCTGCCTGCCATCTTTGTGCAGAGGCTGTGGGTTGGGGTCAAAGCTTTAAATTCCTGGTGCTCCTCTCCTTCCTGCAGCCACGCTGCCGAGTCCGCCGGAGTCTGCAGATGATGATCTGAAGGCAGCTCAGATAACACTGCAGCAGAGCAAGCTTTCTGTGCAGTCCAACCCCTCTCCACAGTTGAGGGGAGTGATGAAAGTGGAAAACTCAGAAAATGTCCCAAGCCCTACGCACCCTCCAGTTGTAATCAATGCTGCAGATGATGATGAAGATGATGATGGTGAGTGTGGTTGCTGCTGCTTTTGATCTTGAAGGTGTTTGTGTTCTGTGACTCGTAGAACACCTGCGGGCTGATGAGGATGGGGCAGCAGCCTGGCAGCAGTGAGCAGGAATTGTAATGCAGGATGGAAGCTCAGAGCCACTCCTGCTGCTGGTCTGCAGTGTGGATCTCAGGGGAGAGTTTTCTCTGTTTGGTCAGAAGAGTAACAGAGCATGCACTGGTTAAAGCCATGTGGAGAGTCTGGAGCCCCAGGTGCTTTTTCCAGCTCCCCACTAGTTACTCTGTTCACTTAGGCTGCTTCTGTGTGTTCATCAGGTCAGTACAGCTGCTGAAATCAGGAGCCCTTCTGTAATCATTTATGTTTGTACTTAAGAATATTAACTGTGGGCTGAAGTGTCATTGTGTGAGCTACAGAAACGTTAGAAATCTGGTTGAATTTCATTGCATAACTGAGGAGGCTGACTCTCTATCCCTGTGCAGACCAGCTTTCTGAGGAGGGAGAAGAAACAAAAGCACCTGTCCAGCAACCAGCTGAAGAAAACCATAACGGATTGCGGATAATTTCCACCAGGAAATCTAATGCTGATACAAAACAAGGTACTCCAGCACAGTGGTAGGATGAATCAGAAGAACCTGCCAGTTATTGTGCAAACACAGCAGAGCACAGGGCTGCTGAGTGGACCCAGCTATTCCCATGGTCTTGTTCCTACCTCGTAATTTCGTGTGCCTTTCAGGTTAGAAAGGTAAACTGCTTTGTTTGCTTCATTAGGCAGAGCCACAGCACAGGGTTTAAGCGTCTCTGTGCATCTCTTCAACCACTGGTGAAAGCCACACTGCTGGTAGAGAAATCCAAAGTCACGTAGATGGGTTAAAATCAGGGGTGAAGCTTACTTCTTGTGTCCTGAAGGCTGAAAGGGGGCAGCAATCGACATCAGTTCCATGGTGCTCTGCCCCGTGGGGGAGCAGGCAGGGTTTGTGATGGATGTTCTGAGCACGAGGCAGCTGGCAGAGCCCCTCAGCGCGTCCCTCTGCCCCTCGGCCTCATTCGCCGCTTTGTGTTCCCAGATGACACCTTGAATTTTGGAATAAAAACGCTGGAAGAAATCAAATTGAAGAAACAAAAGGAAAAAACAAAAAAACAGAGCGGTGAGTTGATATGCCCTACTTTTTATCCTTCTGTTTTCTTCCCTTTTTTTTTTTTTCCCTTCTGATGATACCCGCATAGCTGGCGATGTGTTGGAATGGAGCCATTCATGGAAGGGAACCTTTTTCTTGCACTGCTAAGTTTGCAGTAGCAGTTGCTGGTGGCTGGGAGCTGCATGAGAGACGGGCTTCCATTTTTAGCTGGGGGTATCAAGCTACTTCAGCATGCAATGTGGTGTTTTAAATGCAGACAGCTGCTCTTCTAGGTGGGAATTCCAAGAGCAGATTGGAGGCAAATTGTTCACCTCTTGTTTACATGCACTGCTGTTGCATATTTGGCAGCAACAAGTAATGAATGCGTTTTGGTCTTTGTGATGGTTCTGTCAGGTGTGTTTCTGTTGTTGGCAGTGGCTTTTCTCTTCTGTAAACACTTTGCTCCCTTTGATCAGAAGGGCCTTCAGGAGTTCCTGCTCATCCGCTCCAATCTCGGGCTGTTCCTGTGCCAGAGAAGGAGAACGTGAGGACAGTGGTCAGAACTGTGACACTGTCTGCAAAGCAAGGTAATGATGAGTACCTCTGTTTGCATTTCCTGGCTGCTGAATGGAATGGATAGATAACAGTTAAGGTAGCTGGGCTGTGTTGGTCTGCTGCTGTTGCTTTTTCGTATCCAAAAGATGCTTTTATACCAGGAGTCTCTGGTTGTTGGAAGGTTGGCACTTGTAGGTCTCTGTTCTGTAGTAGTAAGGGATCACAGAGCAACTCCTGTGAACCCGGTGGTGAGCTCTGTGTTACTGCTGAGCTGCAGGCTCCCAGAGGAGCTGACCTGTGCCTGCTGTGCTCCTGACCCCAGTGGTGTTTGTTAATGAGCTGACAGCAGGGGCAGATTAGAGCTCAGTGAAGTTCAGCAGCAGGCTAACAGTGCAGCAATGGTCAGTGTGCAGCTCAGGAGCCACCTGAGAGCAGAGCAACTCAGAAATGAGAGCAAAGAGCCCCAGGAGGCGGTGCTACACAAAGAGCTCTGGAGCCACTGAGGGAGCCGAGGAATTTAAAGAGAGGAATGAAGCAACTGAGGCTTCTGAGTGCGTTACACTGGCAATATTATTTTGTGTCAAGGCTGTCAAGAGTGTCTTTGGGGTGGTGGTGGTGTTTTCTCTGTGGGAAATGAGCTAACAGGGCAGTAAGTCTGTTGGCTGCTGGTCACTGTGAAATAAGCAAATTGCCCTTTGCTGTAGGGGAGGAGCCTGTGGTTCGATTGAGTATTGCTGAGAAACCTGGAAAACGGAAAGCCTCTGTAGGTAAGGGCTGCTTGTTTGGTGCCTCCTCTGAACGTGGCTGCGGTGGGGGGCGTTGCTGAAGTGTGAGGGGGGAAGCGTGTTGTGGATCTGTGCTCACTGTGCAAATGGTACAAAGTCGTAGCAGCTGAAAGGTGAATTTGAGAAATTGCACTTGGAGAAATTGAAGCTTGTGGTTGACTGCTCTAAAACCTTCCTCCCAAGAAATTATCTTAGGAGTGTTGTTGTTTTCTCTGCAGCTGATGTCAGTGGCCTCCCGCTGAAGCGCAGCCTTGCAGAAAGGCTGGGGAAGAAGATTGAGGTTGACAAAGCACCAAGGAGAGGTAAATGAGCATCTGGGTTTGCTGCACAGGCTCCTGCAGGCTTTCTGCTCTTCCCTGGCAGTGCTCTCTGCCGCTTCCTGAGCTCATCACCACTGGGATTCACAGTTATTTTTCCTGCCCTGTTTTGAGACGTGAGCCCAGAGCTGGAATTTACACAGCATCCCTGGTTGGTTCTGTCCTGTAGTTCGAGGCATGAGGTCTGTGAAGGAGAGACTGGGACAGACCAGTGCTCAAATGGGTAATGACTAGGAATTTTTTCCCCTTTTTCCTTTTAATGAATTTAGACCACTTCCATAGAGCCCTAAACATTAATTTGAAAGGGAAAAAAGGGACTGGTTTTCAAAGTAGGACAGGTGGCTTAGAAGAGAAAGCTGCAGCGCAGAGGGAAGCTGTGCTGTGATGCGTTGTTGTGAGCGCTCACATCCCATAATATTGTGACAAATTTTGGAGACTTAAGCTCTCTTTGGACTCTTTTAATCTTTGTGCTTCTCCTTGCTTGATGATGACAGAGAAGGGTGCCAAGCCAGCAGCAGAGATCCACGTGAAAACGCTGGAGGAGATCCGTCTGGAGAGAGCTAACCAGAGGGGAGAAAGCCCAGCTGCCCCCCAGGCAGAGAGCTGCTGCAGGGCAGAGGATCCCAGCGCAGGGGGGAGGCCTCCTCCTGTGGGTCGCATCAAAACCTTCTCGGAAGCCCTGGCTGAAAGGAAACACAAGCGACTGGAAGAAGAGAAACAAAAAGGAGAGGAGTTGCTCACTGAGAAGAGAGCTGAGGGCGAGCGCAGGAAGCAGAGAATTCTGCCTCCATCGGTGCCTGGTAAAGTGAAATTGGAAGAGCCAGCACGTAAAATCAAGCCTTTGGAAGAAGTGCATATTAAAACCTTGGAAGAAATCAAGCAGGAGAAAGCTCTGCGGATGCAGCAGAGTGGGGAAAACGTTTCAGCTGCAGCAGCACAGCCTGGGCCTCCCCCTGCAGGGAGGAAGCTGTTGCGGATCACAAAGCTAGCAGGTAACGAGGTGCTTCTCTGTCTGCTTCCCTGTCAAGCAAATGGAGTTTGCTTAGAATTCCCATGGCTTTTTTTCTTTTTCTTTCAACAAAATGCAAACTTGGGTGCCTTTATCCACATCCATGTATTTTTCCACTGAATCCATGGTGTCTGCCTGCATTTCCCTCTGGAAAATCGACTCGTGCGAAGCTTCGTGGTTCAGTTTCTCTTGTACTTTTTTCCTGCCATCTGTTTTTGGTGTGGAGTGCAGGGTTACCTTCATCTTTGGCACGTGTTGCTTAGTATGTAAATGTGTTTGTAAAGCGTGGGGCCAACCTCTGTCAGGGGGGGAGTTGTTGGTTGGGGAGTGACAGAGGCTTTGTGAAGAGAAGTGCAGGAAGGAGGTAAGAGCTCGTATGCTGCATGGGCTGCGTTGTGTTGCCTCTCTGTGTGCTCTGGGTGTGAGGAAACAAGCACACGGAGGAGACGTGGGCACTCGGGTTTCTTTATATGCTTGCTGTTGACCAAGTTATTCTTTTGTTTGTTTGTTTTAAAGCACCTGGAAGAGAAGAGAAGAAGGCTGTGGAATTGAGCAGGGCTTCTCCCAAGGCTGTTTCTGCACCTGCAGAGGTGAGTCCCTTCTGAACATGGACACACTGATGCCATTCCTTGCCGTGTTGTTCTTACTGCTCACCTGTGCCGCCGTCCTGAGCGCGTTCCCACCTTCGTGCTTTGGTGAAGAGCTGCAGCACAGTTTCAGTCCTGCCATTTCAACAGCTTTTGCAGGCAGCATTGTCCTCAAACTCTGAGTTAATCTGGTTGCACTGGCAGTGAGGCTGTAACCCTGCTGGCACCGGGTGCAACTTGTGAGGCTGATGAGGAGGGCATTGGGTACAAAAGTGTTTGAGGAACGCAGCGTGCGGGTAAATGCTGCATGGGGGAACAGGAGTGACTTTCTGTTGCTCAAGAAGAATGTGGTAGGTACCAGCTACAGCACTGTGCTGATGGAAGGGAGCTCGCTTTGCTGTGAACTGCACAGTTCTGAAACTGTTTTCACAGCAAAGCTTGGGTCTTGTTACGGGCAGACGTTTATGGAAGGAAACATCAGTGACCGAGTGACAGTAATGAGCTGTTGGGGCCATCCTGGAAATATTGCCAATCTGATTTTCTCAGTGCATCCTCCCTGGTGTTCTTATTTTGCACGTTGTTTCTTTGTAGCCCTCGGATCAGAGCACACCAAATTCTAAAGCTCAAGTGAAGAGCCTTGAGGGGACAATAAAGGAGAAGCCGCAGCTGAGACAGCCAGACAAGCTGAAGAAGGAAGTGGCTGCTGTGCCACCTGCTGCTGAAGAAACAGTCAAAGGTAAAAGTCCAGGGCATAGCAGCCCTGGATCCACCCTGGCTTCAGGGTCAGCTTAACAGCTTGCAAAGGTGAAATCTCAGGAAGATGGGAGACTGTATTGCCAGGGAAACCACCAGACCAACCTCAGCAACAGAGAACTGAGTGTGGGGTGCGGTGGTCCTTGGAAGTGAAGGGACACGAGGACAGATCTCACGGTGGACATGCGCCATTGCTCCCTGCTGGGAGGGGAGGTGCTTACTTTCTTAGTTCACTGCGTTCCTTCCAGCCAGGCTTCAGCTTGAGAATGGGAGAGAGACAGTGAACTGCAGACGTGATGAACAGCTGAGTGTGTTTTGAGGGTCTGCTGGGGCTTGCACAGTGTCTGGTCCCACCCTCGTGTCTGCTGTCACTGCTGCTTTTTCCTTTCAGTAGAGGGAGCGAGGCTTTAAGTACAGAAGTCTGTGTTTGTGAATTCCATTGGACTTCAGAGCGTCTTAGAAAAGTATTGCTTTCTCTGGGATTGGTTGCTTCCCTTGTCCTGGGTTGTTTGGTGGAGCTGTGCAGTTTCTTTGTTCCTTTGGTCGGACTGCTGGTAGGCAGGGTTGGCTTTGTGAAAGATTGCTGAGCGCTGAGGAAAGAGGAGTGCAGTTTTGCTGGCCAGATATATTTAAGTGTTCATGAGGGCTGTGGGAATGACAGCAGAGCTGGGCTTCTCTCGAGGCACGGCTGCAGCAGCTCTCTCTTCCTCTTACTGCAGCCAAGTGCAAGGTGAGCGCGAAGCCTGCAGACGGCAAAGCCGGCGCCCCCTCGAAGCGGGCGCTGAAGAGGAAGGCGGCTGAGATCTCTCCCTCTGCTGTGGCAGCTGTGAAACCTCTGAGTAGTGCTGGAATTGAGGAGCCTCCAACTAAAAAAGCAGCTCTGGTAAGGAGGGGGAGCGTCAGTCAGACTTGCACTGAGGCACAGCTGCTGTAGGAAGCTGAGGGCCGGGGCGTTCTGCAGGTCCCCCTGCAAAGCGGTCGCTGTGCAGATGGGTGGCGCCCTGCAGTGCTGTGACTCCTGGTGTGCAGGACTTGATGCGCTCGTGCTGTGCTGCTCCAAAGCCGAGGTGCTGCGCAGCTGTGTGTGCAGCTGACATCCTTCAGGAGCTGGGCTGGGTTCAGGCTCAGCAGTGCTGAAGGAGAAGCGCTGCAGGGGAAGCTCTCCTGAGGAATCGTTGACTTTGCTTTGCTTCTTCCCAGACTGCTGCTCCAGCCCTGCCAGATGACAGCCTGCTCACCAAGCCTGGCGCAGAGAAACCCCCCAGCAGGTGATGAGCACAGCTTCTTTTTTTCTTAAGCGGTTTGTCTTTCTGTGAGCCGTGAGTTCTTCCATGTGTGGGAAGGATGGTGGGGTTGAGATAAAGAATGCCAAATCCAGCAACAGAAAAGTCATCTCAAATCATTTTCTAGCAGCTAGCAGAGATGTTTACCTCGATGGTTTTCTTGAAATGCTGCAACTTGGTTCAGCTCTCCAGTGTGTTCTTGGGTTTCTGAATGCCCGAGTGACCCTGAGCTGAGCTGATGCAGAGTTGTCCTGCACGTGTTGGTCCTCGAGAACGCCACTCAGCCAGCAACACTAAGACAGATCTTGTGAGGGAGCACAGAGGTGGTGGATGGAAGTTCAGCTCCTTGGACTCGAGAGCAGCCTGCTGAGCACACTGGGCAAAGGAACTAAATGAGTAAACAGGTGTTTGCAGAGGTTGCCTTAATGCTTTTCCAGTCAGCCTAACGAAGGAGGCAGAGCATCTCTGGCTACAGAAGTGGAGCTGTGTTTGCTGGCCCTCGGTGTTCTTGCAGATAAATCCCCACGCTGAAAAACAGCCTTGTTGGTGCATGGGCTCTGCAGGCAGTCTGGGTTACCGGCTGGCAACGCCTGTGTTTGAGGTGCAGGAGGAGTAACTGGGTGTGAGTGCTGGTCAGCAGAAAATGCCTCCAGCTGAGAAATGCTGTGTAATGTTGTTCTCTTCCTTGTTCTCCCAAGCCTTGAACTGCATCGGGGGAGCCAAGCAGACCATGGGGAGCAGTCGGAGCACTCGAGTGCAGCTTCAGCTTCTTCCCAGTCGGCGGCCAAAGCGCAGCAGCTGAGCTCCACAGGGGCTGGGAAGGCGCCCTTGTCTGTGGAGGATGACTTTGAAAAGCTGATCTGGGAAATCTCAGGAGGGAAACTGGAAGCAGAAATTGACTTGGACCCGGGGAAGGATGAGGACGACCTCCTTCTTGAACTTTCTGAGATGATTGACAGTTGAACTGCAGTCTTATGGTATATAAAAAAAAAATTAAAACTTTTTTTTTTTTTTTTTTTTGTTGGATGCCCCGGGTGATCCTTTTTCTGAAGGAGGCTTCACCGTGAGTCTTAAAGCACAGTTGAACTGGTAGAAATTGGCAGCCTGCATTCCGTTGTCCTGAGTTTTCCTGCTGGTCAGAGCTGAGGTCCTGCGCGTCCATTCCCTGATCCTGGTTGGCTCCTTTCAGCAGCAAGAGGAGAAAGCAGCTCTGACTCGGCCCTGAGGGCGTCCAGTGCGCTGCGCTGGCTGCGAATTGATCTGATCCAGGGATGCTCTGAAGGCTTAAAGCTGAAGCTTCTTCCTTCCTCCTCCCTTGGCCGCGCTCAGCGTGGGGAGCAGCTGGAAGCTTTGCTGTTCCTGTTTCTTGGGAGCTGCCGTGTCTCTGGAGTTCTGCCGGCTCTTGTTCCGTTTGTGTTTGCTTTTGTTTTGACTTGAATCCCTCAAGGCAACTTCATGACGGCGGAGGGCTGGGAGGGAGCAGAATTATTCTGGTGTTTTGGACCAAAAGTGCCACCGAGGCTGGGGGCTCCGCGCTGCCTCCCGGTTCTCAGCAGCGATGCGGCATCAGTGGAGAAGGAGCCGCGCGCTGCAGTGCGTTGCTCTCGCCCCCTTTTTTTTAATCGTACTTCCGACGCGTTCTGGTCGGAGCCGGGTGCCGGGCCGAGCGGCCTGCGTTCCTCTGCTCCGCGGCAGGTGGGGCTGTCGAGGATCGGCGGCGGCGCCTCTGGGCTCCTGGGGCTCCCTGCGCTGGGGCCGGAGCTGCTGCGGCACCGGGCGCTGTGCGAGGGCAGCAGGGAGCGACGTGCGGCTGTGGCCCTGCGGGACGGCTGTGCCGCTGCCCCCCTCTGCTCCGTGTTTTCCCTCGCAGATAACTTCGGGATTATTTTCTTGTAGCAGAACTTCAGGCTTTTCCTACTGTGACGTGTGATGCCGCAGGGGCTCCCAGGCGTTTGCTGCCGGCAGAGGCGTTTATTGTAAATACTTTATTTCTGTGCTGTGCCGCCCCGCAGCGATGCTCAGCTCAGGTGAGCGGAGCGCAGCCGGCCGGGCCGCTGGGGGCAGCGCTGTGGGCGCCGTGCAGCCCTGGGCCGGCCGAAGGATGCCGTGATTCAGCAGAAGATGATGTGATTTTCTGCTGTCAGCCTTCGCCTCTGGGTGGGACTCTGCCCGTTTTGTGTATGCCGTTATTGTTACTGTAAATATTTTATCTTTCATTTTATATTTGCCTTCTATTTAAGATATTGTATGAACGTAGTCAGGCTCCTCTGTTTGCGCCAGCGGCTCCCGGCTGTGTTTTTAAATAAAGCTGGCACAGGACAGCAGTGCTGTACGTCTGTCTGCGGCTCTCAGGCAGAGCAGGATGGTGCTCATCCACCATCCCATCGCTTTCTGATTTCCCAGCAGTGCTGCTGCCCCTGGGTTACTGCCATCATTGCTCCATGGAAAGGAACAAGCTTGAGCAGCACCTTCTCTCTTATTTGGTCCTAAAGCCTCCAGCTGCTATTCTGTGCAGTGTGAATCTCTGAGAGGAAGCCTGGGAGCTGGGAGGGATTCCCAGAGCTGTGCTGCTCAGAGCAGCACCAGGCAGCCCAGCATGCTCAGGACTGCAGCCAGGTGAGGCGTGCAGTTGAGTTATGGGTGGGTGTGCAGCTGATCACCGCTCAGCCTCCCCCCTCACAACCCCCCCTGTCCCACAGTGCCCCATTCTCAGCCCGTCACACCGCTGCTGTGTACAGTAAACCTTTATTGCCCCCCGAAGAGATCCTCATTGTACACCACCTGTGCTCGCTTGTCACGGTGGGAGCCCTTCGCGCTGTTCTTCACCGCTGTGGGGGCACAGGAGGGGGGCAGGGACTCAGCACTGCTGGCACCCCCACGTCCCTGTGCCCCCCAGTGCCCCCCCAGCTCACCCAGGGATCCCCACAGTGATTTCCCGGTGGCAGCGTCGAGCAGCGGCTGTTTGCGGGCGATGCTGACGCGGAGCTGCACGTCCTGCACCACGGCGCCGTTCAGCTGCGGGGGCACCGGGGGGGGTCAGCGCTTGGGAGCACCCCACGTGTCCCCCCACAGCTCCCGCACGGTAGCACCCACCTCGGCCATGGCCTGGTCGGCCGATTCCATCTTCTCGTAGGTGACGAAGGCGCAGCTGCAGTGGGGTGAGGTCGGCACAGCTCCACCCCAACAGCCGCTCCCCATTCGGCACCACAAATCAGCGACCCCAGCCCCGCCGCCCCCCCCACCCCCCTCCACTCCTCAGCCCTCCCTTAGGCCTGTGACCACGCCCACACACCCTTAGCCCCGCCCCGCCAGCCCCATCACTGGCTCCCCGGCCCCGCCCCCTGCCCGTGGCCCCGCCCCCTGCCCGCGGCCCCGCCCCCTGCCCGTGGCCCCGCCCACTTGCGCGGGCTGTCCAGCGAGAGGTCGATGATGGCTCCGAAGGGCGCGAAGGCGCTGCGCAGCAGCTCGGGGCTCAGCTCGGCTCCGTGCACGTACAGCGTGTTGCCCTTCCGCGGGGAGGGGCGCTCAGGGAACGAGTCGGAACCTGGGGGGCGCCGTGGGGACACTGAGGGACATCCCCACACAGACACCCCGGGAGAACCCCCAATCCCAATGGGACACCAACAACAGAACGCTCAGATGGGATCCCGCCCCACGCGGCCCATCCTCAGTGGGACCCCCCAGCAGGACCCCCGTAATGCGATGCCCCCCAAAACCCCCTCCTCCACCCCCCCCAGCCAGGACATCCCCCAGTGCCGGGGGCCTTTCCATGGAGAGCACCCCCAGATGAACCCCCAGAGCCACCACGGGACCCCCTTGAAACCAACAAGAGCCCCCAAACTCCCCCAGATTTGAGGACCCCCCCCCTACGCCTGAAAGCCGCCTCGCGCTCGCGGCCGCCCCGCTCCTCCGGCTCCGGCTCCTGCTCCCAGTCCAAGCGGCGCTCACGCTCTCCCCGCTCAGGGGGGTCCCCACGTCCCCCCCCGGCTTCGGGCTCCCGCAGGCGCTCGCTGGCACTGACAAAGCTGGGGGGGAGGGGAGCAAAATAAACAGAGAGGGCTCGAATATGAGGGGGCGGAGATGGGGGGAGGGGGTGTGCATCAGGGTAGAGACCAAAAGAAAGGGATGGGAGTCCCAAACGAAGGGGTGGGGGGCGATAAAAAGGGGAGGTTGGCACTCACCTCTCATAGAGCGATTTTCTCTGGGGTCGCCGTGACTGCAGGGGTAGGGGAGGTTATGATGGGATCCCCGTTCTGGGTATCCTGCCCCCCTTCAGTAACTGTCCCTCCCTGCCCCCCCAGTACCTCAGGGGTGTCATCGTCAGCCGAAACGCTGCGCTGGAAGGGCTGGAAGGTGGGGGCTGGGCCCTTCTCGGGGTCCTGGGAGGGGTATAAAGAATAAAGAGGAAGGGGGAGAGGGGTAACGGGGGGAATTTTGAGTGAATCGGGGGGCAATGGGGGGCTTGGGTAGGATGAGGTGGAGTTCAGGGGGTGTTAGGGAATTTTGACTGGGATTTGGGTGGAAACAAGGGGGATTTAGGGGCAAAACGAGGAAGATTTGAGTGGTTTCGCTGGACTTATGGGGCAATGAGGGGCTTTGTGGGATTTGGGGTGTTTCTTCAGAGGCTCAGCATTTCTGGGTGGGATTTGGACCAAAATGGGAAGGATTTGGGAGGGTGGTTTGAGGCAAAATGTAGGAAATATGAGGTGGTTTGGTGTGTTTTGGGGGATCTGGAGCGTTTTTGAGTGTTTTGTGGCATTTTGGGGCCTTTCTGTAGTATCTGTGGTGTTCTGGGGGCTGTTTTTGTGGAATTTGTAGCAAGATCTGGGTTTTTTTTGTGGAATTTGTGGTGTTTTGGAGAAGTTTTTGTGGAACTTTGACGTTTCAGGGCCGTTTCCATAGGATTTGAGGGGAGCTCTGTGGTTCTGTGTGGGGCTCTGGCGGCGCTGCAGCCCTGGGATTTTTTTTTGGAGGGGTTCATTTTCACACTCCTCACCTTCAGCTTCCCCTCCAACGTCCGGGAGCGTTTGAAGCCCGAGTTCTTGGTCTCGGCCTTGATGGCACTGATGGCACCGGACTTCACCAGCAGCTTGGCCTGCTCGGTGGCCGTGGCGGTGTCCACCGGGGGCTGGTCTGACATGGCTGCGGTGGGGGGGCTCAACCTCACCCCTCCCAAAGTCAAAACAAACCCCGCCCCCCCAACGCCCTTCCCCAAATCCCATCCCCACATTAACCACGCTTCCCCCCACCGCGAGCCCCCCGCATCCCTTAGGCCTTGAGGGGCCCCAAGCCTCCCCCCCTCCCTTAGGGCCCCCCCCCAACCCGACTCACAGCGCTTGATGCCCCCCTGGCTGCTGGGCCCAGTGTTGCTCTGCTGCTTCTTCAGCGCCAGCAGCGCCTTTTTCTGCGGGGAGACGGCGTTCAGGGGATGGGACGGGAATGGGGAGGCAATGAGGGGCCGTCGGGGGTCCGCGTGGGTCCAGGCGGACACCTTTTTGCGCAGTTTGGCGAAACGCTTCTGTAGGGCCTCCTCCTCCTCCGTCAGCCCCGGCGGCAGCGTCAACATGGCTGGGAACGGCGGATCCCGGCGGGGGCTCTGAGAAGCTGCGGGGGACCCCGGAGCTCCGGCTCACTCCGGTCTCCCTGACAACGGCCGCAATGCCGCACTTCTTCCGCTCGGCTGCAGCACTTCCGGTCGGCATCCGGAACTTCCGGTTAGCACCCGGAACTTCCGCTTTTCGCTGAGGGCAGGGGGGGAGCGCTTCCGGGTCAGCGCCCGGCGGAGCAGTGGGGATGGAGCTGGAGCGGATCGGTGGGGTGGGGGCGTCTGTGGGAGGGTCGTGGGGTCTGTATTGGGGGAGGGGCGGGTCTGTGGGTCCGGTGGGGGTCGTGGGGCCTATGGAGGGGCCTCTGTGGGGTTCGGGAGGGGGGCGGTGTTCTATGGAGCTCTGATCGTCTTCTGTATTTTTTCGCTCCTCTTCGCCCCCCCCAGTGCTGCCCCCCCCCGGGCCCCTGCACCTCCCCCTGGCACTGTTGGAATTGGGCTGCGCCGGGCGCTGCGAACTGCTGCCGGGTCCCGCCCCCCCCCGCAGCACGGTGAGTCCCTCCTGGACACCGTCTGACCCCTACGTAGCCTCTGCCTTCCCCCCCCCCCTCTCTCCCAGCCCTCCCCCAACGTTTCCCCCTCCTCACGGCCCCCCAGGCCCCCTCTGAGCCCCTAAAGAGCGTTGTGAAGCCCGCTCCCCAGGGACCCCCCTGACTCCTCCCCCAGAGCCCCTGACTCCCTCAGATCTGCTCTTACTTCACCCAAGAGACCCCCCCCCAGATCCCACTAACCCAGGGACCCCCTTGATCCCTTCTCCAGACCCCTTCTAATGTTCCCCCACCAAGGATTCTCTCTGACTTCCCCAGGGGACCCCCAGAGGGACACCCCGAGCCCCAGACCCCCTCTTGCTCCTCCCAAAGGACTCGCCCAAGCAACTCTTCCAGTCCCTTCAAATGCCCCCGAAGGACCCCTTCAGATGCCCCACTCACAAGAAAACTCTCCACCAAGGGACCCCCCTGGATACCCTCTGATCCCCCCTAAAGAGCCCCCTTTATGGAATGCTCTCAGTGACCCCTCATGTTCCCACCTCCCCCCAGCTCCCCCAGGGCCTCCCGCCCTTCACTCCTCCCCTGACAGCGGAGTTGGAGCAGCGCTTCCTGCAGACCCCCTCCTGGCTGCCCCCCCACCAACATGAACGGGCTCAGAGGTATGGGGGGGGGGGGTGATAAAGGGGGTTGTTGGAATGCAGTGCAGATATCTGGGGGCTCTGGGCCCCTCCAGGGGGGGCTGTGAGGATGGGGGGGGGGGGCGCTTATAGTGGGGGAACATTGGGGCAAAATCCCTGCAGGGCTCCAGACTCGTCAGGGGTTTCTGCTCCCTCGGAGGGGCTCTGAGAGGGGAGGCAGACTGAGGGGGGGCTCTGCAACTCTTTTTGCCTCCCACCCCCCAGGCGCTGGACACGGGTGCCCACCCCCCGCGCACTGTTTGTGTTGGAGCCGACGCCGGTGCACAGCAGCGTGCGGGCACTGCGGGACCCCGGCACGGGGGCTCTGCAGGGCTTTGTTGAGGTGGGGGAACACTAATTAACTAATTGGGGGTTGGGGGCTGGCATAGTATAAGAGCCTCTCTTATACATCGCCTTATAACCACAATGTAGGAGCTGCATGAGGACGCGGGGCTCCCCTCTCCCCCAGACACTGGTGACGTCCCCCAGTGGGAAGGTGGGCACCTCAACCCCCACCCTTTTAATACCTGCTGCCCCCCTTTTTCTGTGACCCCTAAAGCTGACCCTTACTGCCCTTTTTGTAGGTGGTTTGGAGGAACCCCCCCTGGAGTTGCTCCACACCCAGGGGCCAAATGAAGAAGATTTGGACCTTGAAAATGGTACAGAACTGCCGGGGGGGCTGTTGTGGAGGTGCCCCTTCCTTAACTTTATCATTTCATTCTGTCTTCCCTCCCACCTTCAGATTTACTGACCACCCCCCCCGGGCTGAAACGTGGTGTTGAGTTTCAGGCCAGAGGTAGGGAACAGCGAGGAGAACCTCCTCCTCAACCCCCACATCTGTGCCCCCCCGCAGCACACCGAGCCCCTCCCGCCTCACTGTTCCCTCCTCCTTTAAACCTAAGCAGCCCCCGGAGCCCGGGGGGGGGCACCATCGCTCTGTAGCGTTTTGGGGGCGTTGGATTCCTTGGAGTTGGGGGGGACGGAAGAAGAGGAGAAAAAAGAGGGGGAGGGTGCTGGGGGGGGTGCCCCCTCTCAGCAGCCCGCTGACAAAGGAGGGCTGCCTTCCCCCACACCCCCCCTGCGCCGTGCCGACAGCCTGGAGGAGCTGGTGATGGGGGTAAGTGGGGGGGAGCGGGTGGAAATCAGGGGGTCCCCGCAGACCCCCATGCTGAAAGCCCCCACACCCTCAGGAGGTGCTGGTGCCCCCCACCACAGCCACCCCCCCTGTGCCCCCGCAAAGCGAGGAGGAGGAGTGGGCCGTGGAGGAGGACTGCAGCGTCCCCGTGGAGGACTTTGAGGAGAAGATCCCAGATCCAGCATTCAAGGTGGGGGGGGCAAAATGGGGAAGGGGGGCAGGGGGTGCCCTGGGAGGAGACTGCGGGGAAGTGGGGGCAGTTAGGGGGATCTGGGGACTTGAGGAATGCAGGAGGTGGTTTGGGGGAGGATCTGTGGATGATTTGGGGGTCCTGGGTGGGGCTCAAAGGACGGCGTGATTTGTGGGGGTGTCCTTGGTGGGTATGGGGTTGTGGAGGGGGCTGGGGGGCTTTGGGGGAACTTCTGGGGTTTGAGGGACCATTATGATGTGATGTGGGGTCTGGGGTCAGTGTGGGGGATCGGGGTGCGTGTAGATATTGGGGTTCAGTGGGCACCCAGGATGGCCAGGGTGTGGGGTTCCTCTATTGGGGCTGCCGTGGTTTGGAGTCCTCGGGTTTTGGGGTCCCCCCCTTCCTGGTCCTCACTCCCCCTCCTGCAGTGGCCGTTCCGCCCTGACGCCTTCCAGCAGCGCGCGGCGCTGTGCCTGGAGCGGGGGCAGTCGCTGCTGGTGGCTGCTCACACCTCTGCTGGCAAAACTGCCGTGGCCGAATACGCCATTGCCTTGGCACGGCGACACATGACACGGTGAGGGGGCCACAGGTGGGGAGGGGGAGGCGGCTGGGCAGAGGGCTGAGCCCATACTGGGGGTCCTGAGCCCTTTCCTTGGGTGCTGAGCCTGTCCTGGGTGTCCCCCCATCTCTTCCTCCGAGCTCTGGGGTTCCCTGAACTGTTTTCAGCTCTCCTGTGGTCTCTGGGGGGGCCCAAACCTCTTCGTGATGTCCCTGATCCCTTCCTGGGGGTCCCCAGCCCCATTCTTGGGGTCTCAATGGGGATTCCTGAACCCTTCTTGTGTTCCCCAGACCCACACTGGGGTCTCCCTGGGGGACCCTGACCCCTTCCTGTGCTCCTGGGGGGTCCTTGACCCGCTCTGTGTCGCTGACCCCTCGTGCCCCCCAGGGCCATCTACACATCGCCCATCAAGGCGCTCTCCAATCAGAAGTTCCGCGACTTCAGGGCCACCTTTGGGGACGTGGGGCTGCTGACAGGGGATGTGCAGCTGCGCCCCGACGCCTCCTGCCTCATCATGACCACTGAGATCCTGCGGTGAGCCCCAAATGGCCCCAAAAAAGTGCCCCCAACACCCCCAGAATTGTTCCAAAAACAGCTCCGAAAATGGCACTGAAACCATCCACAAACCGCCCCAGCGCTGCCCTCAAACAGACCCAAAAGTAGCCCCAATTCCCCTCAAAATCCCCACCCCCCAAAAAATCCACCTTGAACCCCTAAGAAACCCTGAACACCCCAAATCCTCCCCCCACCCGCGCAGCTCAATGCTGTACAACGGCTCTGAGGTGCTCCGTGAGCTGGAGTGGGTCATCTTCGACGAGGTGCACTACATCAACGACGCTGAGGTGGGGGCTGGGGGGTCCCCAAAAACCGGGGGAGGTCGAGGAGGGTGGTTGTTGTAGGGTAAAAGTGGGATTTGGGGGGGTGGTTTGGAGGGAATTTGGCATTTGGGGCGCTTTGTTCATGTGGGTCTGAGGTGTCCTGATGGACCTTAGGCTCATGGGGGGCCATGGGCTCCTGTGGGGCTGCACCATTTTCTACTGGCTGGGCGGAGAGAGGGGGCTGTGTGGATCTTGGGGGGGGGGGTGGAGGGGGGGTCTCCTGGGGGGTCTTAGGGTCATTTGGGGAGGGAGGCTGTCTGGGACATCGGGGGTGCTGCTGGGTGTTGTGGGTCTGCACCATCTGCTGCCATAGGGAGGGACTGGGAGTGTGGGATGCTATGGGGGGTCCTGGGGCTCTGGTGGGGGTCCCATATCCTGCCCCCCCAGCGCGGCGTGGTGTGGGAGGAGACGCTGATCCTGCTGCCTGAGCACGTGGGGCTGGTGCTGCTCAGTGCCACCATCCCCAATGCCCTCGAGTTCGCCCAGTGGGTCGGGTAAGGGGCTGGGGGGGGGGTTGCTGTGGGGCTAGGGGGTGTCTGTGAGGGGCTCTGGGGTGGTGGTGGGGCTGGGAGGGGTCCGTGGATAATTGTGAGGGCTGGGGGTGGTTGTGGGGCTGGGGGGTACAGAGGGGGCTTCGGGGTGGTTGTCTGTGGGGGTCACGGGGGATTCTGGGGCCGGGGGGCTGCAGGGGGCTTATAGGTGGTGAGAGGGTGTGGGAGGAGGAGGGGGGCTGCAGGGTGTCGTGGGCTGCGTTGGGGTTAAGAGTCATCCAGGGGGCTGTGGGGAGCCGGGGGAGCTGTGGGGCATTTCCCTCACATTTCCCCCCTCTGTCTCCCACAGCCGCACGAAGCGGCGCCGCCTGCGGGTGCTGAGCACTCGGCAGCGCCCGGTGCCCCTCGAGCATTTCCTCTACACCGGCGGCGGCGGAGCCCCCTCACCCCGCGATCTCTTCCTGCTGCTGGATGCGCGGGGTGCCTTCAGCACCCAGGGGTGAGAGCCTCACTGCGCCCCAAGCGCCCTGCGGCCGCACTGCCATGCCCCTACGGCCCGGCGGCCGCCCCATAGCACCTCCTGGTCCCTCTGCAGCGCCCTGCAACCGTCCCATGTTTACCCATGGTTCCCGTAGCGCTGCCCCACAGCGCCCCATGGCTCCCACAGGTACTACGCCGCGGTGGAGGCGCAGAAGCAGCGGGCGAGCAAACACGCGCAGAGCTTTGGGGCCAAACAGCCCCACGGGGGGGGCAGCGGCCCTGGGCAGGTGAGGGGAGCCCAAATGGGGTGGGGGGTCTCTTTCTGGGATCCTCCCGCCCTGTTTTGCGCCCTCCTTTTGGGCTCCCTTGGAGCTCTTTGTGCTCACGCCGCGCTCCCCACAGGACCGTGCCATGTGGCACTCGCTGGTGGCGCTGCTGCAGGCGCAGGGGCAGCTCCCGGCCGTGGCCTTCACCTTCTCCCGCGGGCGCTGCGATGCACACGCAGCCGCCCTGGGCTGCATTGACCTCAGCTCAGCCGCCGAGAAGGGACGCGTGCGGGGCTTCGTGCGGCGCTGCCTGGCCCGGCTCCGGGGGGGGGGACCGCCGCCTGCCCCAGGTGGGGGCTCTGGGGGGCCGTTCTGGGGGGCTATGGGGTGTGTGGGGAGCTATTGGGGCTCGGGGGGCTGTTAATGGGGGGTTAGGGTAGGTTGTAGGGGATCCGAGAGAGTCCTGGGGGGCTTTAAAGAGCCTTGGGGGCTCTTACTGGGGGGCTGGGAGAGGTCTGTGGGTCTTAGGGGGGCTCTTACGGTTGTCTCTGGGTGGTTGAGGACTTCTTGGGAGGCTCTGTGTGGGGCTGGGAGGAGTTGTGGGGCACTGAATGGGGCGGTGTGGGTCTGCTGTAGGTCCCACCTCTGCCTCCCCCCCCAGGTGCTGCAGATGTCGGAGCTGCTGGAACGTGGCATCGGGGTGCATCACAGCGGGGTGCTGCCGCTGCTCAAGGAGGTGGTGGAGATGCTCTTCAGCCAGGGGCTGGTCAAGGTATGGGGCGGCTGTGGGGCAGCTGTGGGACTGAGCCCCACACGTGTCCCCTGCTGACCCCCCCCCCCCACACCCCCAGCTGCTCTTTGCCACCGAGACCTTCGCCATGGGGGTGAACATGCCGGCGCGCACCGTCATCTTCGACTCCATCCGCAAACACGACGGCAACAACTTCCGCGACCTGCTGCCAGGTGGGGATGTGGGGCAGGTGTGGGCAGGGCTGGGGGGCGAGCTTGGGGGGTGGGGGGCAGGTTTTGTGGCTCTGGGGTGGCTTTTAGGGTCTACGGGGTGGATTTGAGGGTAGGGTTGGGGCTGCAGTGTGGGTCTGGGGGCCGTGGGATGGTTTGGGGATGTGGGGCAGGGCTCTATGGGGCAGCCCCTCTCTGCAGGTGAGTACGTGCAGATGTCGGGGCGCGCCGGGCGCCGTGGGTTGGACCGCACCGGGACTGTCATCATCCTGTGCCGGGGGACGGTGCCCGAAATGGCCGACCTGCACCGCGTCATGCTGGTGAGCGCCGCCCGCCTCCCCTCCTGTCAGCGCTTTCTGTCTGTCATGCAGCACCATCACTCAGTGTCACCCCATGTCCCCATCCCGCCGTCACCCCAACACCGCCCCGCATCCACCCGGTGTCCCCGGGCTGCGTCACCCCCACCTCTCCATTTCCTCCCCATGCTGTGGCGCTGCACTGCTGTCCCTGTGCCCACAGGGCCGCCCATCGGGGCTGCAGTCGCAGTTCCGCCTGACGTACGGCACCATCCTCAGCCTGCAGCGTGCGGCCGCGCTCAGCGTGGAGGGGTTGATGCGCAACAGCTTTGGAGAATTCCCCCTGCGGCGCCGCGCTGCGGTACGGGGTGGGGGGCACTGGGGTGGGGGGCACTGGGGTGGAGGGCATTGGGGTGGGGAGTTGACATGTGGGGGGAATCGGAGCGGTGGGGGCCTTGGGGGCATGGGGAGGGTTGCACTGGGGACAAGTTGGGGGTGCTGGGGACAGTGGGAGCCACAGGGATAAGGTGGGGGATATGGGGACAACGGGGACACATTGGATATGGGAGCACTGGGGACACTCTGGGAGCGGGGGGACACTGGGGGCAATGAGTGGCGCTGGGAGCACTGTGGGGTGTGGGACGGGGGGCGGCAGGCACATGGTGGGGCTGGGGGGCTCTGGGGAAGTGGTGCTGCTGCAGTGGGGCTGCGGGGTTATTTGGGTGCCGCTTTACCTCATTTTGGTGCCATTTTGTGACATCTGGGCCATTTCGGTGCCACTCGATCCCATTTGGGGCCCCCAGGCGCAGCAGCGGCGCGTGGCTGAGCTGCAGCAGGAGCTGGCAGCACTGGGGGAGCCCCCGCAGGAGGGAGCCCTGGACGACCTCCCCCAGTACCACGAGGCCGTGCAGGGGCTGCTGGAGGCACGGGCAGAGCTGCAGGTGGGGCTGGGAGATGTGGGGTCATGGGGGGATGGGGGGGGGGGTGGGAATGGGGGACTGGGGACATTAGGGATGCTCCAATGGGGATGGAGGGACATGGGGACGCTGGGGGTAATGGGGAGGGTCCTGGAAGAGCGGGAATGGGGGGAAATGCAGGGGCTGTGGGAGGGGGTGGGAGGGTCCTGGGGGAGCTGTGGGGTTCCTGATGTGGGGGCGTGGGGGGACGTGATGGGGAGACCCTGGAGGAGGAGGCTGCAGAGGGACATGGGGGGGTCCTGGTGCCAACCCCCCATTTCTCCCCCCAGCGCCGCGTGGCGCAGTCAGTGGCAGGGCTGAAGGCGTTGGCCCCCGGGCGGGTGGTGGTGGTCTGCACCCCCCAGCACCGCAATGCGCTGGGGCTCATCCTGCAGGTACAGCCCCCACCCCACATTCCCCAAAGTAACCCTGAGCACCTGAACGTAACCCTCAAACATCCCCAGGTACCTAAAATAGCCCCAGAATGACCGTCCCCCCCCCAAAAAAACCCAGAATAACCCCTGAATTCCCTCACATTCCCCCACAATACCCCAAAGGAATGCACATCGCCCCCAATCCCAACTTCCCCAAAATAACCCCCCCCACACACACCCCCCCAAGCCCCTAAAATAACCCCCAATGCCTCCCCCCAAAAACCCAAGATGTCCCCAGTCCCTCCTGCCCTCAATGACCCCCCAATCCCTTCCCTCACCTCCTGCCCCCCTATCGTTCCCCTGTCCCCCCCACAGGTGACTGCTGAAAGCGGGGGGGGCCGCACCATCACAGCGATGGTGCTGAGTGAGAAACCCCCCGAGGAGGGTGGGCCGCCCCCCTCGCCCCCCCCGGATGCCCCCTACCCTGAGGATGTGCTGCTGAATCGGCTCTTCCTGCCTGAGGGTGGGTGCAGAGGAAGCCCCAAAAAAGTGGGGTGGGAGGGGCTCTGGGCCAAAGGAAGAGGGGCTTTATGGGGGCTGGGAGGCACCCGAGGAGACCCCCAGACCCTATGGGAGCCCCTGTTTTGGGGTGGGGGTGCTGGTGGGGGGGGGGGGGTCATACCAAGCCCCTGACTCTCCGTTTTTGGAGAGAGTTTGGGGTTATCTAGGGGTTATTTCCCCCCCCCCCCCCCCCTCCACAGGCCCCCCTGGAGCAGCGCTGGAGCAGCTGCACCCCGAGGACTTGGGGGGCATTGTGGGGCGCACGCTGCGGGCAAACCCCCCCCGGCTGCTGGAGGAGCTGCGGCGGAGGCAGACAGCACGGGGAAGGTGGGGCTTTGGGGGGGGCTGATGGTATTATTGGGGTCTGTGGGGGCTCCATAGGGTTAATTTGGGTCTCTGGCTGTTGGGGTCCTCGGGGGGGTGGGGCTCTCCACTATTTGAAGGTTATTGGGGGGTTGTGTGAGTATTGGTTCCCTGCGAGAGGATGGATGTTGGGGTCCCTGGGGAGGGGAGCGAATCCACTGTGGTAATTAGGGTTACTGGGGGGAGGGATCCTTACAGCTGTGGGGTCCCTGGGTGGTCCTCTGGGGATGCTGGGTTTGGGGGGCAGGGGGCTGATTTGGGGCTTTTTCTGGGGGGTGTCCCTGGGGGTTCTGGGGCACTGTGGCACTTTGTTCCCCCTTCATCTCCTCCAGGAAGGACCCCCCCAGCCCCGAGCTGCTCTCAGCCCTGCAGGAGCTGCTGCGCATGGCAGGGGCGGCTGCGGGGGGGCTGCCCCTGCTGGACCCAGTGGGAGCCCTGCAGCTGCGGGACCCCCCTGCCGTGGAGGCAGCTGCCCGTGCCCGAAGCCTGGGGGCGGCCCTGGGGGGGTTTCGCTGTGTGCACGGCCCCCGCTTTCCCCAGCTGGTACGGAGTGAGGGGGGTGGGTCATTTTGGAGCTCCTCTGGTGTCTTTTGGGGTTGTTTGGGGCGCTTTTGGGCTGGTTTTTGGGATCCTTCGATGTCATCTTGGGGTCATTTGCGGTGTTTTGTGCTATTTGGGGATGGATTTGGGTCACTGGGGCCATCTCAGGGCTGTTTGGGGGATCATTTGGGGTCATTTCTGTGCGATTTGATCTATTCTGGGGCCGTCTGGGTCTCTGGGTTCACCTGACCCTGCTTGTGTCCATTTTGGGGCTGTGTTCTCCTTTATTTGTTGCCATTTCCTCCACCGTGGCTGTGTGTCCGCAGTACTCGCAGTTCGCTGCGCGGCGCCGGCTGCAGGCACAGGTGGAGCAGCTCCAGTACCAGCTGTCGGACCGCTCCCTGCTGCTGCTGCCCGAGTACCGGCAGCGCCTGGGCGTGAGTGTCCCTCGTGTCCCTCCGGGTTGACCTGGTGGCTCTTTTCGCCCATAGCGTTACGTGGGTCCACCCGTGCGCTCGGTGGGTTCGCCTGTTGCCGCCGCGGGTTCTCTGCGGGGCTGAGCCCCGATTTCTGCCCACAGGTGCTGCAGGCTCTGGGCTACGTGGCCGACGGCGGTGCGGTGCAGCTCCCCGGGCGCGTGGCGGCGCTGCTGAGCTGCCACGAGCTGCTGCTGACCGAGCTGCTGCTGGGCAACGTGCTGAGCCCGCTGCGCCCCGAGGAGGTGGCCGCGCTGCTGTCCTGCACCGTGCATCCGGGCCGGGGCGAGCCGCCCCCAAAACTGCCTCCCAACCTGCAGCGGGTATGGGCTCTGGGGGGGCTGGGGGCTCCGCGGGGCTGCTGGAGGCTGAGCGGAGCTCCGTGGGGCTGCGTCCGCAGGGCATGGAGCAGATCCGCGCCGTGGCCGAGCGCGTGGGGCGGCTGCAGGAGGAGTGGGGGCTGCCCCAGAGCGCCGAGGACTACGTGGGGCAGTTCGGCTTCGGGCTGGCCGAGGTGGTGTACGAGTGGGCGCGCGGCATGGTGAGCCTCCCCAGACCCCCCTACTCCCACAGACGCCCCCGGCGTTCCCCAGAGCCCCGTGAACCCCCCCGACCCACACAGCCCCCCGTTCCCTTCTGGACTCTCGGTTCCCCAGAGGCAGCCCCCGATCCCCCCATTCCCCTTTGGGATCCCCCCATTCCCCACGGCCTCCGGACCGTCACGGTCGCTCCGTTTCGCTCTGGGGCCTCGTTTCCCCCTTTCCCCCCTCATCCCCCGTTTTCCCCCCGTTTCCCCCGCAGCCCTTCGCCGCTCTGGCCGCCCTGGCTCCGCTGCAGGAGGGCGCGGTGGTTCGCTGCATTCAGCGCCTGGAGGAGCTGTGCCGGGAGCTGCGCCGCGCCGCGCGCATGTTGGGCGACCCGGGGCTGGCGGCCACCATGGAGGCGGCGAGCGGCTGCATCAAACGGGACATCGTCTTCGCCGCGAGTCTCTACATTCAATAAAGGCCGCGGGATCCGCCGCGAGGCAGCGCTGCGCTCCGTCCTTCCCCGCGCGGCGCTCGGGCAACGGCGGGGGTGGGGACGGCGCTGACGGCCCGTGGCTGAGCGACGCCGCGGCCGACGGGGGCGGGGCGGGGCGGCTCCCGGTGCTGTGAGCGCCGCGCCCGCCGATCGAACCCGGCGGCGGTGACCGCAGTGCGCCGTGCCGCCCTCCGCGCGGTTCCGGCGGCGCGTTGCCGAGCAACCACGGGACGGGTGGTGCCGCGCCGCCGCGCCGCATCGTGACGTCATCAGAGCGCGCCCGGCGAGGAGAGGGAGGGGAGGGGGGAGGCGCGCCGTGCGGGCCGGGACCTCTCCCCGCGGCGCGGTGAGTGCGGGCGGACGTCGCCGCGTCGCGAGGGCGCCGCGCTGCGGGTCGGAGGGGCGGCGGGAGGACCGGAGGGACGCCGCGGGCGCCGGGGCGGCGCGGCCCGGCCCGGCGAGGCAGAGACTAGGGGAGGGAGGGGCGGCGCGGCGGCGGCCGCCTGCGGTAGGGCGCCCCCTGGCGGCGCGGCGGCGGGCCGTGACATGTGGCCGTGCTGGCTGTGCCCGCAGGTGCCGGGCGCCATGGCCCCCCCCAAGGACATCATGACCAACTCGCACGCCAAGTCCATCCTCAACGCCATGAACGCGCTGCGGAAGAGCAACACGCTGTGCGACGTCACGCTGCGCGTGGAGCACAAGGACTTCCCGGCCCACCGCATCGTGCTGGCCGCCTGCAGCGACTATTTCTGCGCCATGTTCACCAGCGAGGTCGGTGCGGGGCGGCGGGCGCGGCCTGGGCTGCTCCCCGTGCCGTGCGGGCGTCGGGCCGGGGTCCTGTGGAGCCGTCCGGGAGGTGGGCTGGGCCCCGGGGGTCCGTGTGGACGGCGGGCCGGGTCCTCCGGATCCCTTTGGGTGGCGGCTGTGGATCCTCCGGATCCCTTTTGATGTCGGCCTGGATCCCGGCTGTCGATCCCCCTGGGTGATGGCTTCAGATCCTCCGGGTCCCTCTGAACGGTGGGCCGGGATCCTTCTGGATCCCTTTGGATGGCGGCTCTGGGTCCGCTGCATCCCTTTTAGGTGGTGGATGCAGATCCTTCTGGATCCTTTTGGAAATGGGCTGGGATCCCTCTGGGTCCCGCTGGGATGTGGCTGTGGATCCCCCTGAGCAGTGGCTCTGCCTGTATCTCTGCATTCCTTCAGGACAGAGCAGAGCTGCTCCCTCCGTGCAGTGCTGAGGGCTGTCGGTGGAAGCTGCAGCAGAGCCCCTCTGTGCTGTATTGCAGCTGCACCATTTCTGCCTTGGGATGAGTTCACGGATCACAGGGTGTGCTAAGAGCTCCTCATTGGCTCACCTCAGAAAGAAACCGCTCTGTCTTCTCTTAGAGCGAGTTCTGAGGTCTTTGGGCTTTGTGTTCCTTCCTGTTTTCCCTGGACCATGCAGAACCATTCTTCTAATTGTGAAAATTAGCAACTTCTGGTCACGTTGGGATTCATACCGGGCCCACGGAGGGGTTGGAACTGAGTGGTCCTTTAAGGTCCTGTCTGACCCGAGCCCGTGGTCTGTGCCGTGAGCGTCCCTCAGAGCAGCACGGTCACACCAGCGTTCCCTGTTCACAGGGAGCTGAAGGGGTTTATTGCAGCACGCTGTGTGTATCTGCGGCAGCGAGGACAAAGTCAAGCAGTGGGCTTGGATAAGAAAGTGGAACGAGGTGCAGTTCTGAAATGCTGGGTTGAACCCTGGGAACGGCCACACTCCTGCACAGCAAGTCCTGTGATTTGGGGGTGGATTGGGGGATGGCAGTGCTGTGTGCCACAGCCGCCTCAGGCATCCGGGGTGAAGCACGCAGTGTCTGCAAAGTCATTTCCTATGGAATGGTGCTGCCCTGGGTGCTCTGATGGCTTTCTGACGCTGTTGTGCTGCATGGGATGCACTAGGAATGCGTTTGGAATGCAGCTCTGTAATACGGCCTGTGTGCTCTGGAGCTCAGAGTCCTGGTGGGACGTTCTGTGTCACAGTCAGCTCTGGGGTCTTTAAGGTATGGTGCTGGGATCCCGTGTTCTGCCTCACGTACAATACATGAAGTAATTGGAAAGGCTGCTGGTCGCAAAGACCCAGTAACTCCTGTCCTCTTATTTCTAAGCACACAGACAGGACAGGAACAGCCTCCATCTGCATTGCGTGTTGCAGTCATGCAAACATCCGGTCCGGTCACTTCTGGGCTCTGGTGACACCGGACGGCTCAGTCTTGTTTTGGGAGCGCTTTGTCTGAGCCGGGCTCTCATGCATCACAGGCACCTGCAGCACTGTGGGCCCAGCAGGGCAGTCTGTCCTTCTGTGAGGGCTGCGGGTGCTGTGAGGTTCTGCGGGTGCTGATTGCGGTCCCTGCAGTGCAGGAGTGGCTCAGTCTCAGCGGTGACCTCTGCTCTGCTGCTGTGTCACCAAATGCCTCTGTGGGAGTTTCTGTGTCCGCTCTGATCCCCCCTCCCATCCCCTGCGGTGGCACTTCCAAAGCGAAGCGGTGATGCTTTGATCACTCATTCTCCTCGCTCATTGTGCCTGCAACCAACTTCACTCTCATTCTTGGCAAGAAAAGTGAGGAGCTTTCATGTGAGCTGTGCTTGCACTGATGCACAAAGGGATCGGCTTTGCACTGTGCTGCGTGGAGACGTCCTGCTGCCAGGGTGCTGATGAGCTCCCACAGGGTGCTGTGCCTGCAGCTGCTGCTTGGTGGGTTGTCAGCTCTGCACAGAGGGGTTCTCACGCAGTGGATGCTTGCAGTCCACTGTTCCACAGGTTGGCTCAGAGGGCAGGGGTCCTCAGAGAAAGCAATTGTTCTGAAGTGACACAGTGGAGCTGACAGAACAGCAAGGGGATGAAGTCAGCACTGCTTAAATGCCATCACTGCATGCGCTCCGATTTTAGTTTCTGATATTGAAGTTAAAATCCCGTTTAACTCTGAATTTCATGGGCTGCAGATAGTCGTCCTTTTTAGGGACTTTAACCATGAGCTGATAGGGTGGATGGGTGGAATGGTTGGGAAGCTTTCTGTGCGGGTTGGGGCGTAGAGCAGAGGAGTGAGAGCCCCGAATGCCGCGCTTGGCCCCATGTGCGCAGCCCAGGAAGGATCCCTGGATCCCCTCCTTCCTGCACAGCTCGGGGTCCCTGCGTGGCGCAGTGGGCAGCACACAGGAATGATGTGCAGCCTTTGGCTCGGGGTGCAGTTTGTGCATTCTGCAGCGTGGTTGGAACGTCTTCCCCACGCGTAACAGACTCTGCTTTGCTCTGCGGCTCATCTGTCCATGTGTTCTCCAGGGGGATTTTCTCCTCCCTCTTCTTTTGGTGAGCACAAGGACAGAAAAGATGGAGTTCTGTTGGAATCTCACTTTTTTAGCACCTGCTGAGCACTGGTGTCTTTTTGACCAGATGATTGAAAAATGAGCTCTGTCTCCTCTCTGATTTACAGCTCTCAGAGAAGGACAAACCCTACGTGGACATCCAGGGGCTGACAGCTTCCACCATGGAAATCCTGCTGGATTTTGTGTACACAGAAACCGTTCACGTGACGGTAGAGAACGTCCAGGAGCTGCTCCCAGCAGCGTGCCTGCTGCAGCTGAAAGGTAATGCTGAGTGCTGGGCGGGCTGCAGGTGTCTGTGGTTTGAGGTTTGCTGTTCCTCCCATGGCTGCGATGCCTCTGCGCTGTGCTCAGCCCGGGCCTTGGAGCCATTCACCTTGTGTCAGACTTCTCCTCTGCTTTGCACGCTGCTCTCAGTGTAGCAGAGCTGACCCTTCTAGATGGGATGGATTCTTTTCTCCACGCTTTGTGCTGCTGTCACTTATTACTGCCTGCTGACAGTAAGAGCAGAGCCCCGACGCCGCCTGGCTTTGCCAGTGATTAGCTGCTCACAGCTGGGCAAAGCCACGGCGCTTCTGCTTTAGGAGTTCTGCTCTCAGTTATCAGTATGGGATTCAACCTGGGGGAGGAGGGGGTTCAGCACAGCAGGCACAAACAGCCCAAGCAGTTCTGCTGCTGCTCGGTGTTGCTGTGCCCCTCAGCAGAGCCGTTTGCATGCGTGTCCGTGTGGTGCTGTTCCACTCTTGTTCAGTCAGTCTGTCCTTACTGTTTCCAGCTTCCCTGTACTGAAGCCCTTTCCCAAGCAGAGGATGACAGGATGTGTTCAGTGCTCATTCACCCCTCTGATTTTCCGTAGGTGTGAAACAAGCTTGCTGTGAGTTTCTAGAAAGCCAGCTGGATCCATCAAATTGTTTGGGCATTCGGGATTTTGCTGAGACACACAATTGTGTTGATCTAATGCAAGCTGCAGAGGTCTTCAGCCAGAAACATTTTCCAGAGGTGGTTCAGCATGAAGAGTTTATCCTCTTAAATCAAGAAGAGGTTGAAAAGCTCATCAAGTGTGATGAAATTCAGGTAAAACCTGAACGTATCGTTACTCTGCAAAGATGCAAAGTGTTGAAAGCAGTCGGAAATCGGCCCGCAGTGCTCAGAGAGCCTCACCATCCCTCCTGAGCTGGGAGTTCGCTTTGCAGGAAGGTTCTCCTCTTTCCTTTGGCCCCATAACCTCACACCAAGGCGATGCAGCCGCTGTGTCTGAGCGCGTGCTCTCAGGGCTGCACACCGCTGCCTCCATGCACTGCGCTTCCCCCTCCTCCCCCTCTCCCTGGAGGAGGTTACAGCCATGCGTTGTCTCAGTGCCCGCATTTCAGAAACACCCACAGGACTTTAATTCCTGTTTGCAGACCGCTGTGCTGTTACTCAGCAGCACGAGGAGCGCGTGCCGTTGCAGCATGCAGCCCTTCTGCTCGCACAGGGCGCTGCTGCCAGGCGCTGCTCCAGGCCGTTACACAAAGGTGTTTTTGCCCCTGAGTTTTGGTGCAGACTTTGATCCCTCAGAGTTGGTTTCTGGAGGTGTTACAGCACGGCTGGCAACTGTCAGATTTTTTTTCCAAGTCTTCTATGAGCGTGTATTTTGTTGAGAACTGACATAAGGTGAACATTCCCTGAGAATAGGAAGGGGACTGATCTGTTTTGTTATAGCTGGACTCCGACAAGAGGTGGTGTTTGCTTCAGCCCTAAAAGAAGTGATCGAGTCGTTATTCAGAGCTCACAGCTCCTTGGAGCAGGCCGTCATCGGAATCTCCCGAGTTCCTCAGAGCCCTGCAAAGGGCTGAGCAGAGGAGAGACGTGGATGTGTGCTCTGAAAGGCTGCAGCAGAAGCGGCCTTCGGCCAAGCTGATCTCTTGTTAGCAAACCTTAGAAAGGAGCACGCAGGGCAGCAATGGGGGCTGCACACAGGTGGTGCTCAGTGCAGGGGAGGGCTGGGGTCCTTACAGCTGTGCCTTCAGTGCTGAGGTTTGATCTGCGTGGGTTGTGGTGAGAGCTGCTGGGCAGCCAGGGATCCCAGGGCTGGGAAGGCTTTGTGTTGGAAGGGATCGGCCCCCAGTCCTTGTCACAGCGCCCGCTCACCACCTGCCTGGGAGCAGTGCTGGGCATGGGGCAGCCCTGCTCCTCCACACGCTGTGTTTTGCTGCCTCACCGCCTGTCATAGAAATCACAGAATCACAGAATCACACGGTTGGAAACGACCTATAAGATCATCCAGTCCAACCGGCTTCTCATCAGCACTGCTACCACAAGCACTAAACCAGATCTCGCAGCTCCTCATCCAGACTGCTCTCATGGTGAAGAATTTTTTCCTTACACCTAACATAAACCTGCTCTCTTTTCATTTAAAACCATTACCTGCAGGCCCAGTTAGAAGGTCTCTCCCCCTCTTTTTTGATGAGCTCTCTTTAATTATTAAAGGCTGCTGTGAGGTCTCCCTTCCCCACGTTGAAGGAGCGCAGCCCATCAGCCCATCCCTACAGGAGAGGTGCTCCATCCTCTGAGTGTCCTCGTGGGCTCTGGGCTTCCACATCCTCATGCTGGGGGTCCCGGGGAGCAGGGCAGAGGGGCAGAGCCCACTCCCACACTGCCAGCTGGGCTCCTGTCAGCGCAGCCCTGGCTGTGATGCTGACGCCCAGTTTCTCACCCACAGCAGGCTTAGATCTGCTGCGCTCCCTGCTGCTGGGCTCTGTCCTGTGCTCAGGGCTGTCCATTCGGCCGCAGGCTGCTGCTCTCCTGTCTGAGCAACGTGTGCCTCTTCCTGCAGGTGGACTCAGAAGAACCTGTATTTGAGGCCGTTATAAATTGGGTGAAGCACTCGAAGAAGGACCGGGAGGCGTCGCTGCCGGAGCTGCTGCAGTACGTGCGCATGCCGCTCCTCACCCCGCGCTACATCACGGATGTCATTGACACTGAGGTACGGGCAGAGGCAAACCAAAGTGTGGATGATGAGATGAGGCTGTTAAGCTTTTGCAATGGAAGTTAAATTCCAAATGGCAGAGCAGTGCAGTTTGTGCTTTGCTGCATGCTGTGTCTCTGGCAGGCACGTGTTGAGCTGAGGCTGTGGGGCAGACCCAGCCAGGCCCACCTCAGCCCTTGCTCCCTCCTCAAATGGATTTGTGCTGACTTACGTGTAGCAGAATTCGATTTTCCTCCCTTTTCCAGCGTATGGTATTTTATCCTGCAATCTGCAGCGCCACATGAGATGAGCTGTATCTTCTTAGCTGCCATCCATCCCTGCGTGTCTTTGCACAGCCCCAGGCAGCTCCTGGGAGATCTTAGCACAGACCACAGCTATCAGTGACCACTGTTTTTCTGCAGCCGTTCATCCGATGCAGCCTGCAGTGCAGAGACCTCGTCGATGAAGCAAAGAAATTCCATCTCCGTCCCGAGCTCCGGAGCCAGATGCAGGGACCCAGGACCAGAGCCCGTCTGGGTGAGCGGTGTGGGGTGCAGGGAGCGGCAGGAGCTGTGTGTGCCACGCAGGGCCTCGGTGCTGTGATAAAACGGCTGCACAGGGGCTGACGTGGCTTTGGCCTTCCTTTTGCTGCAGGAGCAAACGAAGTCCTGCTTGTGATCGGCGGCTTTGGCAGCCAGCAGTCACCCATCGACGTCGTGGAGAAGTACGACCCGAAGACCCAGGAGTGGAGTTTCTTGCCTGTAAGGGATCTTTTCTGACCATCGTTGTGCAGAACGGGGCGGGCTGACATCAAACATTGGTCGCATGCTGTCGGCCACGTAACCGCTGTGGGCTGTCCTCAGCTCCTTTGGGTCGTGGGGGAGTATGCAGAAAATGCTGGAATTGCTTTGCGTGTAAAGATTTACTGAGAAAGCTTTGTGGAAGAGGTTGCTGCCATGTCTGCTGGGCTGAGCCTGCAGAGAACGCATCTCTGCTGTGGGAGCGAGAGCTGAAGAGACGCGTTTTGTCACTGAGGGGTGATGAGCTGCAAAGTCTGGAGGTGATGTGTGGGATGTCAGTAGGAGCACTGGGGTCAGCGCTGCTTTGTGTGAGCTGTGTGATCCCTGCTCACACTGGGTCTGAGCGCGATGGGATTTATTAAGAGCTTCTGCACTGCGGCCTTAAAAGCAGCTGTATCAGTATGGAGTAGTGCAGAGCTTCTTTGTTACCACTAGTTTTGTCTCCCAAAATTCAGTTCTTTTTTTGGGAGGCCAAAAGCTTCAGCTGCATCCATCAGATCTGTGTAGCCACCACGTTTCCTATTGACAGGGAGCGGTGGGAGGTGTGCACACCTCCAGGATGTGCAGGGATTTGGCAGTGACAGGAGATAAGCTGACATTTGAGGCAGAATACTTCTGTGCAGGGAGACCTGGGCACAGGAGCAGAAGCTGCAGAAAGCAGACGCAGTGCTGCTGCACTTCAGCCAGAGCCGGATCCCTAAAATCCACGGTGTCGCGTGCCTCTGCCTCGGTGCGCCGCTTTGCAAAAAGGCAGCAAAGATGGGACAGGAGAACAGCGGTTGTTCTGCATGCACAGGGGTCATTTCTTTTGACCCTTTGCTTTTGTGCACCGTTTCAGAGCATCACCCGTAAGAGGCGCTACGTGGCGACCGTGTCCCTGCACGACCGGATCTACGTCATCGGGGGCTACGATGGCCGCTCGCGCCTCAGCTCCGTGGAGTGCCTGGATTACACGTCGGATGAGGATGGGATCTGGTACTCCGTGGCACCCATGAATGTGCGGCGCGGGCTGGCGGGAGCCACAACCCTGGGAGGTGCGTGCTGGGCAGCGCGGGGCGGATCTCTGGGGTCCTGCAGGTCTGGCAGCTCTTTGCTGGGATACAGCGATGGAAGCCGTGCCGCGTCTCCGTTCTTCGTGCCGCTGTGCTCTGAGCAACAGGAGCTCAAGGAGGGGGAGCTCTCATGGCGGATAAGCAGCTGGAAGGGCCGGCTGGGTTCTGGGTTTGGTTGGCCGGCTCTGCAGGCGGGCTGATGCCGTGAGGGTGAGCAGCCTGCATTTCTCTCAGCTTCAAACGTGCCGAGCTCTGCTGTGGTTGCTGCATTTTGCAGTCTACGATGTAGATTTGCTCCGTCTGAGGGCTTCATGCTCCACGTGCACGTTTGGTGCTCGGTCTGCTGAGCCCAGCCCTGCTCTGTCGTTGCAGATATGATTTATGTTTCTGGTGGGTTCGATGGGAGCCGGCGCCACACCAGCATGGAACGCTACGACCCCAACATCGACCAGTGGAGCATGCTGGGAGACATGCAGACAGCACGGGAAGGAGCAGGGCTTGTTGTGGCCAATGGAGTTATCTACTGCCTCGGTAGGTGCCTGCAGGCAGCAGATCCTGAGCCAGCGCCAGTCCTGGAAGCTGTGCTGCGCTTCGGTGGGGTGGCAGCCGTGCATTGCGAGGCAGCGCTGCATGGTGCAGTGGTTGTGCTGGCTGGGAGTGCTGCACAGATCCTCTTTGCTCTGCACTGGTGTGTTGTGAGTTGTGCTGAGGCTGAACCAGGCACATTACTGCTCTCTGCGCAGAAAACTTGTCCAGAAATCAGGCCCACAGTTTGTTCCTCTCTTGTGTTTCAGGTGGCTACGATGGGCTGAACATCCTGAATTCTGTGGAGAGGTACGATCCCCACACGGGACACTGGACTAACGTCACACCGATGGCCACAAAGCGCTCAGGTAGGAGCTCATGTGCTGGCTTAGATCCCCGGGAGGAGGAGCCATAAAGGAGTGTGAGTGTGGCTTTATAGGCTGCAGGGAGAGGGTAAGTCTGCTGTGATTGCCCTAATTAGGAACTGGCAAGGACCAGCAGCAGCTATTGTGTGTGAAGTAATGGGACAGTGTGCGAAGGCAGCGCTCGTTAGCTGCAGGGTGCAGTCGGTGAGGGGTGCTGGGGGAAGCACTGGGCCTCATCCCCTGGGCATCCAGGACAGCAGAGAGCAGCATTGCTAAGACAGCATTACACGGCCAACTGGAGCTTGCAGCTTCTCTTTCCTGCTTGGCGTCCTATCTGAACTTCAAGCCTGGCATCAGGATCTAGGAGAAAAGTATAGTCTGAGTCCTCCTGCAGAAAGTTATGTCTCAGAACTTGTTTCTTGCAGCTCCTTTTTACCCATGCTCTGCTGCCGTGCCCTCTGCTACTTGCGGTGCCTGGGGCTGCCCTGCACCCTGCTGGCAGCACAGCTCTGCTGTCACCACACCCCCAGTTTGGGCCAACAGCTTTACTGCTCTTAGTGAGGCAGCTGAGCAGAACAGATCTTACAGGCAGCTGAGCACCTGGTGCTGCTCCTGCTGCTCTGGCTGCAGCTGATGGCTCCCCCAACTGGAAATTGAGCAGAAGTTGGCAGAGTTACGGAGTTGCGGCGCTGGGCACAGCACTGCCATCACTCCTCTGTCCTCCTCTCTCCGCAGGCGCTGGAGTGGCTCTGCTGAACGACCACATTTACGTTGTTGGTGGGTTCGATGGCACGGCGCATCTCTCCTCTGTGGAAGCCTACAACATCCGCACCGATTCCTGGACCACTGTAACCAGCATGACCACCCCCCGCTGCTACGTGGGGGCCACCGTGCTGCGGGGAAGGCTGTATGCAATAGCAGGGTAAGAGGCGGCCGTGGGCCAGAGGGAAGGTGCTCTGTGTGTCAGGAGGTGTGAGTGACTCGAAGTGACACAGTGACTTTCTGTCCTTGCAGCTACGATGGCAATTCACTGCTGAGCAGCATTGAGTGCTATGATCCCATCATCGACAGCTGGGAAGTGGTGACTTCCCTGGGGATGCAGCGCTGTGACGCTGGGGTCTGCGTCCTTCGGGAGAAGTGATCTGGAGAGAGCTTACAAAGCACTTCCCCAGTACTGCCTGCTGCAAGAAGAGTCCCCAGTGATTTGCAGTGACTGTTTTTGAGAGTTGCGGATGCTGTGGAAGTAGGCACCAGGACGGCAGCTTTCTGTGCTGCTTTGACCAGAGCATGTGCATAATCGTGTGATCTCAGCAGTCATTTGAAATCAGGGGCTCTGTGTGAAGCTGGAGGAAGGTGGTGAAGTGGGTCGAGAGAAGCTGCATTTTCTGCTGTTCCTGTGGCTCATTTTCCCAGCAGAGCAGAGCAGCCCCCAGCTGGCATCAGCCGGCCTGGTGAGCACATGTGAGGACATGCACACAGCTGGGTGGTTTCTGCGGCCGCTGCAGGACCGGCTGGGTGCTCCGGTTGCTCTCAGTCCCGTGGATGCGTGCGGGTGGAATCCAGCTGCTCTTCGTTCCCGCTTCCAATCATCCTGTACATACTGAATGTTCTCAACTCGTTCCTCAAGCACACGTCAGTGCAGAGCCAAACTGGACGAGCACGTGTGTGTGAGGGGTCCTGCGCTGCAGGTTCTGCACGCAAGGAGTCGCGGACTGAAGCTGTCAACTACTGAGACCCAAAAGCCTGAGGCTGCAGGGGCAGAGGGCAGGGAAATCCACTGCCTGGCATAAAGGCAGCGCTGTGGCATTTGTGCTGTAATGGCAGGGTTCATCGCATCATACTTCCCTTGAAAAGCTTGACAGTCCCAGCTGCAAAGAGCTGCATTTTCTGGCCACAGGAGCCCTGCTGCCAAAGGCGGTGCCTTTGCTCCCACCCCTGCGGGGAGGCTGACGTGCAGCCCGAGGCCGGGGCACGGCGATGCGGTTGCTCAGTCCCTGCTGATGAACTGGTTCTTCCCTGGACCGCTGTCTGCCCGCTGCGCCCCCGTCAGGCTGTAACTCAATTCATGGTGTTGGTTTTCCTGTTATTTAGGATTTCCCCACTACCGGCCCTGTTTTGGAGTCACAGCCAGGGCTCTGTTTTGCCCCCACGTTCTCAGCTTTGCCCTCCCTGCCCCCCAGCTGTCCGCCGCCCGCCCCACAGGCTGAGCCCCAGCACGGCGTCCCATTGCCGGTTCCGGGAGCGCTCCCAGCACGGCTCCCAGCACCGCCCCGCATTCCTGCTGCCCGCAGGCTCTCCTCTGCCTGAGCTCGTAGCGCTGCTCCTCGAGCTTACTGCTGGTCCCGGCTTGGGCACAGGGTGGGAGCAGGGACGTGGTAGCATGACTTAAGTATGCACTTTCAGCCAACGCTCTGACCTTCTGCGTTTGTTTCTATTACACAAGTGTTCCGTGGTTTTGTTTCCTATGTTTATTTTTTATTGAAAACATAAAGAATAAAATATTTCCTGAGCCAGAAGGAATTCACCTTCTGTTCCGTGCCCTGCGGACGTTCATCGACTCCCTGCGTCGCGGACGCCCGCTCAGCCCACGCGGCCGCCTCCAGCGCTGCCTTCATCCCGCAGCTCACGGGCCGGGCGGTGCAGAGCAAACGCTCCGTCCTCGGGAAGCGCAGTGCACGAATACAGCGGGGCTCGGCGGCTCCGCCGGCTTTTCCCACCCCCTCCGTGGCCGGGCTGCGGGCGCGGCGCGGCGAGGCGACGGGCCGAGCGCGAGGCCCCGCCCCCAGCCACGAGCGCCCGCCTCAGCGCTGCGCACGCGCCGTCGTCACCGCTCAGCTCCGCCCTCCGGGCGGCGGCCCGGCTGCGCCTGCGCGGCCATGGCGGCGGCCTGTGCGGAGATGGAGCCGGCGGCCGCGCCTCCTTCTTCTCCTCCCGCAGCCGCGCCGGGATCGGCCGGGCTGGTGTGCGCGCAGGGCCGGAACCTGAAGGCGGTGCTGTGCCAGCGCTGCGGATCCCGGGTGCTGCTGCCCGGAGCCGCCACCTTCACCTGCCGCGAGGTACCGGGGAGCGGCCGGGGGAGGCGGGAGGGGCGGGGCGGAGGGCGCCCCCTGGCGGCGGGGCGGTGACGCGGTGCTCTCCGCAGCTGCTGCTGCCCGCCATGAGGAAGAAGGCGGCGGCGACGGCGGACGGCAGCGACGGGGACGTGGTGCGGGAGCACTGGCTGGTGCGCGACATGTTCTCCTTCGAGAACGTGGGCTTCACCCGCGACGTGGGCAACGTCAAGTTCCTGGTGTGCGCCGACTGCGAGGCCGGGCCCATCGGCTGGCACTGCGTGGACGACAAGGACAGCTTCTACGTGGCGCTGGAGCGCGTGGCCCACGAGTGACAGCGGTGCGGGGCTGGGACGGCTGGCAGCGCAGGGTGCATCCCTGCTGGGCGGCACAAGGACCGGTGTGATGCCCCGGAGTGGCACCGTGCCCCTCGGCCACCGCTGGACTGCAGGACACACGGCACAGCAGGACACACGGCACAGCCGGCTCTGCCCACGTGGGAGTGGCAGCGCTGCTGGCAGAGCTGCAGAGCAGCACAGCAGGGTGGCTCTGCAGGGCAGCTCGGTGTCACGCGTGCCGGGAGCTGTGCTGGGTCTTCACGGCTGCTCTGTCACTCCTCTTTGTGTCGTGGCCGTTCTAAATGTGCTGGGATGTCTGTGGGGTGACTGGTTTGTGGCACAGCCCCGGCAGAGCAGGAGGAGGAGAGGACTGCTGTGCTGATCCGTGAGGTGTCTGACCTACGGCCAGGGACGCTGCAGGTGTCAGGCTGTGTCCTCTGCTGATGTTCCCTGCCCCAGACCTTAACATTTAGGTTCTCTAAAATCTTGCCCTACTTGACAACTGTAACCTGTAAGAATATGTGGTACCTAAAGTGTGTGTAAGGGTGTTTTAACTGGTGTGGTTTTATTAACTGAGTACTTGGAAATAAAACGAGATGCAGATACTGGGCAGCACAGGCTGATGGAGTGGCAAATAAAGAAAATACGCAGGATGGCAATGCGTTCAGGAAGGAGGAATGCAGAGATTCCATCCTGAAAAGGACTTGGATCAGCAGAGTGTGATGATTCAGTGTCTCACAGCTGAAGAATGTCAGAAGAGCTGCGCGCACATTAAATGGGAGGTAAGTTCCCTTCTGCTGGCAGGAGCAGTGCTGGGATGCTGCCTCCAGCAGTGGCCTCTCTTCAGAGATGGTTACAAATCTGGCTGCGTGTTGCAGGAGCCCGCAGCAGCGCTGGTTCTCACAGCGTTTTATCTTTTGGTGGTTGCAGCCCAGTCTGTGTTCTGGTTTGCAAACCCTTGTGTGAATAACGCAGCAGCTTTACAGGTAGCTGTGGGTCACGCCTGCAGAGGACGTGCCTGTCTGCAGTACGTGTGCAGCATGCTGTGCTGTTAAACACTTTTGGTACCGATTCAGCTGAGGTGCAACTGGCAATGATGAATTTGTGTGTTCACAGCCACAGTCTGCTGGGGGCAGAGACCAATGGTGTCACTCCTGAGGGCTGTGGGACAGACTTTCCCTCGCTTCTCTTTTAAACCATCTGCTGGCCTGAGGCAGGCACAGCCTCAGGGAGGTTATCCAGAAATGACAACCTGTTCTGGTTTGATGACAGCGGAGGAGGGAGAAATGAGTCCTTTCTTTCCCAGTGCTTGAGCACCTGCACTGTTAGTATCAGAAAAGTGCCATCATAGAAAAGTAAAGCAGCCAATATGTTGGTTATTCTGCCACAGACCTCTGCTGTGGGCAGTCCAGGTTTAGTAATGGGAGGAAGGGGTGGGTGGAGGGCGCACCTTTGGCATCTGTGCAATACTTTCATCTTTGCAACATCTTGTGGATATCAGCTTTGCTAAATGACACCTCCCACAGAGTTGTGCACGTGGTGTCCTGATGCTGGGAGCTGCTGCAGGTGGTGGCAGCTTTATTGGTAACCTGGAAAGAAGCCTGCTGCCATCACATGTCAATACAAGGGGCTCAGCAGGGCTCAGAGAGGGGCGGTGGATGGATGCAAACAGGGCAGTTCTGCCCTGGTAGCAGAATACCAGTAGCACTGGTATTCTCTCTCCTGCCTAAGTTGCATTGCTTATTTTCGCAGAGCAGCAGAGCTCTGTAATCGGGTACTGCTGCTTCCACGTGGGCAGCTTTTATGAGGTGTGAGTGTTTGGGATATCTGAAATGTATTATGAAGATTGTGAGTGTTATTTTACGTGCCTAACATTACGTTCCTTGGCAGGAACAAGCAAAGTAGGAGGGAAGGAAATAATAGGAAATAGCTTCAGGGTCCTTAAACAAATAGTGCAGGGAAATGCTTCCCTGCCTCCTGCAAAGCCAGGTTACAACAAAGCCTGGAATCAAAGGAGCACAAAACCACCAAGTATTTTGCCTAAAACCACCGAGTGTTTTGCAGCTGCTGGGGAACATGGAAAGAAACCACAGCAGATGAGCAGAGTTTGCCATAAAAGTGCAGAGGGAAGATTTTGATAAAAGCCAGCTTTACGCTCCTTTTAACCAACTCCTCTTCTGCATCTCAGTGTAAATACTTCTTCCATGCTGTGCTGCTCGCCAGCCCCACTCTGAAAGCGCAGCTTTCTCACAGATGTGCTGGGAACTGCTGGTGCTGGTGAGGCAGGGAAGTGGGGGGAAAAAGGTTCTGGGTCACCAGGGCTGAGTTTCCTTCTGAAGAGGAAACCAGGAATCCCTTCAGGGAATTTGGTTCTTGCATCATTCTCCTAATATTTCATTTGGAATGGCGCAGCTCAACCTGCAGAGTGCTGGCAGCACGGCTTTCAGTCCTGCATACCTGGGTGTCAGTGTGCTGTGCGAATGGCAGTGGCTCCTGGCAGGGGTGTCCCGTGGTCAAACACCTCATGGTTGCTTTCTGGGGGCTTTGATTTTGCCTTTGGTTAAAGTGTGAACTCTTCAGATACAGCCTCTGCCCGGAGAAATGCTCTGCTCTCCTTGGCACAGCTGTGAGCAGCTCAGGGCTGACACCAATCCCATGAATGCACCTGGGCCAAAAAGCAGCTCATGTTCTGCCAAAGCAGCTGGAGCTCAGCTGCCAGAGGAGGACAAAGCGATGAGAGGCAGAGTGGAGGTTTTCCAGCAGCCTGCCCTCCTGGGTGAGTGCTGTCTAGCAGGACAGGTCAGAACTGCAGGCAGCCTGTCCTTGAAATGCCTTTCGGAGCCATTTGTGGTGTCAATAGGAGCTGGCGTTCCTGGGGCAAGAAACCATGCTATAAGAATCGCAGGTGCATTTATCCATGATTTATCCAGGATTCTCGCTGGGGAAGCAGCAGGCAGCGCTGAATCTCAGCTGCGTTTGTTCCGTTTCACGTTCCTCATCTTCCAGCAGTCTCCACATTCTCTGGAGGAAGGCAGGCAGCCACTGTGCTGCTGTCGGAGCGCTGCTAGAGGGAACCTGCTGCAATCGTTCAGCAGCAGCTGGAGGAGCCCTGAGAGCCGGGGCTGCTGAAGGCATCCATCCGTCTGCCCTGGAGCTGCTGGCTCTGCTGGGCCGTTCTTAGCAGCGTCTTTCTCGGCACATCCAGCTCACGGCTGGCCGCAGCTCCACTCGCTCTGGAATCTGGCACATGAGGGCTGCTTTGGAAATGTGCACGGATGCCTTCTGCTCGGGAAGAGGAAAACAGCGTCCCGTTCGTCATTGTTTAAAGCTCGCGTCCTGCCCTGGAAAGCGCAGCTCGGCTGAGGGAGGAGCGGCTGCCCACATTTCGCTGCAGCGCTGCTCACAAAGCAACTCTTTGCTGATTTATAAATGTTAAGAAACGCGGCAGGGATTTTGAATCGTTTTTACACTTCTCCTGTTAACACCCAGCCTGAGTTGGGGCATTTTGACTCCAGGTGCACAGATTTCAGTGGTCTCTACGCGCCCGTTTGCGTTTAAGTCCTCTCAGCTCGCCTGGAGAGCAGCGCGCCCAGCGCCAGAGGTGAGAAAATGGGCGCTGGCCTCTGTTGGCGGGAAGGCGAAGCCCCGCCCCGTCCCCGCCCCTCTTTATGAATCGACCAATAGTTAGCGCAATAAGTTGAAATTCATACCTGCGGCCCAACGGCGCGGCCCGCTCGGCCGCTGCCCGCCTCCGATTGGTTGAGCGGATCGTCTCGCCTCGCGGACTCCCCAATAGCACCGCGAAGGGGTGACGCCTCTGCACGAGGCTGAACCAATGAGCAACGCGCGGGGGGTCGGCCGCCCCGTCCCTCTCGCTATATAAACCGTCCCGGGAAGGTCGGCCGCGTTTGCGGTGCCGCTCAGACCCGTCGCGCGTCTGTCGTTCCCAGCGCTGCCGGCCCGAAGCCATGGTGAGCGGGGGCAGGGGCGGCAGCCGGCGCCGCTCGGCTCCGCGCGGCGTGGAGGGGCGGGGCGGCTCCGCCCGCGCGCGGCGGGAGGCGCGGGTCTGCCGCGGTGTGCGGGTACGGAGCGGGCGGGCCGGGGAGCGGCGGCCGTGCGGGGCCTCGTCCCAAAATGGTGGCGGCTCCTCAGAACATGGCGGCGCCGGGCCGGGAGGCTCCAGAGCGGGGCTGGGAGAGCGGCGGGCGGCAGCGCTGGGGGGAGGCGGCGCGGGGGGAGCGGCGGGTCGGCGTCCGTCCGGCTGTGCGTCCGTCCTGCCGCCGCTCGCCGTGCCCCGCTCCGCGCCTTTGTTCCGCTGTTCGCTTTTCCCGGTGCCGCTCCGTGTCCGGGAGCCGCTCCCAGTTCTCCCCGTTTTCCCCGTTCTGCTTTCACGGGATATCCGTAACCGCTGACATTCGCGTTGCAGCCCGGCGGTGACGGCTCCCGTCGCGGTGAAGCCCGCCCTGCCGCCCCGCTCGGCTCCCAGCCGCGCTCAGCAGAGCTCCTGCAGCACCGCGCGTCCTTTGCCTCGTTGAGATGCAGCACCTTGCTGGGCGTGCGGAGTGCTTTGTGCAGGAGCCCCGGGGTCCTTCCTGTTGCAGCGCTGCCTCCCAGTTCATTGCAGCCCTGTTCGAACCAGGGCACGGCGCTCGCTCTGCCCTCGGTGCTGGACTTTCTACTTGCACGAAGTAAACATACACGTGTTCAACGCGGCACTACGGTTGTGCTGCCCAGGCTGAGGCTTTCTTTGTAACGAACGGCCTTGCTTGGTGTCATTTCAAGAAGTGCCACTCGTTCATTTGTTGCTGGAAAGCTGATATTTATTTCGACCTTTTCCACGTCTCACCTTTTGGGGGCACGCTGGTCCCTACGCGTCCCGTCGGTGACCTTCGCAGCTGCCTGGGAGCTTTGCTAACAAAGCGCATCTCAGCAGTAGGTGTCACTGCAGGTGTGAGGCTGAAGTGGAGGAATTAATTCTGTATTTTCCCTCTCAGCGGAGAAAAGAGCCATGGGCTGTCCTGAAGGGCAGCGTGACCTCGTTGCTGTGACCTGGCATCTCTTGGACAGCATAGCCTTGCTGGGCTGTGTGCTGAAGCTGCTTTTCCTCTTGCTTTCTTTGCTGTGTGGGTTGGCTGTCCTCTGCCATGGCAGTGCTTTGCAAGGCCCACTGCTCCCACCTGGACGGGGATGAAGCTGTGGCCCTGGAGAGCAGTGGGCTGGCAGCAGCTTTGTGTGGTTGGCTGCAGCAAGACTGTGGATTGCTATTCTGGAAGCCGTATGTCTGAATGTACGGCTGAGATGGGGCTTGCTCTCACCTCTTCATCGTGTGTTCCCAACCACAGCGCTGTTCTTTAGCAAATAGATTGTGATTTCTGAAGGTGGAGCTCCCAAGGAAATAGAGAATTTGCTCGTGCTTTCTTGCATTTGTTCCAGGTCCCGCTACCCTGCACTGTTAGGGAACAACTTGTATCACCCACTCATAGGGCCTGAGCATTGTCCAGTGTGACTGACTCAAAGCTGTCCTGTGCTCAGCTCTTGTAGATTGCATTTTGCTCCGTCACTCAGAACGAGAAGTTGGTAAAAAGAAGGACGCGAAATGCCACAGGTCAGGAGCTTGGAGCTGGTTCAGTTGTGGTTTGGCTCCTGGTGTTCAGAGCTGTGTGCTGCAATGTGAAGGAAGCTGGCGTTGTGCTCTGGATGCCAAATGCACCTTGGGAATCTGTAAATTGCTATGGATGATCTTCCTGTTTTGGCACAATTTAAACGAGGCCCAATTTTGTTCAGTCTCAGTTTAGCAGTCGTACAGCAGTGCAATGTGGGGCCTGTTTCAGGCTTCAGCAGCAACAGGAAGGGTTTGCTTAGGGAAGGATTCCTGGTGGAGCTCCCTGAAGCAATCGGGGTATTTTTTCTGATTTTATGTGCATTAACCGAGATGGATGGTGGATGCCATGGATCTTAGGGAGGTTTCACTCCCTCTGGCTTCTGGGCTTGGAGTGCAGGGGTGTTTTTCTGGAGGCTTAGGCCAGTGACGTGCAGTCATCAGTTCATCTAAATCACTGCCTGTGATCACAAACGTTGGCTGAAGGGCTCAGATGAGTTCAGCTCTCCTGGTTTGGTTGAGGATAGAGGAGAGATGAGTCTAAAGATGACAGTGTCCCGAAGGGTCTTCCCAGGTGGGTGGCTGAAAGGATCTTTTGTCCTGCTGAGTTTGTGCCCGGTGCCCTTAACACCAAGACAGTAAGGGCAATGTTCAAACAGCCTTGCAATATGGGAGCTCAAGCTGTGTGTGCTGAATGTTTTGTAAACAAGGAAGCTGCTGTTTCTGCCAGTGATCCAAGCTTTTCCTTCCCGCAGCGTGAGTGCATCTCAGTCCACGTGGGTCAGGCCGGGGTGCAGATTGGAAATGCGTGCTGGGAGCTGTACTGCCTGGAGCACGGCATCCAGCCCAGCGGGACCATGCCCAGCGACAGAGCCATCGGCGGAGGCGATGATTCCTTCAATACCTTCTTCAGTGAGACTGGAGCAGGAAAACACGTCCCTCGTGCTGTGTTTGTGGACCTGGAGCCAGCAGTGATAGGTAAATACAGCGATGTACGCAGGAGACTGTAGTGCCAGGTTGGATTTAACTTGCACGCTTTGCCCAAGGGATCCATTCCTTGACGTATGAAGTGCTTTGGGGCTTTGAATTCTTACTGCAGAAAGGCTGCCTACAGCTTCCTGGTAATGGGGAGCACTTGGCTCTGTGTTCAGTAGGACTCCAAAGGATTAAACGCCACCTTCTGCCAACCTGCAGAATTAAATTCTGAACATGCTACACGCTTTTGCTGCAGAAGATAGTTAGAACCTCTTGAAAGCACACAGAGTGGGATGTTCAGTAGACACAGGTGCCTTTTTAGACAGCTGTAATATACCTCATTAAGCAGATTTCTTGTGTATAGCATTATTCCTCTGCTTTTTCAGAGCACTGTTCTGGCCTCTGTCCTGCTGTGTCTGAGGAAATGAATCTCAATTGCACATCTAAAATCAGATACATTAAACATGTACTTCGACTTTGTGCCCCCCGATCTGTGACCACCCCCCTTCCCCTGAAAATCAGTGTTATCCCCTGCTGTGGCAGCGCTGGCTGTTCATGCTCACCCTCACTGCGTGCTGCTGGCTGCTCTGTCACCAGTCTCTGCCTCACTAATCCTGCTGAGTCAGACTGGGGGCTGTCTTTGCCCTCAATGGCGACTCTGGGTGCTCAGATCTATGCTTGTACAGTTGCTGTGTTTATGTGCTCTGTTTAATACATAAAAAGTTGTGAAGGGAAGGAGTGAAAAGGCCAAAGCTACTCCTATATACCCCAGGAGTGAGGGCTCCCTGCAGCTTACTTTAACTGTAGCACCCCAAACCATTCTGTGACCTGCAGGAGGCAGGATGCTGGGCACGTTAGGCTGAACATTCAAACAGAATCAACCATTTAGGTTGGAGGTTACCTTCAAGGTCACGAAGTCCAACCATCAGTCTGACCCATTGAGTCCTTCACTAAACCATGTCCTTTAATGCTGTGTGCACAGCAGAGCACATTTTGACCCTTTGCCAGGAGCTGTGGCTCATCAGCTGTAGTTTCCCTGAGCCCCACAGCTGTTGCTCCCTCTGCTGCTGGCCGGGTGGTGGCTCTGAGCAACCAGGGAAGGCTGAGGAAGGAGGTGAGGGAGAGCAGCTGGCAGAGCTTGTGCCTTGCTGCTGGAGGAGCAGCTGCTGAGCCGTGGGGCAGCTCTACGTGGCGGTGTTCATTAGCGCTCGCTAATGATGGAAGTGCAGCATGGGAGATGGGCAAAAGGCCGCCTGATGAAATGCTGGCAGTGCTGAAGGAGCAGGGTGACATCGTGGGCCTTTGGGGGTCAGCACTCTGTCCTTACTGCTGCTCTGATTATTCTTCCTGTGCATGCGCTGTCTCAGAACATCTCTGCGTGCAGCACCCCTACAGGTGCCATGTGTGAGCACTGGGGGTTGCTGGGGCTTCCTAATAATGCTGCCCTTGGTGAAAGCAAGGACTGCAGCATGCGTGCACCAGCTCTGTGCGTGGTGTGTAAAATGCTGCCAGAGCTTCCTGCAGGAAATAAGGCAGGAACCTGTTTGATGGAAGTGACTTAAATCTCCCGTGGTGAAACACAAACACGAGGGGCAGGTGTGCAGAGGGCAGCTGGGTTCTCCTGCCTGTTGGCCTCAACACACAGCCAAGGGTTATTCCTCATAATTCTCCAAGTTGTTCATGCAAGAGCCGTTAATGCTGGAGTTTACTTTTGCTCTAGTAATATTTGAATAACGTTTGTTCCTTTAGAACATTCCCTTCTGCCCTTGGCAGAAAGCACAAGGAAAGGAAAGAAGGTGATAAGCCAGCAGTGCAGGCTCTGAGCGCCCATTGCAGCAGCAGTGTGGGTGAGGTGGGAAACGTGGGGAAAGGCAGTGCTTCAGACCCTCTTTGCAGATTAGCATCAGAAGTTGAGTCCCCAGCTCCAGCACAGTGATTCTGCTTTGTAGTCTGGCTGCAAGTAGCTCTGGCAAGTGAAAAACTGCTTGTGAAAATGGGGCGGCTTTCTGGGCAGTGGATTTTCTCAGGTGTCCCACGCTTTGGCTATGCTGGGCACTGGGCACCATCTGCTGATAGGAAGAAAACCAGTTCCTTCTTATCTGTAAATAAGGGCAAGGTACCTCAGTCTGAACAGCCTCAGAAGCTCAAAGGATCTGCATACCTGGAAAAGCAACGACTTAAAAAACTCTCTTGTCTCTCCAGATGAAGTTAGGACTGGGACATACAGGCAACTCTTTCATCCCGAACAACTGATATCTGGTAAAGAAGATGCTGCAAACAACTATGCTCGAGGTCATTACACAGTTGGGAAGGAGATAATTGACTTGGTCCTGGAGCGCATCAGGAAACTGGTAAGGCCTCTCACTGCAGGCACTCAGACGAGATTCTTTATCCTGTTTTACAGGATTTGGAGATGAGGCTGTCAAAACAGATAGGCCTATGAGTTCTGCTTTAACTTGTTGCATGGTTGGGAAGTTGTGCGGTTACTTTGCGTGCGTCCTTATCCTCAGCTTGCTGAAGTTACTCCTGTTGGATGGGGCTTTCAAATGGCCTAAAGTGCTGATGAGATGCCCAACATTTTATGTCTTCATGTTCAACTTCAGAAAGCCGGGTGTGAGATTACAGTCTGATCTGCATGGTTCCTGCTGGGAAGGGATTATGGCCTGGCTGGGGCTCTTGCAAGGAAGGTTAAGTTGGTTTAGCTCACGTGGTTTGGGCTTTTCTTTGAATTTCCTTCAGTTGTAACTTCTGACTCAGCTTTACTGTAGCAGCAGTAGAAGACCAATAAATCTCAGTGGCCTGTGATAGCTCAGTTTCCCTGGTGCTTTCTTCATGTGGTGATCCTGAGGATGACAATGTAGGTTAGAGTTCCCTTTTCTAGAGCAGCCAGCATGTACTTCACCAATATCACAAAGGCAGGGTGTTCTCATTGCATAAGATTTGAGAGTTTACCTCTGGTGCTTTAACATGGAATGCTAAATGAGTTAGTGAAAGATGCAGCTTCTGCAGATCAAAGCTGGTATTGAGAACTTGGCTGCCGCAGGCTCTGATGCCGAGTCTGGACTTTGACCCGAGAAATGTGGTCATAACTTCCCTCTAGAAGCTGTTTGACCTCCCTGTCAGCCCTGGCAATAAAGGTAGGCATCGTGCAGCACTCTGCTGGGGAATGAAGCCTGGCTTCGTCTGAGAATGGTGAAGCAATGCAGTTTGACAGCTGGTCTCTGACATAAGCTGCGTGCCCACAGCCCTCGCAGGGTTGTAGCAGTAGTTGTGGCACGGGTCACTGCTGCATCTTGTGCAGGAAGGGAATGTCAGTCAGTGCGAGGGTCAGACAGTTTATCGAGCAAGGCAAAACTCAAAGAACTATGATGCTACTGGCCTTGCAGAGAATGGGAGTAGAAAATGTTTTGAGGCAGTAACTTAGGAAGAAGTGGAAAGGTTGTCTTCCAGTGTGTTGGTGACTTAAAACTGCTAAGGATACCAGTTTGGAATGGGTTTTTTTTGTTGTTTTTGGGTTTTTTTTGAGACGCTTCCATGGCTAATGGTACCAGAATTAAATGTTACTTTCCTGAAGCTTGATCCATTGGTACGTCAGGTTTGAGCGGCTGCGTGAGTCTGCAGTAGGCTGGTTTGGGGTTCGTGATGCCTGTTCCACTGCTGTGACACGTGTATTTTCTCTTTCAGTCAGACCAGTGCACTGGTTTGCAGGGTTTCCTGATTTTCCACAGCTTTGGGGGAGGCACCGGCTCAGGTTTCACTTCCCTGCTGATGGAGCGCCTGTCTGTTGACTATGGGAAAAAGTCCAAATTGGAATTTGCCATCTACCCTGCACCACAGGTCTCAACAGCTGTTGTTGAGCCGTACAACTCCATCCTGACCACCCACACCACTCTGGAGCATTCTGACTGTGCCTTCATGGTGGACAACGAGGCCATCTATGACATTTGCCGTAGGAATCTGGACATTGAGCGCCCGACCTACACCAACCTCAATCGCCTCATTGGTCAGATCGTGTCTTCCATTACTGCTTCCCTCAGATTCGACGGTGCCTTAAACGTGGATCTCACGGAATTCCAGACGAACCTGGTGCCTTACCCTCGTATCCACTTCCCGTTGGTAACGTATTCCCCAATTATTTCAGCAGAGAAGGCCTATCACGAGCAGCTCTCTGTGTCTGAGATAACCAACGCGTGCTTTGAGCCTTCCAATCAGATGGTGAAGTGCGACCCTCGCCATGGCAAGTACATGGCCTGCTGCATGCTGTACCGGGGGGATGTGGTCCCCAAGGACGTCAACGCTGCTATTGCTGCTATCAAAACCAAGCGCACGATCCAGTTTGTGGACTGGTGCCCTACTGGTTTTAAGGCAAGTCTCAGTTACATCACGAGCCTTTGTTTTGTCTTGTTTTTAAGGCTAATCGCCGTAATGCACTTATTAAGTGTATTTTGTCATTCAAATGTGTAGGTGGGCACCTGATTTGTGTTGAGAAATGAGTCTTAATGTTTTTGTGCAGAGCTGCTTCCTCTGGCTTCTTTGACTGTGGTCACTATTGAATGCTACGAGGAAACTCACGGTCTTCTGTGCTTCTCCCGTAGGTTGGCATCAATTACCAGCCACCAACAGTGGTTCCTGGTGGGGACCTGGCCAAAGTGCAGCGGGCGGTGTGCATGCTGAGCAACACTACAGCCATTGCTGAGGCGTGGGCTCGTCTTGACCACAAGTTCGATCTGATGTATGCCAAACGTGCCTTTGTGCACTGGTATGTTGGAGAAGGGATGGAGGAAGGGGAATTCTCAGAGGCTCGGGAAGATTTGGCTGCACTTGAAAAAGATTATGAAGAAGTGGGCACAGACTCGATGGATGGAGAAGACGAAGGCGAAGAATACTGAACACAGCCAAAGTGAATTGCAGGTCTTCTCCAGGGCCTTATTAGCAGTGTAAATCATGTCTAATGATTGGAATAAACTTCTTTAAGACATCCAGTAGTGTCAAACACTGTGCCTTCATCAGCTGTACTCAAACGGTCCATAGTCTAAGACAACTTTCTGAGAAAGCTGAATAAAGTAATCAGCTGCAGCTAGAAGTTACTGTCCGTAAGGCACTGCTGTTTGAATAGTGCATATTTGCTCCCAAACTGCTCTAACGTAGAGTTGGTGTTTGTGAGTAATTGAGAGAGCAAGCAGGAAAGGGAGATGATGTTCTGGTGTGCAGAAGCAGGGGGAGCTCTGGGCCCTGTGGTTGCCCTGCTGCTTTGTCCTCCTGCAGTCCCTGACTGTGTCTGTCTGCACGGCGCCTTCAGTCTGCAGCAGAACCTCAGTTAGCTGTTGGGGTCAATCAGCACTTTTCCCTAAAAGTGATTATTTTGCAGAAATGGTAAGTTTGTTGGTTTAGCTTCATGTGGAAGGCAGAAGGAAGGACTGTAACTTGTGTGTCCGGTGTAATGGCAGGATTTGGCTGATGCAGTTATCTGCAGATGTGAATACCTCTGAAACATTCTGCGTGCTCTGGGTGGAGGCTTGGGAACACCAAGCACAGTGATCCCCAAATAACCTATTTCCATTTCTGCCTTAGATGGGTGCTTATTAAATCTCTCCCACGGAAGTTGTAAAGGGAGAATAGTCAAATATGTCATGGTGCTTGAATATTGATGTTCACACGATGCCACAGTCTGTAAGAGACTGGATTTGAGTGGAAAATAACTCCCAGTCCTATTTCAACCTTACTTGTTTTCCTTCTGACTTGATGAACATGATTTAGGCTAAGCCTGGAGCCTGGGTTAGCTGATGAAGGTGAGTTATACCTGCTTGGCAGGAGTCTGGGCTGTGGTAAGAAAAACGCCTTACATTCTGTGTAAGGAAACCTACGGTACCCAAATAATGCTGCAGTGTCTGACATGGACTCACAGAATGAAACAGAGATCAGGGAAAGACACTGACCAACTGTAGAGTATTCAGTCCTCTTGACAACTTATTTTCCTGTTGATTAGCTAATTAAGTAAATGTGCTAGATGTAGCCCAGGAGGCAGATGCACTCATTGCAAGTCAGACAGACTTCATTTCCTTGCATGTATTCAGACTTCTAATGTGGTGGCAATGCCGTGAGCAGTGCTTGAGGAGGCTGCTGCATGCCTTACAGGTTTGAGGGCTTTGGCTTAGGACCTCAGACTCAGGTTGTGAAGGCCCTGTGACTGCTGGTGCCAGCGCCATGTCTGTCCTTAGAACCTGTGTGCTGGGGTGCAGGCAGTGCTTTCCTGAACTGACCTTCAGCGTGGGCTTTCAGCAGTGATTTGTCATCTTCCTATCTGGGATTCTTTTGGTTTTGTGAGGCCTGCCTGCAGCCTCCTGCTGCTGCAGTTCATTGCTTTACTGTACGCCAGGATTCCCTTTCTTAGGACACTGCTCCTCTCGTGATGGGAGCTGCCTTGCAGTATGCCAGTGTTCCCTGTGCGGCACGCAGCCATGGATGAGCTGCTGCAGGACGCAGCGCTGCACAGCATGCTGTGAGGGCTCAGCATGTGGAGTCTGAGTTCTCTGAGAACCTGGATCCAGCCGGGGCATCTCACTCACTGTGTGCATTGGGTCTGAATGCATTCTGCTTTCACGTGTTAAAAACAGCGTGTGCTGTTTTAATAGAAGTAGAAAAATGATAAGCTGCCACTGATAGGTTGAACAGGGGATGCTTTGTCACCTGTTCACCCCTGGGCTCACGCTGCAAGCACTGTGCATCCAGGCTGTGTCGTGTGCTGCTTTGCTTGGTAGCAGTGTTGAGAAACACATTGCATTAACTGGTGAGCACTTAACCCTCAGTGTAGTCATAACTCGCAGCGAGTGAAGATCAGACTTTTTCTCAGACATAAAGCAGAGATAATTACAGCAGGGAGATGCTGCTGAATGCGCCTCGCTAGATAAGAAGCATCCCCTACTTGTGCTCAGGAGCCGTGTGCCTGTCAGAGCAGGCGTTACCTGGTGGGAGCTAAATATACCTTTACCTGTGGTGACACAGCTTTCCTCCAGTGCTGAGATTGGCAGTCAGTGGCCATGACCTGATAGGGCAACGCTGACTCACGGAGAGGAGGAGGAGGAAGTGAGCAGGCACCTTGGTGAGCCGGCTGTGCGTGGCTGGTTGTGGCGGGAGGTCTGCCCCAAGCTGCTTCTGGTGCCATTGCAGGGAAATGCAGGGCAACAACTTCATTTCCACCCACTGCCTCTGAGTGAGGCAATAAGTGAGCGCTATCTGTGCAGATGGACCCGGTATTAAGGATTCTCTGATTCACCTCGTGCCTTTGCTGCTGTGTGTCAGCAAGGGGAGTCGCAGAACAACACCTCCATGGCAGTTCAGTTTATTGCAGAAAATCTGGAATGACTGGCAGAGCTGGGGGAGCAGCAGTGTCAGTTCACTGCTTTGCTGCCGTGCACTTGTAGGTGGTTGAGTCGCCTTGTCCCAGGCCTGCAGCCTTCAGCCTTGCTGAGCCCTCTGCTGCAGTGCTGCTTATCCCTGGGCAGCGCAAGGTGAGCAAGGAGCAGCCATTCAACGCTGCCATTTTCAGCCAAGCCTGCACAAACAGCAGCAGACAGATCTTGCCATCTGAACTGCAGTGCTGCTAACTACAGAAGCCTGGACTTGTGCCTTTGTACAAGGTCATGTTTTCTCTTACGTAGGGCATGCTTCACAAAGGCAGAACTTCAGTTGTGCGCAGTTACAGTGCAGAGATCCTCTAAACAGGGCAGTTTTCACTTTATTGCTGAAGTTTTGTGTAAATCTAAAAATTCATAAGTGTTTTTTTTTTTTTCAATGTCTTTGATGTTGAGTTCATATTTCTTTTCCAAGTCTTAGAAGCTTAGGAAGAAGTCTATTAAAGATAGAGATACTGTGTCTTGTATTGGAGTTGTGTGTCACCAGAGCTTGGAAGGTACAGAGGAAGGGTAACTGAGCCTGCAGCCAGGAGCAGGGCTGAAATGGAGCAGTGCTGTTGCTGTTCCCTGCATATTGCTGCTTGGAAACCCATTGCTGAGCTTTGCTACAGCAGTTCATCAAACAGAGGTGGGTGAAGGAGGTACCCAGGCAGTTCAGAACTGCCAAGTTCCTGTGCCTTGTTTGGTGGGTTAGATTCATTTCTCCATTTATTAGACCTGAGGTATCTGTAGTAAGGGCTGGGTGTCGAGGGTTCTTTTACAGGGTTAGGGAACAGAACAGACAACTTCCCTCTGTTCCAGGTGCCGGTCCTGGAGTGATGCAGATGATTTCTGCAGTCCGTGCCTCCTGAAGGTGTTCAGTCCAGATCAATCCTTTGCCAAAGCATCTCACCACCCACCTGTGCTCACTGCACCTTTTTTGTCACTGCTTTGTTCCTGTGAGACAGAGGCCTCCACAAGGCTGCTGTCAATGTTTATTCAGACTGCTTTCTCAGTGGTGGCTGCTGTAGGTGCACACTGCGATGCTGTGTGGTGGCAGTGAATTCCAAGCCGTGTTCCTGAAGGCTGCCAAGACCTCAGGCATCTCCCTGTCATTTCTGTCAGAGCTCTATGGCTGCAGCTCTCACACACACTGCAGCCTTGTGCCATCGCCACTTGCAGGGGCTGCTTTTCGTTTGGCAGCACCGAGGGTCTGTGGCTTTTTGGTTATTTCAGAGCGGTTTGCAGAACCTGCTGTGGGTGAGCGCTGCAGGAAGGCAGCGTTTGAAAGATGCTGAAACACTTCTGTAATGCCATTGTTCCTCCAGCGGCTCTGGGGCTGATTTCATGCAGTTCTGCACTGTCAGAGCTGTGTTGCATACGGAGTTGCTTTCAGTGCTGTCTGAATGTCTGTGCCTGCTGTTGTGGGACAGCCTGAACTGCTAACTGCTGCATCCCATCTCTCTGGCATTCCTGTCACCAGGCGGTCTCGCCTCTGTGCTCATGCTGCTCTGACGCTGTTTTTGTGTTAAGTAGATAAGAAAATTAATCCATCCTTGGGGCAGGAAGAAGGACAAAGCTCTCTCTCAGTTTCATGAGCTCTGGTGGCTCAGCACAGGGTCACAGTGCCACAGTGGGCAGGAGGGAAGCTTGGGGTGCCATGGGGCAGCTGCAGCTGAGCTGAGCCTCTACTACTGGTGCTGACTGGGGCAAAATGGTTTCTGTCTTTGATCTTCACAACGTAAATGGAGTGTAGATGTGGCAGGCAGAAGCACGTGCACACATCAGTGGAAGTGTCCCAGTCACGTCTCAGTGCATTATAGAACCATTCCTGCTGTTGTCCACAGATACTTTTGGGAAGTGTGAATGCCTTGCAGCCAGCACATATGGCGCCCAGCAGTGGAGGGCTGCCTCATCCTTGGATCATCTCACCATCCAGGCGATGGTTCCCGGCCCTTCTACACAAAGTACTTCTGTTTCTTGTGTTATTCTTTTTGCTTTTTAGTGTTTATCTTCCTGTTTTCAAATTCCGGCTGTTTCTTTACTTGTTCACTGCTGTTACAGATATCAACAGTGTGTTTAAGTTCCAGCTTTGTCTATTGCAGCATATGTGCGCTGCCTTCATTATCTGCAGTGCCTACAACTATTTGGTGTCTACTGAGTGTGTCTGTGTATTAAATTTGCTTGCTAATGCTGAGAGGGACAGCTTGTCTGCACGTTGATTTAGACCTTGTTTATTTTTGATCAGCTGCATTAAATACTCACGTGTGCCTATTGCAGAATGCTTCTGAAGCTCCCAAGAGCCAACACTGCCGTGTTTGGGCCACTGCAGGTGCTGGCAGATCAGGAGCAAGCCTCACAGTTCTGCTTGTTGCCGCTGGCAGCTGATTTTCTTGTCCAGTCCTGCACTCCCTTGCAAAAGATGCTCTGTTCTGGAAGCTTTGTATCAGCTGCCAGGCGCTCAGGGTTGTGGAGATGGATGTGGGAAGCCAGGCCTGCCAGGGCGGTCCAGACTTTTGGAAAAGCCGTTTGAAAAGCCCTCCAAATGCAGTGCGTTCTGAGGGGTCTGATTTGTGTTTATTTCAGGAGTTTATTAAATTCTTTCCATTGCCAGGTTGTTTAATCACGTCCTTTCTCCTTCAGATGCCTTCTGGCTCACCAGCTGCCTCTAAGCCTACATGCCATCTACCAGATTCTGCATCATTCTGCCTGGTTGTGATTCATGTGGTTTCTTGCTACCTTGGTCATTTCATATGTCATCAGTGTTATCAGCAATACTATCTGAAATATTTTCCTCTGCTTTAATTCATGCAGCTCTTACACATCCTCCAACGTATCTGAGCAATCTGCAGCCATTGCTCCATGCTTATGCCCTCTTTGTAAGTGATATTTCCAGGGCTCTCCATCTGTGAATGATGGTGGCTTGGAACCCAATCTCATTCTGACTACTCGTCTGTCTGCTCTTAGACTCATTTTTAGTGTTTTTTAGTGACTGATGAGGGCTTAAATGATTGTGCACATCTGCCTTTTGGAACCCGACTAGTAGTTCGTCATCGTTTCTCTGCTGTAAGCTTTAATTAATGTTTATTACCAGATCGGCTTCTCTCCTTGCCTGGGCCTGTGCAGTGTCACTGAGCAGAGGGCAGTGGGTTTATCTGGGGCGCAGCAACGTGCCTGTGCTCTGTGATAGTGGGCTCTGCACGGCTGGCAGGAGGCACGGGCTCCTCAGTGGGTTTTTTATTGCTGTTTCCACTCAGCCCATGCAGAAACCACAGCTGAGTTCAGACACTCGGGGGAACGGTTGCGATGGAGCTTTGTTTCACTGCAGTTACCCTTTCCTTTTTAAGAAAGATGTGCTTTGTAGCTCTGAGCATCACGGCAAGTTGTGTTTTTCCATTCAGCCCACTGTGCTGCAGGGGCTGCGTGGCTCAGTCGCTTTCCTCGACGCCGAGGTCCAGACCTGAGCTTGTCCCCCATGGCTCCCTTCACAGCCGATGCAAAGAAGCTGCAAAGAGGGGATTTTAGGGTTAGATTACTCTGACCTACTTTAGAACTACCCTTAAGATAATGAGCTGGGCCTCACCCTCGCCGGCTCTCCAAGTGCTCCACAGGTGGCTGCTCCTCATCAGCCTCCACACTTACCCAGAAGCTTCCCACCCTCGGCACGTCCTGCCTGGAGCAGGCTGTGCTGTTAGCAAGCAGGTACAGCTGTAATTTGGGTGAGTCAGCAGCTGCTGGAGATGAAGGGAGGCGTGTGAAGCTCAGCTCTGCCTCTGCCGCGCTTCCTGCGGCGCTGCTTTGCTTATCCTTGTGCCCACGGTAGTCTGGCCCTGGATTTGGAGTAAGACTCTTCAGCCTTTAATGGCAGCTAATGAGAGGGTATGAGACTTTGGAAACTTCATTAATGAAAGTAATGCTGAGGGGAGTTGCACAACTGTGAAGGGCTTCCCATACCTGAGCATCCCAGCTGCTCCCCATCTGCCTTTACCTGCTGTTGACGCAGTCCGGCCCGGAGCTCTGTGCAGCTGGGGGACTTCCGTCCTCGCTCGGCTCGGCGCAGCCCACAGACGGGGCTCAGATTTCCTGCCTGCCCCTTCGGCGCGGCCCCTCCGCGTGGTTTCCTGTAGCTGACACGTTCAGCCTGAAGAGTTAAGAGCTTGTGGGGCTTGTTAGGCTTCCCCGAGCGCGGCAGGCACCGCAGATGTGAAGCCTGCATGTTGTCAGCCAGCACACAGCAGGGCAGGGGTTTGGAGCACAGCTTCTGGGGGAAAAAGCACCAAGTGTTGAGGTATTGAAACTGCTGCTTCTCCCCTCTTGTAGCAGAAGCTGCTAGCAAAGTTCCCGATTGCTATCCATTGAAAATGCTGCTGTTGGGACTCAAATCAGCCAAGGCAAAACAAGCCAAGTAGTCTGCATCCCTGGCACCACAGCAGGAGTCAGTGCAACATCTGCAAGCTGTGTTAATGAAATGTCCGGGATTTCTCAGCAGATCCCTCCATATTCCAGGCCAGGATCCTGAGACTGGGGTCACTTAACACTGAATGTTTTACTCCAAGGCTGACGTGCATCAGTATCTCGGAGCAGCTGGCTTTCTGGAAAATGTAAAACCCTTTCCTAGCCTTGGTGGTGAAATTCAGACTGCTTTGCAGGCTCATACGCGTGGCTGGTTTGCCCAGGTGAACTGGTTTGGTTTGATCTGTCATACATTCTGCTTACTAAATCTGTTTGTTCCCAGGAATCTATTTTGTTGAAGAGCTGAAAGGCTCAGCATGTTTCCCTCCCCGCCTTGTGCTGTGAATGTGTATTTTAACAGGGCAGAAATCTGCTGTTGAAAGGAGTGCTTTGGCTTCAGTGGAGTTCGCTTATCTGTGACTTAAGGCCAAAAGCTGATTATAGGCTCATATGTGGTACGGAGCCTCTCTGGGCACCGCAGTGTGACACTGCCTTGGATCATACGGCTCTGTCCCAGCCTGCTGCTTGGTGACCCCGCAGCGCAGTTCCTGGGATGTCAGCATCCTGTTGTGATTTCTGAGTCTGTGGGAGCAGTTCAGGTTTCTCAGTGCCCAGAGCTGCAGGTATCTTGTCTGCTCGGAGCCCTGGGCTCCCATCTTTCCTAGAGCTCACCTCAGTTCCCGGTGCTCCCGTTGTCCCAGGGCCCAGGCTGCACTTGGAGCTCTGTGCTCTGGGATGCAGCTGAGGCTGCTGGCACTCTGGATGCCTTCCTCTGGCTGAGCTCCTGCTTCTTGCCAGCAGCTCCTGTTCTTGTTTGCCCCTTCTTGCTGTACCATTCAGTTCTATAGCAGCACATCCTTGGAAGCAAACAAGGCTACCAAACCCTTCAGGAAGGCATGCACTCTCATTTCAACTGGGAGGAATCTGCCTTTCCTTCTGTAAGGTGTGCTGCTTTATCAGAATCCAGGGCAGATGATTCTGAAGTCAGGCAGTGCTGTGCCACCAACCCGCCGAGTACAGCAGAGCACTTTGTGTTATGCAGCACACAGGGATGATGAGATGCCTGTGGGGATACAGACCTGGACCCCTCACCTTCCCTCCAAGGGCAATCGTGTTATTTTGAGGGTCATTTTAACTTTCCTCTCTGCTCTGATCACCTTAAGATCTTTGCAGTGCTTTTGTCTTCCCCTGTAATAACTTCCACTGTAAAGCACCTGCATTGTATGCACTGTATTTTTCCCATAGGAGACTTTGCACCTGATTCTATTAGCAGAAATGGTGCTTCTAAACACAGCCCTTCTAACCATGGCTCTGATGGAAGGAGCCCTGGGGGCCCATCCCCAACGGGGCTTTGGTGCCTTCTGACATGCAGGAATGTTTCACCATCCTTGACCTTGGCACGGCCACAGAAGTCGTGTTGCTCAAAGCTTTCTTCTCCCCGCTGGGGACCCTTGAGTTCTGGGTGTGGAACACAGCAGCTGTTCTGAAGGTGAGGAAGCAGTTCAGTTTTCTCCCTGCTGTATGAGGTGACTGCTGCTGGAGATTCCCTGGGTGTAAAAATGAGAGCACAAAACAGCTGTGCTGTACTTTACGTAAATAGGTTGAGACTCCTGTTTGCCGCTTCTGCTCCCAGCTGCAGGTACAGCGGTGGCACAGCGGCGGTGCAGCAGCAGCGGGCAGCGCGCGGGACCCCCCTGAGCCGGGGCTGCTGCCGTCAGCTCGGAGCTGAGCCCAGGCGGCTCCTCGGGGCGAGGCCAGGGCGCGGTGCCGGCTGAGCTCATCTCCGCCAGCAGAGGCTTCGGGAGGAGCTCAGCCCATCATCTGTGCTGCAGGTGTCTGCTGGCCCTGCCTGCCTGCTGGGTGAGCCCCAGCGCCGGGGGCTGCAGCCGAGCCCCCCCTGCCTCTTCAATGCACTCTTTAAACTCGGTTTCCATTTCGGTTCTTCACTGTGTTCGGCTCGACCTAGGGAAGCTTCTTACGCAAACAGGGAGCAGAAGTTGGGGTAGTTTATGACTTCCTCCTTCCCGTAAACAATTCAATGAATTAAATGCCTGCGTTATGGGAACAACGGAGGGATGGGAACCTGACGTGGTGAAAGTTCAGGCACTGTTTGCAGAGGGTTTTGGCGCCGGGACCATTAAACTGCTCCGGCATCTCCTTCCACCACGCGTGCGCCCCATCGAGCGCAGCAGGGGAGCTTTACGCAGTAACGCGAGGCTTTCGGTAGCACCGCGTGGGTTTTACTCGAGGGGAGGAAGCTTTGGCCAGCAGTCGGTGTTTCGTTAAGGCCACGAGCGCGGTTCTGCTTAACAAAAGGGGACTTTCGTGCCTGCGGCCGAGCAGAGCCGCAGGAAAGGGCCGCGCTCCGAACATGGCGGCCGGGCCGGACGGGCAGCGGAGGAGAGGGGGTCGGGCGTGGGTACCGTGCCCGGAGCCTCGACGGGGCCCCGGAGCGGGCGGGACGCGACCCGCGCGTGCGAGTACGGGGCGGAGCCGCGCGGGGCGGCAGCGGCACCAACGGCAGCGAGGCGGAGCCGCACCGCCGTGCGGGGAGCGCGGCGGGAGGGGGGGGCGGGGCCGGCACGCACGTGCGCTACGTGCGGCGCTGCAGCCGCGGCGGGGCCGGGCCTCCATCCGCGTCGCGGGGGGGCGGCGCCGGGCCTCGGGGCGCGTCCCCGTCCGACGTCGCGTTCCGTCGCGGTCGCGGAGCCCCCGGCCCGTCTCGCCGCTGAGTCGGCCTGCGCCGCTCGGGAGGACGGCGGGACCGGTCCGCGCGGCGCACCGGCTGCGAAGCGGAACCGTTTTACCACGGGAGCGCCGCGCGGGGCCCCAAACGGAACCGCAACGACGCCGTAACGATGCCGTAACGATGCCGCCTGACTCCGGCGGCGGCCGCCCGGCCTCGGGCGCAGACAATGCGGCCGCGCGGCGCGCTCGGGCCCCGCCCCCCGGTGACGCGTCCGCGGCGCAGCCAACGGGAGGCGGCGGAGAGGCTCTTTAAAAAAAGAAGCGCCGGCAGCGGCGGCCGTCAGCTGTGCGGATCCCTCCGCGCATGTAAACACAGCGGGCCCAGCGCCCCTCACGGCGCCGCGCGGCCCGACGGCCGGGGACCCCCCTCGACTTTCCCGCTGAGAGCGGCTCCGCGCGGGGGGCGCCGCACCGAGCAGCTGCTCCGGCGGCCGTCCGGGGCGGCGGCACGGGGCCGCGGGCGCTCCCTGAACCGGCGGTGCCGGGGGGGAGCGGAGCGGGGCAGGAGGGCCGCGGGGCGCGCACAAAGGCGCGGGGCCAACGCTCGGAGCGCGCGGCTCGGCTCGTTCCGCGCCTGGGAAGGAAGCGGGGCGGAGGGGGCCGGAGCGGCTCAGAGCTCGGCCGGCCCCGGGCCGCGTCGCCCCCCTCCCCACGACGACCCCGGCCCGGCGCCCCCTCACAAAGGCGCGTGACGGGGCGGGGCGGCCGCCGCCCCCTCCCCCCGCCCAGCCCGGGGCGGACTCTTTTTCTCTCGCGTTCTGGCTTCGTGCCCCCCCCGCCCCCTCCCTTCCACCCCCCACCTCCCGGCGGACGCGCACGTCCCGTTCGAGGTGCTCGGCGGCCCCGGCGGCTGTCGGAGGATTGTTCCGAGTCGGCGGCGGTGGCGGCGCGGCCCGGGCCGGGCCATGGCCGAGTTCCTGCCCCCGCCCGAGTGCCCGGTGTTCGAGCCCAGCTGGGAGGAGTTCGCCGACCCCTTCGCCTTCATCCACAAGATCCGGCCCATCGCCGAGCAGACCGGCATCTGCAAGGTGCGGCCGCCGCCGGTGAGTGCCCGCATGGCGCCGCCGGGAACGGCCTTTGTGTGGCGGCCCGGCCCGCAGCCGCACCTCCGGCGCCGATCCCGGGCAGGCGGGCCCGGCCGGAGCGCCCCGGCGCCGCGCGGAAGTTCGGCCGCCCCCAGAGCCGGACGGGGCCGTTCCGCCGCCGTTCGCCGCCCCCGTCCGTCCCCCGGCCGCCTCCAAGTCGCTCCGAGTGCCGGAGTTGGCCCGGTTCTGACCCGGCCGCCCCGCGCTCCCCGCCGAGGTCTCTCTGCGCCTCCCCGCGCCGCTCGGTCACCAAAAGTTCCGGCGCCGTCCCGGAGCGCAGTTGGGCCGAGTGGCCCCGGAGCGGAGCGGCGCTCGGTGCTGCCCTCCATGTTGGCATTGTGGGGCCGCGGCCCTCCGCTCCGCGCTGCTCCCGGCCCCGCGGCGCCCGGCCCGGCGCTCTCCGTGCGGGGAATCTCCGCGCAAGTTGCGGCGCCCCGCGCTCCTCGGCCGGAGTTCGGCCGCCGGCTCCGCTCGCCAGACCCCGGGCCGACGCGGCCACCATTTTAGAACGCGATCCTCGCTGGGAAGAGCCGTGAGCTTCGTCCTCGTCCTCGTCGCCCGGCCCGGCCGCGCGGTGCGCTCGCAGTCGCGGTTCCGATTTTCTTTTGTTAGCTGACCCCGTTTGCCGAGAGCCGTTCGATCTCAGCCCCGCGGTCGGCGCGGCCGGGAGCGGCGGTTCCGTTACGGGGATAAACGGCCCGAATGGCGAGGAGCGGAAATCTGATTGCCGAGCGTTTGCGGATCTCCTCGTCTCGATGCGGAGCCGGGCCGGCACGGCCACGGCGGCGGAGCCCCGCACCTCCCCCAGCCGGGGCCGAGCTCAGCGCGGCGCTTTGCCGGCCGATGCTCGCGGTTCGGAGCCGCTCCTCGCTGCTCCTCGGCTCCGCGCTCCGCCCGCCGGCGGCCGGCCGAATTAAAGTGAAGTTGGTGCCTGAGCTGGTGCGGATCTTTGTGCCGGAGGAGCTGCGCCCTGGGAGGCTCTGCGTGCCCTGAGCCCGGCGGAGGGGATCAGATGGTTTTCATTATACGGCCAACGCTGAACTTATGTAATCTTTTTGAGGAGAATAATCTTTTTGGAGCGCGCATTGCCAACAGCATTGAGCAGTTGGGAGCAGAGCAGAATTTCTGTGGAGATGGGTTGTTGGGTTTTTTTTGTGGTTTGTTTTAAAAATCTCATCTACGTTTCTCATCTGCTTGCACACAAAACCAAAGCCTGACAATAAAAGCTCCTTCTGAGCTTCGTTATCTGTTAGAGAGGCAGAGACGAGCAGCTCTGAAGGAATTGCGACCGACTGCAACGGCGTCCTCAGCACACTCCATCTCCACTTACAAAGGCCAACCTCCCCTCTATGATCCGATGGATTCGCTGAGCTGCTGTTCAGAAGTGGGATGAGGACGGCCGGAGCTCCGAGGGCACAACGCCCCATGGCTGTGCAGGGTTTGGCTCCCACCGCCCGTCTGCCCCGCGGTGGCCCTGTGGCTGCGCCTGCACCAGCATGGAGCGTAGAGGGAGCCCTTCAGGCCCGGCGCCTGACGTGGTTCCTGGCCTTCCTGGAAACAGGAGCGCGATGAATATTCAGCTGTTGGTTTCTGTAGGATCCGGTGGTTTGCGGGAGGTGAGCTGGGGCTGCGTCGGCCTTTTTGCAGAACTGCCCGATGGAAGGGGTGGGAATCGCCCTGCGTCCCAGTGGGGCTCTGGCCTCTGTGCTTGGCCTGTGTGGCTGTGCCATCCGGGATCCACATTGGAAAACAATTCAGAATTTAGTCCCTTTTTGCATTGATTGGGGCTTAAACTCTTGTATAATTATCATCTGGTGAAGCCGTGCTGTTCTACCTGACTGCAGCATGGGATGGCTGGCAGGATGGCAGGGCGGTCACAGCTCCGAGCTGCAGAGCACAAAGGGAAGAGCTCTGTGTTCTCAAGGCTTGTGGACGTCTCCTTCCTGGGAGCTGGGCGCGAGCGGGCAGCCAGAGCACAGGCAGAAATCAGTGCTGGAGGTCGGGGCAGCAGCAGGGCGTTGGGTGGGGGAATCACCAGGGATGTGACAGGAGGGAGAGCTGCTCAGGGGGGCTGGAATTTCAGTTTCCACTTGAATGCTCCAGAGAAGCTTCCTTCCTCTTCGTTGCTGATGACTTGGTTTTGCTCTCGTTCAGGTGACTGTGGGATGCTGCAATCCCAGCGTTAACTCTTCCCTTTGGTATCTGATGGGCTGTAAGACGGAAGGTCTGTGCGATGGGCGAGGGGAGGTGGCTTCGGACGAAAAGAGCAGGATTTCGATTGGTCACAGAGAGGCGGCGCTGCCCCGTCCCCGCAGCCCCCCGAGGGCAGGGCAGGGCTGTGAGCGCTGCTGGGGCCGGGGGTGTCCCCGTGCTCGGCAGGGAGTGGGAGCAGAGGGCCTCTGAGGGCCCCTTCCGACTCAAACCGTTCTGCGGTTCTCTCCTGGACGCGAGCTGCTGGTTCTGTGCAGGACGCGGCAGTGGCTGTGTGTTGGCGCTGCTGTAGGATGTGGAACAGCGCGCTGAGCTCCTTGCTGGCTGCCCTGAGCGCAGCACAGCTGGGCTTTGCCTGCAGTCACCTCGTGGGGTTCGTGTGCCACCACCAAGAAGGTGCAGAGCTGTCTGCAGGGCAGTGGGTGCTGCGCAGCCCGTCCATCACGTGCTTGGCTGGGTTTTCTTCTCTGAATTGGTCCTTTGTTAGGGTTTCTTCATTTTGGTGGTAAGTTGGAGTGGTGGTTTGTCCGGCTCTTCAAAGGCTGAAGGGTGATGCTGGAGCACAGCGTGCCTGTTGTTGGACGGAGATGGCTTTTTAATTTCAATTAGTGGAAGTAAACATTCCCGCAGATTTCCAACATAGCTTCAAGAATGAAAGGTGGAAAGTAGAGCGTGTCCTGCTGTTCTGCTCCAGTTCTGCTCCAGAATGGACCCCTCTTTCCATTGGGTTGCTCTGCTGCAGTGAAGAAATAACTGACAGCAATTACTTCAGCTCTCCTTGCCGTGGTCATCAGTCTCAAAATACAAAATGCTGTATGACGTCCTGGCAGCATTACAGCTGATGGCTGAACGCAGCAATCGAGAAGGTTTGGGCTGTGCTTTGAATAATGTGAGGATGGAGGAGGGCGGCTGGGGTCCCAACAACCCGCAGGGTGCAGTGATGAAATGAAGGAGCTCTGTGTGAGGCTGCCTGCAGCTCGCAGGAGTTGGCACAGCACTTCTACACGAGCAGCTCTCTTCCAGTGGGTCTCATGGAGCTGTTGGTGGTTTTAAGTTCTTGGTGGGTTGGTGGGCAGGGCTGGGGTTGGCTCTGCTGTTTGCCCTGGCGCTGTTTGGTTCGGTCGGTCACACTGTCACAATCCCAGGGCTGTAAACGAATTGGGTGTGTGTCAGGATTCTAATTGCAGTCGTTGTGGTTCTGCAAAATTGATAACGTGCTGAAGGAATCGTGGATTGTTTCAGCTTTAATGAATTACAGTAAAGGAGGGGTTTCTGAAGGTCTTTCAGAACCTCAAGCCAACGGCGTCTGATCTCCATGGAAGGGTCTGGAAGGACAAAAGAGGTGACCCCATGCAGGTGGCAGGTTTGGGTGAGTTGTGGGGTGACCCCGACTGCCTCACAAGCACTGGGTGCAATGAGGCCAGAAGCTCCCAAGTGGGACTCAGTGTGAGGTTTTCCCTTTAGGAACAAAAGGGCTGAGATCAGAGCTGGAGGGAGCGGGGTTGGTGGGGAATGGTGGTGAGCTGTGCTGGGCAGTGCTGAGCAGGGCACAGCTGGGGGGATTTCAGTGAGATCCAGCAGTGGGTGCTGCATGGAGCCGTGCTGAGCAGTGCTGCATGCAGAGCAGTGCGGTGTGAGTGCAGCTGGGAGACCCAAAGCTCTGCTGGGCTGGGAGGGCTGTGCCTGCTGGACACTTGGACATTTAAAACCCCTCCTCTTTGTTGGTAGGTTTCCATTTAACAGAGGTTATTTTGTCTTTCTGTGTGAAGTGTGGGCTGAACACGGTGGTTACCTTTGGGAGGGCTTCTGCTCAGAGCCGTGGCAGCCCTGTGGTGCTGGAGCTGCAGGTGGAGCAGCACCCATCCCTGTGGGCACCTGGGCAGCCTGAGCCACTCCAATAGCAGAGCCATTGGAGGTCAGAGGAGCCCACTTACCTGTGTGCCCATCTTTGGTGCTCAGGGAGATGGGAAGGAGGAGGTGCTGCTGGTGGTGGCTGTTGGGCACGACGCAGGCTGTGCTGTATTTCCTGTGCTTGTGAAATGCTGAAAAGTTGGAGTGAGAACGATGGGAGCTCCGTGCTGGGGTCCATCCTTCCGGCACAGAGCTCTGGGTGCTCGATCCGTGCAGCCCACTGAAAATTGGAGATGCAGCAGTTTATTCGAGAGCTCCCAGAGGTGCAGTTGTAGGGAGAGCCTTCAGATTGTTGCTGCTTTTCTGTTTGTTTGCTAAACTTGAGGGAGAGAAACAAGATGGATCAGCTAATAAAACATCCCCTGCCCCCAGGCTGCAGCTCCACAGGGCGGCGTGGGAGAGCCCCATGTGCAGGGGGTGCACGGCCAGGTGGGACTGGAGGCCCTGCAGTGGGACTGCGGTGCTGCAGCTCTTGGGCCTGGTGCTGGTGGCACAGATGGATGCTGACCTGGGGGTGTGGGGAGAGAACAGCGAGCGTTTGGAGCTGAGAGGTCGCCCTTACTGAAAGAACCTCCATTGCTGCCAACAGCGGTGGCAGAGATGGCTTCCAGCTCCCCGCCTCCCAGCCAGCGCAGGGCTGGGTGTGCTGCTCCTGCCCATGGGTTGGTTGCTCAAGGTCCGATTGCTCCTCCAGCAAGCAGCCCTCCCAGGGCTGGGCACCCGGCTTTGCTGATGCAGAAGCGGCTGCTGCTTCTGAGCAGGATCCAGGCTGGTGCTCTGCAGCTGCTCAGCACAGACCTGGCGGTGCGTTGGTGAAGCTGCTGCCCTCGCTGCTCACAGCAGGGAAGCTCCTGAGCTGCCCTACGTTTTCCTTCCCATGCTGGTGCTGCTCACTGTTGCCCCATGGCCGCTTCCTGCGCTCACAGCACAGAGGCTGCCGTGTTTGCCACGTCCTGTGCTGGGGGTCAGACCTGGTTCCCACATTGCTGAGCTGCTGGCCGTGCTGCTCCAGAAGCGTCCTGCTGGCCTGAGATTTCATTGCTCTCCATGTTTGGAATTGGCACAGAAGCTCCTGAGTCTGGAGAGCCGCTCTGTGCTGCAGGCTCCTCTTTTGGCAGTGATTCTGTTGGGAAGGATTTGAGATTTTGTTTTCTGTTGTTAATCTGCGGTCCGTCGCAGAACCCGGTTTGATCTCCAATGAGAAACACGGGAGGAAGGGGCTCATCTCCCTGCAGGGCTCCACCAGCAGCTCTGCAGTGCACAGCCCTGCTGGCAGCGCCGCCCCAAGCGGGTCACAGAGGGATTAATTCCCCTGCACAGCTTTGTGGGTGAGCCCGGCTCCGCTGATGGCGCAGGTCGGTTCTGCTGAGGTTCTGTGATCCAGGTGCCCTTTGAGTGTCTTTGTGGCATGAGAACACGCAGCTCAGTCCGACCTCAATCCTCTGCCAGCAGCCGCGTCGCACCTTCACACGGATGGGGAACAAAGAAATGTAGGTCATGTGTGCGGGGTGGGCATCCCAGCAAGCTGCTGTGTGAACTGAGTGCATTTCTGTGGCAGAATTGCTGAGATCTTCCTTTGGATCTTACTACGCCGCTGTCTAGCAAAATAATGGAAGTGACGTGTCTCCTTTTTTTTGTCTACACGGGAAGGGTTGTGTCTGAAATGCTGCTTGCAGTTTTCAAAAGATGCTGAAGAAGTCGGAGGGGCTTCAGGACAAAATCCGGAGGAAGGTCTTTACTTGCAGCACTTGGAAGCTGCTCGTGTGCAGGGGAGCAAAGGCGCGAGCTGTGCGCAGAGAAACGCTGTGAGCATCGCTCCCAGGAGGCGCTCAGGGATGCGAGCGTGGCTGGGCGGCCGTGGGGTCCTTCAGACAGCCTGAGGCTCCACGGATCCTAATGTGTTAATTTTTATTTTGCATCTTGTTCAGGAATTGAGGCGGTTCCCACATGCCAGGAACATGAGCTGCTGGGTGTTATTCTCATGGGTTTTACTGACTTACAGCTCAGGTTGAGGCGCCTGGGGCTGGGGAACGGAGCGCTGACCCCAGGGCTGCCTGCTGGCTGCGCCTGGATGCTGCAGGTGATGCGTGGGTAACCGAGCTGTGGGGCAGGAGCTGGCTCTGTGTAAATGGGCTCTGTGGGTGAGTTCTGGGAGCCCCAGGAGGGCGGTGTGGGTTGCAGCGGATCTCTGGTCCTGCGCCCTGCAGTGTGAGGGCAGCACGGCTCTGTGGGCTGAGCAGCTCATGTCTGAAGGGTCTGCTGGTGAGCCTGGAAGCTTACACAGTTTTAATTCCAGCCTTGCTTAGCCTTCATGTACCAAAAATGCCCTGTTGGATCGCAAGACTTGTCCACACTGCCTTGGGGTTTGGGCTGTTGGTGTGTGTTGAACAGAATAAAAGGCTGGGAGTCCTTTGCCCTGTGACTGCACAGCCCTGCTGAGGGCTCTGCTGCTGGGCACAGCTGCTGCCATGGTGGGTCATTGCTTCCCGTGTTGCTGATGGCAGCTTTGGCACGGGGTCTCATTTCCCTGCTGAGGTGAGGAATGCAGCCTGCGACTCCGGCTGTTTCTGCTGTGGGAATGCATGGCACTGCAGGTCCTTCCCGGTGCAGAGCTCTCCTGTCTCAGAAGTGCTTGCATGTTATCTTCGTTCTGTAATTAGTGATAATCAGATTGCTTTATAAGTAATAAATTACCGTCAAGTTCAGATCAAATCTCGTGTAGTTCAGTGAAGCCAAACCGCCGCACGTGATGGGTGTCAGAGATCTGAGAGATAAAATCCCTTTGTAGTCGTATTTACAAATAACTGCAGTGGTTTGCAGGTATTTTGTTTCGGTGCTGATCCTCGGCTCTAATTGCTCGTGCTCTGGTTGCTCCGGAGCGTTTGCAGACGAGGAATCAGGAGCTGGAAGCTCTGCTGCTCCGCGCTGCGCAGCCCCGCTCCCCTCCCGCCCTGTTGATGAGGCACTTCTGTTTTCCCAGGACTGGCAGCCTCCATTTGCGTGTGATGTTGATAAACTTCACTTCACGCCGAGGATCCAGCGGCTCAATGAGTTGGAGGTAAGCTGCAGAGCCAGGTGTTGCCCCCTCTTTGTTTTGTCCCATCTTTAATGATGTTTCCCAGCTGATTGTCGTGAGCTCGGTGCGACTTCAGCCAACAGCATTTGGTACCTCTGCACATCAGCCTTAACACACAGAAATCCTCGTGTTCCAGCAATTGCATGAAGGCCTTCCAGCCATAAAAAGCAAAATCAGTGCTTGTTAAAAGCACACAGTTCCACTCTTAAGTGGTCGAGCTCAAATTCTCAAGCGCTGTACATTTTCTGCCCTCGTTTTGCGCATCTGCAGCATCTTTTGTAAGTAGAAGAGGTGAAGCTTGCAGAGAGGGCTTTAAAAAACAAGGAGCCGTTTGGAAGGAACAATTAGAAAACGCGGTTGGTGCAAAATCTGTTTGTGAGCAACTTCCATTCACTGCTGGTGTCGACTCAGGCTGCAGGAAGCGGCACTGGGAGCAGCAGGCAGGCAGGGGAGCTGTGCCTCCACGTGGCACGGTGTCACTCATTGCTTTCCAGGCCCAAACCCGCGTGAAGCTGAATTTCCTGGACCAGATTGCGAAGTTCTGGGAGCTGCAGGGCTGCACGCTGAAAATCCCCCACGTGGAGAGGAAGATCTTGGATTTATTTCAGCTTAACAGGGTAAGGCGGCGAGAGGGGAACCGACCTGGAGGGGGTGTTGTGTTGGCAGCTTTCAGGATTGGGCTGTGTGTGAGCGGGAAATGTTACTTCATTTAAAGCTGGCTGAGATAATGTGGTGAATAGGAAATGCAGTGGTGGGGGTTTCCACCTGAGCACGGGGATGAGATGAGATGTCAGCTCTTCTGCAGATGAACCTGGAAGCAAATTGGTCGGGAAGAAACTTGTGTTTGTAACTGGAGGAAGCTGCTGAGCAACAGCGGGTAGAAAAGGCGTTTGCACTACGAGCAAGGGAGTGAAAAGTCAGATAGTGTGGGGATGGAATCTGCGAGGGGGGGTTGATGTGTGTCCTGATAGCGAGGGCTGGGGTTCGCCGCCCCGGGGTGGTTCTGCCCTTCTTCACACGTCGGGTGGCTCCTGTTTGCTGCTTTGAGCCCGTTCCATAGCAGCGCTGCAGTGAGCTGTGGCTGCCAGTTGCACATTTTAAATAAGCTTCAAATCATTCTTTTAAAATGGATGGTTTTAGACTCATAGAATCACGAGTTGTCTCTGTTAAAGCAGTGATTGCGTTGCGTCTGTTCCTTTCACACTCAGTGTGCCTTCAATGCTGATCACCTGGGTGTTGAACTGGAGCCGTTTTGTTCTCTTTCAGCTAGTTGCAGAAGAAGGAGGGTTTGATGTCGTTTGCAAGGAGAGGAAATGGACCAAAATAGCCACAAGGATGGGATTTGCTCCTGGCAAGGCTGTGGGTTCGCACATCCGCGCGCATTACGAGCGAATTCTCTATCCTTACAACTTATTCCAGTCTGGAGCAAGCCTGCTGGTAAGTTGTGCTGTGTCTTAACTCAAATCCTACCCGTGTCAGAGCCAGTCTGGTAATTTTGTGTCAATGGAAGGCTGTGCCATAACCTAAATCTCATCCTGACCTGTTCAGCCTTTCCAAAAGGGTGCCCCTGGGAAAGGGCCTGCAGTTTGTCGTGCTGTTCCAAGTTCTCATTCGTAAGACAGCGCTCCGTGTTTTCAGTGGGACCTACCAGAAGTGGAAGCTTAAGGAGCTGCCATTTCGTGCTGCTGCTTTGCCTTCTGGTTGCTGAGGCAGTGGGAAACGTTTTTACTTCAACAGTTGTTGAAAGTGTAGTTTGTAGATGTCTGGGTTTTCCCTTTGCTGAGCAGTGCTCTTTCTTTGCTCAGGCGCTGCACTGAAATGAGGCAAATTTTGCTATTTGTTGCTGTCTTTCTGTGTTTCATCCTTACTTTGTTTAGGAAAAGCTGCTTGCCTTCTAGATACTTGCTTTCAAGGATTGTATGTCCTCAGTTGCAGAAGGAGTAGAAGCTGTAGTGGAGGTTCAGGTTTCACAGGAGGATGTAATTGGAGGACCCAGAACTTAGGAGAGTTGCTAATTCCAGCACCATTCCGCCTGCCTTGGTGTTGATCTCCTCTTCTGTTCACTCCTTTTCATCTCCTTGCCTCTGAAGCACCACTTTTCCCTCTGTTTCCTCCCCTTCTCTGTAAAGTTTCTCAAAGTCTGATTTCTTTTGTTGTCTGCAGAGAATCCATCCCTGTGCCACCGCAGCAGTTCTCTTGCAGTTCCCATCCTCTTTTCTCTGCTGCTGACAGAGTTCTGGTTGGAGCAGGCGCCCAGCGCTGGGATGTGGCTGCAGGCTGGCAGGGCTATTTGTGACAAAAAAGACTCCTCCTTTCCTTAGTGTTTGTTGTCCTCTCCTTCAGAAGCATCCAGTTCTGTCTCCTGCTACTGAGCGTCGAGCGCCTCACTTTGTGCCCGACGTTCAGGAATCCATCCGGGCGCAGAAGCAGCTTTCCTTCCTTCATGTCGTCCTCTGCTCTTTGGCTCTGGGTTCCCCCTGCTGCGCCCTCCCCTCCAACAACACACAAGAAATGTAACTGCTGCAGTTCCTGCAGGAGAAGCTCTGTCTGTTGAGCAGGATAGAGAGCAGTGTGGCTGCACAGCGCCTTGCTGCTTGCTGTGGGGCGCTGCCAGGGCTTCCTGTGTGCAGCTGGGAGCGTAAAGCAGCGCTGCTGGAGGAGTGTTGGGCTGCAGGGAGAGCTGTGCCAGGGCTGCAGCTCAGGGTCAGGAATGGTTTGGCATTTGGAAGTGCAGTTCCAGTTGCTGGGCAAGAAAAAGGGATTTTGAAACTTGTTCCAAACGGTGCAGTTAGAACTGTCACAAATCTTGTTTCTATTAACGCAGCACAGTAAGTAGGGAGGCCTGTTCTGCATTCTGTCACACGAGCCAGGACGTTGCTCAGCACAAAGCTCCCAATAGGAGCGGGGGCAGAAGTGAAGCAATCCTATTTCCAATTGTGTCTCTGCAGTGTCTGCAGAAGCCGGATCTCACCAGCGACACGAAGGACAAGGAGTACAAACCCCACGACATCCCGCAGAGGCAGTCGGTGCCGCCGTCCGAGAGCTGCCCTCCTGCTCGCCGAGCGAAGCGCCTGCGGGCCGAGGTGAGCGGCCTGAGCTGCTCTGTGTGCTGAGCCGGGGCTGAAGGGCTGCTGTGCTGCAGGGGTGCCTGCGAGTTTGGTGTCTGCCCAGCCATTGAAGCGCAGAATGGTTCGGGTTGGAAGGGAGCTGGCGGTGCTGCGGCCCCAGCCCTGTGCACAGCAGCTGCTCCCATCCCGTCCGGTGGTAAATGGTGGTTTATCGTGGTGAAACAGATGCAGATATTTACAGCTGTGTGAATTGTGTGGTACCTGGAAAAGGAAAACAAGGCAAACCAAAAGCAGGGCTGAGGCTGGGAGCTGGGAGGCGCTCTGTGGGTGGGCAGCCCTGAGTTGGAGGGGCAGCAAAGGTTTTCCCAAACACAAATGCAAAGCCAGAGTTTTCTGTTTAAGGGCGTTATTGACTCGTTCAGTTTCACTCTCTCCATTCCTTTTTTCGCTTCATCAGGCGACCAACATTAAAACTGAGTCTGATTCTCCAGAGGCGAGAACGCATAATCTGAGACGCAGGATGGGATGTGCGCCTCCAAAGTGTGAGAATGGTGAGCACAGGGAGCAGTGAGCAGGCTCCTCTGCCTCGCACACACCTGGTTTTCAGGCCAGGCTTTCATTCAGCAGTTGGAATGATCCAATGCTGGCTCATGTGGGCGCTGCTGGTGTTCAGATGTTGCCTCAGCATAACCAAAGCTGTGTGTGTTGCTGCTTTCCTGCCATCCTGAGGTGGGGCGGCAGAGCAGCCGATGGCTGCAGGCACACTGAGCACTGAGCACAGCCTGCAGCAGGGCTGAAGGAAGCGGAGAGCCCTGTGCAAAATGTAACATCCTGTGGCGATCTTAACAAGTAATAACAAGCAAAATAAGTGATGACCGGTGATGCTAAGTGTTCAATGTTTTATAATGGCTTTTTTTTTCTCACCTGTTGCGCCAGAAAAGGAAACGTACAGCACAGTGAAACTTACTGAGAAGAGAGAGCATGCTGGGGAGCAGGAGAAGGACAAATCCAAAGCCCGATCCAAAAAACCCACCAGTGCTGTGAGTATGCCCTGTGTTCCCTGCTGCCCCACGCAGCTCCAGGTGCTCCTGGCCTTCTCTGGGGGATGCAGTGATGTTTCCTGTCACTCGTGTCACAGTAAAACCTGTTGTGTTTTTTTATCATGTGGCTGAAACAAAGCAGTGTTTGTGCCTGACGGAGCAAAGATGCTTGCAAAGCTTTGGGCTGCTGCAAAGCTGAAAATAACAGGGTAGATAAGCTGCTCTACCTACAGGAGATGTAATTTGCTGGTCTGGAATCATCTGATTCCTGCTGAATTGTTTGAGGAAAAAGTCCATGGAAGAGCCTGCAGCTTCTGTGTGCCTCTGAATGTGGGAGGCAGGCTGTGTAAACTGACAAAGACATGACACTGAGTGCACTTGCTTGAGTTCCATTGCAGAGAGGCAGTAGAAATGAATACACCTTGCTGAGTGGCACAGATGACGCAGTGACCGAGCTGCTCTTTGGCCATCAGTTCCTTCAGCACTCACCTCCCTGCTCTGGCCGTTTTTTGTTACAGGTGGATTTGTATGTGTGTCTCTTATGTGGCAGTGGTAACGATGAGGACCGTCTCCTGCTGTGCGATGGCTGTGATGACAGTTACCACACCTTCTGCTTAATTCCACCCCTTCACGATGTTCCCAAAGGGGACTGGAGGTGCCCCCAGTGTTTGGCTCAGGTAATTCGACTGACGCTGTAGGAGGCTGGAAATTCTTTCTGTTCTGAATGTGGGCTTAGGAATTGAAAACACTGTTTGTTGTCACACGGCTGTGAAACAAGGTGAGGGAGGAGGAAAGGAAAATGAAGGCCAGGCGTGCTCCACACTGCACAGCTGTCATTTGATGCTCTGCACCTCAGGCTGCTGTGCATCAACACAGCTGAAATTGCAAAGAATGCTTTGGGTTTTATGGTTACCTTCCTTTTGGAGTTCAAATGGGGGTGTCACCATATGCTGCAGTATGGAAGCTTTTGCTTTTTTCTTAGCTGTATTATAGGAGGAGGAAATTACAGCACTGACACATGGATTCATCTGTGTTCTTGTACACATTTACCCATCAGTTCTGTGCTTGGTGGATTAGGGGCAGATGGGCAGGGTGCTCCTCAGTGCCCCTTCTGGCTGTTCCTCTGCTGCTGTGATGTGGGGCAGTGGTCCCGTTTGGGTCTGCTTTCCTGCCCCATCACACAGGGCAGTTGCAGCCCCCCCTGTAAGATCACAGTGTGGATTGTTTTGCAGTAACACATCGTGGAAATGATGATCTTTGTGATTGCAGGAGTGCAATAAGCCTCAAGAAGCGTTTGGCTTCGAGCAGGCAGCCCGGGACTACACACTGCGCACGTTTGGGGAGATGGCAGATGCCTTCAAGTCCGACTATTTTAACATGCCAGTCCATGTAAGCTCTGTTCTCATCCTGACGCCGTTACACAGTTTGAATTGTCTGTGCTTCTTTTAAATGTGGAACTGGGGGGGAAAGGGAGAGAGGAGGGGAATCCTGGTTTTGTATGGGAAGAACTGGCAGATTGGAGGTTGCTCTTCATGCTGGTGATTCCCGTGATTGGTGGCATCGTGGTTTTCTATTCTACTGGCTGCTGATTTTTTCACTTCTGGGAAAGCATCTGTGAGGAGGGGACTTTGTGCAGCTGCAGGCATCGCTGAGACCCCGGGGATGCAGCAGGTCCGGCTGCGGCGCGCTGTGAGGCGTGCTGTGCGCTGGGCTGTGCTCTGTGTGCTGCTGGGTGCGCCGAGCGCCTGACCTGCTTCTCTCTGTGGTGCCCAGATGGTCCCCACCGAGCTGGTGGAGAAGGAATTCTGGAGACTGGTCAGCACCATTGAGGAGGACGTCACTGTGGAGTATGGGGCTGACATCGCTTCCAAGGAGTTCGGCAGCGGGTTCCCAGTTAGAGATGGGAAATTCAAAGTGAGACCAGAAGAGGAGGTGGGTCCTTATCAGCTCGCTGTGCTCGTTTGTATCAGCTCTCCAGTCGCTCGCTTTGGTTCGAAGCAAAACAATGGAACTGGTTTGCAGAGCGTTTGCTTTGTGTATCTGGTGTAGAGCTTGAAGAGAATTACATCAGTTTTGCAGAAATGAAATGCCTGGTGATCACACAGTAAGAGCCATAGGTTTACCATAGAAGTTAATAAATAACTTTGAGATAAAAAAACACAAAACAATCTCATTTTAACAAAGCAGGTCAGATAAGGTTACTGAAAAGAATCAGGACAATGGAGGTTCTGTTCCGTGACTGATTGACCCATTCCTGGTGTTTTTCAGTCGGGAAAGATGCTTTTCTTCTTCCTGTTCTTGTTTTTTTCACTTCATGTTTGTTAAACTCTTGTTCCATTTTCAGGAATACCTTGACAGTGGCTGGAATTTAAACAACATGCCTGTGATGGAGCAGTCTGTTCTTGCCCACATCACCGCAGATATATGTGGGATGAAACTGCCCTGGCTGTATGTGGGAATGTGCTTCTCTTCCTTCTGTTGGCACATTGAGGACCACTGGAGCTACTCCATCAACTATCTGCACTGGTGAGTGAGGGGGATTGACTGGGTGGAGCAGCCCTGTCCCCTTCATTCACCCTTTTCTGACAGCACTTTCTCAGAGCTCAGCTGGGGACGCCGTGCTGCAGCCTTGGATGCGATGCACTGCTTGCTGTGCTTGAACATTGGTTGTGTTTTGGAAGGGGACATCCATCCCCAGCTTTTAAAGCAACCACGAGAGGTGCAGTGAATGCCCTCAGGTGTTTTATTATGCTCAGTGTGAAACTGGAAATCGTGGAGGCTTTTTAAAACCATTCAGCTTCAGCCGATGCCGCAGGGTCCCATGAGCTGCCGTCCCTCAGGCCTTTGTTTCTCCATCACCTCTCCTCTTTGTGTGCACACCCTGCTCTGTGTCCCCCATTGCTTCCACTGTGAGCACTGGGATCCCAGTGGCTCAGTTCTTTTTGTCTCCACATTTAAAACATGCTCTCTGAAATGCGGGCGGTGCAGAGCGCAGGGCTGGAGGAGGGACCTGCATGGACTGTGAGGGTTGAGGAGAGCACGTAACCCTTATGTTTCCTCCTGGTGAAATCCCTCCTTTTGACGTGGGGCCCTTAAGCAGGATGTCCTACAGGTTTGTTGATAGTTGCCTGTTTAAATAACCTTGCAGGGGAGAACCAAAGACGTGGTATGGAGCCCCGGGGTATGCAGCAGAACAGCTGGAGGACGTGATGAAGAAGCTTGCTCCAGAGCTGTTTGAGTCTCAGCCAGACCTCTTGCACCAACTTGTCACCATAATGAACCCAAATACTTTGATGGCCCACGGAGTGCCTGTATGTTGGACTCTGCTGCTCCCCCTCACTCAGCCCTCTTTCATCTGCACTGAATTCCACTTCATGCTTGATAATTGAAGCAGCCTGTATTGCAGAGATGCTGGGGTTGTTTCCATGCATGTTGTGGCTTCCTTGTGTGGTGCAGTGTGTCCATGTGAACGGGTGGGCAGCGGGATCGTTGTTTTGGGAACTGCTGGGCAAATCTCTGGAACTCCACCTTAATGTAATTTCTGCATCTTGGATGGAAACGGTGGCCAGAGCTCCTGCTGTGCCTGTTTAATCAGACCCTTGTTTTTGCCATAGAGTTTCTGTCAGGGGGCCAAAACCTGTTAGTTCTGTTCAGCTTTGACCTGATGGTATCTGTTTTCTCCTAGGTTTATCGGACCAATCAGTGTGCTGGAGAGTTTGTGATCACCTTTCCAAGAGCTTATCACAGCGGCTTCAATCAGGGCTTTAATTTTGCTGAAGCTGTGAACTTCTGCACCGTGGATTGGGTGCGTTCCAAAACCAACTTCTTTTGAAGTGTGTGGTTCCAGACCTGTCTCTAGCTGCCATACAAGCAGCGTTTTACTGCTGATGTGCAAAGCTGGTCCCCAGCTCAGGAGGAAGTTGTTCCAGCGTTGCTGGAAGCTGAACGCAGAGAGCTGTGGCTGTGGAGTCCTGGTGCCTCTTGTTCTGTGCTCAGAGTTGGGGGTGCTGTTGGTAGGAGGGTTTGTCTCAGCCTTTCCCCTGCTCGTTTTGGGTTCGTAGCAGAAAGCATCAGGGCTGCAGTGTGCTTTGCACGAAGAGCTCCGCGTTCATGCCGCGATTTCTGTCCCTGCAGTTGCCACTGGGCCGCCAGTGCATCGAGCATTACCGCCTGCTGAGCCGCTACTGCGTGTTCTCTCACGATGAGATGATCTGTAAGATGGCCTCCAAGGCCGACGTCCTGGATGTGGTGGTGGCATCTACTGTTCAGAAGGACATGGCCATCATGATCGACGACGAGAAGATGCTGCGCGACAAGGTTCAGAAACTGGTGAGCTGTGGGAAGGCTGCGTGAGCTGAGGCTGCGCTGAGGGGCTGGCAGTCCTGCCTCCGCCTGCCCTCTCGACACGTTTCTGTCTGCCTGATTTCAATGTCTTGTCTCTGAATGTTGTCCAGCTGATGCGTTCAGCTTCCGAAGGAAGGCACAGCTGTTTGTTAACCCTTCTGCAGGGGGTGACGGACTGCGAGAGGGTGGCGTTCGAGCTGTTCCCCGACGACGAGCGGCAGTGCTATAAGTGCAAAACCACTTGTTTCATGTCTGCCGTTTACTGCCCGTGTAAACCAGGGCTGCTGGTGTGCTTGTACCATGTGGAGGATCTTTGTTCCTGCCCTGCCTACCAATACAAACTGGGGTAAGCAGATAAGCTGTGCTCTGGAGATCCGTGCGGGGCTGTGCTGTGTCAGTGATGCTCTCTGTGTTCTGTCTCTGGAGGTCCTTTGTAAACAGTGCTCTCAAAACAAAGTTCCTGTCATGTGCTCGTGCACAAAGATGCTTTCTGTTCAGCGTTCAGCTCTTGTTGTATGATGGCAAGCATTACTGAGCAAATTAATTTGCTTTTTGATTTATGGTAACAAGGTCATCATCGCCTGCGCTACTTCCAGTCCTTGTGCAGTAACCTCTGGTGTGCCTTTGTTAGCTCTCCTTCCTGCTGTCTTTTTTTGGTCACATCTCAGCCCTACACAAACGTACCTTTGTGCTTTCTGGAGCTGCTGTGTGACCGATGTGGGTGAGGTGCAGCACGCAGTGGTTGCAGCTCTGAGCTGTGAGATTGCTGCTGTTGTATGGGCTGTGTGCTCTGCTCCCTCAGTCTCTGCTGAAGTTTGACCCCTGTGCTGCTGCAGGTACCGCTACACGCTGGAGGAGCTGTACCCAATGATGAACGCTCTGAAGATGCGTGCAGAGTCCTACAATGAATGGGCTTCCAATGTGAACGAAGCCCTGGAAGCAAAGATCAGCAATAAGAGAAGTAAGTGCCTTCCCTGTGACTGTTAAAATACTGATTTGATTTTGGAACCTTGGCAACTTTGTGATACGTGACAGTCGAAAGAGATGGATTGGATTTCATGGTCCAAAGTAAACGTTCCAGATCTTGTTTCTCTGGAAGTTATGTGAGGTTAGAAGTCGCTTTTCTCTTTCATACAAACATAACTGCAGTTGAAATATATTTATTGTGTTACACTGTTCCACCTTAACGTTTGAAGTCCATCCCTAAGGGACGCTTGTGCTGACGTGGTGTCTTCCCCAAAAGGCCTCATCAGTTTTAAGGCTCTGATAGAAGAATCAGAAGTGAAGAAGTTCCCGGACAACGACCTGCTGCGGCACCTCCGCTTGGTCACACAGGATGCAGACAAATGTGCCTCAGTAGCACAGCAGCTCCTTAATGGCAAAAGACAAACCAGGTAAACGCCGTTATGTTTGCAGCAGAACCCGAGCCACGTGTGTGGTGAGCGATGGGCGGTGGTGAAAGAGTGACATGTGAAAAATCTTTTTATCTTTGTGGGGAGACTCAGCTTTCCTTCATGAGAGCCGTGCAGGGCTCCCAGTCTGCTCCACTCTGCTGTCGTTCCCTGGAGGCAGGAGGTGGTGGTGATGCTTTTAGGGGGAGCAGCTCCCTCTGAGCTGCACGGCACAGGGACTGGGAGCTGCTGGGGCTGCCAGTGCCACTGCATTCATTCCTGCTCGTGGAAAACTGAAGCGTGTTACCCCGGGTTGGTGATGCTGTGTGAGAGCTCTGAGCAGGGCTCGCTCTTCCTTTGGCAGCGCTTGTGGTGCATCTTCAGGTTATTTGTTGGTGGAACTGGAAGATGGGGCATTGTTTGGGTGTTCCATTCCTGGGCATCTGGCTGCCTGCTCCTGCCAGCACGTTCTGTGCAGAAATTGAGTTAAAGGGGATCAGAGCTGCGTTCCCATTGCAGTTGTGTGTCCTGCAGGGGTGTTGTTTTCCTCGTTAATTTAAACAACGCATTGTAGGGTCAGCTGGAGCCAGCATTGTAAGAGATTTCTTTTCCCTCCTGCTCATACTGGCTTGGCACCAGAGAGCTTTTTAATACTAGCTAATTGGGTGGCACTGAGCAGCCTCTCATTTGATGCAGCGCGTTTAGGTAAAAATGAAAATGATGATTTCAGCACAGAGAGGATTTTTGAGAAGTGCCTGCATGACCTGTGCGTACAGAACCCATTCAGAGGTGGGATTTGCTCTCCCTCGACGTGGGCACGGGGAGAGCTTCCTACAATGGCTATTGCAACAGAGCTGCATGGTTTACCCACAATTGCTTTGTGCTCTGGAAAGAAGCCTGAGTTGGTTCTGTAACAGCTGGTGCTCTGCCCAAGCTGAGGAGCCGTTCCAGAGCATCGCTTCATGTGAAGGAGTGTTTTCAACAATAGTTCATTCTGCTCTCATAACTCGAGTTTCCCCTCATGTGGGCCCTGGGTTGGATGCCTTCGGGTGCTGCACTGCGTGAGAGCGACGAGAAATCAGAAGCAGATTTTGGAGTGGGGCAGATCAGGATTTAGCGGCATCTGAGGAGGTTTAACTGCGTGTGGTTGCAGGTACCGCTCCGGAGGAGGGAAATGCCCCAACCAGCTGACGGTGAATGAGCTGCGGCTGTTTGTCAGGCAGCTCTACGCCCTCCCCTGCCTGCTCAGCCAGACGCCGCTGCTGAAGGTAAGGTGGCTGTGGGGGATGCAGCTCTGTGTCGCCCCGCATCGGCCCTGCGTTCACCCCTGGCGCTGTGTGTGCTGAGGATGAAAGCTGGCAGGGCGATGGCCTTGGAGGCTCTGTCAGGTCTGGCATTTGGGATGCAGATATTGTAGAATTCTGTGTGCTTTCTTTTTGTTGTTGATAGCATTGCTGCTCTGAAGTTATCTCGTTATTTAAAAAGCAGGAGTCCAGGAATGGCAGACATCCAAACAGGGCTGTGCGTCTGGTGTTCCTGAGCAGGGCGATAGCAGGCACACACAGCTGCAGCATTCCTCTTGTTCTCTGCAGCCCCAAGGTGGGAAGTCGGAGTCACAGCTGAGCAGTGGAAGCTGCAGCTCCAGCACTGCTCAGTGGGCTCAGTGAAAGGACCTCAGCATAAAAGAGTTCACAGATCCAAACAGGGCAAAAGTGTGATTGCTTTTAGAAAGAGAAAGGAGGAGAATGAAGGCAATTCCAGCTTAGGATTCATACCAGTGCCCGAGTTCTCACGATTGATTCATGCTTTGAGCTATTTCTAGAAAGGCTTTGTTTCCATCATGGAATTACATGGATGTTCTTCATAAACATCCCAGAACAAAGCCAGGAGATGGCACCAGTGGAGCACTGGATTTCCCTTTGGAGCCTTTTGCTCCTCAGTGTGACACCCATCTGATGGCAGAGGTGTCGCTGTGGGGAAGGTGCTCAATCTGTGCTGTGTGCTGAGGGTCCTCCAAGCACCACAATCATCTGCTGTGCACACTGTGCATGGTGACCTGGTGGCTGCCAGCAGGATTAAACTGAATGTTTAAGGCTGTGCTTCGATGTGTAGGAGATGTGGCAGTCTGGTTTGCTCTGTTTCATGGGTGCATTTGTGCCTTACAGGACCTTCTTGATCGCGTGGAAGCTTTTCAACAGCAAAGCCAAAAACTGCTCTCAGAAGAAATGCCGAGTGCTGCGGAGCTGCAGGAGCTCCTGGACGTCAGCTTTGACTTCGATGTGGATTTACCCCAGCTTGCTGAGCTGCGGGTCAGGCTGGAGCAGGCCCGCTGGCTGGAGGACGTGCAGATGGCTTCGTCAGAGCAGAACTCTCTCACTCTGGATGACATGAGGCGCCTCATTGACTCCGGTGTCGGCCTGGCTCCCTACCCAGCAGTTGAGAAGGCCATGGCAAAGCTGCAGGAGCTGCTGACTGTGTCCGAGCACTGGGATGACAAAGCCAGAAACCTGATAAAGGCCAGGTAGAAGCGGGACCTTTATTTGCTGTTTGAGTTGAAAATGGTTGGCTTTGTTTCCAGAGGGGCTCCCTGTTGTGTCTGTGCTGTTGTGGAGGGGACGGAGATGGGGCTGAGCGACAGCATTCCCTGCTGTGCAGCCCTTTGTCCGTCAGGTGGGAGATGGGTGCCCAGGTGGGGCTGAGGCAGAGCTGCATCACCGACTGACAGATGTTATTCTGTGGACTGGGCTGCATTCCCCTCCCAATGCACGGTGGGGTGCATTACTACTTTTAAAGTAGTGCCATCAGAACTGGGTCAGAGTTTGGTTTCAGCCTCCAAAGTAGAGATGAAGTTGAGTTTGTACCTTTTTAAACAATCAGAATCAAACTGTGAAATGCTGAGAAGTCGTAGAACCATTAAGGTTGGAAAAGACCCCTCAGCTCGTGCAGTCCAACCTTCATCCCAGCACTGCTGTACCAATAAACCATGGCCCTAAATCTCCCAGGCTTTCCTGGGAGCAGTGCTCATCTGGAGCCATTATGACAAGAAAGACAAAAGGGAAGTCAGTCAGTCACAGCAAAAGCCTCAGATGAGCTCAAGGTGGGTAACCAGTGGTCCTAGCACAATTTCAAAGCACAGCTTGAGTATGAATCAGATGTATTAACTTACACAGCTTGCTTTTCTTTGCAACTGCTGATCGTTAACCTGGCCAGAAAGCAGGAGGAAACGACGAGCCATCTGGAGCAATGGCTGCATTTGACATTATTTGATATCCATGGGAACAATGCATATCCCACCAGTTACATCTAGGATCACAGAACTGTCCTTATCTGCTTTCTGAAAGCAGGTTTCTCATGTAGAATCTTGAAGCTGATTCTGCTGTGGGGTTTGGTGCATTGGAGCACCAAAGGTCTGCCCTCAGGAGCTGGCGAATGTTGGATTTCCCTGCAGCCCAAAGGTGTAAACGTTTTTGGAACAGCCAGCAGATCGCTTCCTGTTGTTAGCATTGCCAGCAGGAGTCTTCAGCACACAGACAAACCTTTCTGGGGACTCTCCCTGCATTATTTGAGCCCCACGTGCTCAGTGCACATCTCTGTGCTCAGCACGGCTGCTCTGGGAGCCCCAGGTGCCGTGGCCGTTTCACATTCTGAGCTGTTTCTCCTGGCCAGGCCACGGCAGTCGCTCAGCAGCCTCGCAGTGGCAGTGAAGGAGATAGAGGAGATCCCTGCCTACCTCCCCAGCGGCGCGGCGCTGAAGGACGCGGTTCAGAAGGCGCAGGACTGGCTGCAGGAGGTGGAAGCTTTGCAGGTGTGTCAGCGGAGCTCTGAGCTTCTCCATGGGCAGAAGGAAGTGCTGTCAGGTCGCTGCTGTGTGCGTGGGGCCGTCAGCAGTGCCTGCCTGCAGCATGGTGTGCTGTGCTCCGATGGCACTGCTGTGGGTAAACGAGGGCTGTCCCCCTGCCCTGGGCTGGCTGTGAGCCCTGACTGGGCGTGCTGATGTTTTCAGGTCAATCCAACCTGAATTGGGATTTTAATAGGGACTTATTTTGAAGTTTTATTTAAAAAAACAAACACAAAACAACGAACTTTCATAGGCCTTAAGTCCTTCGAAAGGCCAAAGTGCATTCCAGGTTTGCTAACTTATGTTTGAAGGCTGTCATGAGAGGGCTTAACCAAACTGCCTTGGGTTGTGGAATTCTGGCTGCTGGGGATGGAAACTCGTCTGTGTGTGCCAGGGATTCTGGCTGCAGTTGCATGCAGGTGTCAGCAGGCGGCTGTGGGGCCGTGCCCAGCAAAGCCGCGGTGCCCAAGCTGTAATTGTGATGCTGGAGGTTCTGCACAGCAGATCTCAGGCACCCCATCAGCTCCTGTTGTGGCTGTGAGCTCTGCCCGTTCTGCTCCTCGTGCGCTGCCTGCAGTGTGGTGCACAGAGCTCCTCAGCCCATGGAGCGTCCCCCAATTTTAATCCCGCAGGTTGGAGGACGTGTGCCTGTCCTGGACACGCTGGTGGAGCTGGTGACCAGGGGCCGCTCGATCCCGGTGCATCTGGACTACCTGCCACGGCTCGAGTCCTTGGTGGCGGAGGTGCAGGCGTGGAAGGAGTGTGCAGCCAACACGTTCCTGTGTGAGAACTCCCCGTATTCCCTTCTGGAGGTAAGAGAGCTGCACAGCACCGCTGCAAAGTGTGTCCGGGTTGGGGATTAACTCATCAAACAGCAGATGTGACCTTATAGGATTGTATGCTGATCTTACAGTGATCGCGCTGCACTGTGCTTCTAATTCTAAACTTCAAACACAGGGGGTTGGGCCCTCAGTTTTCCACCTTCCAGCTGCCCTCGATTCCCAGCCAACCTTGCCCTGGAGCCCGGATCTGCGGTGTAAAAACAGCAGGGATTCCCGATCCAAATGGTTGCACGTGGCTGTGTGAGAGCAGCGTGGCTGCAGTCAGGACATCGCAGCCATGCCGCCCCTCTGCCCACCAGGTGCTGTGTCCCCGCTGCGACATTGGGACGCTGAGTCTGAAGAGAAAGCAGAAGAAGCTGAAGGAGCCGATGCCGAGCACGAAGAAGAAGAGCACCAAGCTGGAGAGCCTGAGTGACTTAGAGAGAGCTCTGTGTGAGAGCAAAGACACCGCGTCGGCGGTAAGCACTGCGGCTTCTCTTGACCTGGAGTTTCTTCCAAGTTCTTGCAATCTGTTTGCATTGGTTGTCGTTAATTTTGCAAGGGAGGGGCTTTGTGTCTCTGGTCCTGGCGGAAAACAGAACTGTGAAATCTCATCGCTGCATGCCCCGATTGCTGCCCCTCCAACGCCGACAGCTCTGAGGGGAGGCGGGCAGGGATGGAGCTGAGCAGACAGGAGACGCTCCTAGGCGCGTGGGGCTCCTCGTGGTGCAGCTCTGACATCTCACCCCTTCTTCCCAACCCCGCTTTCAGATGGCGACGCTCGGGGAGGCGCGGCTCAAAGAGATGGAGGCGCTGCGCTCCCTGCGGGCAGCCAACGAGGGGAAGGTGCTGCTGTGCGGCGAGGAGGACGCGGAGCTGAAGGTCTGCGTGTGCCAGAAGGAGCCGGCAGCTCCCATGATCCAGTGTGAGCTCTGCAGGGGGTTCTTCCACACCGGCTGCGTTTCTGCACCCCACGCCTCGCAGGCTCCACGCGTGTGGCTCTGCCCGCTCTGCCGCCGCTCGGAAAAGCCGCCCTTGGAGAAGATCCTTCCTCTGCTGGCCTCCCTGCAGCGCATCCGCGTGCGGCTCCCCGAGGGGGATGCCCTGCGGTACATGATAGAGAGAACTGTGAACTGGCAGCACAGAGCACAACAAATGCTGTATTCAGGGAATCTAAAACTTCTACAGGACAAAGTTGGCTCAGGATTGCTGTACAGCCGGTGGCAGAGCGCGGCGGGGCAGCTGCCGGAGACAAACAAGGTGAGGGATGTGGTTGGGAGCAGCCTTGAATGCCTCTCTGCTTTTTGGTGCTCTGTATCTCCTCACAAATGCTGGCGAGACAGACTGCTGATGTTTTCCTTTCCAGATTTAAGGAATTAGGGTTGTTAGCCACAGTAAGTGTCCTCCAGCGACAGCTCCTGTTCTGTCCTGCTGGAATCCCGAGGACAACGGCTCCTGAAGGAGCTTTTCTTCCTTCTGCTTCTCCCTGCTTCTGGGCATTGATGAGGTGCCACTAATGGCAGTTGCTGAGCTATTGTTTCTAAGAGCTCTCAGTATTTGATTGGTCTTTGTGTTCTTATCTTACAAGTATTTGAATCTTGTATAATTACTTGTATATTTTGTGTACTTGTATACTTAGAAATATTGAATCTTACAGTTGGGAACGGAGACACAAACCTTCCTGAGCTCTGAGCTCTGTTCAGATCAGGTGGTTTTCAGCAGAGGGTCTTCATCCCTCCATCCCTCTGTGTCACTTACACTAAAACTCCCAGGCTGGACCTTGGCTGCAGCTGCCTTGGGTTGAGCTGCAGTGTTTGAAGTGGGATCCTGGGACAGTTTGGGACTTGCTCTGGTGAAGAGGTCTGTCAGCAAAAAGGGCAGGGCAGCATGAAATGTGTCACAGTCCTGGTGTTCCTGAGATAATAAACGCAGGGGGACAAAGCCTGAACCAAAAGGTCTGTGCAGCAGAAAGGACACAAACCAGTTGAAATGACACGCAGTGTTGCTTTCAGGCTCTGCCTGAGCAGCATGGCTTCTGCTTGTCCCACTGCCCGGGGCTGGGGCTGCTCTGTGCTGCCTGTGCAGCCGTGCTGGGGCTGCACTTCTGGAGCAGCAGCAGTGGGGGGGCCTGGGCAGGAGCTCACTGCGACCGTGGGGTTCTGTCCCTCCTTGTGTTCAGCTGTGAGCCAGAACCTCGCTCTGCATGGACTCTGAGTTTTCTTTTTTGGCCGATGTTCTTGGTGCTGCCCTCCTGTCCTGTGCCTCCCACAGTACTGCAGCCCTGGGAAGACAACGGGGTGTGAGAAACTAACCTGAAAACCAGCTGTGAGCAGGGAAGGTGAAGGGGGTTTATAAAGGCACCCAGATGCTCAGAGTGAAGGTTGGGTGCCCCTGTGAGAGGTGTCAGGAGAGGCTCAGGAAGGAGCTGAGCCGGTCGGGATGTTGAGCCTCCAAGGGCTGTGGAGGTGTCACCATGGCCGTGCTGAGCAGGGACAGCATGCAGTCACAACCAGAACCAGCAGCTCCAGCCCTAATGCTGCCCGTGCTCCAGGTTCAGGATGAGGGGTTTTAGGGATCCTGTGCAGGAAGGCAAGTCCCAAGCAGCTGTGAAAGAAACGAGTTCTGATTTTTCATTTTGCAGCTATTTGATGCCTCAGACCGAAATGCGTAACGAAAATCCTGTGCGCTGTGTTCTGCTTTGTTTTCTAGGTGTCTCAAACAATCGGAGCTATGTCATTCTCCATGCCTCATGACTGGGATAACAGAACCATATATTTACATTCTCCATTTTCTACAGGACAGCAATGCATCCCACTTCATGGTTCGTAATCTTCACTTTGATAGTTTTCTTTCCTTTTCTTTTCTTTTTCTCATGTGTTTGATGGAGGAGAGCTCCACGTCCAGCCTTCGTTTCATGCTTCTGAGTAGGAGCGCTCTGTAATTCAGTGCCAGTGAAACGGGCCGTGGCTGTGAGCTGCCCTCTGTGCGTGCTGTGGGGTGGGGGTGGTGCCCATAGGCAGGTTTCAGGTGCAAGGCTCATCCTCAGCTCTTCCTCCTCTCCTCTCTTGGCTTCACTTCTGAATTCCGCTCTGTTCATCTCATCCACTCGTGCTGCAGTGAGACCACGACACTGATTTGTGTCTTCAGAGGAAGGAGAACGATGGCAGTGCTTTGCCATAGGGCTGGCACAAACCGCAGGCAGGGGAGGATGAAGTCACAGTGCTGCTCAGTAACTGCTGTGGAAACTTGTAACTCTCATTTTAACTCTGCTGTTAAAAACGAGCGGCGAAGAGGGAACAGATGAGAGTAAAATTGTCCAGTTGCAGATTTAAAGTCTTGCACGGGTTGTGTTCTCATCGGTGCTGACACAGAGGGATTCCTTTTCTTCTCTCCTTGCTGGCAGTCGTTAGCACCGAGCTGGACGAGCTGATGATGGAAGCGCAGCTGCTGCAGGTTTCTCTGCCTGAAATACAGGAGCTGTACCAGATCCTATTCACAAAGCAAAGCCCCGCTCTGCAGGCTGAGCAGAAAGCATCGGGAGGGCCGAGCAATGAAAAGGTGAATGTCTGAGCGCGGGGCAGTGTGGGCATCATGCTGGGTGTGTGAGCACGGAAGGTGCTTCCTGTGCCCAAAAGCAGTGGAGAATTGGTAACGTGTCCAATCCATCGGATGTCATTTGGGGTCTGATGCATTTCTGCAGTTTGAATCTGGATTTTGCGATCCGCCCTCTCCATGATAAATACATCTGTCCCTGTGCTGAGGCCCTGCTGGCTGCCCCTGGGGCACTGCGTGGACAGATGAGAATCTTCTTTCTATAAACTCTCACTGAAGTGTGACCCCGTCCTTCGCTCCCCTGCGCAGCACTGACAAACGCTGCTTGTACTGGAGACTCCTCCTAAGCACGGGGTGTAGTGAATGGAGCTGTGCCCATCAGCTGTATCCTCACCGTTTGTCAAATCCCTTTCTGACAGAACGAGTGCTGCCGGGGCAAAAAGGATGGAATGAGTTACATGGAGAGAAAAATGAAGCGCCGTTTCGAGAGAGAGAGCTTCTGCGAGGAGAAGAGAGCAAGGGTAAGAAAAATGAGAACGCCCAAAAAGAAGAAACTGAAACTGAGTCACACAAAGGATCTGAGCAGCAGCAGCAGGATGGAGAGGGAGAGGGAGCGGCTCCTGGAGGTGCAGCGCAGCAGCGAAAGCCATTTGGTTCCCTCCGACACGTCGTTCTCTGAGCAGGAGGACTCTGAGGATGAAGATGCCATCTGCCCTGCAGAGACGTGTCTGCAGCCCGAGGGAGAGGAGGTGAGTGGAGCTGATGCCACTGAGCGCCGGGAGCTGCTGGTCTGCAGAAATGCTGTTTGCAAAGAGCGGGAGGCAGCGTGAGGGGTGCGAAGGTGTCACAAATCACACCTCTGAATTCCCCAGGAGCAGCGGGGAAGGGGAGCGGGGCTGAGCATCGCAGCAGTGCTGTGGGGCTGGGAAGGGGCGGGAGGCTGAGTGGGATGTGTTCACTTCCACTCCTGAAATATGGGCACAGAGCCCTGGAGCTCCGCTGCGCCCATGTGTGCTGAAAGATGGGGAAGGATGGCATTGCCCCCAGTGTGAGAGGCTGCATTCCCATCCATATCGCTGCCCTGGGTGGCAGAGCTGCAATGGGAGGGGAGGGTGGCTCTCCTTCGCAGGAGCCGGGCTGCAGTGGTTTGGCTCCTGGCATGCAGCAGTGCTGTGCCCTCGTGGGGTAAATGGGGTTGAAAAGTAACTCCTGAGTGCCGTGCCTTTGTCCGCTGCCTCTGACCCGCAGCATCCCTTCCTCCCCAGGTGGACTGGGTCCAGTGCGATGGCAGCTGCAACCAGTGGTTCCACCAGGTGTGCGTGGGCATCTCCCCCGAAATGGCCGAGAAGGAGGATTACATCTGTGCCAGCTGCGCCGGGAGGGGCTCCCCGTACCGCAAGTGAAAGTGCCCACAGAGCCTTCGGGACTCGAGCAGGGAGAGCTGCGGAGTTTTCCATTGGGGCTGCAGGGGCTGTTTGGAGAACCAGGCTGCAATTGGTGCTACTTCTATCCTCACGGGATCATTTTCCAGAACTCGAAACGATTTTTGACACTTTTTGTATTCTCCCTTTTGATCTTTGTGGTTGTGGAGGTTTGCAAAGCTGGCTGTCGGAGCGGGGGGGTCTCGGCCGACTCGAAGGCACTGCTGGGGCCGTGGGGCCGTGGGGCCGTGCTCCTGTCCCTGCACAGCATCACCGTACCTCTGGGATTTGCAGCGCTTTGAATCCTGCGTGGAGCACGGAGCCCCACAGCGCGGGCTGTTCCAGGCAGTCCTCGTTGGAGGAGATCCCTGTTTACTCTGTTATCAACTCTTTGGAGACTTTTAGGTTTTGGGTTTTTTTTTTTGTTGTTTTATTTTGTTTTGTTTTGTTTTTTTTCTGTTTTTTCCCACTTTGTTTTTGGTAGATTTAGGTTTATTTATCTGAGCAATAACTTCTATGTCTGGTTTCAGCGACTGGAATGGCAGCTGGGGACGGCGTGTTGCTTTTAGCATTGGTTGATGTACAGAAAGCAGGTGGTAGATCCTAGTGTGACTGAGGGGCCGTGATGTAGAAGACAAAAAAAAAAAAAAGAAAAAACAAACAAAAAAAAGCTCTGTAAAGTAATTGCCACAGCTGTATTTTGGCTTTCTCCTTTTTTGGGTAGCTTGTATCAAACGTTGCAGTTTATATTGTGGAATAAACCCCTGGTTATGTTATAAAATTACATGTTGGTGTTTTTAGAGAACTTCCCACGCGGTTCGTTTCCCTCTGGCTGCTGCCGAGGCTTCGTGGTGCGGCTGAGCCCAAAACAAAGGAAAAAAATCCGTTCATCCGCAAAGCGCCCCCAAAATCGGAGCGGCGCGGTCCGGGGGGGGGGGGGGGAGTGGCCACGCGCACAAACTCCGCCCCGCCGCTCCGGGATTTGGCGCGGCTGCGGGGCTTCGCCGAACCACGCGAACGACGCTGCGTAGGAACAAAAGTTCGTGAATTAAAGCCCAAAGCGGCGACGTTCCGGTGCCACGGAGCGCCGCGAGGAACGGCACGAGGCGCCGGAAGGAAACGCCGCCGTACCGCGATACGAGGAGCGGCGCACAGACGCGCGTTTCCCTGCACGGAAGCAGAGCCACGAGCCGCGGCCTCTCGTCGCCTCCGCGCCGGAAGCGCCGTCGCGCGGTCTGATGGCGGCGGGAGGCGGAGCGGCGCTGCGCTGCGCTGCTGCCCACGGCCCCGCCCATCGCGCGCACGGGGCGGCCCCGCCGCCGTTCGTCCTCCCCGCCGCAGGGGGCGCTGCGCGCGGTGACGTCCCGACGCGGCGCGCGTGCGTGCGTGCGTTTGGCGCGCGGCGGCCCCGTATCCCGCGCGCGGCGGCGGCGGAGCGGAGCTCGAGGGGGCGATGGCGGGAGCGGCGGCGGCGGGAGGGCCGGGGGGCGGCGGGCCGGGGCCGGTGGCGCAGGGCCTGAAGGAGGCGCTGGTGGAGACGCTGACGGGAATCCTGTGCCCGGTGCAGGCGGTGCGCGCCGCCGCCGAGGAGCAGGTGAAGGTGCTGGAGGTGACGGAGGGTGAGTGAGCGCCGGGCCGGGAGGGGGGCCGAGCTGCGGGCCGCCGGGGAACGCGGGGAGCGTCGGGGCCGGGCCGCGCGGCCGGGAGGGCGGCGGGCAGCCGGCAGGGCCGCGGGGGTGGAGCCGCCGCACCGGAGCCCTCGGGGCCTCAGCGGGAGTCTGCACGTGGGGCAGCGCTGTGTTGTGTTGTGCTGTGCTGTGTTGTGCTGTGCTGTGTTGTGCTGCCCTGTACTGCATTGTGCTGTGCTGTGCTGTACGGAGTGCTGTCGGCACCGCGGGGTCTGCACGGCCTCCTCAGCCCTGAAGGTTCCGTGCTGGTTCCGTGCTGGTTCGTGCAGCCGCAGTGCTGTGCATGGAGCTGCACTCCGGTCCTGCAGGCACTCCCGGCGCTTCTCCGCTCCTCTCGGAGGATTTTGCCACTCTGAAGGGTTCTTTGTGGTGCCCGATGGTCTCTGTGCTCCTGAACTTGAGCTCAGAGGAGCCTTGTGGTAAAGACAAGGAAGATGTGAAGCTGGGTCTGCCCAGGGTTTGTGCGGTGATTGCTCCCAATGGACGCGAGGCGATGAGGGGAAGGCAGGCGGTGTGGCAGGAAGGTTCCCTGCTGTGATCTGTGTGCGATGCTCCCGTTGAGCCTTTTGTGGTGCAGCACACGGAGATGAGTTTGTTGCCACCACGGCTGTTGGGCAGGTAATGGTGCTGGTGCAGCTGTGCAGGTCTGGCAGTGCTGTAGGATGTGCAGGAACGCAGCAGGACTGTGCTTTGTGGGTAAAGGAGATCCAGAGGACGAGGAATGGAGTCAGAATAAAGATAAACAGTTGGGAGGAATCAGAGAACATCACTGAGTCCAAACCCTGTCATCTACACATTCGCCTTATCGCTGCATTACAGATATCCTGGGGTCTCCCAGTGCTTTGCTGCTGAGCTCCCCAGCACATCGCAGCTCTGCTGTGGGTGCTTTAACACCTTCACCTGGGGAAAGCTCCCCAGGCTGCTCCCATGGAGCTGCACGTGGCACCAAACCGGAGGGGATGGGAGAGATTCAGGCTGTGTGGGTCGGGGCTGCTGACCTTGGTGAGGACTGCCAGGCTGGGATCCCTTCATCTGCATTGCTTTGTGCTGTTGGGAGTCAAGGAGCACGGGAGGAGCGAGCTGTATCCTCTTTGCAGATGCCAAGAGGAGGAGCAAGAGCAGCATTGTTTGCCAGCTCCGTGTTGTTGTGGGAGAGAGAAACGTAGATCAGATCACGTGAGTCAGGAGTGCTTTAAAGTGCTGTAAAGAAACCAGAAATACGGCTGTCATTAAGCATGTTTTAAAGATACAACACTGACAGCAAAAACAAGGGCAGTGCAGCCATTAGATTCATGGAGTTGCAGAACGGTTTGAGTTCTAACCCTGACCCTTGAAGGCCATCTGGTCCCACTCCCTGCCGTGCACAGGGACACCCCCAGCCCCAGCAGTGCTCACAGCCCTGCCCTGGCCCAGGGAGGAACAGTTCCAGCTGCAGCTAAGGGGAGTTTAAACCGAGTGCATCTCAGAGTGTACTTGTTGGTAACCTGAGTTGCAGCGTTTTTACCCGTGAGAGAAAGAAGTGAGATGCTGAGACAACAAACAAAGTTTGTGCAGGGAGCACAGGGGAGAATGAATGCTCAGTGATTCATTTGAGAAGCTCTGCACTGGAATTGTCTTCTCCTTCCCACAGATGAGTCACGCCGTTGGTATTGTGGCTTCCTCCAAAAATCTTGGTGAGTTTCTCTGTGTGGGAATGAAAGTTCTGACACAAACATTTATTTTGTGTTGCAGAGTTTGGTGTCCATTTGGCAGAGCTGACTGTGGACCCGCAGGGAGCGCTGGCCATCCGGCAGGTGAGCTCACAGCCAGGGCAGCGCTGCAGTTTGTGGGGCGTCCTGCTGTGTCCTGGGGGAGCCAGAGGTGGTTTGCCTTTGTCCCTGCATTTTCCCTTGGGTATCTGTGGGTTTGTCACTCGTTCCTTCAGCATATCCAGGTGTGCTGACCTTTCCTTTCCTGGAAGCAGCGCTTTTGGGGCCGCTCAGCCTGCTGCTGGGCTGCGTGGTGCTGGCTGTGTGCAGTGGGCACCAGCAGCAGAAATCCTCTTCTGTCTGCCACAGCTTTTCCTGCTGGTGTTTTCCTCCTCGAAAAGGAGGTTTAGGTTCTGTGTTTCTGTGGTTGCAATGTGGCCCATACCTTTGCTGTTGTAGAGGTGAGAAATAGCAGCCTTCTTGTGTCAGTGCTGTGTAGGCTGTCGCTGTGCAAGGAGTGGCCATCAGTTCAGCTTTTTACTGCTGTGGCTTTTCCAGCAGTTTGGCAAAGACTTGCATTTTGGTAAAAGCAGTGTGCTGTGGTTGTGAGATTTGTTCCTAATTTGTGACCTCTCTTCTAATGCAGCTAGCATCTGTCATTCTGAAGCAGTATGTGGAAACTCACTGGTGTTCTCAGTCAGAAAAGTTTAGACCTCCAGAGACCACAGAGAGGGTAAGGCTTTGCTTCTTGATTCCTGATTTAAGATGCTTTATCCGTCAAGAATATTACCTGGTTCCCTGAAACAGGTCTTGGGACTGGTGCCCCAGAAGCGCTGCCCTTTTTCCTTCTGTCCCTTTGGGGCTGGGTGCCTGGTTCTCCTCCACCCAAACTTTACAAAGAAAGCAAACGCAGGCCCTGACATTGGAACCAGCGTTTGTATCAATGAGCCCAGGGTGTCCTTCATCTGTGTCTGCATCCCACCTCATGCAGCTCTGAGCTGGGGAAGGCAGTTGCTGTGTGCCTGCCTGAGGGCTTTGCCTGAGGAGAGAGCTGCCTTGCAGCACACCCAGCAGCTTTCCCTACACAGAAACACAGAATGCAGTCTGCCAGGTTTAGTCGTCTGCTGAGCATTTGTTTTGTAAACCTGACAGTGAAGCTGTACCAGGATACGGTCAGGTGCCATGACTTGGTTTTGAGCAGCTTGTCCTGTGACTGGGGATGTTCTGCTAAACGCTGTGGTTCTCAACAGGCAAAAGTTGCTATTAGAGAGCTCCTGCCCAACGGGCTGAGAGAATCCATCAGCAAAGTGCGCTCCAGTGTTGCCTACGCAGTGTCAGCAGTGGCACACTGGGACTGGCCCGAAGCCTGGCCTGAGCTCTTCAACCTCCTGATGGAGATGCTGGTTAGTGGAGATGTGAACGCGGTGCATGGAGCCATGAGAGTGCTGACAGGTACGTGCACGCAGCAGGGCACCCTGAGGAGGTGCTGTAGGCTTTTCCTTACCACAGCATTCTGTCCCTTTGTACTGCAAATGGAGCTAGAACTTGCTGCTGCTGCTCCGCAGAGCTCGGTGCCTGCTGGCTGCTGCTGGGAGCTGAGGAAGCGCAGCGTCAGGCTCTGTGCTGCGGGCTGCAGCCCCACAGGAGCTTTGTAACTCCCTGCTCTCAGCTGTCTGCCCCTTTCAGCATGACATTTCTGCTGTCCCTCAGGGATTGCTGTGGGTAGGACAGCCGGCGCTGCTGTAGGCGAGCACAAAGCAATTCGTTTCCCAGCAATCTCTATGTTGTTGTTTAGGGTTTGTTTTCTTCTAAGAAGTCCCCTTGCTTTCTGTTCTGCAGAGTTTACGCGGGAAGTGACGGACACACAGATGCCACACGTTGCTCCTGTTATTCTCCCAGAGATGTACAAAATCTTCACAATGGCTGAGGTACATCTTCACTCTTAAATGGGTACTGAGTTGCATTGGTGGGAATGTTTCTTGGAGCAAAGAAACAGCAGATGTGGAGGTTGAGCTGTACCATGGTAAGGCTTGAAGTGCTTCCTCTGTGCTGTGCTCATTCATGACAGCTAACGTTTCAGCTGAAATGTTGAAGCCAGTAATGAAATAAAAGGGAATCAAATAAAGCAGGAAAAAAAAATCACTTAAAAACATCTGCTGTTCCCTGTCTGCTGTTTTACAGGTGTATGGTATTCGCACGAGGTCACGTGCAGTGGAGATATTTACCACGTGTGCCCATATGATCTGTAACATGGAGGAACTGGAAAAGGCAAGATTTCACCTATCCTGCAACACATATTGAATGGAAATGAAGTGAGGCTCTAAATTGTAACCTGAAAATGAAAGATAGGAGAATTCCATGGTGCCAGGTGTAATATGGAGGAGTGGGTGTCATTTCCTGCTCGCACAGCGGCC